>NC_136061.1:651058054-651719001 GCF_964261635.1 Lissotriton helveticus
GGGTGGTGATGGACAGAGCATCTGAATTAAACAGAACACTCATACCCAGTTAAAAGATCAGGGCTTGATCCATCACCGTTTTTTAGCTCACTGCACCATCCCAGTTCAGAACCTGGCTATATGCAAATTAGTCTGTCCCTGGCCCAGTGCATCATGGGAACAGGGCAGACCAAACTACCAAGCCAATTCTTTACTGGAAAGGAAACAAGCTTTCAGATACTCTGTCCATCACCACCCCCTTTTCGAATCGCAATGCCATTGAGGGCACGCTTGGTTTCACCCTGACGCTCGTATCCTGTTTCTAAGGCCAGAGGCGGACCTAGTTCTCCTGGACAAATTGAACGAGGTGCTGCCAGGGGGTTTTCCACGGTATAGACGAGACATCCAGATAGTATCCACTACCGCTTGGGCAAGCTGAGAAAGTGCACGGGAGCTACACTTCTATACTCCTCAGCCCTACCATTACCCAATGCTAGGTGGTTCCCACTCACTGGAGAAGGAATAGTACAGCGTACATTGGGAACATCAGACATAGTGAAGATAGGCAATCTGTTCCCTGGGAGTCATATTTTCTCCATAGACGAAGATGACAGGTTCACTAACTGCAGCTTTATGACCCGCTTCCTAATGAGACGAGTGAAATCCGCTCTGTGTGGCGCCCCCCACATACCTGGTAGAACCGGACTCATTTCCCCAACTCACTTTGGTCTTCGAGAGCCCAAGTGGCGCACGCCTAATTTCCAAAATGTACAAGACCTACGCCCAAATGCTCCCTGTAGATGACTCAAAAATTAGACAAGACTGGGAGGCAGATACGGGAGGGGCGATTTCAGACAAACAATGGGCGAACTGTTGTGTGGCCACTAGGACATTTCGCTTAACAGCCGCCATAAGTTACTACATTTCAAATTCCTTTGTGCCTATTTTACACCAGCCATGGCCCACAAGACTGATGCCACTAAGTCACACAATTGTTTAAAATGCGCTTCCCCATATGCTGACTTTCTGCATCTGGCGTGGTCCTGTCCTCGTCTGCAGACCTACTGGGCAGCGGTGCATGAGACACTAGGGAAAATAATTGGGCTCCCACTTGCCCCCCTTCCCGAAATTGCACTTTTAGGATATACAGTTCAAATTCCCAAGAAAGTAAGGAGATTAGCGTCATTGGGGCTACTGCTGGTGAAAAGGGAAGTTGCCATCCACTGGGGCAGGAAAAAAACTGCAAAATTGGCTGGGTAGCCTGGTATACCGCAACGCTAACGCAGAGATATATGCCAGTCTTATGCCACCAACATCACACCCTAAAGACATATGGGGACTGCTGAGGGCACATCTGGACGCAGCTAAGCAGGTTTCCAACGCACAGGCAGGCAACGGCATAGTGCCGGAGGGAGTGGGCTGAGGGAGAGGTTCTGGTTACATAGTCGCACTGCACAGCGTGGCGGGACCATGGTGCGAGGCAGTTGCTCAGAGCTATTAGCAATACATTGACAGCCTTAAGCATTACAACATGGAATGGGACCATGGGAGGGGGTGGGGGGAAGGGTTGGGGAAAAGGCGTCTGCTATGCGTTGTCACTGTACTGGTTGGTATCATATCCACTATTGTACCGAAAATGTCAGGCACAATTTGTTTTGGTTGTGAAGAGACTATATGTAATGCAATGTGATTTCTCTCCTTTATTTGAAAAATAAAGTTTTTAAAAAAAGGGAGTATTGCTGAAAAAAACTGGATAAAGTCTAGCGAATGGGACTACTCTAAAAGTGAGGAATCTGTGGTTAAAAGTAGACATTAGAAAGAGGGTAACTAGCCATGCTATCCAAGTAGATCTGCTGTGGGCCTAGCGCCAAGATGCTCCCTCCGGAGCGAAAGAAGCGCTTTACAAAAAACCAATAAATATCAAAATAATATCGAAAAAAATATATAGAATGAACATAATACCGAAGTAAAAATATAGAATGGACAAAATATCAAATGGACACAATATAGTAGTTAAAAATATCGAATTGAAGGTAAGTAATATTGATTGTCAAAATATAGAAGTCAAAATATCGAAGTATATAATATAGGCATTAAAATATATCGAATTTATAATAATATCGATTTTTTTAAAGTGTTTTGTATGTTAGTATATGTGTGAAAAGTGTATATTATTTTTGTAATGTATGTTTAATTTATTTTAAGTAATGAATTTGATGTTATTTAATTTTTGCGTAATTTAATTCTGTAGCAGGTTGTGGGTTTATAGGGGAATAGGGTGGGAAGTAATTTAATTGTAATTAATTAAATATTTGTATTTATTTATTGGTATTCATTTTGAATTTATTGTTAATTAATTTTTCATTGGTAATTAATTGTTATTAATTGATTCCTTGATAATGATGTTAATTGTATTAATTTATTTTCCGTAGCGGGTTGTGGGTTTATAGGGGAATAGGGTGGGAAGTAATTTAATTGGAGGGGGGCGCTAGAGGGCGCACTAGCAGTATGGCCGCACCTATGTGAGGCTCTTGCTGCCTGGATACAAAATCCTGTATTTATCCTCTTTTTCCGCCACCTTTGCTCGTCCTGACCACTTTCGGACAAGGAGACTACAGCCATACAGCCTCGGCGAAATTTTCAGCGCTCTACGACTTGCCGTATTGAAGTTACGACGTCCGGTACTTCCGACCGGAGCCGAGCCCAGGATCAACTGGAAGAACTGGTGGGACCTGCAGCCTACGAGAGACCGCGGCGCACCACGAGGCGAGTAGGCCCCAGGACGAACACTCCGGCGGAGCGGCTTTCGGATGGCGCCGAGTCCAAGTAAGACCCCCTGAGCGATCCGAGGGAGACCTGCGGCGATATTACCGCCAGTAGCTGCACACCTGCTGCCCTAGATTGCTGCTGCTCCTGCCGACGCCGGGGCGCTGTGAGTAGTGTGAGACGAACGGCCCAGAGAGAGTAACGGCCATACTGCGTGGCTATTACTGCACGTTGCCGTTGTGCATATACAACTGTCTATCCTGCTTTTTGGCCACTGACTCTCAGCACTGACCCGCTCTATGCCCAGACCCTACAAATAGGGGCATGGACCCTGGCTGTTAGATCGCCCTCCCTTCTATCCCGCACCGGGGCTAAATAACTACGCACCCCGGAGTGACTGGTGGACGTCTTGGGACCCTTGGCTGGTGTGGACGGCGTCCTGCTGGGGTGTGAGCGGCTGTCACCGATCCCCCTCCCCCCGCAGCTCGTAATGCACTGATTTACCAACTGCTGGGCAGTCGCCACAACCCCACGATTGAGAGCTGCGACCTGAGGAGCTATAGACCTCTGTCGTGCCGGCTGGGACCTGGGAGATCTCCCGCCTTTCTGAGACATTCTAGCTGCCTAAGGAAGCGCTATCCGGCAGTAAACTACCGTTTTTAGGCCCCTGCATTCCCATTCTCCCCTACATGAGCCCTGGGAGATGCTTGCTGCTACAGGGAGGTGACTTGTATTGCATGCCTAGATTATTGCCGATCACTGTGCCTCCTGGACTAGAGGAACTAATAATAAGGGGAACGACCCTTAACGTCGATCAGCCTACTTCCCGCTTCTACTACCTGTGCTGAGGCTACTCTCCTAACTTAGACTATTGACTGTGTGCTCACCATTGTCGCTAGATTATTCTAGCTCCTCACACGCCTCACTGTATTTACAACAAGCATTTGCAATGCATAAGGTCTCGCATTAGGAAAGTTTGAGCTATTGGTATTGTAAATGACACATTTGTTATATATGTGTTGGTTTTGAAAATAGCAAAAATAATAGCTTTGTCATTTACAATGCCAATAGTTATAACTTGTGACACCTATAGCATTTGTAATGCAATATGTGTTGTATTCACGTGACTTAGATGTATTGATATTACAAATAACAATGGCTTTGAATTTTTTTAATAATTAATACTTAAATAAAAGTTATTGTAATTTATAATGGCAATAGCTTAAACTTTTGTAAATAACTTTTCTGAAGAATATGTTCAGTGTATTTTATTGTGACGAAAATCCAAGAACAGAAGTGAAATACTAACCTCTTTTTGTGACATTTGTAATAAAGCTTGAAACATTGAGAGATCATATTTGACCCAGTTGTTGGTAAATGGTTGCACAGATTGATGCTGTGGTGGGGCTGAGAGATGTTGTGGTGGCGACTAGTGATGCTGTGGCATTCAATGATCCTGTGGTAGCGCATAGTGATGTTGTTGTGGTAGCGCATAGTGATGTTGTTGTGCCCCTTAGTGATGCTGTGGTGATGCGATAGATAGAGTGAGTGGGATAGATAGATAGAGTGAGTGGGATAGATAGATAGAGGGAGGGCGATAGAGAGATGGAGTGAGCGAGATAGATAGGTAGATAGATAGATAGGAGTGAGGGCGATAGATAGCTAGACAGATAGATAGAGTGATGGCGATCAGTATCTAAATAAGTAGATAGAATGAGGGCGATAGATCGATAGAAAGATAGATAGAGTGAGGGCGATAGATAGAGTGAGGGCGATAGATAGATAGCGTGAGGGCGATAGATAGATTGATAGATAGAGTGAGGGCGATTAGATAGATAGAGTGAGGGCGATAGATAGATAGCTAGACAGATAGATAGCGTGATGGCGATCAGTATCTAAATAAGTAGATAGAATGAGGGCGATAGATCGATAGAAAGATAGATAGAGTGAGGGCGATAGATAGAGTGAGGGCGATAGATAGATAGCGTGAGGGCGATAGATAGATAGAGTGAGAGCGATAGATAGATTGATAGATAGATAGAGTGAGGGCGATTAGATAGATAGAGTGAGGGCGATAGATAGATAGATAGAGTTAGGGCGATAGATAGAGTTAGGGCGATAGATAGAGTGAGGGCGATAGATAGAGTGAGGGCGATAGATAGAGTGAGGGCGATAGATAGAGTGAGGGCGATAGATAGAGTGAGGGCGATAGATAGCATGAGGGTGATAGAGTGAGGGCGATAAGATAGAGTGAAGGCGATAGATAGATAGAGTGAGGGCGATTAGATAGATAGACTGAGGCCGATAGATAGAGTGAGGGCGATAGATAGACAGATAGAGTGAGGGCGATAGATCGATAGACAGATAGAGTGAGGGCGATAGATAGATAGATAGTTGTGTGTGTGGTTGTGTGTGGTTGTGGTTGTGTGTGTGGTTGTGGTTATGTGTGCGTGGTTGTGTGTGTGTGCTTGTGTGTGTTATGCTTTGTTTTTCTATGTTTTGTTATGCTATGTTTTGTTGTGTTTGGTATGCTATGTTTTGCTAGGCTATGATATGTTTTGTTTTGTTATGCTATGCTATGTTTTGTTATGTTATGTTTTGTTATGCTATGCAATGTTTTGTTTTGCTATTCTATGCTTTGTTATGCTATGCTATGTTTTTTTGCTATCCTATGCTTTGTTTTGTTATGCTATGCAATGCTTTGTTGTGTTTGTTATGCTATTCTTTGTTATGCTATGCTATGTTGTGTTGTGTTGTGTTTTGCTATGCTATGTTTTGTTATGCTATGTTTTGTTATGCTATGTTTTGTTATGCTATGCGTTGTTATGCTTTGTTATGCTATGCTCTGTTTTGCTATGCTATGCTTTGTTTTGCTATGCTATGTTTTGTTGTGTTTGATATGCTATGTTTTGCTATGCTATTATATGTTTTGCTATGCTATGTTTTGTTATGCCATGTTGTGTTATGCCATGTTTTGTTAGGCTATGTTTTGTTTTGCTATCCTATGCTTTGTTATGCTATGCTCTGTTTAGTTTTGCTATCCTATGCTATGTTGTGTTTTGTTATGCTATGCTATGTTGTGTTTTGTTATGCTATGCTATGTTGTGTTTTGTTATGCTATGCTATGTTATGCTATGTTTTGTTATGTTATGCTATGCTGTGTTTTGTTATGCTATGCTATCTTTTGCTATGCTATGCTTTGTTTTGCTATGCTATGTTTTGTTGTGTTTGATATGCTATGTTTTGCTATGCTATTATATGTTTTGCTATGCTATGTTTTGTTATGCCATGTTTTGTTATGCCATGTTTTGTTAGGCTATGTTTTGTTTTGCTATCCTATGCTTTGTTTTGTTATCCTATGCTATGTTGTGTTTTGTTATGCTATGCTATGTTGTGTTTTGTTATGCTATGCTATGTTGTGTTTTGTTATGCTATGCTATGTTGTGTTTTGTTATGCTATGTTTTGTTATGCTATGCTATGTTTTGTTGTGTTTGTTATGCTATGCTTTGTTATGCTATGTTGTGTTGTGTTTTGCTATGCTATGCTTTGTTTTGCTATGCTATGTTTTGTTGTGTTGTGTTATGCTATTTTTTGTTATGCTATTTTTTGTTATGCTATTTTTTGTTATGCTATTTTTTGTTGTGCTTTATTACGCTATGCTTGGTTATGCTATGCTTGGTTATGCTGTGCTTGGTTATGCTGTGCTTGGTTGTGCTGTGCTTGGTTGTGCTGTGCTTGGTTGTGCTGTGCTTGGTTGTGCTGTGCTTGGTTGTGCTGTGCTTGGTTGTGCTGTGCTGTGCTGTGTTTTGCTGTGCTGTGCTGTGTTTTGCTGTGCTGTGTTTTGCTGTGCTGTGTTTTGCTGTGCTGTGTTTTGCTGTGCTGTGTTTTGCTGTGCTTGCTGTGTTTTGCTGTGCTGTGTTTTGCTGTGCTGTGCTGTGTTTTGCTGTGCTTTGCTGTGCTGTGTTTTGCTGTGCTGTGTTTTGCTGTGTTTTGCTGTGCTGTGCTTTGCTGTGCTGTGTTTTGCTGTGCTGTGTTTTGCTGTGTTGTGTTTTGCGATGTTTTGCTGTGTTTTGCTGTGCTGTGCTGTGTTTTGCTGTGCTGTGTTTTGCTATGCTGTGCTCTGTTTTGCTGTGCTGTGCTTTGCTGTGCTGTGTTTTGCTGTGCTGTGCTGTGTTTTGCTGTGCTGTGTTGTGCTGTGCTGTGTTGTGTTGTGCTGTGCTGTGCTGTGTTGTGTTGTGTTTTGCTGTGCTGTGCTGTGTTGTGCTGTGTTTTGCTGTGCTGTGCTTTGCTGTGCTGTCCTGTGCTGTGTTGTGTTTTGCTGTGCTTTGCTGTGCTGTGTTTTGCTGTGCTGTGCTTTGCTCTGCTGTGTTGTGTTTTGCTGTGCTGTGTTGTGTTGTGTTTTGCTGTGCTGTGTTGTGTTTTGCTGTACTGTCCTGTGCTGTGCTTTGCTGTGCTGTGTTGTGTTGTGTTTTGCTGTGCTGTGTTGTGTTTTGCTGTGCTGTGTTGTGTTGTGCTGTGTTTTGCTGTGCTGTGTTTTGCTGTGCTGTGCTGTGTTGTGCTGTGTTGTGTTTTGCTGTGCTGTGTTTTGCTGTGCTGTGCTTTGCTCTGCTGTGTTGTGTTTTGCTGTGCTGTGCTGTGTTGTGTTTTGCTGTGCTGTGTTGTGTTTTGCTGTACTGTGCTGTGTTGTGTTTTGCTGTGCTGTGTTGTGTTGTGTTTTGCTGTGCTGGTAAGGGTATGTGAGGGTGTGTGTGAGGGGGTGTGAAGGTGAGGGTGTGAGGGTGAGGAGGTGTGTGAGGGTGATGAGGTGTGTGAGGGGTGAGGGGGTGAGGGCGTGAGGGTTGTGTTGTGTTTTGCTGTGCTGTGTTGTGCTGTGTTTTGCTGTGCTGTGCTGTGTTTTGCTGTGCTGTGTTGTGCTGTGCTGTGCTTTGCTGTATTGTGTTGTGCTGTGTTTTGCTGTGTTGTGCTGTGCTGTGTTTTGCTGTGCTGTGTTGTGTTGTGCTGTGCTGTGTTGTGTTGTGCTGTGTTGTGCTGTGCTGTGTTGTGCTGTGTTTTGCTGTGCTGTGTTTTGCTGTGCTGTGTTTTGCTGTGCTGTGCTGTCCTGTGCTGTGTTTTGATGTGCTGTGCTGTGTTGTGTTGTGTTTTGCTGTGCTGTGTTGTGCTGTGCTGTGTTTTGCTGTGCTGTCCTGTGTTTTGCTGTGCTGTGCTGTGTTGTGTTGTGTTTTGCTGTGCTGTGCTGTGTTTTGCTGTACTGTGCTGTGTTGTGTTTTGCTGTGCTGTGTTGTGTTTTGCTGTGCTGGTAAGGGTATGTGAGGGTGTGTGTGAGGGGGTGTGAATGTGAGGGTGTGAGGGTGAGGAGGGGTGTGAGGGTGATGAGGTGTGTGAGGGGTGAGGGTTGTGTTGTGTTGTGTTTTGCTGTGCTGTGTTTTGCTGTGCTGTGCTGTGTTTTGCTCTGTTGTGCTGTGTTGTGTTTTGTTGTGCTGTGCTGTGTTTTGCTGTGCTGTGTTGTGTTTTGCTGTGCTGTGCTGTGTTGTGTTGTGTTTTGCTGTGCTGTGCTGTGTTGTGTTTTGCTGTGCTGTGTTGTGTTTTGCTGTGCTGGTAAGGGTATGTGAGGGTGTGTGTGAGGGGGTGTGAAGGTGAGGGTGTGAGGGTGAGTGTCTCCAATGAATGTCACTGCTTCGCCTTCTTTGAAAATGTTCAGTGCTGCAAATAGAGCATGCTGCCGTAATTATCACAGCATGAGGCCCCAAAGTGATAATTATCACAGCATGCAGAGAGCCGCCCCACGCTGCTGGAGCACTCAACTGCACATTAATTATAGTTGAGTGCTCCAGCAGCCTGGGGCGCCTGTTGACATGCTGTGATAAGTGGGTCTCATGCTGTGATAATTGTTGCAGCGCCTGAGGAAGTGGAGACTCCTGCTGGGATAATTGGTCTTGTGGCGCCTCAGGAAGTAGAGTTTCATGCTGGGATAATTGGTCTGGCGGTGCCTGACGTCCAACAAACGTGCACAAGCTGCTCAACCTTGAAGCTCGTTCACAGACCTGGGTCGGCTCGTGCCCAGGTCTGTATCGGGCTCGTTCACAGCTGTTACTCCCTTGACAGGGAGGAAGGTGACTATAGTCTCGCTGGTGGGAGCGCTTCACGCTCCAACGCCAGCTCGACCTAAAAAGGAGACTGCATGGCGAGTGACTCTTGCTAATGAATACGGACTCCAGCCCACTCTGCGACAACCAGGTAAAGCGAACCTTACCATCTGCTTCAAGTCCCTACAAGAAGCCGGCCATGGGCAAACCAGATATTCGGCAACCCAAACTATCGTTTGAATCCGCCACGTCCAAAAAAGGACTGCGAAGCACACAAGAGGCGGGAGGTTCGCAGACCCTCATGGCGACAGAAACTGGCTCCAGCCCCGTTGCGTCCGAACTGCAACAGATGATGCAAGAAATGCGGCAGGGGTTCGCCACTATAGTGGACAAAGTTGACAGGATGTCATCGAGAATGGATGTTCACAAAGAGCGCATCACTGCAACTGAACGACGCATATCCGAGAATGATGACACAACGGCCACCCACACGACGCAGCTTGCGAGAATGGACAATGTTCTCAGGATCATAGCTGCTAAGAATGAGGAGTTGGAAGCCCGAAGTCTTCGCAATAACATCCGCGTGATAGGAGTGTCGGAATCGACCAACACGGGGCGCATGGAGGAATATGTGGAGAAGATACTTGTTGCGGCGATTGGACCTGAGGCGTTCTCCAAACAATTTATTGTTGAAAGGGCGCGCCGGTCGCTGGGGCCGAGGCCCAATACTGGAGCCCCGCCAAGACCCATCATCGCGAGACTCCTGAATTATCGAGATCGTGATACAGCATTGAGGGCGGCACGCACCAACCGCACGCTTACATGTGAGGGGGTCAGCTTCTCCATTTATCCGGATTTCACCCCAGTGGTGCAGGAACAGCGTCGTAAATTCCTGGACGTCAAGAAGAAGCTCCGAGCACTACAAGTGGACTATGCACTGCTGTACCCAGCTAAATTGAGGGTGACACATCAAGCTAAACAGCACTTCTTTACAAACCCGCAGCAGGTAGAAGACTTTGTGAAGACACTAAAACGAGAACGCGCCGGGCACAGGCGCAATGGTGAGGACGGACAAGAAGCTTTCCACTCGGCAAATGAAGATGAGTAATATTAGACACTACATGCCTGAATACTGCTTTATTCCATGGGCGTCCGTCTCCGGTCCCCTGGAGGGACCTACGTAGTGGACGTCTCACTTACTGGCTGGAGGTCACCGGATGAGCACTGGACTATGGTGGTAAAGTATTCCAGGCAAACCCCCCCCCCCCACTACCTTGGTTACGCCCCATTGTGGCCGATCAGAACGATGGGCGAGGTGTGGGGGGTGGCTATGTGCGCGACTAGATTGCACCCCGAAGGGAATACCCCCTTGCACTTGTTGACAGTGAGACCAATGTTGGGTTGTTTTGGGATTGTTACGGGTGGGGGTGGGTTGGGGCTACTGGCAAGTTGGGGCTGCTTCAGTGGGAGGGGGGTGGTGGCGCGCTGGTTGGAGCGAAATGGAACCTTTGTACTAACTTCCTTTGCTTTCTTGGACTGCTTATTGCAATACTTGCAGTTGGCTGTTGGCGGGGCGTGCTCCGGCACTTTCGGACCGCGGCAGCTAATGTATGCTTTACTTGCACCTTGACTGCTGATACACCTTGCTTTTTGATATCTATCTGACTACACTGTGAGGCGTGGCGATGCTGGGAGGGTGGGAGATGGTATCTTGCACATTATTGTATCAGACCCATCGCACTGCATATCATAGTGTTTTCTGAGGTTCTGCGATATGCGAAGGAGAGAGGGAGGTACCTTGCGCAGGTATTAATGGGACATATCGAATTGAATGTAATTGTTTTGTTCACAGCTTCTAAAGCCAGACTGTTGGGGTTGTTGCACGGGGAGGAATGGGGGACTGTTTGGTTACACTGTTACGTACTAATGTTATTCACAAAACCTACCTACGAGTTGCTAAAACTTGACACGACAGGATATTGTGGTTGTATGCGAGAAGGCCTTCTCGCAGTGCAGGTTACACACACAAGCAATAGGCTATTTCTGGACACTGGCATACATACCATGCTACGACTCAGAGTGATCGTTCACTTGTCATCGACGACTTTTTGAGAGATGATGCTATACACCACTTATGGGGGACACTGACCTAAATGTTTTAACTTGGAATGTGAGAGGTCTTGGCGATCCCAGGAAACGGCGGCAGGTTCTATTGTAACTAGATCGCCACTAAATACACATAGCCTTCTGCAGGAAACCCACTTCAAGACGCAAACCTCTCACACTTTTGCTAACAGATGGGCGATCCACACTGCGTTCTCGTCTTTCTCTACGTATGCTAGGGGTACGGCAATCTTGGTAAAAAGAGGCACACCCTTTGTCATGGCCGGGTCCAAGGGGGACTCTCAGGGGCGATACTGCATGATGTGGGGTAGATTAGGGCACATAGCGGTCACATTGGTATGCTGCTACGGTCTCAACATTGATGACCCGGGGTTCTTTACTGAGCTATGGGCGGCGATTGTGGGGACGGGACCACACCACCTCATTTGGGGAGGAGACTTTAATACCACACTTGATCCTACACTAGACAGGTCACACCCAGCGCCACACCATTACACTAAAGCGAGAGCGGAACTGTGTGCGGTAATTACGGACCACAGCTTAGTGGACGCCTGGAGGCTCCTCCACGGCGATATGAAAGAGGGCACAAATTTTACAGCACAAGCGCGCTCATGGGCCAGACTTGACTATATATTCCTAACGCCGCAGCTCTATACCTCACTCACCCGGTCACATCACCTCCCAAGGACATATTCGGATCATTCCCCCGTGAGAATCACACTGCGCTCAGCGGACCTAGGCCCCCCCACAACTGCTTGGCGGATGCAGCCCACGTTGTTACTAGACATCACCTTTCAGGAGGAACTTCGAGATGAATGTCTTGATTTTTTCAGGAGAAATAAAGATTCAGTCAGAGATGTTGAAACTATTTGGGACGCATTTAAGGTGACGTTAAGAGGGATTTGCATTGCTAAAGGGGCTGGGATTTGAAAGACCATTGTTGCTCGAATAACGTCCTTGGAGAAAGAGCTTAAAAGCCTAGAAACGTTATTGGCTACTACTCCCACTGACTCCGTCCTCCTGCGGATACGAGAGACAGTCTCCGAATATACTTCTGAAGCCTCAAGGGAATCGAAATTTAGAGGCAAGTACTGGACCGCTCGCCGTTATGGCGAAGGCGAGCGACCTGGGAAGGCCTTGGATTCCACGATTACACTAGCACGCGCACCCAATATTGTAATAGAACTCGAAGATCCAGACGGTATTGTGATTCGAGACACTACACAAATCTGTAACTCCTTTGTGGCGCATTACAGCACCCTATACACTTCCTATAGAATGGGAGAACTTCGGCTCCATGATTACCTAGCGGACGTCTTCCTGGGCTGGCTTAGCGATGCCCAGAGGGCCTTTCTTAGTACACCCTTTGAATTGGATGAAGTAAGAGAAGCAATTATGGGTATGAGATCAGGGAAAGCCACAGGATTAGACGGAATCCCAATAGAATTTTATAAAACTTACATTGACTTTATGGCCCCAGTGTTGCGTGAGGTTTATGAGGACGCTCTTGAGGTGGGACATCTGCCACCTTCCATGAGGATTGCACTTATTGCATCATTACTCAAACCCGGCAAACCTGCGAACAAATGTGACTCTTACCGTCTGCTCTCATTGCTGAATTGTGATGTTAAGGTACTTGCCAAACTTATTGCTAACCGCATCAGCCTTCTGCTCCCTACCCTGATACTACCTGATCAATCCGGATTTGTGCCTGGCAGGGCCACCTCTCATAATTTGCGTACTTTTTTCTCAGTCCTCAACTCGGTGCATGAAGACCAACCAATGGCTGCCGTCTTCCTCTATGCCACTAAGGCATTTGATTCCCTTGAATGGGATTATGTGTTCCGTGTCTTGGAGAGGATGGGCTTTCCAGCGATTTTCATCTCCTGGATCAGGCTCCTTTACGAGCGCCCGATGGCCAGGGTACTTATTAATGGCAGACTATCTGAGGCGTTCCCCATCACCATAGGGACCAGACAGGGGTGTCCCCTTTCGCCTCTCCTATTCGCGATAGCTACGGAACCTCTAGCCGCCAAACTGCGACAACATCATAAAAATAGTGCACTACGTTGTTTTCAACGGCAGATACTAATATCGATGTATGCTGATGACATCACTTTATATGTACGCGACCCGAGCGACAACCTAAACCCCATTCTTAGAGAATTCATACAATTTGGTAGACTCTCCGGTGTCCAAATTAATTGGGGTAAATCTTGCATATTTCCGCTTACGCCTTCCAGAACACGCTTTGACTTGGATTATCCTATTGCCTGGAGTGATGGAGATTTTAAATACTTAGGGATACACATAGAAAAGGATAGAGATGAACTACTGCGTGCCAACTATGGCACTACTATGAATCGAATTATTGATAATGTTACACCTTGGATTACCTTGCCTCTTTCTATGGCAGGAAGAACATCATTGATCAAAATGGTGATCCTCCCACAACTACTTGACCTGTTTTTGAATATTCCGTTCTACCCTGGCAGGTCCTTTTTCCAGCAGCTCCGTTCAGAGCTCATTAAACTTGTGTGGGGCGGGAAATCCCCCCGTCTAAAATGGGACACCCTGATTCGGCCCTATACCCAAGGCGGTTTTGGTGTACCGGATTTTGAACTATACTATCAGGCAGCTCAAGCCCATTATGCCTATTTCTGGGTTCATCAACCTAGATATATGCCCCAGCTTGCCGCTGAGCACTGGCTGGCCCATCCTAGCCCAATAGAAGGTGCACTCTACGCTGTAGTACCCGGCAGGGACAAAGCGCCCACAACAGTACTAAGCACGGTTACTGCATGGACCCGACTGGCTGCTAGACTGGAGGTGGCACTGCTCTATGTCCCATTGCTGCCGCTGGCATACCACCCAGATATGCCCTTACTGCAAGAAACGGGATTCCGCAAGCTGCTCCACAGGATTCATGTAGTAACCTGGGGGGACCTCTATCACAATGGTACGTTTCGCTCCATGGAACATTTGTACGAAGGCATACAACCATCTCCGCTTGACATTTTTTTTTATATATTAGGCTCCGTCAAGGACTAAAAGCATTTACACCTGGTTTCCAAATGAACCTCCGGCCTTAGTTCCTTTACAGCTTATACTCCAAATTGACAACCCTTGCAGGCTGGTGTCGATGATATACAGGACAGTGCATACACACATAGATTATCCGCCCTTGGCAGCCAAACTGAAATGGGACCTAGAACTAGAAAGGCCCCTCACTGACAAGCAATGGGCTTTTTGCCTCCAGCAAACAGAACGTATCTCAGCTAGCAGTAGACATAGAATTATACACTATAAGTTCTTACATCGCCTGTATTATACCCCGGCCCGACTATGTAGACTTCAACTCCGCACTACTGACAACTGTGATAGATGCCATGCCCCGGGAAATGACTTCCTACATCTGGCGTGGACATGCGATGCAGTCCAACTCTACTGGGTTCAGGTGCTGGCTGCGCTGTCCAAAATGATTCGCACCGCAATAATTCCCTCCCCGGTGCTGGCGCTCTTGGGGTACGTAGAGCCCCTACAGGCAGCGCACCGCAAGTTTGTTGCGCTGGCTCTCCTAGTGGCAACGAGAAGAGTTGCGTGCCGATGGGGTAGGGGCAGGGCCCCTAAGTTCAAGAACTGGCTACATGATCTAATTTATTGCCGAGAACAATTAAACACATACTCTGAACTATTGCCGACAACTTCACGGCCCTGCGATATATGGGCCCCTTTGCGTGGTTACCTATCCCGAGATAGTGCCGATACTGGAGAGGGATCACCGGTCTAGTAACCCCCCTTACCGTCTCATCGGGATACTCTACACCATATGACCTGCCGCAGGTGGTTATCAAGGTATCCGAGGTATTATGGGAGCCGCCTGGGGCGGGCACTTGGAGAGGTGGACAATATCTTTACAAGCGGACACTAGACCTTCCTACTAAGAGGCCTTTTTTGTCAGAACCTACCTATGTGGAACATTTTCTATCTCAACGTACTGATACTGTGATGACCTCGTCTCTCATGGGATACGATTCCATGGTTTGAGACCGTGCCATGATACAAAGTATAATTGATTGCACTATCTAAATGTCTAATGTTGATGTTATATTGAAATATTGTGATGTATGTACCGGTGATCCAATTTGTACACATATATTGTGAGCATAGCCTGAAATGTGTAACTGTAATGCACTCTATGATGAAGGTTATCGATGAAAAACCCAAAAATAAAGTAAAAAAAAAAAAAGTAATTTAATTGTCATTAAGTAAATAATTTTTTTTAATTTATCGGTATTGATTTTTAATTTATTGTTAATTAATTTTTACTTAATAATTCATTTTTATTCATTGGTAATTCATTTGTATTAATTGATTAATTGATAATTATGATAATTGTATTATTTATTTTTCCATAGCCGATTGTGGGTTTATAGGGGAATAGGGTGGGAAGCAATTTAATTGTAATTAATTGCATTTAAAAATACTTCTGGTGTATTGATATTAATTGGTATTAATTTTTAGCATTAATTAGTTTTTGTTATTGAAAATTAATTTGTTGTTAATTAATTATGAATAGGTAACTAATTTGTAATAACTAATATTTATTTGTATTTCTAATTGATTCATTATTACATAATATTAAGTTGGTATTTAATTTTAATTAATTTTTTATTGGTATTGATATTTAATTTATTTTTATTAATGTATTAAATCATTACTTTCCCTACTGTTAAACTCACTGGAGTGGGAATAGTAATTTTTACCCCTACGCTATCCAACGCTTTTCCTACTGTTGCAATCTCTGGAGTGGGAATAGTAATTTTTACCCTCCCGCTATCCAACGCTTTCCCTACTGTTGCACTCACTGGAGTGGGAATAGTAATTTTTATCCCTACGCTATCCAACGCTTTCCCTTCTGTTACATTCTCTGGAGTGGGAATAGTATTTTTACCCCTACGCTATCCAACGCTTTCGCTACTGTTGCACTCTCTGGAGTGGGAATAGTAATTTTTACCCCTACGCTATCCAACGCTTTCCCTACTGTTGCACTCTCGGGAGCGGGAATAGTAATTTTTACCCCTACTCTATCCAACGCTTCCCCTACTGTTGCACTCTCTGGAGTGGGAATAGTAATTTTTAGCTCTACGCTATCCAACGCTTTCTCTACTGTTGCACTCTCTGGAGTGGGAATAGTAATTGAAACCCCTACGCTATCCAACGCTTTCCCTACTGTTGCACTCTCTGGAGTCGGAATAGTAATCTTTACCCTCCCACTATCCAACGCTTTCCCAACTGTTGCACTCACTGGAGTGGGAATAGTAATTTTTACCCCTACGCTATCCAACGCTTTCCCTACTGTTGCACTCACTGGAGTTGTTATAGTAAATTTTACCCTCCCGCTATCCTATGGTAAAAATATTGTATATTACGTTAATATATATATGTATTAAAAAATAAAATTGTATGTTTATATTTTTTATAACTTACAATTATTATTTATTAATTTTAAGGTTAAGTATTTTTTTTGTTGTAAAATTTTTATTTTTCATTTTCAAAATAACAGTACACATATGGAGTTCACCAGGAAGCAATCAGTACCTCTCGAGATAGACCCTTCCGGGAGCAAAACAAAAGCAACAGAGCATCAAATTCGTGATAACAGAAGCAAAGTCAGTGCTCGGCATGTGCCCATGGCGGTAGTCTCTCAACAAGCGCAACATATAGCCGAGCCAACATGTCCATAGTCCGGCAGGGCCAAAGAGCTAGGCCAGACATCCTTGCCATGCTCCTCGGTGAACTACATACCAGTAAATAGAACTCCCCCCCCCCCACCCACTCCCTCCCCCCACGGTGGCGACTCACTCAAACCAAACCTCCTCCAGACAACAAAACTAGACCTGAAATAAATGAAGTGACCTCAGGGACGCGGGACAGACCGCGGATGGTAAGCCCTTGGACAGAAAATTCACCAACGGACCCCACTGGAATTGGAAGTTCTTATAATTACCAAGGAAGACGTCCGCCATTCTTTCCAAACTCAGAAGTTTCCACAGGCGCGCGTGCCACAGCGAGATTGCCGGTGACTCCTTCTGTTTCCAGGCAGCTGCCAATGTAAGCTTGGCAGCACCCAGGCACAGCCACAAAATCTTCTTGTCCGCTTTGGTCTGATGCTCTAGGCCGGGGTCTCGGAGACCCAGGAGAACAGAGGCCATTGAGTCCTCAATGGGGTACTGCAGCAGTTCCTTAATGTGCGAGAGAATCTCGTCCCAATATGGCCGAATCACCGGACAGTCCCACCAGATGTGGCGAAAGTCCCCCAGAAACCCGCAACCCCTCCAACATTTATCGGAGGCGGCCGGATAAAAGCGATGTAGCCTGGTCGGACATAAATACCATTGCATAAGAGTCTTAAGGTGGGCTTCCCTGAGGTGAAGTGAATGATTAAACTTCGAGATATCCCGCCATAACGCTGTCCACTCAGCATCCAAGACAGTTCTCCCCAGCATCTCTTCCCACTGGTCCATATACCTAGGTCTAGGCGAGACTGCCGAGAGAAGCAAGAGCTGATATATGAAGGAGATAGCCCCTTTCATCACCGACGTCCGTAGCAGGAAGGCCTCAAAAGTGGAGGGTGGCCGCGTGGCTGCCTCCAGTACCCCCGGCGACGTGGCCCAGTGGAGCAGTTGCGCATGACGGTACTGGTCATTCTGGGGAACCCCATAGTCCCTCACGCAGTTCGCAAAAGTGAGGGGGGCCTGACCATGGAACAGGTGAGTCAAAGCCCTACATCCCCCCTCCCTCCACGCATCGAAGGCCCCCTCTCGCTGAGCCGGCGGAAATGCCGGGTTGAAGTGCAAGGGCGTGAAGGGTGAGGGGAACGTAGTCCAACGGTCGTCCCCAACCAGCGTATCCCACACCTTCAGGACAGTACCCGTAGGCGTACTTATATACGCATTTAAGGGGCGGTCCCTCCTAGGCTTCCAAGCCAGGTCCCAAACCGACCTCCCCGCCACACTCCGGTCCATATGGAGCCAATGCTTCTCCGACATCTGCTGTGACCATTCTACTAAAATTCGCAGTTGCGCCGCCTTGTAATAAAGCTGGAGGTCAGGAAGCCCCACCCCGCCCTCGGATCTCGGTCTACGTAGTAACGCAAAGGACAAACGCGCTCGGCCCCCTTGCCACACAAATCGCAAGATCTGCGTTCTAAGGCGCCGAAAAAAGTCGCCGTCCAGAGGGATGGGGAGGGCCTGAAATAAGTACAAATATTTGGGAAGGAGGACCATCTTTACAGCATGGATTCTACCCAGCCATGTTAGAAATTTAGGTTTCCATTTGTCCAAATCGGCTCTAGTCTTTGCCAGCAAAGAGGGGAAATTAGCCGCGAATAGCCCGCCCACAGTGGGGGTCAAGCGGACCCCCAAGTAGACAAGCGAGTCAGCAGCCCAGGCCAAGGGCGTCAAAGTGCGCAAACGTTCCGCATCCGCAGGCGATAGAGTGAGATTCAGGACAGGCGACTTGCCGTAATTAACCTTGAAGCCTGCGACCACTTCATATTGGGGGTGACCCACTTGTGGGACACCCCCGCGCCGCACGGCCACCAGCTGCCGCGTGTGCCCCCAGTGCCTGCCTCTGCCTCAGCGCCGGCCTCGCTGCCGCCCTGAGCGCTCTCCTTGGTTTTTTCCTCGTTTTGCCTGAAATTGTGCTTGTATCTTTTTCTTCCCCAGAGCGTGTCACTGTCTTTTTTCCCCCGTGTTTTTGCCTGTAATTGTGCTTGTTTTTTCCTCCCCAGAGCGTTTCACTGTCTTTTTTCCCCGTATTTTTGCCTGTAATTGTGCTTGTTTTTTCCTCCCCAGAGCGTTTCACTGTCTTTTTTCCCCGTGTCTCTGCCTGTAATTGTGCTTGCTTTTTGCCGCTTCTCGTCGTGCTTGGCCCCCTCGCCGCCCCCCGCTCCCGCTTCCCGCCACCGCCTTCAGCCCCGCCCCTTTTCTCTTCTGTTTCCCTCCCCGCTCCCGCCTCCCAGCTGCTCCGCCCACCCGCGCACTTCGCCTTAAATGGCGACCGTGCGAACGCGCAGCGGTCACGCGCAGCGGGCGCGCCGATTGTGCGCCGAAGGCGCGCCAAAGGTAAGCCCGTCTGCGCCCGTCCGCGACCGGATCGCGACCAGCGCCAGGACCCCTGGCCCCCACCGACGGAAGCCGACCCGACGAACCTACAGCGCCGCCGACCTCACCGCACTCAACACCGGCCACATCCCAGGATGTCACCGAGCCGCCCCGAAGCACACCCACGGACCCTTCAGCTGCCACGCCTGCAAGTTCACCTGCATCCGGACCTTCCCTGCACCCGCCAAGCCGAACTCCAGCAGCACCCACCTCAAGTGTATCCTGCTCAACACCCGCTCCGTCCACAGACACGCCGTAGAACTCTGGAACCTGCTCGACACCACCGCCCCCGACGTTGCCTTCATCACCGAGACCTGGATGAACGCCTCCTCAGCCCCAGACATCGCCATCGCCATCCCAGAGGGCTACAAGATCACCCGGAGGGACCGCGACAACCAGACCGGAGGAGGCATCGCCATCATCCACAGAGACACCATCCGCATCACTACCAACACCGATGACACCCTCACCACCGCTGAACACCTGCACTTCCAGATCCACACCAACCCAAAGACCACCCTCAGAGGCACCCTGATCTACCGACCCCCGGGACCACGCACACGATTCAGCGAGGACATCGCCGACTTCGTCAGCCCGCACGCTCTCCCCTCCGCTGACTACATCCTCCTGGGGGACCTCAACTTCCACCTGGAGAACAACAACGACCGCAACACCATCAGCCTGCTCGACAACCTCGACAACCTAGGACTCAAGCAACTGGTGACCACCCCCACCCACTACGCCGGACACACACTCGACGCCGTCTTCTCATCCAGCAAAGACGTCACCTTCAGCCACGCAACAGAACTCCACTGGACGGACCACAGCTGCGTCCACTTCACCTTCAGAAGAACGACGATCCACCACCACCAGCAACAGGTTGCTCGAAGAAGCTGGAACAAGATCACAGCCGACCAGCTCACCGCTTCCCTGAGCCAGCACCCTCCCGCCAACTCAGCGAACCCCAGCCAGGCCGCCGACAACCTCACGAAATGGATCAACGACTGCGCGGACGAACTCGCCCCTCTGAGAACCCCACCCAGCAGACCCTGCAGCAGAAAAACACCATGGTTCACCGACGAACTCAAGAGCTCCAAGAAGAACTGTCGAGCCCTCGAGAAAGCATGGAGAAGGGAACCAACGACGGACAACATGACCACCCTCAAGCTCGCCACCCGGAAGCACCACCAACTGATCCGCGCCACCAAGAAAAATGCATACAAGGACCGGCTGGACAACAACGCACACAACTGCAAGGAGCTCTTCAACATCGTGAAAGAGCTATCCAACCCCAACGCCGGAAACAATGACATCACCCCGTCGCAAGAACTCTGCAACTCCCTCGCGTCCTACTTCCACAACAAGATCACGGACATACACAACAGCTTCAACAACCAACCAACGCCAGCCACAACCGCAACGACGCCACCCACCACCACCCTCCGCACCTGGACCCCGATCAGCACCGAAGACACCATCCGCACCATGAACTCCATCCATTCCGGATCTCCGACTGACCCCTGCCCTCACCACGTCTTCAACGAAGCCGACACTGTCCTCGCACCCCACCTGCGGGACATCATCAACACCTCCTTCGACTCCGCCACCTTCCCTGAGAGCTGGAAGCACGCCGAACTCAGCGCTCTCCTCAAGAAACCCACAGCAGACCCCACCGACCTCAAGAACTACCGTCCCATCTCGCTCCTCCCGTTCCCGGCCAAAGTCATCGAGAAGACCGTCAACAAACAGCTGGCAGCCTTCCTCGAGACGAATGGATCCCTCGACCCCTCACAGTCTGGCTTCCGAGCGAACCACAGCACCGAGACCGCCCTCATCGCCGCCACCGACGACCTTCGAACCCTGATGGACAACGGAGAAACAGCGGCCCTCATCCTCCTGGACCTCTCCGCGGCTTTCGACACTGTCTGCCACCGCACCCTAATACAGCGCCTCAGCAACATCGGAATCCGGGAGAAGGCACTGGAATGGATCACCTCCTTCCTCGACGGAAGAACACAAAGAGTCCGCCTACCACCGTACAAGTCAGAGGCCACCAAAGTCATCTGCGGCGTCCCTCAAGGATCCTCGTTGAGTCCCACCCTCTTCAACGTCTACATGAGCCCCCTCGCGGCCATCGCACGCCAACACAACCTCAACATAATCTCCTACGCTGACGACACCCAGCTGATCCTCTCCCTGACCAACGACCCCACCACCGCCAGAGCCAACCTGCACGAAGGGATGAGAGACGTAGCCGAATGGATGACGACCAGCCGCCTGAAACTGAACTCAGACAAGACGGAGGTCCTCATCCTGGGCTCCTCACCCTCCGCCTGGGACGACTCCTGGTGGCCTCCCGCCCTAGGCACCGCACCCAAACCAACGGACCACGCACGCAACCTGGGCTTCATCCTGGACTCCTCCCTCTCCATGACCAGGCAAGTCAACGCCGTCTCCTCATCATGCTTCAACATCCTGCGCATGCTACGTAAGATCTTCCGGTGGATCCCCACCGAGACGAGGAAGACGGTCACCCAAGCCCTCGTCACCAGCCGACTGGACTACGGCAACGCCCTCTACGCCGGAACCACTGCCAAACTCCAGAAGAGACTCCAGCGGATCCAGAACGCCTCGGCGAGACTCATCCTCGACATCCCCCGACGCAGCCACATCTCCGGACACCTGAGAGATCTGCACTGGCTCCCGGTCAACAAGAGAATCACCTTCCGCCTCCTCACCCACGCACACAAAGCCCTACACGACCAAGGCCCGAGCTACCTCAACAACCGGATCAACTTCTACACTCCCAAGCGCCTCCTCAGATCAACCAACCACGCCCTCGCCGCCGTCCCCCGCATCCGAAGAGCGACAACAGGAGGAAGATCCTTCTCCTACCTGGCCGCCAAGACCTGGAACTCACTTCCCACCAATCTGCGCCTGACCCAAGACCACCTCTCCTTCAGGAAGAAGCTCAAGACCTGGCTGTTCGAGCAGTAGCGGCACCCCCCCCCCCTCCCAGCGCCTTGAGACCCTACGGGTGAGTAGTGCGCTCTACAAATGACCTGATTGATTGATTGATTGATATTCCAGCAGGGTCTCCCTAACACAAGGCAACGAGCGTTCAGGATCAGCAATGGAAAGAAGTACGTCGTCCGCGAAGAGCGTGATCGTGTGCTGCTCTCCCGCGAACGGAATGCCCCGTATACCCTCATGTTCCCTAACCGCCACCGCCAGGGGCTCAATGCTCAACGCGAACAGGAGAGGGGAAAGGGGGCAACCCTGCCTAGTGCCTCTGGAATGCGGGAAGAATGCAGACAAGTGGCCATTGATTCCCACCCGAGATCTAGGACTGCAAAAATTAGCCCTCACCATGGTAATGAACTTTTCCGAAAAGCCAAAAGCCGTCATCGTATGAAACAGGAAGCGCCAGTCCACACGGTCGAATGCCTTCTCGGCATCCAACCCCACCAGGACCGCCGGGATGCGAAACCTGTCCGCCTTTTCAATGAGATGCACAACTCTGCGGGTATTGTCGTGAGTCTGGCGCCCCTTGATAAACCCGGACTGGTCAGGGTGTATGATCGCTGGTAACAGATCCTGCATTCTACGCGCCAAGATTGTCGAGTATAACTTCGCATCCAAGTTAAGGAGCGCTATGGGGCGAAACGAGGCACACTGGGTGGGATCTTTCCCCGGCTTCGGCAGGACCGTTATAACCGCCTCGGCCAGGGAGCCCGTCGAAGAGCCGGTCTCAGCCATGTCGTTAAAGAGGGTCACCAGGAAGTCGCAAAGGTCAGAGGCGAACGTCTTATAGAAGACGGCAGTGTATCCGTCCGGCCCAGGGGCCTTGTGCAGTTTCAGGTTCTTAATAGCCCCGAGTACCTCTTCCCTGGTAATTGGAGCCTCCAGGACCTCATTCCACTCTTTGGACACCTGGGGAAGGGGTAAGCGCTGCAGATACTGCATCTGGGACTCCGCATCCAGCTCGTCCCCAGTATAAAGGTCTCCATAAAAACGGCCAAAAATGGCCGCCTTTTGCTCGTCCCGGTGATGCAGCACACCCGCAGCGTCCCTAATCCCCCCGATATACTCACGCTCCCGCCTATCTCGCAGCTGCCTTGCCAAATGTCTGCCCACTTTGTTACCGCAAGAATAAGACTGCCTGCCTAACCGCAACAGCGTCAATTCGGCCCTGTTATTGTAGTGGGCCCTCAGTTTCCCACGAACTGCGGTCAAAGGCCGGAGGGTAACTCTAGAGGGATTAAGCTTGTGAGCCTGCTCAAGGACCGCCAATTCAGCCTCCAGAGCTTCCCTATCCTTGCGCCGTGCTTTATTAAGATTTGCATTGAGTCCCAAGCAAGTGCCCCTGATGGAAGCCTTCAAAGCGTCCCAAGTGTTGGAGACCGACGTGTCCGACACTGGGTTCAGCTCGAGAAAGTCCTTGATGGCCTTACGCAGTGCCTTGCTAGAGACATCGTCCCGCACTACCGATGCCGGGAAATACCATTTCCTTTGCCCATCACCAGGTGAGGACCACCGGAGGCTAAGCACCAGGAGACTATGGTCAGATACCGAGAGTGGAAGAATGACGGAGTCAAGGACATCCCCCCTAAGCGCCTGGCTAATAAAAATGTGGTCCAGTCGGGAGTATGATTGATGGACATGCAAAAAAAAGGTGTAATCCTGGGAGGCAGGGTGGAAGAAGCGCCAACTGTCGACCAGACCCAGATCCCCAACCACCTGCTGCGAGGAGGGGGAAAACACCCCTGTATGTACCCTACGGGTCCCAGAGCTATCCACATTCGCATCCCATACCAGGTTAAAGTCCCCTAAAAGGAACAAGTGCCCTTCCGCAAAGTCCCCCACACGCTGCAACAGTCCCTGCAAAAACTGATTCTGACCAGCGTTAGGGATGTACACCACCACAAACGTACAAAGCCTCCCCTGAACAAGCCCCTTCACCATCAGCCAGCGTCCATCCTTATCACTACAGACATCGTGGGGCTGGAAGTGCAGCGTAGAACGAAACAGGAGAGCCACCCCTCTATGCTTTGTGGACGCCGAAGACCTATAAATGATGGGAAACGCCTTATGACGAAGGCGCAGCTCGTCCTTACGCGCCAGGTGGGTCTCCTGGAGCCCCACAACATCCAACTGATGATCAGTTACATACTTCCACACCTTCTGCCTCTTCTGCGGCGAGTTCAGGCCTTTAACATTCCACGTCCCTATACTAATCGGCATGATGGTCCCACAACCCAACACTCTCTATAAACAGCATCGGGCCCCCCCACCCAACAGTCAGCCATCTTCCGCTCAAGAGGAACAGTGACATGCGACCCCTAGATCTCTCCCGCGCCTCCCCATCCCGACCCCCCGCCTCCCGTAGATCCCCCAGCGCCATAGTCCACTCCCCACACGCCACTCCCACACCACACCAGACCCATCGTACATGCCATGAATCACTCCAGTCGCCACCAACATTTCCCCCCCCCCCTCAAACCAACTGTCCCCTGAAGAAAGGGGGAACAGTGAAAGTGTAAACAGAACAGAAACAGTGAAAAATATACTCATCAGTCCCAGTGGTCCACAGTTCACGAAGCACCGACCACTCCGGGGACAGGGCAGGGAGACCATCTCGGTTCCTCCCAAGGTCACGGTCTGGGGAGTCTTCTCCAAAAGTACTTCCATTCACCCAGACCGGGGGGGTCCATGCCCCCTCCAGCGCCGATCCGCATTATCAAGTCACCGTCACGCCGCTCCGGAGCTGGCCTGTGACGCCGGCACCGTCGCTGAAACTACTGAAGCCACTGCACTCCCCCTCTCCTGCTGGCTGGCATCGCGGTCCGGGCGCCCCCGCGTCGGAGAGGACCCCACTCTATGCCATGAAGAGGTCCGACGTCGCCTCCGAGACGGGGATGCATTCGACCCCTGGGACGGGGCAACCTCATCCAAACCCAAGAGCTCCTTCGCTTCCTGCAGGGAGCGTATCTGCATCAGTCGATTCTGCCACCTGAAGATGATCCTGAAGGGGTGCCCCCAAGAATATGCGATGTTGCGTTCCCGCAGGAGGGAAGTCACCGGTCTAAAATCCCTCCTTTTTTGAAGTGTAGATGCTGCTAGATCCTGAAAAAGTTGAGGATGATGTTCCCGAAATTGCAGCGAATTTATGGCCCTAGCCTTCCGGAGGATGCGCTCCTTCAATTGAAAGTCATGAACACAGACAAGGATGTCTGGGGGCGGCCCCCCCCCTCTCCTGGGCAAACCAACGCGATGGACTCTATCCATCTGGATATCCTTCACATCGTCTTCATCCAAGATCTGCAGAAACAATTCCTTCACATAGCCTCGCAGGTCTCCCGACTCGCCATCCCATGGCACCGCTTTAATGCGAATGTTATTCCGCCGGGAGCGGTTCTCAAGGTCTTCCATGTGTGCCTGCAGGTCCAAGTTTTGCTCCGTGAGGCGAAGGACGTCTTGTTGGAGTAAGTGGACATCGTTGGCCGTGCCCAAATCATGGTCCTCAAGAGTCGCCACTCTTTCACCAATCCCATCAACGTCTCTCCGTACGTCCCGGAGGTCAGAGGCCAGCTGCGCCCGCAGCTCGGAGATGTCCTCCTTGATGGAAGCAAAAAGTTCGGTCATAAAAGCCTTAGTGGCCGGGGCCTCGTCATCGGACATTCTTGGCGACCCACTGGCACCGGGGGACGCCGGCTGCTGTGATGATTTAGCTGCGCCGTCCTTCACCACGCGTCCCTTGCGGGCCTGGTTAGCCATAATGCCGGGCGCCCTGCAACAGGGCCAACGTTCCACCAGTCACCACCAGAACCAAGCAGTGCCCGGATCCGGGCTTGCAGGCGTAGTAGTTGGTCCCGGCGGGCAGCCCAACTCTGCGTCCACCACTCCGCTCCTGGCCAGAGGCTCCCAGCGAATCTCCGGCGCCCAGACACCAGACAGTCGGATGAGCCAGGCAAAAGGGCGGCGTCACGCTCCTTATTCAGATCACCACCGGACCTCTAGGCACGCACCCCCAACAGCACCTCCAGTTCGCACCAGCTCACAGCGTAGGACCGGAGCCCTTCTGGAAATCCGGGCACAGGCAATGGGCAGCAGCAGTCCCCTCGGCCCACACACCATCCAGTCTGGCACCAGACGCAGCCTTTAGGGCCCATCAGCAGCGTAGGAGGCCGCGCCCGCCTCGATCGCCCTCACCCTGCTTGGATCGCCGGTCCACTGTTAGCACCCCCTCCGGGCCGGCGCTCGTCTCCACGCGCCAAGTCCAACAGCTCTTGTCCGGTCGAATGCGGCCTCTGGGAAGCGCTCGGGCCTCCACCACCCCTCCGGGTCGGTGCTCCGGGGCCTCCGCTCTCCTCGCAGGTCAGGTCCCTCCGCCGCGTGGCTACACCCCCACAGCACCAGCGGCGCCGCGCAGTCCACAGAAGGGGCCCGGGGCATGCACCACCACAGCAGCAGTCGCCAGGTCGCCGCTGCAACAGGGGCCGGCAGCGCCCCCAACACGTCTCTCGTCGGGCCCCGTCAACAGGCCGGGCTCCCTCCGCACCTCTCCTGTCCAGAGCGGGGGGTCACTCACCAGGACTATGCCTCCCGGGGGCCCCGCGGAGCCCGGTCCCCGCCGCACTACAGGTGCTCCTCCGAACCCCGGTTGGGCACAGCGGCGCCTCCCCTCACCGAGGGCTCCGGGACCCCTCCGCTTTCCGGGCCGCTACTCGCCGGTACCCCCAAGGCACACCGGAGATCGTGGCTGCCCCTCACCGCCTCCGGCAACAGCCCGCTGCCCCGGCGGCTGCCGCAAGATGACTCAGGCGGGGCGGGGCGCAGAAGGAGTCTCCCCCGTCGCGATGGGCCCCGCGACACGCCGGGCCGGCCTCAGCTAATTTAGACCGGGGATCCACAGGCCGCAGAGCTCCGCAGGTCCTGCAGCCACTCCGGATGCCCCCTCTCCTCGCCGACGGCACCGTGCTCCTCCGCCGTATCCTGGCGATCTCCGTCACCGATTAGAGGCCGAGCTGGACGCCAGGTGCCGCGCTATCAGCAGCTTTGCTGGATCGGCGCCGGAGAGGTAGGAAAAAACGTCCTACTCCGACGCCATCTTGGCCACGCCCCCAGGTTAAGTATTTTTAAGTATGTTTTAGTTAATTATATTGATTATTTCATTCATTTTAAATTACTTTTAAGACATTTAATAAAATTCGATATTTTGAATATTTATATTTTTTACAACTATATTTTTGATTTGATATTTTTGCACTTACCTGTTTGCAGATAGGAATTCGATATTTTTGCATTCTATATTTTGTCCACTGTATTTTGGTAGGTCGATATTTTGGCATTCTACATTTTGTCAGTGATCCCTCCTTGTTGGTGTCACAGCCTCCATGCACTCTTTATTCCTATGTCCTCAGCAACTACACCCTCTGTATTACTGTAAGGCCCAGGTTTCAGACCCTCCGTACCCCTAAGGGCACTAGCCTCCATTACCATCACACTCAAACATCTGTGTATCTTACTACCAGGTAACTAATCTCAATGCCTCAGAACTCTAGCACATAAGCTTTTACATTGTAGTCCTAGGTGCCCAACCTATTTGCCTTTCTTACCTCAGCCTCTATGCGCTCTAAACTCCAGTAACTATGACTGTATACTGCACCTTGCATGCTGTTTTACTATCAAGTGACCAGAACCATGCCATCTGTGCCGCAGCATTTGTGACATCAGTACTCTTAGCTTCCCTTACACTAAACGCCCCACTAAACTTCCTACTGACTAGCTTCCTAGGTGGCAAGTCTCCCTCAACTCGGTACTCTTAGGTGCCATATTCTAAATACTTCTGGAGGCTGCTGACGTCATACCATGGGTATCCAGCCTCCATAAAATGTGTATTCCTATTTGCTCTCGTACCCATACTCTTAACACTCATTGGTGCCCTAGCCTCCATACTCTTTGTATGCTTGCTTGCACCTGCCCATGCCAATATACTCATCTGTTCTTCGAGCTCCATATGATACATATCCCAAATTGTCCCAGGCCACATGTGCTCATTGGTGCTTGTCTCCATTATACTGGTGCTCTTAACAGCCTCAGATTCGTGCTCTAGATACTACTATTTCTCCCGCCACCAATTACCATGTATTCCCAAAAGTCCCGGTCTCAATGTCTTGGTCTATCATTATGTACACAAGTCACCATTCCCTTAAACTTTAAGGTACCACAGTCTCAATACTCGAGAAACTCTGAGGTGACTAAACCCACATACTGCATGGTCTCCAAGTTTCTGTTCCCTTGGTACTTGCAGGTATCCCAGGCCCAAGACCTAGATGCACTTATCCAGCACACTTTTTATATCCTAAGTATTGCGAACGCTGCTGCCTTCACACCCTAGTTACACTCAGGTGCCTTAACAGACATACTCCACATACTCCTATGTATCACCATCTTCATGCAGTAAATACTCACCAGCACCAGCATCTATTTAATCCATACTCTAGGTACTCCTAGAAATCAAGCTCTCCAGGTAACCCTTGGTATTCCAGCATTTCTATCATAGATACTAGGGGGCACATTAGGATGGCGGGCAGACGGTGCAGTCAGCATCGCCAGCCACAATGCTAGGAAGGCATGTTATGCACTTCCAGTACAAAAGGGGGTGGTGATGGACGGAGCATCTGAACCAATCAAACACTCACACCGCAGTGCCTGCCATGTTGTGCATGGAACTGCTGGGGGGCACCATAGGTACCCCCCATGTGCACCCCCACCCCCCAGAATCCCTGGGGGCCCGCTACGGGCCCCCAATGTTAAGAACCGCCTGCCCTTCTGTGGCGGCAGGCACATCCCAGCCTGCATAGTAATATGGATGGTGGTGTCTACCAGACACTGCCACCATATAAATTGCTTTTCCGTCCGGTAGGCAATCGGGCGGATTGCCTACTGGCGGAAAACCGGCGGACGGTCTTCCCGTCCCCCGGAGTCCCCCCTGCCATGGTAATGTGGCGGGGAGGAAATTAGAGGCTGGCGGTGGTTTTTGGCAGGCGGATCGCCACCACTACACAGGTGGTGGCGATCCGCCCGTTATCATAATGGGCCCCCAGGTGTCTAGGTCAACACACTAAGGTCCTCGATGTACCCAGCGTACATGCCATAGAGACTGGTAGGTATCCCCACTCTGTTCTTAGTACTTCTAGGTACAAAGCCTTAAAAGTGAAAGAGACCCAGGGCATCCCAGCCTTCATACGCTTATATACTCCTAAGTATTACCACCAAGTACATGCAGTAACCAGCATCGGCATCCACATGCAAGATACCCTAGCACCTCCACCTCCATTTTCCAGGAGATACTAGACTCCCCTGCCCCTGGTACCCAGCTTACATATCCTAGGGACACTGAGGTACCTGGGTTTTATATCATAAATTCTCTTTGGTGTCGTAACATCCAAGCTGTCTGTACTAGTACTTGAAGGTTGAGTAAGCCCAAATCAAAATTACTGTTAGATATTGCTATCTTCATTCAGCACCTACCCTACTAACAGGTACCCAACCATAATATAATTGGTCCTCCTTGGTGCCATAGCCCCCATGCTCTTGATATTTTCAGATGTACTGCCTCCGTAACCTAGGTTCTCCTAAATTCTGGGAAAGCCAAGAAGCGGGCAAGAAACTCGGTGTTCTCTCCAACACTAATGACTAATCATCCGGAGCAGAAATGACATCAAGTAGAAAACCATCATTTTAAATTGTTTTAATCTTGAATTATTTTAAACATTTTCAAGATTTTTACAAACGTGCAAAAATATAAAAATTACTGTTAACTTGAGGAAAAGAAGTTCCTGTAAACCATTTCTGGATAAATGCTCCCATGATCAGCATGGGCAAATATGCACGTGGGGATTCTCATGCAACAACCGGCCTTTGTGTGTGGGGCTCAAAATCAACAACAGGAGGCTGTAGGAAGGACTCTGGAGCTAGTATGTTGCTTGGTCCCTGAGAAGCTTCGATGTCACTCTCCTTGCACAAATGGCATAAATCCTGGGTGTTGGGTGCCATAGTTGAGGGTTCCGAACAGCGCTTGTAACACTGTCTGCAGCTCATTTGCACCTGCTGCAGCTTCACTATTCTCAAAGTAAGTGGGGTCTGTTTGAGGACCTGACTGCATTGGAAAGCAAGGCAATGCTGCTGAAAGGGTGTCACCAGTGGGTGGGCCCGGCTGAAATACATTAGTCACAGGAGGCGGCATGATGCCATTGAGATTTTGCCCCATGCTGTTGCAATGGTTTGGTGGCAGGGTGTACATGGGACCCACCCCCTGGCTGCCACATGCGCATGCCACTGAAAATCCTGGAGCAACAAGCGGGATCCCATGCAAGCTCTGGCATGTGGTAGCTGTTCCTGTTGAAATGTTGCAAGGGCTGCTCATCAGAGGGATATTGTGACTAAGCAGCTGAAGCACATTTACAAAGCCAGATCTACAAGCCTCCTGACCCCCAGGATCTTTCACCTGGCATTCATCCTTCTGAATGACATTGGAAGGATATTCACCCCCGACATTATCCTCATCATGGACCTCTTTCTGATCTTCCTCCAACTCATTTAGGATCTTGTCTAGATAATCGGGTGATAAACTGAGACTTGGCTGACTCGATGGTGAAAGGCTTGGGCTGTCCCATGAGTCATGGCTTTGACTTTGGGAGAAATGAAATAGCTGCTGCTTTGGGAACTTGGGTTTTAGTCTGGGATTTTGGGTACGGTGAAGAGGAGCGACCACATTATACTTCCTCGTTGCAGACATGTCAAATGTGACTGACTTTCTTTTCCTAGAAGCATCAGGTCTTCTGTTTACCATTAAGTTGTCACTGGGGTTCTTTTTGGGTAGAATTACTGCCAGCAACAAGTTGTTGTGAGATTCTTCCAGCCCTGCAGATAAAATAAAGAAAACAGGTAAACATGGAGCAAAGGGTTATTCCAGTGAACTTTGATCAAGTTGTTCAAAAATATGCTTTGTTTGAAATTCCAAAGCCAGGTCTATAACAAAAATACAGAGGCGACTATAGCAGAGAAAAAACAGTTAAGAAGTTTTATTTATATGAAAGTTTTCTAAAAGGTACAGACAGTAAAAACTATGGGCCCAAATACAAAGTTGGGCGGAAGTCATCCGATAGCTAGTCGGAGGCTTTCTGCCCGACATCAATGGTTTCCATCCGGCTGCAGTATAACAATACATTCGTTTGGAGTGAAACGCGGGCGGGGGGGATTCTGCTCAACTTCAGACGGGCTCACTGGAACCCCTTCCCCTTGGTCCTCCACTATTGTGACTGGGGGACACCTGCGGTGTCACCCTAAACTTCCCTGCACCTCGTGACAGGTACCATGTGGTGCCTGCCACGAGGTGCAGGGATGTTTGCAAACATCCATTTTACAACTGTAGCTTGTGATGCAGGCCTTTTCCGCCCGCCGCACAAGCTGCAATTGTAAAATGGATGTGGCTGGATGCTCCTCCAACCGACATCATAATTAGGCCCAACATTGTGCAGGAAATAGATAATCTTGTCTTTAGGAAAAAAGTTCTTTAAAGTAGGTATCCATCAGAAACAGGAAGAATTTGTAAGCCTCACAAATGACTAGCTTGGCAGGAACCCTGATAAATTTGGAGCTGAGAGCACCTTTTCTTGTGGAATTCACGAAGGAGAATTTAGTCATGGAGTTAATAAGTGAATGAAGGAATACACTGTGCTAAGAACGAAGTGTCTGGTTAAAAGAGCTTCTCTGAAACAAATTAAGGCAGAGTTGCAAAGCATGTCTCTATTAGTAGGAGAGGGGTACAGGTAACACTTCAAGTACAGGAGGGGTCTCTATCCTTTTCACTAACAAGAGCCATTTATGTTCAATGAAAATCATCCCGAGCTACACATTTTATTAGTATTGTAAATATATGACAAGATTAAATTAATATCCACCCTATGCAAGATTGTCAGCCGTGATCACCTCAGTGCAGGATTGAAAGCAGTAATGTGAAAAGGCTTTGTTGATTTGGAATGCCTCTACAAGGGTGATACATAACAGTCACAGATGTAATGTTCCCAGGATCCAGGGTAATAATATTAGTAATACGATTCCCAATTCTGCATGATTTATCATTCAATTATCAGCTTTAAAAATATGTTCGAAAACAGGAGTTCTGCAAATAAGCACATTTTTATATTAAAAACACACTTTTTAATTTTCGCAGACACATATTAATTCAACTAAACAAAAGCTTCTAATTTACTAGGTTCAGCTGCACACAGGAGAGCTACTCACGGGAAGCTGGAGAGCTACCAGTAGCTCACACTCTACTCGTTGCAAAAGCCTGATGTAGAATGTCTTGATATTTGGAGTGTCCTGCCAAAATGTCATAAGGGAGCATCTCTCAGGACAAAAGCTTATATCCCACTTCCTTCAAAGATAAAGATAAGGTGTAGTATGTTCCAAAAAGCTCAAAGCATACTTTTTCTCATATCAAGAAAGAAGGATAATACAATAAGCGCTGACCTTTCTATCCCTAAGGAAGCGCAAGAATTCTGAAGCTGATTTGTCTGGGTTACCCTTGTAGATGACTGGCATGAACTTTGATGGTCTATCATGGCACCCCTTGGAGAAAACCTGTCGAGCATGTGATTATTGCCCTCTGAAAGGAGGTCTCGGTTACGTTTAAGAGACTAAAACAAGCAAGCCTTGTTGTCTAGGTAACAAAAAATTCTTTGTTGCGGACCTTAGACGTGGATCAGATTCACAAAGGTAAACTTATATTTTTTGTAAGTTTAAAATTGTTTGCTAGTCACAAAGGGATCTACGAACAGGATCTGTACGAGTAGGAGTCTACCAACATAAAAAGATAGGTTATTAAAAAATATATATATACCTTTTTATGTACAGAGACTTCGCACCCATAAAGATCCTACTCGTAAAATCCCTTTGTGAATAGTAAACAATAATTAACTTATAAAAAGTGTACGTTTACCTTTGTGAATCAGGCCCAGTGTATCTATGTTTATTAGGGCTGCAGTAGGGGGCAATTGAAAACATCATGGTAGCTACTTTCTAAGTGGGTACATAAACGTTCGCAGTCTTTGGAAAGAAGAACAGAATAACAGGGGTAAGGACCCTCATTTCTGGATAAATTGTGCCCTTTTGGTAAGGGACAATCATTTTTGATTTTTAGAGAATGGCCTTGTTTTGGTCATCTGTTTTAACACATGTGCCCCGGTCAGGGTCTCAAAGAGGAGCAGTGGTCCTGAGAGGAAGCGAGTTGCAGCATCAGGGACAGAAGTGTGCAATTCTGACACAAGAGGGGCCTTTCCATGAGACATAGTAACAGAGCATTCGTACAAGTAGATATATCTGGGTTGGATCAAGAAAATATAATTAAAGTAAAGTAACATGGAATCGATAATCAGAATTCTGGAACATGGGTTCAAGAACTGAAACTCTGACAACCTCTCCATAAAATGGATTTGGCATGAGGACTTGGAAAAGTTATTTCACCAAGCATAGGACTTTTTATACATGCATGTTTCATGAGCCAATGGGCTAGAGCTATCTGCAGTAGGCAGTGGATTAGGAAACGTTAGAAAGAGAGTAGAAGCCACAGAGGGCTGCTGGATACTGAGAAGTGGTAACGAGTTACCCTACGTGGCCATGCTGAAGAAATAGTAGTCAGCCATGATTCCTGACAGCAAATTGTCTTCAGGGAATGAACTGGGTACTCTGTGACATAAAGGACAAAGTCAATAGAGGAGTATTCCATAGGAAACAGAAGGCCTAAGTGTCCTCCACATTTGTCGAGTGGTGCAAGCAATTCTCATGTGCTTTAAGACCTTTGGTAGGTATCACTTAATTGGCTAAATAAGGTCAACAAAAGACTGAACAAAGGTACTTCGTATCATGCCTTTGGCAAACAGGCATTTAGAACTAGCCTGTGCTTAGAAGTAAAGAAGTGGATTCTACTTCTTCAACCCACAAAAAGCTTCACCATACATCTTGCTTCTGACAACCTGGTCACACAAGAGAAAGAACAACAGTGAAGCATGATCGTCTTCAGCCCAGATATCTCATACCACATTTCTATTTGACTTCTCTCAGCAGAAAAAACTGTAACCGTTCTCAAGCACTAGTACCTTTCATAGATTCGCATACTTGAATCTTCTCCAATTTTGAAGTGGGAGCCTCGGGGATCATGCTGAGCATTATAGAAAACATATTCCCATATAAACAACTACAAAATAGTACATGGTAAGTAACAATTCAACCTCATGTGAGAAGATCCACACTTCAACTAATGGGAAGGAAGGCCATGAACCGCAGTACTACTAGAGGTCATTACATCTCAGAGTTTCGACCATGTGATGCATCGTTATAAAATGAATACCAACAAGGGAGCTGAAAGAGGAGAAGAGGAAGGGTCGCATGTGAATATATGAAAGATACCAACGCGGGTGAGTTTTAAGTAACTCATTTCATAGATTCACATGCTTGAATCAGAACAACAAGAAGCATACATTACATTTTATTAAACAAAGGTGGGACCAAGGCTCACCTTATCAAAAACGGATGGAAAAACAGCTTGTACCACAGCTCAGTCCTTTGTTGCTTCTGTGTCCAGGCAGCAGCGCTTCATATATGTGTGGCAGCTTTTCTAGGTTGCCACCCTACAGTTGCCCATGAGCGGCACGCCTGTGTATAACAATTGAAGTCTCTGCTGCTTCTCTTGTGTTGTGTCACTTTGCTTTGGTCGACAGAAGCTTGCTGATAACAAATGGTTAGACTGCAGCCATCTATCTCTGAATCCCTTGTTTTGATGGAGGCCTACCTTTGTCTGGATGGCCAAAGGAGACGAAAAACTGATCAGAGTTCCTGAATTATTTTGCCTTAGCAAGGTAGAATTTCAAACATCTACCCACATTTAGGGAAAGTAGGACTCTCTCACTTCCATTAGATAGGACAGGGATTAAAGACTGCAAAATGAAATGCTCATTCAGGTGGAAACCTGTTGGTACCTGGGGCATAAATGAATGATTTTGCGCACAGAAACAGTTTGTCTTCACAAAATATAAGGTATGGTTCTTTAATTGTTAAAACCTGCAATTCTCCTATCTTCCTAGCAGACATAATAGCAAGTAATAAAGCGATTTTCCATGATATGTATTTCAATATTGCCTTACATATGCTCTTGAAAGCGCTGAGCAAGAGTTGAGAGACAACATTGATCAACTTCCTGGGAACTGGCATCTATCCTGACTGGAAATTATGCTCTGAAGAAGCCATTTAGAAATTATTTTATAACCCTACAGCAGAGTAGGGAGTAAGTCCAGCTGGTAACCGAATTTAGATATCGCTGGCAGAGACTATAGCTTGTTACATCACATGAGTTTACAACGCATGTGATTCCAACAGTCGTTTCATCAACCACATTGTTACATCGCAGTACCATTACAACGCAAGTCATTCCAACGACTTGCTCTAGGGGGCGTGCCAGATTTAGGAATGGTATAATTTACTATTCCAACTCAAGTGTGTGCAACAGTAGGGAAGGTGTTGGAATAGTAAATTATACTATTCCTTAGTTTAGAGCGCCCCCTAGAGCAAGTCATTGTAACAACTTGCGTTGTAATGGTACTGCGATGTAACACCGCGGTCGTTGTAACGGCCACGTTGTAATCGAATGTGTTGTAACTAATGCCATGTGATGGCTGTTTCCCCTGGCAATGGACCTTGAAGAAGCAATTAGTAAGGCCAGACTCAGCTAGTTGAAGAAGATATGGGAGCACCTGGCCCAGTAGTCAGCATAATGGATGTACTCCTTCAGAAGCACACTAGACACAGAAGCCTTTCAACTTTGCTAGATATGTCATATTTGTGGATGGGGCCTTAGCCTAAGCAATGATCTTTCTACATTTGTCCAAAATGTGTAAGTCTGTTAACCCATAGTGCTCATAAGCTAGGCTATCAAATCAAAGTGGAGCTTGGAACTGAGTAAAGTACATGCCTCCTCTGGCGTAAAAGGGGAATGAGCTGTTGCCTAAGTGAATTAGAGGTGCTGACTACATTTTCAGAAACTACGAGTACCAGTAATCCGTTTAACAAGCTGTTGCTAGGAGAATGACGGTGCAGTGTTCTAGTCTAACTTTCATGAAATAAATGAGCAATGGCAGAACAGGCCTGGCAAGCATTCCGTTCTGTGTCATAGAAAATGCATTTCCCGTTGTTCCTAGCTGCCAGTGTCTGCTGGCAAAAATACTGGCATTTTTTGTTCTCTTTTGTCATGAAGAGGTCGCGATTTGGATGTCCCATTGCCTTAACACTGAGCCCAGAGGTCCCTCGTTGAGCTTTCACTGGTAGCACTTACCTGCTAGACTGCACCCTTTTGTTCGTGACTTCAGGTAGATATTTTGCTTGAATGATATGCCGTTGAGATTAACCCATGCCCATAGTTGGTGGATCTCCTGAGGGGAGCGCCTGTGACTTCGTCCCGTCTTGCTTGAAAGTAAAATACATTGATGTTTTGGTTTCTGCCCTTATCAACACCAATTACTGTGAATCCTCAGAAAGAATGAGGCTAGGTTACTGCAAATCATTGTAAGCTAGAGAACATTTATGTGGAGCAACATCTCTTCTTGGCTCTAAAGGCCATATGTGGACAACTCCTCTTTCATGGAATCATTGGTGGTCATCACAAAACTGTAAGTATTTGGAATATCCGTCAGTTGTGTTCCTTTTGTCCATTCCACCAAGAGAGGCAAGACTTCACTCTACCAGTTATTTTTACAAGATCCTCAATAGATCCTCGAGACTGGGCCCAGTGTGAACCTAACTCTTCATGTGGAGGTCTCATAAGATGGTACCAGAAGAATGCAACTGCACATTCATTCCTAGAATAGATTTAAAGTTTTGAATCACTTTAGGATGAGGTTTCTGAATTTGATGTGCTGTCTTCTGATGGCGAGTGGCCCATTCATTCAAAATGTATGTTTTTTCCATTTGTGTACATAGGATGATTGTCACCTTCGTGATGGCTTTGCCACATTGACAGAAAGGTCGAGACAAGCCAAAGGGGAGACTGACAAATCTTTTTTGTTGCTGGATTTTATGCTAGGCAGCTAGATATGGGTTACATTGCGGTCCTATCTGAGATGAGCTGCCACTGGAACAAGACACTTTGTAAAAATGTGGGGTAAGACTGTAAATCAAAGGGAACTGTTATAATCTGCTATTAGTACAACCCGCCCTCCCCCTCCTTTCCTGGCTATTGTAGATTGTTCCATGCTTAGTGTTCCGGAGGTTCTACAGCTGCCTCCAGCTGACTGGAACCTGTGGTGGTGACTGGAAGCAATAAAGTTACCTGAACCTCCTTCCAGTGCACTTCATTTGTAACACTGGTGACGATCTGCTGTGTGGGGGCAGCTTCACCACCACCCTCATATTTTTCTCCCGTGACTGCAGTATATACTTTTAAATTTACTACTAAGGGGGCCGATTACGATCTACCTCGGAAGGGTATAGAACGCGATCTGGCCGGAAAAAGTACGAGCCAGAGTCGTGTTTTCCGACCCACCCATACAGCTGTACGAGTACAATGCGAGAAACGCAAAATCGCTGACCAAATCGTTTCTGGGTCCAAACCGCTCTGTACGTCTTGTCCGTAAGTAAACCGAGCCATGCAATAGAGGTGATTTCCAACCGAGCCAGTACGCTGCACGAGTCGGACAGCCAGATCGAGTCGGAGCCTCCGACACATAAAAGCTCCGGGAAGAGGACTTCGGGGGTCCGTGCCGGAGCCCCCAACACCCGTAGTCGTACGAGTCGATCACAGGGCAGGAGCCAAGGGTCCCCCCTACACATGCATGTACGGTGCGGGTGGCACAGACGCATCCCCACTACAGGGGGGGCCCTTGTACGCAACATACCTTTTTTGTCAATGGGAGCCTAAGTACGCGTCTTGACTTCAATGGGACTCCGAGCGACCCGTGTCTGTCAGCTCTTGTTTGCATTGTACTAGGGCGCTCGGAGCCCCGGAGCACGAGTCGGTCGGAAAGTCCTCCGAATCTGAGTCGGACGGAGCCTTCTCCCGGCAAGATCGGAATCGGCCCTTAAGAGTGAGACTGTTTTTATTTTTCTCAATTTCCCAAAGGTCGTCCCTTATCTAATTTTAGAGGATCCTTCCATCCATCATTATTGACCTTCTTGTCAAAATTATTCTATTTTCACCTCTTGCTTTGAGAACTTGGAACCTGGGGTGGCATTTCATGCATTTTTTGAATTTTTTCTTCTTCATTATTGTGAACGCTGTCTTTCCTATGGCTTCACATTACAATATGAACTTTGAAATCAACCAGTGTTCTCAAGACTTCTTGAAACTGAGGAACCTGATTTCAATGACTGAGACTGTAAGAGGATGCATTAAGACGGGAAGAGAAAAGTCTTTAGGTGATGTCCAAAGAGAAGAAGGACAGACTCAGATCACAGAGCAAAGGGCAGGGAGTTCTATGCCTGGGCTGCAGTGACTGAGAAAGCTCAGTTGCCACAAGAAGCAATTTTAGTTTTGGGACTTTTGAGCAGTAATTAGGTATCAGATTGTGCAAGTTTTTGTACCACTCAAACTTAGAGGCAATACATTTTGGGGGTGGTTGATAGTTCCAGCTTATGGAGAGGCAACAACACTGTGTAATGATTCATGATAAACAATCAATTCATACGTTTAACAGGACACATCTTCCAGAAATGTTCAACTTGTAGTAAAAGTGGAATTCTTTATTTATCGTCTTTGAAAAAAACAGCAAATAGCCAATGTATTTTGCTCTCTAACACTGAGAGCTTTATCAGTGTAATATATTCCAATTATAAGAATAGTTTCAAGCAACTTTGCAGAAAATGAATACAGTGGAAGGTTTCATGTGGGGATATGATACCCACTGGCTCGCAGTTCAATTATAAGTTCTACAACTGTTCAAGTATAAGTTCTACAACTGCGATGGCTCCCTGTGAGAGAAAAAGACAGGCTCTGGTCACACGAGGAACGAGAACAAATGAAAATAAAGAATATGCTCATTTGTTAGAAACTCCAGAAATGTTGCAGGGCAGAAAATCCAAAAAACACAGTACATTTATTTGCTGAAAGGCTAGCAAAGGAAAATAAAGGCCAGCAACGAGGCTTAGGGTCTCTCCGCCTTGGTGTGTGCCTTGATAGTCTGAAAAGTATCACTGGTGTACTTACCAAAGAAGAATGCATTGTCAATTAAATTTGTGCCGACACCTCTGGTCAGAAGGATATATGCGCAAACTTCTGGTCAGAAGGAAACACTTGAAAGCTCTAGTTGTCTCCTCAAGACAATTCCATTCACAGGTTGGTTGTATTTTGAGTTGGCTACACCCTTTATTTACAACCTCCAAGTGTGATCAACCTCACTTCTGCTCGGCAATGTACAGATTGACTTAATATTCACATGCATCAGGAAGCACTTGTCACAATACTTCAAATCATGATTGGAAACTAAGCACCAAAGGCAGACGTTGTGTGAATTTGTGACCAACATCTGCCTCCCGGCGCTGCAGCATGGTTTAAATCCTGTAGTCTTCAGAAGGTATATTTTCCCTAGCACATAGTCTAGTTTAAATATTTTTTTTAGTTAGAGAAGTCATGACTACAGAGCTTCAGAATCATATTGCAAGGCGTGAAAAAAGAGAAACTGGGTCTGTAAGAAGTAGTGGTGCCTATTTATGGCTCCTCATCATTATAACTAGAGGCGATACAAAGCTGCAATAGAGCCTGAGGGAGCCACCTACTAGAGGGAGCTATTGCAGAAAGGTTTCCATATTCATGCTTGCACCTGGGAGAGATTAAATTGGAGAGTAATTTGCAGTTAGAAGTATCCATGAGAAACTTGGATAAACAAGTATGAAGAAATGTGGAGAAACATTAACACTTTATGCAGGTCTATTAAAAAAACCAACAGAGCAGAAAAAAGACACACAGACTCTGAAATCACACAGCTCTATAAGCCCACGGCAATTTCAGAAGCGCATACTCAAATTTATTGTAATAAACCAAAGGATAACAAAGGAAGAGAACACTACCTCTCATCAGAGAATAACTCTATGCAGTGCATACCTGGACCTCCCTGCGGGTGAAGTTTGGCTGGGATTGGCTGGTAAGACGCTAGTGGCACCACAAATGCCTCCATAACCTTACAGCTTATAATGCCATAACGCTGCTTGTTGTTGAGGTAAGCATACAGCAAGGAATATGCATGGGCATCCTTTGTGTCACTGGGGATAAAACGCATGATGCTCATGTCCTAGATGACAACAAGAGACAAACATGGGCAACAGTGTTTGAGAAAAGGAGAGAAAAAACATCAAAAATGGAATTGCAGAGACATCATATCTGAAAATGGAGTGCATTTCAAGCATATCATAACCAGACACCTCTTACTGATGTTTTAAACAAAATAAGTATTACTGTTCCTCAGAATTAAGTCCTGATCTTCAATCTATCAACCAGACATTCACATATGGAATCAGATACTGATAAACACTTTGTGAAGTTATGCCAATTTTGGTTACACCGGGCTGAATCTGTCAGAGGGTCTACAGCAACAAGTGCTTGCTCACCTACTTTTGCTCCCCGCTGCTGCGTCCCCAGCACCCCCGCCCCTGCCCAGCGTGCCACTCCCGCCTCCCAGCTGCTCCCCTCCCCCAACCACTACTTAATGGTGGCTGTTGCGTGGCAAGAAGAGCAAGCCCTATGACCTCCTGGTCAGAGTCATTGCTCTCGCCGCGCAGCTCCACCGTTGTGGATCTGCCCTTTAGCGCAGCTCAAGCACCTTACCAGGTAGGTATTCGAGGCCCTCCTCCACCCGCAGGCTCCTGCCTGCACCTCATGCCTGGTGGTCTAGTGGAAGAGCTTGCTCTTCTGCTAGTTCGCTTTGTGTGTGTAATCTTTTCTCTGTTTGATTTTTTCCTATTTGCATTTTCTCTGTTTGCCTTTATTTATTTCCCTCTTTTTTCTGTTTGCCTTTCTTTTCTCTGCTTTCCTTCTTCAATGCCTCTTTCCCTCCCCTTCACTCCCCGCAGCTGCTGCCCCCGCAGCCCCTCCCCCCAGCGTGCCGCTTCCGCCTCCCAGCTGCTCACCATCTCCCCGACCCCAGCTTAATGGCGGCCGAGCGAAAGGCAAGTCTGTCTGCGCCCGTTGAAGACCCTGGTCCCACGAACTCCTGCCGGTACGACCCCAGCACCCTCCACGTACTCAACCCTGGACGCAACAACTACTGCCAGCTCTCGAAGGTGAGCAGCACCCAAGGCCCAATCTCCTGCCGACACTTACGCCGCACCCTCACCCGCTTCCGGACCCAGGCAGCTACCCCCAACACACCGGACGCCGCTGCACACAAGCCACTGAGCTGCATCCTCCTGAACATATGCTCCCTGCATAGACACGCCGTAGAAATCTGGGACCTCCTGAACACTCACAAGCTCAATGTTGCCTCGCTCACAGAGACCTGGACCAACGCCAGCTCCGCACCTGACATCGCAACTGCTCTCGCCAACGGTTACAAGATCCTGAGGAAAGACAGCCCAGGAAGAGACCTCGCCATCGTTGACAAGAGTTCCCTCCGACTCGGACGACGCCTCGCCCCCCATGGAACACATCCACTTCCAGATCAATCCAAACCCCAGAATGACCCGCTGTGTAACACTAGCCTACAGACCTCCTGGACCCCTCAAGCCCTTCACCAACGTTATTGCAGACCACATCACACCCCACTCCCTCACCTCAACAGACTACATACTTCTTGGAGACCTGGACTTCCACCTGGACAACCACCGCAGTCCCAACACCACCGCCCTCCTGGAGAACCTCACCAGCATAGGATTGAGGCAACTTGTCTCCACCCCCACTCACACAGCAAGACACACACTTGACCCAATCTTCGCCCGCAGAAACAAAATTCGCTTCAGCCACACCACGGAGCTGCTCTGGACAGACCACCACTGCATCCATTTCTCCTTCACAAAACCCAGAGCGCATTAGCGCACGTTGGACCCCACACCCAGAGGCTGGCAAAAAGGTTCTCCGAAGAAAACCTCCACACTCACCTGCACTCCTCCCCTACTACGATAGATGGCAACACAGCGACAAGCAACCTCCACCATTCAATCGCCAACTGCGTCAACACTCTTGCCCCCCTCCAGAACACCATGAGACGACACAACAAGAAAGTCAACTGGTTCACCACGGATCTCTGTGAATTCAAGCACTCCTGCCGACAACTGGAGAAGAAGTAGAGAAACTGCAAAACCCTGAAAGCACATTCCGCCTACAAAGCAGCCATCACAGCACACAACCAACTCATCAAATTTACAAAGAAAAACTTCAACCAAGACAGAATTCTCTCCTAAGCCCATAACTCCAAGGAACTCTTCACCATCATACAGGAATTCACCAAACCGGACAGCGAAACAACTGAAGTCCCTCCCTCCCAAGACCTCAGACACAAACTCAGCTCCTTCTTTCACCTCAAGATCAAGACGCTCTATGACAACTTCGGCGACCAAGACCACGATACTGCCTCAACCCCAACCCCCAATGACGCCATCCAACAGACCGTTCTCACCTGGAGCCCTCTCACCACAGAAGACACCTTAAAGACAATAAAATGTATTCACTCTAGAGCACCTACTGACCCCTGCGAGCTGCACATCTTCCACAGGGCCGCCACTGCTATCGCACTCGAGCTATGCCAAACTATCAACTACCCCCCTCAAGACCGCCACATTCCCCGATGACTGGAAAGACGTCAAAGTCACCCCTGTCCTAAAGAAGCCCTTCGCAGAGCCGACATACCTCAAGAACATCAGGTCCATCTCTCTGCTCTCTTTCTCCACCAAAGTCATTGAAAAGGTCGTCAACACCCAGATAGCCTTCGACACCGTCTCCCATCGCACACTAGCCACCAGGCTCCAAGACGCTGGCATCCTGAGAAATAGCACCAGACTGGATGCAATCTTTCCTCTCAGGCAGAACAAAGAGAGAATAAGACTACCGCCCTTTCTCTCACAACCGACAGATACCAGATGCAGAGCACCCCAAAGCCCCTCCCTCATCCCCACGCTCTTCAACATCTACAAGGCCCACCTCACAACCATCGTCAGAAACCAGGGACTTAACATCGTCTCATACGTCGAAGTCACCCAGCTAATCCCCTCCCTCACTAAGGAACCCAACACCACCAGACACAATTTCCAAGAAGGGATGAAAGCTGTCGCGACTTGGATGTGCAACAACTGCCTGAAGCTCAATGCGGAGAAAACAGAAGTCCTCATCCTCGGCTCCACCCCCTTCGCATGGCACAACATCTGGTGGACCCACGCCCTCGGAAACCCACCCACTCCAACGGACCATGCACACAACCTCGGATTCATACTCGACTCTTCACTCACCATGAATCGCCAGATCAGTGCTGTATCCTCTGCATGCTTACACACCCTCCACATACTTCGCAAAACATTCAAGTGAATCCCCCGACTCCAGGAAAACCGTCACCCATGTACTCATCGCCAGCAGACTGGACTATGGAAACGCTCTCTACGCCGGAGTCAACAAAAAACTCCTCCGTAAAATTCAGATCGTTCAGAATGCCGCAGCCAGACTTACCCTCGACACCCCACGACATGACTGCATCACCCAACACCTCAGCAGCCTCCACTGGCCTCCCTTCAAAAGAAGAATAACCTTCAAACTGCTCACACATACCTACAAAGCCCTCCACAACACCAGATCCCAATACCTCAATGACCGAATCGCCTTCCATGCTGCTAAGAGAAACCTCAGCTCAACCGACCTTGCCTTAGCCACCGTCCCTTGTTTATACAGGACCAGAGGAGGCAGATGATCCTTCTCCTACCTCACAGCCATGACCTGGAACAAACTTCCCCTTCACCTTCTACGAAGCCCGACACTGCACCAATTCAGAAAGGACCTCAAGGCCTGGCTCTTCAGATGACTCCAAAGGAGCTGCTCACAACACCCCCTCCTTTAGCACCTTGAGAACCTCACGGGTGAGTAATGTGCTTTACAATACCCTGATTGATTGATTGCTCAGTAGTTGAACAAGCAGCTCATGTACAGCCAGGTTCTTCTTGCAGATGCCTCCATCACACAGAATCTCAGCCAGTGCCATACAGTTTGTTCACTTGAGAAATGTGCGGAACCCTCCACAAGTTGTCAGTCAACAAAATGTTTAGCCTCCTGATAAGCCCCTTTATCAATAAGACATCTAAAACAGCCCTTGCCTTTTCCATGTTGAAGAGGACATCTAACAACAAAATGAAAGTCGGGGATGGATGGGGGTAGTGACAGAAAACATGCATGCAGAATTCTCACCGGATGCATGGGAGTTTGAGCAAAAGGCACCATCTTCTCCTAATAACTCATCAGTGGAAGGATCAAAGGGTGTGACAAGAGCCATTTTTGTCACATTAACTAAAACCTTTAACTTTGATAACCTATTACCTATTGTAATAGTACTAGACTGGTATGGCAATATGTTAGAAATTTCCATTATAGTCATAAGCACTGAATAGTCCCGCTTACATGCAGGGACCTCAGAGCAGTTAATATAGTGTAGAGGATTGCCTGTCTTCAGGAAGGCCTGCAAAGTCCCTTAAGAAAGAGACAGAAAATGCAGCCTAAATACCTAGGCTTCAATGGCCAGAGTCTTCATCATGAAGACAAAAAAGGGCAGGAATAAGGAATTTGAGGATAATTTGAGATGATTTGCAAACATCATTAAAAATCCTTAACAAACACTTTTTTATGATAGAACTAAAGGAGAGCAGGATGAAGCAGCCTCATAGGCTGTCATTATATGTCTAAAAAAGACACTGTGCCTTTAAGAACAGGGACACCACCAGTATACCGTCATGCACAGCAGGAGGCAGTTACTTCAGTTCTTTTTGAAGGCAATGTGTGAACAGATACAGATTATAGGAATACCTCTGTCTATTCCACTGGGGAGGTGTTTGGTTGCTTATGACTATAATGAAAATTACCCTACGAGAGAACAGAAGTTACAGATAAGAAACTATTCCTTCTCTCGTAGGGGATTTCCATTGTCAGTCATAAGTGCTGAATAGAGTAGCAAGCCCATCCTCATATAGAGCAGTGGAGGACAAAGACGATAAACTGGCAAGGTGAAAAGAAAGATTTCTGAGGGAAGCATGCCATACTTAAGCATCTGCTCTAGAATCAGGAACTAGGCAGTAGTGCTCGGTGAATGTATGTATTGATTTCCAGGTAGCTGCTTTACAGATTTCTGGAATAGGGTTATTGCATAGTAAAGCAGCAGTGCTGCTTTATAGATTTCTGGAATGGGGATATTGTAGAGTAAAACAACAGTAGCTGCTTTCCCAGTAGTGGAGTGTGCTTTAGGTATAGCTGAGAGAGTTTTGCTAGCCTTTTGGGAGCGAGAAAAAATGCAAGACACTATCCTTTGTGTAAAGGATTGCCTGGTGGTAGCTGTAGTTGATATAAAATTGGTCCGAATTCAGGATGGCTCATGTTTTGTCTAACTCTCATATCCAGGGAATGAAGAGTTGTTTCTGCTGGAATTGAGGGATTCTGAGCAAATGTTAGTAATGAGATTGTCTGGTTGACATGGAAGTCCGAAACAAACATAGGGAGGAACTTTGGGTGAGCTCTCATAACCACTTTGCTAGAATATAATACAGTGTATGGTTCATGGTTCAAGCAGAGTGCTTGGATCTCGCTAACCCTGCAGGCAGATGTTATTGCCACAAGGAAAGCAGTTTTTCAAGGCAAGTGTTGGAGAGATGCCTTGTGTATGGGCACGAAGGGGTCCTAAATAAGGCGGGAAAGGACTAAATCAAGCTTCCATGGAGTCGAAGGGTGACTGATGGGAGGAAAAACCTTCTGCAAACCCTCTAGGAAATCCTTGGTGACATAGATTCTGAAAAAAGGTGTTTGTGAAGGACATATTCTGTAGGCAGTAAGAGCTGCCAGGTGAACCTTTGTAGAAGAAAATAGCAATCCAGATTTTGCCAAAAGGAGTAAGAATGGAAGAATGACACCTTCCAGGCAAGTTGTAGGGTCCTCGTTCTTAGGCGAACACCATTTGCAAAATCTATTCCATTAGAATGCATATACGGAATGTGTGGAAGGCTGCTTAGCTTCTTTGAGGATCTCCATGCAGTCCTGCAGCAGATTCAAATGTCCATACTGCACTAGCTCAGGAGCCATGCTGCCCAAATCAAAGAGGATAGATTGAGGTGTACCATGTGGCCTCATATTTCGTCAGTAGTTCTGGTCTGCATGGCAGCTGTAGATGTGGACGGACAGACTGATGAAGGAGGTCCTTGAACCACATGGACGTGGCCCCCCGGAGCTATGAGGATCATCTTGGTTGTGGATTGAAACTACTTGATGAGGACTGCCAGGATCAGGGGAATCAGCAGAAAAGCGTAGAGAAATTGCCAGACCAGTTGATCCACAGGGCATTCACCAAAGTCCCTGGCTGGAAAAAAACGTGCTGCGAAGCTTTGCCATTTGCTGTTTTCTGCAGTGGTGAAAAAGTAGATGGCATGAGTTCCTCACCGTTGAAAGATGCTTTGGACAATGTTGTTGTTTAAGACCCATTTGTGGATTTCTTGCAGGAGTCTGCTTGAACATTTTAGACACCTGGAAGGTGAGTTGTCATGAGTGTCCCTGGTTGGAAGCCACTTCCAGATTGTCTGGAACTTGTGTGACAAGGGCCTGGACCTTGTCCCTCGCTGCTGGTTGAGATAGTACATGGTTGTGGTGTTGTCTGTCTAAACAAGCAGGGAGTGGGATCTGAATGACGGATGAAATTCCGTCAGCGTCAGTCAGACTGCGCACAGCTCGAGGAGTTTGATATTATGTTGATACTGTGACCATTGCCCTGGATTTGGAAGTAATCCATGTAAGCTACGCATCCCAGTAGTGAGTCATCCTTGATTATGGTTTAGGAAGAATCTGATCAAATGGGGGTACCTCAAAATAGATTGGTTGGAGAACACCACCATTCAGGAACAGCTTTGCATGAAGGTATAGTTATTTACTATGAACCTCAAGAACTTTCGATGCTTTCTGGTGATTGGTATATCCCCCTGGTGTAATTGAGGCTACATTTGGTGTAATGCCAGCATCCAGAACTTTTCGCGCCTGATCAACTTATTGGCTATTTTGAGGTCGACAATGGGTCTGAATTCGTTCTTGTCTTTCTTCTTGAAGAGAAAGTACCTGAATAAATGCCTGGAACCAGGTTACTCCGCCACATTTTGTAAGAGGATGTTGACCTCTGCTCGTAACAATAGGCGTTGGAAACTGGATGATGTTGGAGGTACCTATGGTGTTTTGCCACTCTGACTGATAATGTCAGATGCTTCGCCCACCGGAGTGGGTAACAGAAGAGAGGGAAGTAATGATTCAGGATTTTGACACGGAAGGTGGCTTCCTCCCTGGAACAGGTTCTTGGGTAGATCTCCCTCTAGGATTCCATTGTTGGTATGACTGGTAGGGATGCGGGTGTTGTTGTGCACAGCTTTTCTGGCAGCCCTGATACCAGTGAGGGGCTAGAACCCTCTGGGAATAGAAGTGGTGTTGGTATGGTTGGAAAGATTTCATCTGTTCCCTAGGTGTCCATTTCCATATTCATCCATGCCATCTCATTGTCAGCATGGGTTTCAAATAGAGTGGTGTCAGAGAATGGCAGATTCATTATTCTTTACTGCGATTTTCGCTTCAGGGAGTACCTTCAAATAGCAACGCTGTAGCAGTACTTGTGCACTGCTAATAAGGAAGAGTCTGTTGTAGTACTGATAATCTGATTTCATTCAGGATTTCCACAGTACCCTGTCATATCTGCCCAGTAGGGCAGTGATGCTGGCTGCTTTAAAGGTGGTTGCTGCTGTGCCACACACTTTATGGCCCACATCGTCCAGCTTCCGACTCTCCTTATCGGGAAGTACTGTAGAAGTGGGGGTAGTGGCATGCGGTTAATTGCCGCTACCACAGTCACGGAGTTTGCTGTAGGATCCATGCAGAGGACAGCTGAATCCTGCTATGGAGGATGGCACTTCTTTTAAAGCCTGGATGGTGCTGTTTTAACAGAGGATGGTGTCAGGAACAGATCCAAGCAGGTTCAAGGAGACCTGGTACTAAAGGTAGCAAAGAGCCTGATGCTGACCTGTGTTGTAGAGTCTCAAAAATGACTGATGTTGTTGGTGTTGGAGTCGACATCCGTTTGTCACTTTCCTCATGAGGACTTCTGAAATGTGGTGACATCATCCACCAGTTATATCTGTGGAGGTGGAGAGTCAGAAAGTGTTGGGGAATAACGTCCAGTAGAAGTAGAGGGCATGTGTCTTGACAGAGAAAGTGAATTATGATGATGATGGTTTTGGTGGTGGGAGCACCTAGAAGAGGTAGAGGTGTGCCTTGAGCTGTGTTGATGCCATCTAGAATGATGGTTCGACTTTGAATGAGATCTGGATAGTCGAGTGACCGGTACCAGTGGAGCTGGAGGCAGTGGTGGAGGAGCTGCAGTTAGACGTTGTGTTGAAGGAGGCGGTGGCGGAAGTGAAGGAGGAGGAGAAGATGGCTGGACTCCTGAAGATGGAGAAAAGGCTCTAGAGTACTCCCAATCTGGGGAGGTGTAGATACTTCTTCTCTTTGTTCTAGCCTCCTGTAGCTTGAACAATGTCGAAAGAGTTCTTGACGGTGCCTCAACATCGATCTACGCCAGTGCCTTGATGTGGACCTGGATCTCGACATCGATTGTCTCCTCAACAGGTCAGTGCCATACCTCTCGACGCCGATGATCTTTTTTTTTTTTTTAAACAAATTTTATTTGTCAAGTTGCACATATATTGCAGGGCTCCGCACTCCAGAGACAACTGCACAATCCAACTATACAATTATGATGACTTTGAATTTTGTACTTAATATCCAAACACATCCCAACAACACCTCCCATCCCCCCCATCCCACTGATCGCACCAGATCCACATAGTCCTGTCCACCGCATAGAGATACAGCACGAAGGGCAAGCCCCTCTGGGCCCCAGTAGCATGCCCCCACAGTCTAAAAGTATGCATACATACTATCCCACCAGATTGACCTCTGTCACCGGTGGCGGGTCCAACAACAGTCCACAATAATCCACCCACCGCTTCCAAATCTTGTAGTGTTTGCATGGGCACCCCCTAGAGAACAAAAATAGGTTGTTCTAGTCCCATACAGAAGTCGAGCCCATTCTTCCATGCGATGGGGCCCCTGGCGCCTGCCATGCCTTAGCGATATCCCTTTTCGCCAGTGTAAAGCCCAATTGCATAAAGTGCCGCTTATAGATGTTGCCACCATTCCCTCCTTAACATGAAGTAAGGCCAGCTGCGGAAAGACAGGCATATACCCCTCTCCAAAAGCGATCAAGAGACGTACAGCTCTAAACAGTGTGACTGAATGTACCCTCCTCTCGGCTACAGCAAAGGCACACAGGGTAGGTGATCAGCCCTGCCCTCCACAAGAGCACTCGGGTAAAGTGGACCCTGTGCAGATATTTGAACTGAACTAGGCGGAGTCGCATCGCTATGGCTGCCCCTCGCAGGTCCCCCTCACCGTACCACCACTTGTTACAGACCAGCAAGTGTGAGGCTTGATAGTATGAGAGAACATCAGAGGATGCCATCCGCGCGCAATAGGTGGACAGGAAGCATGTGCGCAGAGCCACCCGCACTTCCCCCCTCCCACAGGGACTGTCCCGATTCTGCATTCACCTCTCTGAACCATCGGGGTGGGATCTGGTATGGATGATTCTGTAGGTGGTAGAGGAGCAGGGGAAGCACCACCATCTTAAATATCGCTGGCCTGCCATATAACGACAGGCATACGGGACCAGGACTTAAGATCTTCACAAATCTGTTCCCACACTGGGACCAGGTTGCGTTCCCAGGAGACTGCAGGTATATCTGATAAAAACATGCCCAGATATTTCAGCCCCCCGCCGCCAACTGAAACGAGGACGCCCACGCTCCTACCCCCGTCCGATACCCTAAAACCAATAGTGGTGACTTATGGGGGTTCATATAGAGCCCCGAAGTTTCCCCAAAAATGTGCATAATGCACAATAGCCGCGGCCCCGTTCTGTCTATAGCTGTAAGAAAGTAGAGAACATCGTTCGCATACAATGCAATCCTATCAGACAGACCCAGCGCCCATTCAAATCACCAGATCTGCGCGTAAATACGCACCCATGCAGCCAAAGGCTCCATAGCTAGTGCAAATAAGTATGGGGACGGGGGCAGCCCTGCCACATGCCCAGCCCCATAAAAAAGGACGATGAAAGTGCCCCCGCCACCCGCACCGACGCCGTTAGATCTGTGTACAGTAGCGTTAGGTAGGGCCAAAGTTGAGCCTTCGCAGCAGGGAAAAGAGGTACATTCAGCTCAGAGAGTCAAACGCCCTGTCCATATCAGCCAATAAAAGTGCAGCTGGTTCACCCAATTGCCTGATGGCTCCCAGTACCACGTGCGCTCACCTAATATTGTGTCTGGGCGCCCTCCGGGGCAAGAACCCATCCTGGTCGGGGTGCACCAGGGTGGAGATGTGGGGCAGAAGGTGATTGGTCAACGCCTTGGCCAAAACCTTCACCTCCACATCATTTAAGAGGGAAATAGGACAATATGAAGCATGTTGCTCCGGGGGCCTGCCTGGTTTGTGGAATACCACCACCTCTGCATGTCTCCAGTCCGGAGGAAGCGAGCCCCACTCCCGATCCTCTTCTATCACCGGTCAAATGTGAGGGGCCAATTGTTTTAAAAAACGTCTAAACTATTCACTGGGGAACCCGTTGGGTCCCGGCGCCTTCCCGGGGTTGAGTTCTCCCAGAGCTTTGCCCAACTCCTCATCAGTCAGTGGTAGCTCCACTTGTTCCCGCACCTCATCTGACACGGCTTTGGGCGGTAGGTCAGCTATGAATTTATCTATGACGGCAGCCGATAGGCATTCTTTCAGAGCATAAAGGTCCGCATAATAGGCGGCAAAGCTTTCCGCGATAGCCGGAGGGTCAATAATCAGTTCTCGCGCCGGGCCCAGAACTCCGGTAGGGACTGGGAATGTAAGGCACCCTGGCAAAGTCGATGCAGCATCTTGCTGGACTTGTCGCCAAATTGGTACACCCTGCTACGCGTTGCCAGCCAGGCGTGTCGGGCCTCATCCATTAAAAGGGCCGCATAGTTCTGTTGTGCCATCAACAATTGCCGCCTGATTTGGACTAGGCGGAGTCGCATCACTATGGCTGCCCCTCGCAGGGCCGCTAAGGCCTCAGTCCATGCCTCCTCCAGTGTGCCCACATCCTCCTCCCACGCCCTCCAAAGCCTCTGAAGTGTGGGGGAGCAATGAGTGACCAGGGACTGATATTTTTGAGAGATTTTCCGGTCAGTTAGATCTCCCATAAAAACCTTCACCTCTAATGGGCTGAATTCTGGCAGCGACTCCAAGCCCTCTAAACTAGGGGACAGAGCATGCCTAAATTGAAGATAGCGATAAAACAGGGATGGTGGTATAAGGAATTCTTTCTGCAGGTCTTGAAAAGATTTGAGCGTCCGGCCCCTCATAACATCACCAAGGACCGAGATACCTATCGCGTCCCAACCCCGGAAGCCCTGTAAGGCTACCAGCTGAGGCAAGCGCCCGTTGCCCCAGAGGGGGGTTTCCCGAGTCAGAGTGTTCCACCACCCCATTCGGCCCAGAGCCTGCCTCCAGAGCAGAAACACCACCCGCATAACTGATGGCAGCGACCCCCGGAGCGGCGTCGAATATAATATAGTATGTAGAGAATGTTATCCCATGAGCTGGTGCTCAACTGCATATGCCAGGTCTCCCCTGTCACCGTACCACCACTCGTTAAGGACCAGCAAGTGTGAGGCTTGATAGTATGAGAGAACATCAGAGGATGCCATCCGCGCGCAATAGGTGGACAGGAAGCGTGTGCGCCGAGCCACCCTCACTTCCCCCCCTCCCACAGGAAATGTCCCAGTGCTGCATTCACCTGTCTGAACCATCGGGGAGGGATCTGGTATGGATGATTCTGTAGGTGGTAGAGGAGCAGGGGAAGCACCACCATCTTAAATATCGCTGGCCTGCCATATAACGACAGGCATACGGGACCAGGACTTAATATCTTCACAAATCTGTTCCCACACTGGGACCAGGTTTCGTTCCCAGGAGACTGCAGGTATATCTGATAAAAACATGCCCAGATATTTCAGCCCCCGCCGCCAACTGAACCGAGGACGCCCACGCTCGTACCCCCATCCGATCCCCTAAAACCAATAGTGGTGACTTATGGGGGTTCATATAGAGCCCCGAAGTTTCCCCAAAAATGTGCATAATGCACAATAGCCGCGGCCCCGTTCTGTCTATAGCTGTAAGAAAGAAGACAACATCGTTCGCATACAATGCAATCCTATCAGACAGACCCAGCGCCCATTCAAATCCCCAGATCTGCGAGTAAATACGCACCCATGCAGCCAAAGGCTCAATAGCTAGTGCAAATAAGTATGGGGACAGGGGGCAGCCCTGCCACGTACCAAGCCCGATAAAAAAGGACGATGAAAGTGCCCCCGCCACACGCACCGACACCGTTAGATCTGTGTACAGTAGCGTTAGGTAGGGCCGAAGTTGAGCCTTCGCATAAGGGAAAAGAGGTACATTCAGCTCAGAGAGTCAAACGCCCTGTCCATATCAGCCAATAAAAGTGCAGCTGGTTCCCCCAATTGCCTGATGGCCTCCAGTGCCAGGTGCGCTCGCCTAATATTGTGTCTGGGTGCCCTCCGGGGCATGAACCCATCCTGGTCGGGGTGCACCAGGGTGGAGATGTGGACAGAAGGTGATTGGTCAACGCCTTGGCAAAAACCTTCATCTCCACATCATTTAAGAGGGAAATAGGACAATATGAAGCATGTTGCTCCGGGGGCCTGCCTGGTTTGTGGAATACCACCACCTCTGCATGTCTCGTCCGGAGGAAGCGAGCCCCACTCCCGATCCTCTTCTATCACCGGTCAAATGTGAGGGGCCAATTGTTTAAAAAAATGTCTAAACTATTCACTGGGGAACCATTTGGGTCCCGGCGCCTTCCCGGGGTTGAGTTCTCTCAGAGCTTTGCCCAACTCCTCATCAGTCAGTGGTAGCTCCAATTGTTCCCGCACCTCATCTGACACAGCTTTGGGTGGTAGGTCAGCTATGAATTTATCTATGACGGCAGCCGATAGGCATTCTTTCGGAGCATAAAGGTCTGCATAATAGGCGGCAAAGCTTTCCGCGATAGCCGGAGGGTCAATATTCAGTTCTCGCGCCGGGCCCAGAACTCCCGGTAGGGCCTGGGAATGGAAGACACCCTGGCAAAGTCGATGCAGCATCTTGCTGGACTTGTCGCCCCATTGGTACACCCTGCTACGCGTCGCCAGCCAGGCATGGCGGGCCTCATCCATTAAAAGGGCCGCATAGTTCTGTTGTGCCATCAACAATTGCCGCCTGATTTGGCTTCCCTCTCCCTCCCGACTCCTATGTTTGAGTGCTTCCATTCCTGCCTCCACTAGCAGCAGGTACTGCCTACGCGCTGCCGCACACCAGGAAATACCCACACCCCTCAGCGTGGGTTTCACCTAAAGTAACAAAATTACACAGAATTGGTATACTTTCACATCACAAATGTGATTTGCACAGCAGGCGCGCCAAAGGCAAGCCTGTCTGTGGCCGTCTGCGCCTGGACCGCGCCCAGCGCCAGAACCCCTGGACCCCAAGGCCGCCACGACAACAGACTCCGATACAACGCCAACACCCTGCACGCACTCAACGACGGGCGAGACCACACCTGATTCCAGGCCGCCCCAAATTACACCCACGGACCTTTCTCCTGCCGCACCTGCAGCTTCACCTGTGACAGAAGCGCCAGAGCACCAAGGACCGGACCCAACCAACTCCGCTGCATACTCCTTAACACACGCTCCGCACGCAAACACGCCGTAGAGCTCTGGGACCTGCTCGACACCTCCGTCCCAGACGTTGCCTTCCTGACCGAGACATGGTGGAACGACTCCTCGGCACCCGACATCACCATAGCCGTCCCAGACGGCTACAAGATCTCCCGCAGAGATCGTACCAACAGAATTGGATGAGGAATAGCCATCGTACACAAGTCCACCCTCAAGGTCTCCACCCACGCAGACGACACCATCAGCACCGCCGAACACCTGCACTTCTGGATCCACACCGACCCCAACACCACCCTCAGAGGAACCCTCGTCTACAGACCCCCGCTTCCCTGCCACAGTTCAGCGACTCAATCGCCGACCTCATCAGCACACACGCACTCGCCTCCACGGGCTACATCCTCCTCGGGGACCTGAACTTCCACCTCGAGAACAACAATGACACCAACTCCGCCACCCTGATTGACAAACTCGCCAACCTCGGCCTCAGTCAACTGGTCACCGCTCCCACCCTGCCGCCGACCACAAGCTTGACCCCATCTTCTCCGCAAGCCCCCACGTCTCCTTCAACCACACCACCGAACTCCACTGGACCGATCACCGATGCATCCATTTCACGTACAAGAAGCCCACCACGCACCACCGCACCCAACAGCTGCCCCGCCGCTGCTGGAGCAAAGTCATCAAAGAACAGCTGACCACCACCCTCGTCCAGACCCCACCCACCGACTCCACCGACCCAGACACCGCTGCACGCAACTTCAGAAAATGGATCAACGACTGCGCCAACACTATCGCCCCACTCAAGAAACCCTCCAACAGCCGCACCAGCAAGAAAGCCACCTGGTTCACCAAAGAGCTCCAGACCTCCAAACGAGCATGCCGGAAACTGGAGAAGAAATGGCTCCACGAACGAACATCAGACAGCTACGCAGCCCACAAACACGCAGCCCGCAGACATCACCACCTCACCAGATTAGCCAAGAGATCTTCTTTCAAAACCCGCCTGGACAACAACGCACACGACAGCAAAGAGCTCTTCCGCATCGTGAAGGAACTCTCCAACCCCAGCACCAACATCAATGACATCCCGCCCTCACAAGAACTGTGCGACTCACTGGCCACCTTCTTCCACCACAAGATCACTGACATCCACAACAGCTTCAACACCACGACCACCCCGACTATGCCAGACTTCACCCCCCCTGCGAACACCACCCGCCTCAACTGCCTAACCTCATGGACCAACGTCAACGACGACGAAACACGCAAGATCAGGAAGTCCATCCACTCAGGATCTCCGTCAGACCCCTGCCCACACCACATATTCAACAAAGTAGACGCAGCCATCGCACCCCAACTATGGAAGGTAATCAACATCTCCCTCGAGACAGCCACTTTTCCAGAAAGCTGGAAGCACGCTGAGATCAACTTCCTCCTCAAAAAACCCAAGGCGGATCCCAAGGATCGCAAGACTTTCCGGCCCATCTCCCTGCTCCCGTTCCCGGCGAAGGTTATCGAGAAAGTCGTCAACACGCAACTGACCCGCTACCTCGAGGACAACAACATCCTAGACCAGTCCCAGTCCGGATTACGAAGAAACCACAGCACCAAGACAGCCCTCATTGCCGCCACAGACGACATCAAGGTCCAACTAGACAACGGCGAAACATCAGCCCTCATCCTCCTGGACCTGTCAGTCGCCTTCAAACCGGTCTGCCACCGCACACTAAAGGCACGTCTCCAAGAAGCTGGAATCCAAGAGAAGGCCCTGGACTGGACCACATCCTTCCTCTCCGGCAGAACCCAGAGCGTCCGCCTCCCCCCCTTCCACTCCGAAGCCACCAACATCATCTACGGCGTACCCCAGGGCTCATCCCTCAGCCCGATGCTGTTCAACGTCTACATGGCCCCCCTCGCTCATGTCACCCCCCAGCACAATCTCAACATCATCTCCTACGCCAACTACACCCAGCTGATCCTCTCCTTCACCAAGGACCCACACACCGCCAAAACCAACCTCCACAAGAGAATGAAGGCCGTCGCCGAATGGATGAGGAACAGCCGACTAAAGCTGAACTCGGACAAGACGGAGGTCCTCATCCTCGGAACCACACCCTCCGCCTGGGACGACTCCTGGTGGCCGACCACGCTGGCATCAGCACCAACACCCACCCAACACGCACGCAAGCCGGGAATCATCCTCGACTCCTCTCTCTCCATGTCGAAGCAGGTCAACACCATCTCCTCCTCCTGCTTCAACACCCTCCGCAGGATCTACAAGTGGATCCCCACCGAAACAAGAAGAACAGTGACCCAGGCCTTCGTCAGCAGCAGGTTAGACTACGGCAACGCACTCTATGCAGGCATCCAGGCCAAACACCTGCGACGACTTCGCCGCATTCAAAATGCCTCCGCCCAACTGATCCTTAACGTCCCTCGCCGCAGCCACATCACCCCCCACCCGAGAGACCTACATTGGCTCCCCATCGAAAAGAGGATCACCTTCCAACTACTCACCCACCCACACAAAGCACTCCACAACACCGGACCAGCATACCTCAACAGTCGACTCAGCTTCTACACCCTCACCCACCAGCTCCGCTCTGCCAGCCTCGCACTCGCCGCTGTCCCCCGCATCCAACGAATGAACTCCGGCTGCAGATCCTTCTCCTTCCTCGCGGCCAAGACCTGGAACACCCTCCCTATCCACCTATGGCATACCCAGGACCTGCTCACCTTCAGAAGACTCCTCAAGACCTGGCTCTTCGAGCAGTAGCAGCACCCCCTCTCCACAGCGCCATGAGACCCTCACGGGTAAGTAGCGCGATTTACAAGTACTCTGATTGATTGTTTGAACTTCTTTTAAGACTCATCCGCACACTCCTCCAGTACAACCTGTTAATCAGGAGTTGATCCCCTTTCAACATCATCATACATCTCAAGCCTAAATTAGATATTCTTCCACGTCAAGATGAATTGGTTGAAGATGTGTCATAATGTACTTTTCTCCTGTTACAGGACTGGAAGATTGATTGATTGATGATTGATTCTGCTCATTGTTAAGGAGGGCAGAAAGACATTTAGTCAGATGGACTGTTGTCAATTCCAGAACACTGGCGTGACAGTTGTGTTTGTTGAACACAATCCCAGTTTATGATGAAAGGCCCTGTGAAAAGGAATCCCTTTCAGAAGATGGCTTTCTTGCCCCACCATTTGAGGTATTGCTTTGCCAATAGGGGTCATTTTAACTTGTCCTCATAGTTGCTCTTTCATCAAGAGTGCTTATCTTCTCAGCACTGTTGCAGTGTTGTCATGTCATGTTTTGTTTTATTCCATATGGGACAATTTGCTGGAATATGTTCGGCCCCTCTAATATTGCGTAGCCATTCCCAACATGTTTGACTTGAAACATTACTAAATTTCCCAACTCCTTCCAGATGCTTAGGATAGTTTTAAGCACTAAAGTGAACATCATATCCTCTAAAAGGAGGTTCTAGTACCCTACAACCACAATTTATTTGCTGAGAGAGGGATTGTTCAAGTGAAAACTTTAGGGGGTGAAAAGTTACAAATATCACACCCTGAACCGCCGCCAAACCTTGTGGAGGGAGGTGCTGCCTGCCGGTTCACACACGCCGCCACGAACTTCACCTGGTTGCTGGAGGAGCTACCCTTGCCCGGTCCGGGATCCACCGCGCTGCTGCTCCTGTATTCACGACTTGCAGCACCCGCTCCGCGGGTGCCGCTGCGCAGCAGTCGGTGAGGGGCAGGTCTCAGCTGTTTGCAAGTCGGACTCCCGGAGGAGGAGGATCCACTGAGAGCAGTCAGAGGGAGCGCGCCAGCAGGGACTCGTAAGACAAGGAGTCCCTGCTCTGCACAGGTGTGCACGGCCGCGCCCCCTGACAGACACGCCCACCGCCTGGCCATTCTGAAAAGCCGGCCTCCTGCCTGAGTGTGTGGGACACCCTGAACCGCCGCCAAACCTTGTGGAGGGAGGTGCTGCCTGCCAGTTCACACACGCCGCCACGAACTTCACCTGGTTGCTGGAGGAGCTGCCCTTGCCCGGTTCCGGGATCCACCGCGCTGCATCTCCTGTGTTCACGACTTGCAGCACCCGCTCCCGAAGCCCGAGCAAAGGGCGGGCAGTCTGTGGCAGTCAGGGGCAGACAGAGGCTGGGCTGGGCCACGTCTCTTTCATCCAGCCCTGGGCCCTGGTGGGTTGCGTGTCATTCCCTAAAGGCGTACCTCTTACCATGTCAACCCGTTCTGGTAAATTACTTAGGAGTGAGGGCGAAAGGGGAGGTGCTGTTGGGAGCCCAGTGATTGGAACCATGGACCGTTTTATAACCAGAGTGGCGGCGGTCATTGATAAGGAGATCGCTATGTCTGAACGCCGTCTCTCTGAGGTCTATCTCCCTTCTAGACGCTCCTCACTGGGGGCTGTAGCCCAGGCCTTGTCACCGGCCTGTGAGCGGGTCCAATCTGTTCCCCCTGATGTCCCGGATGGCTCTGTAGATTCCCCCCAGATGGTAGAAATAGGGAAAAACATAGAAAGGTTGGAACATCTGGTTGCGCTTCTACCTAGTGGCGTTGTGGAAGAGGGTGGCGCAAGTATATCGCATTCACCTGCACCCCCAAACATAGGCACAACTCAAATATTATCGCCAACTCCACCCGTTCCTAAAAAAGTAAACCTAGCTGGGGTGCCATCTGTGTATGACTCGAGTGGGCAGAGTAAAAGGGCCAAAAATAAAAGGGCAGCCAGCTCTAGTAAGGGTAGGCTGGTGAGACAGGCCGCGCTCTACAAGCGACCGAGGAAGCCTCTTGGGCAGGGCGGGAAGGACGTAAAGGGGTCGGTCCCAGAGGATAAGGCAGTGGTGGAGGGGGGCCCTGTGGACACACCCACAAGTAATAATAATTGTTTGTCCCCTAGTAGTAGTGCTGTTAATGTCTCCACATTTATTGACCCCAAGATTATTGACAGCATTATGGAGAGGGTAAACAGTCTCTTGATGCCCCTGTTGACCCAGGTTAAGGGTTTGGGGGCTAGAATAGATAAACTAGAGCAATCTACCCTCGACGGCTTTTTCTCACTTAAATCTACAATTAAACAGCATAAAAGAGTGAGTGAGAAGCAGGCCATGGGACTAAAGGGGAGTGTGCCCCCAGTAGCTTCCTTGCCACTACAGGCGGATTTTAATCCTCCAACTAGGGCAAATAAGGTAGATACTAGCAAAGTGCAAGTACCAGTACCTGTAAAAGTAGGGCCCCAACACAAGGGAATGGAAACATCTTCTGAGGTTGCCAAAAGTACACCAAAACTAACACCCCAATTGCAGCCCCCGACAAGTAGAGGGACGGTAAAGGTTAGCCAAGCCTCTGGTACACAAGACAAAGGCAAGGGAGCAGCGACAGAGATGGTCGCCAAAACTGCCCCTCAACCTGCAGCCCCAGTTGCTACCTCAGTGGCCCCCCGCAAATTCCCACGGAGGACCCCCCCCATAAATCTCCCACCAGATTGTCATCCTTTTGTTGCTGTACTAGTAAACGTTCCCCCACTGAAGGAAGACCAGTTGGAGAATCACCAGGCCCTCAAGAATAAGTGTATCCACTGGCTAAAGTTAAACAAGCCAATCCCGAGTGGTGTGGATGGGCTAATTCTAAGTGTTCGCAGAGTAGGGTGGGTAGGACAAGGAAAAAAAAACACAGGAGGGGGATTGTGTAATAATAATCTTTCAAGATCCCAGAGTGGTGAGCTCCATCTGTGGCCCTATAAAAAATATGGATGTGGTAGGGGTTAAATTAGTGGATCTAACCTTTTTTTATCCCAGGCCAATTGTTATGTCGCCCTGGGCGGGCCCTAGCACATCTGGCTTAGGCCAAAACCGGGACCCATGTTGGGTTGGGGGTCTTGGGTACAACGGGTTGAACCCCCTGTGGGGGCCAGGGAGATGTTGACTGGAGGGGGGTGATACGAGGGAAATTGTAGTTTCTGACATGATAACTGGCAATAGAATAGGTTTAATGACAGCACCACCACCCCGAATAGTCTCACCTATAAGTACAGGCGACAGTGGGTTGGTAGACCCTCTGCCCATTTCTTTGGACTGTAATTTGCCTGTTCCCCCTGTGAGGCCTGTGGACAGGAGTGATCTCGAGGTCAGCGACACATCAGCTGTGACGGACCGTGTTTTCAAGGTTTTCAGCTGGAATATCGCAGGGATCGCGAGAAAGTTGGCCCTTCCAGACAAGAATGCTTTGGTTGATGAGCATGCCATATGCATCTTCCAGGAGACCTGGAGTTTGGAGCCAATACATAGGGTGGGATTCTCCTCCTACTTTGTGCCTGCACTAATCTCGGAATCAGGGAGAGGACGCCCTTTGGGTGGCCTGCTCATATGGGTGGCAGCTTCCCTAGACTGCAGAATCGAGGAGTCTCGGACAGGCTGTCCAGATATTCAAAATATTATTCTAAGAGATTCCAGGGGCCGTACATTATTGAATATTTATAACGTGTACGCCAGAGGGACTAAGGGCGGGAGGAAGTCCACTGTATTATCTCTTCTGGAGAGTCTTCTTAGTACAACTTCACATAAGTTGTGTACCCTGGTCGCGGGAGACATGAATTGTACGTTCGAGCCTTTGGGCTCGGATGTTGCCGTAGACCAGGATGAGGAGGACGCTAAGATAGGGATCCCAGCCCTGGAGATTCCACCCATTAGGAGATGGTCAGAGGTGGCGTTACAGTTATACACCCTGAGTATCGAATTAAATCTAAGGGCAGTGAATGGGAGGACAAACTCAGATAGGGGGGGGGGGGCTCATACCTATAATAGACCAGGACACACTTCTAGAATCGACTATATCTTATTAGATATATGTCTGTGGAGCCAGGTGAGGGACATGGTTGTGGTCCCGACGGTCGAAAGCGATCACAATCCACTTTCCTTGACCATGGTCCAGTGGTGGTGTTTTTCTAAGAAGGGTCCCATTAACCTCACATTAGCTCCCCTTCATGAGTCGGTAGTCTCACTCTGTGGAAGGCGTCTAAAATGGGCTAAATTGGTCCTCTGGGAGGAAAGGCTTGGAGAAATACCAACCCTTTTAGATCACGCATTGTTAAACCTGGGGTCCCTCCCGGAAGGGGTGGGTAGGGCTTGCGGGGTCTTTGTCTCCCTAACAGAGGCTCTGACAAATGTGTTTACCATCCCCTCGAGCAAGGTAGGGAAGAAAGGAGGTGTAAAGCAAGGTAACGGTTGGTACACACAAATATGTAGGGTACACAAATCAAGACTTGTAGAGGCAGTGAAACTCAAATCCCACCCTGATATATTGAAAGCAAGGAAGGCTTATAATAGATCCCTTAAATCTGCTAAGAAGGAGTGGGAAGAGAAATTTTGGGAGGACCTACTTGTTGCCAGCAAAAGTAAAGACTCAAGGGGTTTTTGGAACCTTGTAGGCTCCCGGAACAGGCCCGACGAAGTTATGAGACCCGGTAATATCCCCCCACAAAGCTGGGTAAAACACTTTGGGGCTTTATACCTCCCGGCGGATGGGGCACTAAATGTCAGGGTGCTCCCCCCACTAGTATCTGAACCTCACGGCTACAATCTCTTTTCAGCTCTAGAGATTGAAAAGGTAATTGGGTGGGTAGCCCCACGGAAGGCAGCAGGCCCAGATGGCTTACCGGGGGATCTCATGCGGGCATATCCAGTGGCCTGGGGAAGGGTTATTGCAGCACTCCTCAATGATATTATGAAGGGGGGGCCAGTGCCCGATTCCTGGAAAGGGGCGGTGGTGGTCCCTATTTACAAAAAAGGATCCAGAGAAATCCCCGGGAACTACCGGCCCATAAGCCTCATTGACTCCACCCAAAAGATAGCAGGTAAAGCTATACTTGGTAGGATTCTTCATTGGGTGGAGGAAAATAAAATACTATCAGACTTCCAGGCAGGGTTCCGGGTAGGAACAGGGACGATAGAGCAGGTGTTTAGGCTAGCACTCCTTGGCTGGAAGGTGGTGGAGCTAGGCAAGGGCAGTCTATACTTGGCCTTTATAGATCTGAGGATTGCCTTTGACCTAGTTCCTCGGGAGGAGTTATGGAGGGTGCTTTATGGGTTGGGATTGCCTCCCTACATCTTGTCCCTCCTTATTAGCCTTCACGCCCATACCTTTGCTCAGGTTCGCTGGGGGAGAAATGGAGAGTTAACTGAGAAAATCCCAGTGTCTAGGGGTGTGAGACAGGGATGCGTCCTAGCGCCCACCCTCTTTTCACTATATGTTAATGGGGGGGTGGAATATCTCCAGCAAGAACCAGCCGACGCTCCTTGTCTCGGCCTACTTTTTGCGGACGATACGCTCTTGATTTCAAAGACTCCGCAAGGCCTCCAGAAGTTGCTAACCCGTTTCCAGAACTTTTGCGTTTCAAGGGGCTTGGTAATCAACGTGGATAAAACTAAGTTTTTAATTCTAAACCCTCCAAGGAAACTGGGCCGCCCACCTACTTTCAACTCTGTTCCCTTGGAGAAAGTATCCGAATTTGATTATCTTGGAATACGGATTACAGATAGCATGAACTGGTCACCTCACATTGCCAAGATGGTCTTGAACCACAAGAGAGTAGGAGGTGCCCTTCTGAGGGAATTCCGGGCATCACGAGGAGGTCACTTGCCCCAGCAATTGACATTTACAAGGCTAAGGGAGTAACATCAGCCTTGTATGGGGCAGAGCTGTGGGGGCATTGCTGCCTGGATTCCCTGGCAACAGCAGAAAGCTTTTGAAATCTTTAATCGCCCTCCCTCCGAGCACTCCAACAGTGCCTGTGCTGTTGGACACAGGTTGTAAGAATATCAAAGACCAAGCCCGGCTTCGTCCACTCCTTCTATGGGCACGTATTTGGAGGGGTGAAGAGCTAAAATCATACGCTGAAGGGTTGGCTGAGATAATGAGCCTGGGCGGTTGGGCGAAGATTAAGTGGTTGAGAGACACCAAAAAGCTTTTGGAGGAACTTGGGCTGGGGGACTGTTGGTCATCAAGAACGGCTCCACCAAAAGATGTTCTGAAAAGATTATACTGGAATTGGGTTGCGGATCAGCTAGTTATAAATTCTAGTCATTGTAAATCTACAGCTGCCTTTTTAATAATAAAAGATGTAGTAGTTTACGAACCTTACCTGGACCTAATTACACTTCCAGCTGATCGAGCACTGTACTTCAAATTCAGAGTGGGCTCCCTTCCAGTAGGGGCCCTGGTGTCAAAGTGGAAATCGGGTGCCCACATGTCCCCCTTTTGTGCCTGTTGTACCACTAGGACAGAGTCTATACCGCATATCCTGTTTGAATGTCCGGACTATGCTAAACCCAGGAGTTTTTGGCTCAAACCCCTTTGTTGCAATATGGGTACGCGTAGTTATCCGGTAGCCCTTCGCATCCTAATGACGGACACTTCCCCTCCCATTGTTTGTGGTGTAGCCAAATTATTAAAGCATTTCTGGTTGATTCGTTGCAAGAGATTGTCAATAGCGGTTTAATTCTTTTTCAGCTAACTTATTCTGGCATCACATGTCTTTTTATCTTTCTTAAATGTACATTCAATATTACTTCTTAAAAATGTTTTTTCTAGTTTTGTAAATGCTGTATTTTGTGTACGCTTTCAAGATATCTTGCATATCGAATAAAAGCTTCAACCACCACCACAAATATCATGTATGAATGAGTATATCATAGGTCAAAATGAGCAGAGCAGAGGACAATCATAAAACATATGTAGAAGGTCACAAAGAGCTGTATTGTAGCTGCATGAGTTTTTATTTGTTATTAAACCTATGTTAATAAGTCTTTCAGGTGTTAGAAATGCTCTATGACCCGAAAGATATTTGGTCAGAGCCAGGTTGGGAGTAATGTTTTGTAGGAAGTATTCAACCAAATCCTGCACCACATCTTCCTTGACAGCCATGCATAACTTTCTCTAACCAGCCTTTTTGCCATTGTTTGTAGGGAATGCAATAAATTGGAGGATGCAGGTTTTAGTAATTTTTTCCGATTTTAGAGACGTGACCACATTTCTCAATTTTACTGAAACAATGGAGGGGTCACGCAGGGATGACTGGAACAGTATTCTCCAGAACTTAAATTGCTGTGAATTAGCAAAGGACCTCCTGTCTTCTTTGGAACCTATATATAATAAAAAGAACTCCTTTCTTGCTCCGTTTTTCTTCTAAACTGGAACTTCTGGCAACTCTGAACTTCTGGCTGGACCATAAGGATGTGATGTTACATTTTGTAATTGCAATGTCTGAGAATTTGGAATCAATGTTTTAAATTGTTTGCCTGATTCATTTGATAATTTCATTTTGAAGGCTAGGGTTGCCTTTGATGACAGTGAGAGTGGAATTCAAAGATAGTTCTTTCACCATCACCTTCTCTAAAATAATCCACGGCGAGGGTATTGCTACCTTCATTTTCAAACTAATGGAGCCCTTGATTTAAATTAGAAAGCAGTCTGAAATGTCTTGGAATCTGCCTAATTAACACCACCCAACTCTTTGAGAAGTCTTGATTCCTTTATAGAGATGCATGACTTCTTCCTGTTCCAGAGAAATAGATTAATATTTTTTCTATAGTGTTACAAACACTTCTGGATATGCGATAGGCAACATGCTTAGCAAATAGTACATTTTTGGAGTAAGGATCATTTTAACTGATTCGATCTTGCCCCACCAAGTGAAGAATTTACATGGCTAATCTCTAAATTCTCATTGTGGCTTAAGGATTCCCAGAGCTCATCATTAAACTCTAAGTCCAAGGATTGTCCAGAATTTCCTAGGACCAATTTATTGAAATGATTATTAAGAAGATGAACCTTGGATTTGTCCCTATTTAGGCAGTAGCCGGATACACTGGCTCATTCACAAATAGTTTCAATAACAGCTGGAATAGCACTTTCAGTTTCTTCTGACAAATTATTGTCTGTGTTTGCTGCGTTTTTAAAAGTATTATATTTAAGTTGTATACCGGTTATCCTCAGATTCTAATATATTGACACTAGTAGGGTTTCAATGGCTAAGAAATAATGCTGGTGAGAGTGGGCATCCTTGCCTATCTCCTTATTTTAGATAAAAAATATTCAGAAATGATGCCTCCAACCTTAATTTTGGCTCTAGGGTGAGAACAGAGTGCCATGGCCATCTTTATAAAATTATTTTGAGTACGTTTTGAAGAAAAGGCCATGCTACCTTATCAAAAGCCTTTTTGGCCTTGAGTGTGATTGCCACCACAGGGGACAACTTGTGCTTAGCTATTTTAAGGACATGACTCAGCATGTTAAATTATCATTTGCCAGATGTCCTTTGATAAAACCTTTTGCTACAGTCCAATTAATGAAGGTAGAACTCTTTCCAATCTCTTAGCTAATTCCTTTGCATAGCTCTATTTCTGAAAGATATCCGTCTATAGTTTTTAGGTAAAGGTACGTATTTTCCTTCTTTCAGGAGGTGTTATTATTACCTTGGCAATTGTCTGTGTAATTTCACCTGATTTTTCACACCGTCTGAAAGATCCAACATTGGGTCTTTCAAGTCATCCCAGCAAAGTTTATAAAATTGTGCTATCAACCCATCCGGGCCTAGTGCCTTCCTGTCTCTATGCCCCTTGATAATCAGATATATTTCTCCCAAACTTATTTAACGATTTAGAGAATGTTTTTGGTCATAGCTGAGTTTGGGTTAGTTTGTAATATTTAAGAAACTGTAGCCCTTGACCTTGTTAACAAATGTGTTATCATTATAGAGATCATTATAGAAATCAAGAAAGATTTGTGAGATTTTCTGGGGGGTCTAAGTGAATCTTGCCTTCTTTGTCATTAATTGTAAGAGGTCGGATTTTATTTTGCTTGTAATTTACCTTAACAAAGCTTGATAAAGTGTTGTTCTGTTACACATCGTCCCACTCCTTTATTTAGAATGTTGTTATATTCATATGTTTTTATTATTCAGCAGTTCTAGAACTGTATTATCTTTTTCTGAACTTTTTTTATCTAGTTCTAAAAATGTCAATTGTTCATTTGCTTCTTTATTGGTTTATAAATGTATGTTTATCTGAGGTACTTTCATTGTTGCCTTAAAAGCATCCTACCATAACTGTGAGATATAGTCTACTTTCGGACTTTCATTAAAGTAATTTGTTATTGCTTTCTGTATCAACTTGCATTATGTTAGGGCCTGCAAAATTTCGGAATTTAAAAAGCAACTTTGTCCTCTTTTGTAGACATATTCCAAGCAATTGACAGGGGAATAGCCGAGTGATCAGAAACAACTTTAGGTTTGATCGTCGAACTGATCGTGGCACTAACCGTGTTATAAGAAATTAAAGGTAATCAATTATAGAGTGTGCTTAATGAGGAGGAAGAAAATTGTATAATCTTTTCATCTGAGTGTTGTAATGTCCATGCATCTTGAAGTGTGTATTTATCACAGGTGCATTGCAATATTTGTGTGAACTGGTTGGAGGTGCTTTAGACTTGGACTACCAGTCCAGAATCATCTCTAAAGGTTTAAAGCACGTCCAAACCAGTGCTTAATTTGTAAAAAACACAAGTGCCAGGTATCTTGTCAGGAGGTGACTGCAGTGTGCACCACACATTGCTTCTTCCAAGCTGCAAATGGTAGTAACAACACAACTACTAATCATCACACTACTACAAGGCCCCCAAAGCTTTAAGAATGGCTTGTGCAGCAGGAAATAGTCATTTTTAATGTTTACAGAATTAATCATTCACTGTTACGGTGGTGACAATTAGGTGCTGGTGCAGACACCGAAAACCACTGGCTCAAATTAAGCACTGGCCCAAACCCATTATTATGTTCTATAAGAGTGACCTGATCATCATGTTGTAGTAGAAAGTGATACATGCCACAATCGCTCTTGCTATGCCATTCTTGGACAGTGCTGCAGGCTCACTCGAGAGATGAGACTCAACAAATAGTTTTGCAGATTCTTTGAAAGTTCTGGGCATTTGCAGGTGGTTCATGAGGCACTATTTGATGTCTAGAATGCAGGGACACACTAGTTGGAGAAGAAGGGCTCAAATAATGTTAGTAGAATCAGTGGTTCATTAAAATGGATTCTGGTCTGGAGTTACAGAATGAACACTGGGGCTTCCTAGAGGATACCCATGGATTACATTCATGAGCTCGGTGGCTCCGATAGCGGGAGCAAGGGTTCTTCCCCAAAAAAGATCATTGATTTCTGCCTTGTAGAAGGGGTGTCTCAGGAGCATAAAGAATTAGGTATTCAGCTCTCAGGCTGGCAGCGGCTACACCACTGTGAAAAACATTCAAAATGGCTTAAAAAGAAGTGAGAGGATTCCACGATTTCATTTATAAGTTTAGATTATTGCGATATGCACTGTTACCGAAAAATGCTTGAGTTCATTTGGCAAAGACGAGTAAAATAAAATATTCTACAGATGGATATAATGCAGTTGATGTCATTACGTACTCCTACAGTGTCTTGGTATACAGCTTCTCTGAATTTCATCACTGATCTATCTGTGTCCCAACAGAATACATTTATCTTACAGATGGTGAATGCCCTTTCTAAGGTTCATTCTCTTCCTTTTGTTGCACTGCCATAAACTCTTAAAACGAGTATAACTATTCATAGAAGAGGTGTACCGTTTAGATGCTTCAATTTTATATAAGTTATTAAAGATGATCTTTTTTCTGTGAACTTTCAAGATGGTGGAGCAATATATGAGATGTTTTATTAATGAGAGCGATTAATTGGATGGCTGTGTTTAATTACAATAATTCACAACACTCCTCAGAATGCTTTTCACTATGGTACTTTGTACAAGCACATGAGATGCTTTTATCTTCCAGTCCTGTAACAGGAGAAAAGGATATTGTGATACATCTTCAACCAATTCAACTTGACGTGGAAGAATATCTAATTTAGGCTTGAGATGTATGATGATGTTGAAAGGGGGTCAATTCCTGATTAACAGGTTGTACTGGAGGAGTGTGCGGATGAGTCTTAAAAGAAGTTCAACCAATCAATCTGAGTACTTGTAAAGCACGCTACTTGCCCGTGAGGGTCTCAAGGCGCTTAGCTGCTACTACTAGGTCTTGAGGAGTTTTCTGAAGGCGAGTAGGTCTTGGGTCTGCCGTATGTGGGTAGGGAGGGTGTTCCAGGTCTTGGCGGCGAGGTAGGAGAAGGATCTGCCGCCGGAGGTCGTTCGTTGGATGCGGGGGACAGCGCCAAGTGCGAGGCTGGCGGAGCAGAGCTGGCGGGTGGGGGTGTAGAAGCTGAGTCTGCTGTTATGGTAGGCTGGTCCGGTGTTGTGGAGTGCTTTGTGTGCGTGGGTGAGGAGCTTGAAGGTGATCCTCTTGTCGATGGGGAGCCAGTGTAGGTCTCTCAGGTGGGGGGTGATGTGGCTGCGGCGGGGGACGTTGACGATCAATCGGGCGGAGGCGTTTTGGATGTGTTGTAGTCTTCGTAGGTTTTTGACTGGGATTCCTGCGTAGAGTGCTTTGCCGTAGTCCAGTCTGCTGCTGACGAGGGCCTGTGTCACCGTACTTCTTGTTTCAGTCGGGATCCACTTGTAGATCCTGCGGAGCATGCCGAGGGTGTTGTAGCAGGAGGAGGAGACGGCGTTGACCTGCTTAGCCATGGAGAGGGAGGAGTCGAGGATGAATCCTAGGTTGCGTGCATGGTCGGTGGGTGTTGGTGCTGTTCCCAGCATTGTGACCTTGATATATGCACCAGTCCTTTCAGATCAAGAAAGTGATTATGCTGGTGACTACAATGCTGCAAATTTTCTAATTCTTAAAAAGAAGGGGTAGATTTACAAGCACCTTGCGTCATTTTTGCGCTGCCATTGCGTCACTTTTTGTGACGTAGCTGTGGCATAAAAATGCGGCCCATTTACAACGTGACACATCTAGGGAAATGCGCCACGTTGTAAAGCCGTGCATTAAACTATTCCAGTGCCAGGTATAATGTATGCAGGGTGGGAGTTCCTACACAGGAAAGCCTTGTAAAAGTGATGCAGTGAAATCTACAACCTGCCTGGAAGCAGGCATAAGGAGTGACATAGCACAATGAGGATAGGCCTCAACATGCATTACTGTAGTTGTGGCGTGCTTGAAACACGACTCCAGCATGGCGTGACTTTTGCGCCAGCAGATGCGTCCGAATTTTAGGCGCATCTGTCAATCCTTGCGCCATGGTGCGCCGTATTATAAATACGGCACATCCATGGTGGTGCAAGGGTTTCTCAGGGTGGCGCAGGAAAAGTGCTGCATCTCTACAGATGTGTCACCTTCTTGTAAATCTGCCCCTTTTAATATTCATCCAACTATCAATGTTCATCTCCGAAACCAACGGGAACAAAAGGGGGTACCGTACCTGGCTCAGAATTCAGGTGAGGGCACCAATAACCCAATTGGTGCCATGGACGTAATGGTTACGTCCTCGGTCGTGGCACTCCTGTGCCAATGACGTAACAATTACGTCCAGACACCTACCCACGGGGGAAGCGCAGGTGCTCTCCTATGGGGCCCCCACCCACAGCTGCCAACTCTGTCACCCCTTCCCCTAAGCGATCTGATCTGATTTGGAGGAGTGACCCTGTTGCAGGGATTCTGCTAAGACACAGACTGTGCACAGAGACCCAGAACATCAGTGAAGTGTGGTGGACCAAAAAACTCACCTCAGTACCTAGAACCCCTAACCGACTAGCATCAGTGTCACATTAGCTCTTCGTCCTATAGCAAAGGAACCAATGATTAGACAACCCAGAACATGCAACTTAGGTTATTCTCAGGAATGGTGGGAATTGAGAACATTCGTTCATTATATTCTCATACCAGTCCGCAACATGGATGAAGAAAGAGACATGAGAAAGTTAAAAATATTTATTTTAACGTCGTGCTCTAAGATGCAGAATTTTTGCGAGCATAAGCAGACCTTTGATTAAAAATAATACGATCAGCATTGTTACAAATCCATAAAACACAAAAGGAGAAATCATATTATAATGATGGTGGGAACAGGTTATATAGCACCTGGGATGCCACCCTCCCTAGCTAGGAACTATGTTTATAAAATATAGAAGGTCTCTTAGGCTTTAATAGGGGACCCCATACCTCTAAGAACAGCAGAAGTGAATCACATCAGGATCTGCAATAGCTCTCTGTGTCTCTCTGGAAACTGGCTTCCTTTCAGAGTGTCTACATCATGCATGCAGTGTGATATTAAAGACGCCAGAATTTTCAGTTAGCTGCAGCTGCGTGCATGTTATGTCTAGTGCATGAGACGATCAGCCTGAACAACACCGAACATTGTTTTGGTAACCTTGGAGGCTTCAGCACTCACTGTGCAGACTAAGGTCGCGCTGTAAGTTTGGGCACGTTGAAAACAAGCCATTCTCATGTGAAGCAATTCACGCAGCCTAACTTACAACAACAGTTACCTATAGTGTCGTGCGCAAAAGCAGCAAATAGGTAAAATAGTGATTAAACTTGTAATAAGCCTACGGTAGCATAGCAATGTGCCTAAGTATGGCCCAGGCCACACTACAACCCCTTAGTCAACGGTCACTCCCGGGGGCATATGAGATCCATGTTGGACCCCCCCAACCTCCCCCCTGCCCTTAGGGGCTGATTCAGCCATTATTTCTAACATTCTGCCCCCACTGGGGGGTGAGAGGGGTTCGGAACCCACTAGGCCCCAGGGGTTACGTTTTAATGTGTTTGCCCCTCCCCCCAAATCCCCCAAAGCTAGATCAGCCGTTGTTTCGGTCGATCTAGCTCTCCTTTTGGGACTTAATAATTTGGCTGTTTCTGCCCCTGGGGAGATCGGCCTTACATTTTTAGGCTCATTTGCCCACAAGGGGGAGGCAGAAGCCACTAGGCTACCAGGGATGTTTTTATATTTGGCCTGTAATGTTTTGAGAAGAGGCCCCTTGGCCAAGGGTCACTCCCCTTTTTGGGGTGAATATTTTGTCCGTTTCTGCACCCCCAGGAGCAGATCAGCCATATTTGTAGGCCCATTTGCCCCTAAGTGGGGCAGAAGCCAGTAGACCACCAGGGAACGTTTGTGTCTGAAATGTAGTTTGATCTGAGTGTTCTAGCATTTGGCTGGCTGTGTGTTAATGTTAATGTTAATTGCATTTGCAAAGCGCTGCTGCTACCAAAAAGGTGTCCTGGCGTAAGGGTGAAGTGCTTACTGACGGAAACTGGCGCTTGGCTGGCAGCATGTGTGGTTGGCATTTGGATGGTAATAGGCAAGGAAGGGGGGGAGCGACCCTTGACCTTGCCAGGTAGGTCGCTCCCCCCCGCTGCAGCTCCACCAGCGCTCTTGCCATTGTGGTATGTGCCTCTTTGTGTCCCTTTTGCCATTTTTGTGATCTGTTTGTTTCCTTTTGCCTCTTTGTGTCCCTTTTGCCCTGTGTTACCCTGCTGTGCCCTATGTATCCGTTTTCGCCTTTTCCCCCCGTGCCATTCCCCTTCCCCGCAGTTCCCGCCGCTGCTGCCCCTGCGGCCTCGCCTCCCCGTGCCCATTCACTGCCCCCTGCCACCCGCCTCCCAGCTGCTCCTCCCTCCCCCCTCCCCCTATAATGGCGACCGCTGCGCTGTGAGGAGAGCGACCATTGACCTTGCCAGGTAGGTAGCTGCCCCCCGCTGCAGCTCCACCAGTGCTCTTTCCGTTGTGGTCTGTGCCCACTGACCATTGTTTTTCACTCCCCTCTTTGTGTCCCTTTTGCCATTTTTGTGTTCTGTTCGTTCCTTTTTGCCTCTTTGTGTCCCTTTTGGTGTTTTTGTGTTCTGTTTGTTCCCTTTTGCCTTTTTGTGTCCACTTTGCCCTGTGTTACCCTGCTGTGCCCTGTGCATCCATTGTCACCTTTTCCCTCCGTGCCCATTCCCCTTCCCAGCAGTTCCCGCCGCTGCTGCCCCTGCGGCCCCGCCCCCCCGCGCCCATTCGCTGCCCCTGCCACCCGCCTTCAGCCTCCCAGCTGCTCCTCCCTCCCACCTCCCCTTATAATGGCGGCCACGCCTAAGGCAAGCCCGTCTGCGCCTATCCGCGCCTGGACCGCGCCCAGTGCCAGAACCCCTGGACCCCGCAAACGCCACAACACTAGAATCCACTACGACGCCAGCACCCTCCACCCACTCAACGCCGGCTCAAACCACAACTGCTTCCAGGCAGCCCCGAAAGGACCCACGGACCCTTCCCCTGCCGCACCTGCAGCTTCACCTGCGACACCAAACCTCCAAGCAAGCAAACACGCCGTTGAGCTTCGGGATCTGCTCGACACCTCTGCCCCACACGTGGCCTTCCTGACCGAGACCTGGTGGAACGACTCCTCTGCCCCTGACATCGCCATAGCCATCCCGGACGGCTGCAAGATCACCCGCAGGGATCACGCCAACGGAATCGGAGGAGGAATAGCCATGGGAAACATCCTTTACCACGCGGATTTTACTCCGCGTGGCCTTTACAACGCGTCCCTTACAACGCAAGTCGTTACCACGACTTGCGCTGGAGGGCGCTAAAGGATTAAAAATAGTAAATTTACTATCCCAACACCTTCCCTAGTGTCCACGGGGACTGGTGTTAGAATAGTAAATTATACTATTTGAAATCCGCTCCCCCAACGCAAGTCGTGGTAACGACTTGCGTTGTAAGGGACGCGGTGTAAAGGGATGCGTTGTGACGGTACGCGTCGTACCGTCATACATCCAAAGCCATCGTCCACAAGTCCACCCTCAAGGTCGCCACCCACGCAGACGACACCCTCAACACCGCCGAACACCTGCACTTCCGTATCCACACCGACCCCAACACCACCTTTAGAGGAACACTCATCTACAGACCCCCCCGGACCCGGGGCTCAGTTCAGCTACTCCAACGCCAACCTCGCCAGCACCCACGCACTCGCCTCCATGGACTACATCCTCCTCAGGGACCTGAACTTCCACCTCGAGAACAACAACAATGCCAACTCCGCCACCCTGATCGACAACCTCGCCAACCTCGGCCTCAGACAACTCGTCCCCACACCAACCCATGCCGCCGGCCACACGCTGGACCCCGTCTTCTCCACAGGCCCCACGACCACACCACCGAACTCCACTGGACCGACCACCGCTGCATCCATTTCACCTTCAAGAAACCAACCACGCACCACCACACCCAACAGCTGCCTCGCCGCTGCTGGAGCAAAGTCACAGAAGACCAGCTGATCACCACCCTTGCCCAGAACCCATCCACCGACCCCACCAACCCAGACGCCGCAGCCCGCAACCTCAGACAGTGGATCGACGACTGCGCCAACACCCTCGCCTCGCTCATGAAACCCTCAAACAGCCACACCAGCAAGAGAGCCACCTTGTTCACCGACGAGCTCCAGACCTCCAAACGCGCATGCCGGAAACTGGAGAAGATATGGCTCCACAAACGCACACCGGACAACCACGCAGCCCACAAGGACGCCACCCGCAGACATCACCACCTTATCGACTAGCCAAGAGATCCTCCTTCAAAGACCGCTTGGATAACAACGCGCACAACAGCAAAGAGCACATCAGCATCGTTAAGGAACTCTCCAACCCCAGCGCCAACGCCAAAGACATCCCGCCCTCACAAGAACTATGCGACTCACTAGCCTTCTTCTTCCACCGCAAGATAGCCGACATTCACGACAGCTTCAACACCACGACCGCCCCGACTACGCCAGACTCCACCCCCCTGTGAACACCACCAGCGCCAAACGCCTGACCTTCTGGTCCAACGTCAACGACGACGAGACACGCAAGGTCATGAACTCTATCCACTCAGGTTCTCCGTCAGACCCGTGCCCACACCACGTATTCAACAAAGCAGACGCGCCATCGCACCCCAACTACGGAAGTTCATCAACATCTCCTTCGAAACAGCAACATTCCTGGAAAGCTGGAAGCACTCCGCAATCAACGCCCTCCTCAAGTAGCCCAAAGCGGACCCCAAGGACCTCAAGAACCTCCGGTCCATCTCCCTGCTCCCGTTCCTGGCAAAGGTCATCGAGAAAATAGTCAACCTGCAATTGGCCTGCCACCTGGAAGACAACAACATCTTGGACCCATCCCAGTCCGGATTCAGACGTAACCACAGCACCGAGACGGCCCTCATCGCCGCCACAGACGACATCAGGAGCCAACTAGACAACTGCGAAACATCAGCCCTCATCCTCCTGGACCTGTAAGCCACCTTCGACACGGTCTGCCATCACACCCTAAAGACACGCCTCCTAGAAGCCGGGATCCAAGAGAAGGCCCTTGACTGGACCACATCCTTCCTCTCCTTCAGAACCCAGAGCGTCCGCCTCCCACCCTTCCGATCCAAAGCCACCAACATCATCTGGGGCGTCCACCAGGGCTCATCCCTCAGCCTGACACTGTTCAACGTCTACATGGCCCCCCACGCACAAGTGGCCCACCGCCACGACCTCAACATCATCTCCTACGCCGCGACACCCAGCTCATCCTCTCCGTCACCAAGGACCCACACACCGCCAAAACCAACCTCCATGAGGGAATGAAAGCCGTCGCCAACTGGATGAGGAGCAGCCGTTTGAAGCTGGACTCAAGACAAGACAGAAGTCCTCATTCTCTGACCCACCCCCTCAGCCTGGGACAACTCCTGGTGGCCGACCACATTGGGAACAGCACCAACACCCACCGACCATGCACGCAACCTAGGATTCATCCTCGACTTCTCCCTCTCCATGTCTAAACAGGTCAACACTGTCTCCTCCTCCTTCTACAACACCCTCCGCATGCTCCGCTGGATCTACAAGTGGATCCCGACCGAAACAAGAAGAACGGTGACACAGGCCCTTGTCAGCAGCAGACTGGACTACGGCAACGCACTCTACGCTGGAATTCCAGCCAAACACCTACGACGACTACAACGCATCCAAAACGCCTCCGCCCGACTGATCTTCAACATCCCCCCCACCTGAGAAACCTACACTGGCTCCCCGTCGACAAGAGGATCACCTTCAAGCTCCTCACCCACGCACACAAAGCACTCCACAATGCCGGACCAGCCTACCTGAACTGCAGACTCAGCTTCCACACTCCCACCCGCCAGCTCCGCTCCGCTAGCCTCGCCCTCGCCACCGTCCTCCGCATCCAACGAATGACCTCCGGCGGCAGATCCTTCTCCTACCTCGCCGCCAAGACCTGGAACACCCTCCCTACCCACATACGGCAGATCCAAGACCTACTCGCCTTCAGAAGATTCAAGACTTGGCTCTTCAAACAGTAGCAACACCCCCCCCCCCCCCCTCCCCTCAGCGCCTTGAGACCCTCACGGGTAAGTAGCGCGCTTTACAAGTTCTCTGATTGAATGATTGATTGATTGATAGTGTCTGATAATGTTAACTGTTATTTTTTGCCATCATTGGTGATCGCAAACATTTTATCCCCCTTTTTATTCTAGTGCAAATCTTATGCTTTCCTCGGGGTTGCGGTTACGGCACTGGTAGATCTGCAGTTTGTGAAGTTGGGGGTGATTGGTAAGAAAAAGGTTTTATGATGTTTACGCCAAATGAGTATCACATGAATTTGTTTTTTTTTTAAATGCTGAAATAATAGCCTCCTATTAAGCTTCTGTTTGAATGTGTGTAAATTGTCATTGTATTTGTGCACAATGTGTGTTGTGTTTCCTTGTGTGTAATTTTCTTTTGTTTTTTATTTTCTAGTGGGATGTTGTTGGTGCTTGCTGTGTCTGTGCAGAGTAGGTGCTAATGAATCTAGCTTTCTTTAGCAAGTGAGTGGTATTGTTTTACTGTGTTCAGGTCTTTGAATGGCTTTGTATTGAATGACTTTACCTTGCACTTGCTATCTGCCAGTAGTTTTGATTTTTGTTTGATAAATCCACATTTTGTATTACTAATTTTACACAGTGTTGGGTATTGTAGACTTGTTTGTCGACTTACTTTCTTAGTGAGGATTATGGATAGCCACAGGATGACCGCTCAGCAAGTTGTTGGTATGCTTTTTGAGTATACTTTTGACCCTGACTCTGCATCTGAGGCAAAAGAGGAAGGCCAGGATTCTGGCAGTGAATTTTATGCCCAAGAGGAATACTCTGATGAAGAATGCACTCTCAGTATGGATGAAGTGTTGCTTTTAGAGGAAGACATTGGTGTGCCTATAGTGCAGCAAGAGGTATTTGGATTGCAGCCTGGGGCTGCACGGCATTCCACTGGATGTGCTGGACTTTGGGGTGACCCAAACTGGGTGCAGCCAATGTTGCCCTCTTTTAGTGGTGTTGCAGGGTGAAGAACATTATTTGCCTATACATTTGTTTCAGTTGTTTATGGTCAATGTATTTTTGGATGAGATTGTTCAGCAGACTAATGTGTATGCTGAACAGTATCTGAAAGACAACAGTGCCAGATTTAAGCCCCTGTCTAAAGCTAGCCAGTGGACTCCCACAAATCTGGGTGAGTTGAAGAAGTTCTTGGGTTGAACTTTTTTGATAGGCCTGTTAAGGAAGCCGTCACTGTCTTCATATTGGTCTACTAATCCCTTGATGGCAGTGGCTATATTTCCTGCAACCATGAGTTGTAATTGGTATTTGTTGCTTCTTCGATGTTGCATTTTATTGATAATGCGTTCACGTTGCCACGAGATCACCCTGATTATCACCGTCTTCTTAACCGCATCGCTGTTAGGGAGATTATCCTGCTGTGCTGCAGATCCTTGTTTCCCATTGTTCATGACGAGCTCAGCTCGTCATGAGCACACGAGCAGTGTACTGCATGACGAGCTGAGCTCGTCATGAGCATCGAAGGGGTTAAGGTGTAAACTTGTGGGTATACAAGGAGGGAAGGAGCCACTACTAAGGTCTTAGTAAACAGGTTTATTAGGCTTTCTACGCAAGACAGCTGATCAGTTCACTTTACAGTTCCAGGGGACTTGGGGTAGCGTCCTGCTTTATCTTCGGGGGTCTCCACAGCCCGGTCTCCGCGTCTTGCCCGGTTTCCACAAGAAAAAAGAAAAGGTGGCAATTACTTCACTGCCTGAGTCAAAGTAATAAAAGGGGAAGGGAGTGAGGGTAACTAACGTGGGAAGTAGATGGACCGAACTACCGTCACCAACAACAACCTCACAACCATAGAGCCCGAAGTGACTGTGAAGTGCTCAAAGTAACTGGTGTGTCCTGGTCCCTCCCGCTCCCTCCGTTACCCGGTTCCCCCTTTAAAATGAAGAAGGTTTCTAAAGCGACCCTGTACCTGGCTGAGCCACACGTCTTGCTGCGCGTGGCTGGGCGGTGCATTGGACCGGTGGCCTCCTGGCTCCTCCCTTGGCGGGGCTTCAGACTTTCTCTCTCTATCCGACGTTCCGTTTTCGGCTTGCTTGGTCCCGGGTCCTCTGGTTCTCCAGTCCGACTCGGCGTCCTCCGTTCCTTGTTCTCCACGTCTGCTTCTTCTCCGGGGCTCGATGTCTCCTCGGCACAGCAGCAACTCCGCGTCTTCTGGGTCCTCCTTTTCTTCGGCAACGGCTCCTGGTGATAGGCTGACCTCTGCTGACGTCAGAGGGGTGGATTCACGGCCAAGGGAATCCAGGCTTCCCTTAAAGGGCCCGGACCAATCCTGCAGGGAAGACGGGAAAGTCAGTCACGGGGAACGATCCCGGTGCTTTCGTGACCCGGTGACATAAGGTTAGGCCGATCCTTGGTCACTTTGCAGATCGATTTTCAGACCTCTTGTGCCAGGGAAAGAAAAAGCTGCGGATGAGTCTTTGGTTCTGTTAAAGGGACAACTTGTATTTAGATAGTACAGTCCTAGCAAGAGGGCACGTTATGCAATTAAGATGTATATGCTGCCTGAAAGCAGTACTGGATATGTCTATAATTTCAGGGGCTACATATTGACCCTCTACCCCCCCCCCCCCTCCCCCCCCGTTGCCCGTCCACTTTTGGAGTTACAGAGAAAATTGTGTAGGAACTTGGTATAGGACTTTTTAGCAAAGGTCACCATTTATACAAGGATAGCTTTTACACTGGTGTACCATTCTTCAAAGTGGACACTGTTGCTTGTGGCACAATCCATTCTAACCGTAAAGGTTGCCCAAATGAGCTGGTTTGTAAAAAAACTTGAGAAGGGACAGTGCAGTGCCTTGTGTGGTGATAAACGTCTAGGTCTAAAATTTTCTGACATGAGAGATGTCTATACGCTGGCTACCATCCATGATGAAAGTACTTTAACTGTGATTGTTTGGGGTCAGTTTGCTAAAGTGCGCAACCTGAGTGCCTTTTAGACTACAATAAGAACATGGGTGGTGTAGATCATGTAGATCAGAGGTTGGAACCTTACAATGCTGTTTGTAAGGCGTATGTTTGATATAAGTTTGCTATCCATTTATTCCATTTAGCGAGCTACAAATCTTTTGCTGTATTAAGGGATTGTTCTCCAGTGTCAAGGATGATATTTGTTCAGTTCCAGCAGCCTCTGAAAGGCAGCCCTGTTTTAGTGAACCAAGCAAGAAGCAGTGGTAGATGATGTGGCTGGATTAAAAGATCACAACTTTCCTGATCACATTCCTCCCATGGTCAAAAAGAACTTTCCTGCTAAGAAATGTATAGTTTGTTACTGAAGAGCAATCCAAAAGGAGAGTCGTATGCACTGGCCCTATTGTCCTTCTAAGCCTGGGCATTGTGTGCCCAGATGTTTTAAATTGTACCACACGGAATGGAGTTATTGGTTGCAACGGTGAGACTAAAGTAAACGGACTGGTCAGTGTTGTTTTATATTTTTTGTTCAGATTTTGTGGTTGTCATTAGCGTGATGTATTTAGTTAGAGCTGTTGTGTTTGTAGGTATGGTTTTGTATCTATTGACAATTGGGTTTTTTTTCATAAAAAATGTGATGGTGGTGTGCGTGGACTTGCGCTTGGCTGGCAGTACTCATGGAATAGCGCTTGGCTGGCGATGTGCTTGGCCTCACGCTTGGCTGGCGAGGTGCGTGGACTGGCGCTTAGCTGGCGGTGCTCATGGACTGGCGATTGCCTGGCAATATGCTTGGACTGGCACTTGGCTTGTGGTGTGCGTGGACTGGCACTTGACTGGTGGTGTGTGTGGACTGGCGCTTGGCTGGTGGTGTGTGTGGACTGACGCTTGGCTCTTGGTGTGAGTGGACTGGCGCTTGGCTGGTGGCGTGTGTGGACTGATGCCTGGCTGGCAGTGTGTGTGGACTGATGCTTGGCTGGGGGTGTGTGTCGTCTAACGCTTGGGTGGCGGTGAGTGAGTAGTGACTTGCTGCTGGTCCCTACAAATACTTCTAGCCAAACACCAGTCCAAACACTCTGTCAGCCAGTGTGGTTGCTGTGTGAGGCATGTGGGAGTATATAAGGGATGGGCCCTTGAATGGCACTACCTGTTTTGTAATGTGATGGGTTCGTGACAGGCAGTGTGTATGGTCTTGTATGTGTCACGAATGAAAGGTGTGTGAAAGGCCTATAATGGGTTTGGTGCCTTGCCATGGCTTCCCAGCTCACGAGCTGCGAGTCATTGGTTAAGGTTTCTAACCTTTTAATTAGTAACAGTGCATTTCCTTTTAGTGAAATCACTTGTTAATAAAATCTTATGCTCTGAACCATCATTCACCCTCGTGCCAAATCCAACCAGTATATGTGTGTACTTGAAAAATAGTTGGCTGTGAGGTAATATTTGTCTTTTCTGTCTTTCTCTGCCAAGGTGTACATTGTCTGTAGGGAAAATCTACCAATTCTAGATGTTTTTGTAAACTAAAAACCCAGGTAAGTACAGGGTGGTGTCTGTCTCAGTAATGCCAAGAAAGATTTCTTACCCAACATGCCCTGCAAACCTCAAAATGTGACTACAGTCACACATTTTCCTTGTGTTACTGTGCCATATTCTTCCATAATCCGAAATAAACCACAAATTTCCTACCACCCAGTGTTCCCTCAGGTCTCCCGATAAAAACGCTACCTCACTTGTGAGGGTGAGAAAAGTGCCAGAGACAGGGAAGCCCAAAACCTTTTATGGATGCATCAAAACAACATGCTTTTGCAAGGGGATCACCTGCATTTTTGGTCCTGTGCTCGGTGGCCATGTAGGGAAACCTGCCAAACCCAGACATTTCTGGAAACTAGGCATGCAGGGGAGTATCTTAGCCAGAATCCTCTGCAAATGTTGGATTTTGCTAAAATAAAATTTTACATTTCTGTGTGGGAAAGTTGTGGGATCATTAGGCTGACACAAATTTTCTAGCACTCCGCATTCCCCCAGGTCTCCCGATAAAAATGGTACCTCACTTATGAGGGTGGGCCCAGTGCCCGCGATAGGGAAGGGCCCTAAAAGTATTGTGGCGGCATAATAAATTATCAATCACATAACTACCCATAACTACCTGGTTTTGCAAGGGGCTTATATGCATTTCTAGGCTCGGCGGCCATGTAGGGAAACCCACCAAACCCAGACATTTCTGAAAACTAGACACCCGGGGTAGTCCAGGGAGGTGTAGCTTGCGTGGATCCTCTAAAGTTTTCTTATTCAGAATCCCCGGCAAACCTCTAGTTTTTTCACATTTCTGAAATCACTGTGTCGGTACAAATGTCCTGCCACCCGGCGTTCCCTAGGGTCTCAAGTAAAACAATATCTCATTTGTGTGGGTGAGCCAAGGGCCTGGGACAGGGAAGGCAAAAAAGATAGAGATTGAAAGGATAGCACAGCGAGCTTTAAGCACTATATTTTTGTTAATATACGTTTTTAGGTTGACTCTGCATTTGACAACCACACAAGTGAGGTATCATTTTTATCAGGAAACCAATGGGAATGCTGGGTTATAGGAAATGTGTGCTGGCGTGGTAATCCCAGACAGAAAAGTAAGGAAAATTTGATTTTCTTTTTAATAGCTAAATTTGAGATGTGCATGGGATTCTGTGTAGGAACACGTTGTGGAATCCACACAAGCCACACATCCTTGGACTCCCCTGGCTGTTTAGTTTAAAAGAAATTCTGGGTTTGGTAAGGTTCCCTAGATGGCCGCCGGGTCCAAAATCGCAGGTGACCCTCTTGCAAAGCCAGGGCATTTTTTGATTGATCATTTTCATGTCTCCACAGTGTGTTTTGGGCCATTTCCTGTGGCGGGCACTAGGCCTACCGACACAAGTGAGTTACAATTTTTATAGGGAGACTTGGGAAAATACCGGGTTGGTGGAAGTTTGTGGCTCCCCACAGATTCCAGAACTTTTCATCAAAAGTGAGGGAAATGTTTTTTTTTTTACAAAGTTTGAGGTTTGCAAGGGATTCTGGGTAACAGAACCTGGTGCGATCCACATAAGTCACCCCATTTTGGATTCCCCCGGGTGTCTAGTTGTCAGAAATTTACAGGTTTGCTAGGTTTCCCTAGTTGCTGGCTGTGTTAGGCCCCAAAATCCACAGCTAGGTCAGTTTTCTGTGGAAAATGTTAAGTGTTGACATTGCGTTTGGCTATTTCCTGTCACAGGCACTAGGCTTACCCACACAAGTGAGATATAGTTTTTATTGGGAGACTTAGGAAAACACAGAATAGTAAAAAAAAGTGTTATTACCAGTTGTTTTTCTATGCATTTCTACCTTCCAAATGTAAGACAGTTTGTAGAGAAGGAAGACATTTTGAAAAATGCCTCCTAATTCTCATGCTAGCATGGCTACCCACAAATTCAGTGACGTGCAAATAACCAGTGCTTCTAAACCCCAAATCTTCCCATTTTGGAAATACATAGGTTTCCATAATACCTATTTTTCACTCTTTATATTTTACCAAATGAATTGCTGTATACCCAGGTACATAAAGAAAAACCATTGCAAGGTGCAGCTCAGTTACTGGCTCTGGATACCTCAGGTTCTTGGTGAACCTACAAGCCCTATATATCCAAGCAAATATATGGATCCCACGGACAAACGATATACTGCTTTCAAAACTCTAGCATAGTGAGAAGTTACAGGTGAAAATGTAGACACAAATGTCAGTTTTTTTCATCTCAATTTCAATATTCTTTTTTTCAACTGTTACTTTTTATAGGAAGCCCTTGAAGGATCTACACACATGACCACTTGCTGAATGCAAAAGTGTGTCTACGTTTCAGAAATGTATAGCTTTTGGGGATCCAGTACAAGGTTTTACACTCGTTTCCACCACTAACTGGAAGGAGGTTGAAAGTATAAAAAAAAGGCTATGTCCCAGTAAAATAACAGAACTGTGTAGAAGATGTTGGTTTTCTGACAAAGGTCTGCCTGTTCCTAAAAGCTGGGGAGATAGTGATTTTAGCACCACAAACCTTTTGTTGATACCATTTGCAAGGGAAAAAAACGAATGCTTTCTTATGCAGCACTTTTGTCCCCCCAAAAACGAATTTTGCTGTATTTTGCATACTTTCTCGGTTTCCTCCAGGGAAATCCACAAACCTCGGGTACATTTACAATTCTCAGGATAGTGGAAGAAAAGGGTACAAATTTGGCGTGGATACCTTATGTGGACAAAAAGTTATAGGGGCCTAAGTGCAAACTACTCCAAATAGCCAAAAAAAGGTGTGGTTTGGAGGCCTGGCAGCGAAGGGGTTAACGGTTTAGCAACAAGATTGTGTTTGGCAAAAAGCCATTCTAGTGAGCCTGATGGTTGGAATCAGGATTGTTTAATTAAGAGATCTCTTTATCATTGCCTCATTTTTACCTTCCACAAGGGAGTTGGATTGTTGAGGAAAGACAGACACCACAAGTAGAAAAACAGATGATGACAGAAATGACGAGACACCACCCCTGCCCCTGGAATTGGTCGGAGGACAGCCTATACCCATCTAAAAGCAAAGAGAATGCCTAGTTTTTACAAAATGTAGATCTCCTGTGTATGCTGTTTTTATTATGTGAAAATCTCACACATCATTAGTAATACAGTAGAGATAGCATAAGGGATAGAAGTAACGTTTTAAAGGGGGCGCTGTGCTATACAGAAATACTGATTCCTATAGACCAGAGGATATGCTGAGTAATTAAAGGTATCTCTGTAGATTAGGGCCTGTTGAGGAACTTCATCAACTAGTAGTTTTCAGACACAGGCTCTCCGCCAACAAGGCACTTGGGTTCCAGGTAAACTCCCTACAGCAATGAAGCTACTTCTCGTTCTTGGTCATTGCACATGATTTGAGCAAAAATCCTAGCACTGACAAACTAGTTCAGATTTGATTTAGGGTTTAGAGGACAGGGTACTTCATCACGGAAGTACCCTGTCAGCCAACTAATATAAGTCGGTCAGACCACCAGATTTCCATCAGTGGTGCACTTGTTGGCTCTGTCAATGGAACACTTACTTAGACAGCATGACTGAGTGCTGACCATAGAAGCATTGCGTCACCCACCCTTCAGAGGGATGATGGTGTAATATCCTTTCTGCCTGCAACCAGCTGCCAAACAAAAAAATATTGACACCCACACCCACAGAAAAAAATACCTCAATGGATGTGATTATTGGCAACTCGTTTGCTGATTTTAGTGCTAGGAGAAATCCTGTATTTAAAGAGATGTGTGTTTCAGCCACTGGTTCAAAGGGAGGTTGCATTAATTGGCTGAGGACAGTGTTGAGCTCCCAAGGAACCAGAGGGCGCTGTACAGGTGGAAATGCCCTGAAAAGTATTTTCAGAAATTGCTTTATGATCTGTTGGGAGGACAGAGTAGATACATCTAGATACTGCAGATGGACTCTTACTGAAGAATATTTAAGTCCACTCTTAACCATATCCAATTAGTATTGGAATATTTGATTCAGTTGTATTTGAAATGGATGAAAGTCTCTGGCCTTGCACCAGACACAGAAACGCTTTCATTTGGCATTGTAAGCTTTTGTAGTTGCCGGAGCAAATAACTGCGTTAGGATGTTTCTGCAGTCTTGCAGTAAATACAAGTAGCTGAACTCTAAGTGGTCAGGTACCATGACTCCAGGTTCAGTGACTTGCGGTCGTCGTGCTTTATCTCTCTGTAGTCTCTGGATTGGCGTCTGGAGTGCAGTTTTGGAGAAATGGCTTGATGTGTTGACAGCTGCAGGAGTTTGTTGTACCAGTATTGGCGTGGCTAAGCTAGAGCGCCTAAGAACGGAGTGCAATGATCCAGCATCACCTACTTCAAAATCCAGGTGATGAGGCATAACAGAGGAAAGGCGCAAACAAAGATTTTGGACTATCTGATTGAAAGGGCATTGTCAATGATACCTCGATGTTGAAATCTGATCTCGAAGTACTGGCATATCCTGTTGCTGGGTGTGAAGAAGGGATCAATTATGGAGTAGCTCCATTGCCAGAATATGTATTCAACTTGGTCCTGGTGTACTTCAAACTCAGTCTGGCAGCAGCTGAATGCATCTGCCTATGTTTTGGCGGCCTGGCAGGTGTTCCATGGCAATATGGATCTTGTGAGAAGTGGTTCTGACCCATTGTAGTGGCGTCTCTTCTGAGACAGGTCAAAACCATGCACTGCCTGACTTATTCATTTTGGGAGGAAGACATGAAGGCCTAATCCTATGGCCAAGGGCTCTAATACTTGGATGTGGAAAATCTTTTCTGCATCTGACCAAAGGCATTTGGTTTTAGTTCTTGCAGGTATGCTCCCCAGTCACCCATGAACGCATATGTTGGCAGTAGAACTGTTTCTGTTAAAGGGCGAAGAAAGAACAGCTTTTAGATTTGTTGAGTTTCTCCACCACAACAGTGCTGGTTTCAGTTGTCTTGTGACGTGGATTATATAGTCACATGAGCCGTCAACTCTTTCTATTGAGTGTTCAGTTCTTGCTGGCTGGTCTCACCCGGAGCCTGAAAAAACAGGATGAGGCCTATACAGGATGACATTAGGTCTGACAGGGACTTGTACTGACAGACAAATGGCTTGTAGTTCTATTGCTTTCTGGAGATGGAAAAGCCCTTCCCAAGTGAGTGTCCCAGAAGATGAGTTTACATGTGGGGCTCTAAAGATGATTTCTACTTGTTCAGCGTGAGACCCAGGTTCTCAAAGAGCTTGATGCAGGCTGTCAAAGAAGCCTTTGCCTCCTCTTTTGAGAAAGCTTTGACGAGACACTCATTCAAGTAAATCAATCCTTTGTAACCCTGCGGAAGGCAGCTACTGGGGAAAAGCACTTGGTGAAAATCTGAGACTGAAAGGGAACACCTTGATTTGGTAATGTTGCTCTGCCACATGGATGGTTATATTGAAATATGTGAACCGAAGACCGCAGGATGCCATCTAGTCTCCTTTCTAGATCATAAGGAGGACTTTGTGAAGTGTAATCATAGGCAGGATTGTTTTTTTAGATACTTGGTTTAGTTGTCTGAGGGCTAGCATTGGTCTCCATTGTCCCATCTTTCTTATCAAAATGAATCTGTAGTAAAATCCATGGTTTCTTTGGGATTTGAAGACCTTTTTCATTGCTTACTTTAGGAGGAGAATCTCCTGTGTCAGATGGAGATTATGTTCCTTCTTGGGTAGAAATACAGGGGATCTTTGGATAAATTCTAAGGTATGACCTATGCAAATAATTTCTCTCACACATTTGTCCGATGTTATGGACTCCCAAGCGGGGGCAAACAGGGAAACTTTTCTACCCACTTTGCAATGAAATGAGGGGTAAAAGTGGTGAGTCAAGCACTTTTCGTTCTTGTTGAAGTGTGATTGGGAGGAAATCCTCTTTCTCCCCTATGAACTTCCATATCCCTCCCTCTGATTTTGGTTGTAGATGTATCCCAGATCCTAGCTGGGTTGTCTTTGGGGATAGTATGGTCAGTTGTGAAGGCCATACTATTTGGATCCTCTCCTGCCTGCCTGGATCTATATGAACCATGAAAAAGTGGATGAACCATGTCTACGGTACTGTAAAAGACCTAGTGCTTTTACCATGTCTGTGTCCATTTTGAAACCTTGAAGAGCTTCACCCACATATTTTACGAACAGGGTGAGGCCCTTGAAAGGCATATCCAGGAATTTTGACTGAACATGAATACGAAAGGCTGTGGATCTTCACCAACCTTTTCTTTTTAAAACAGCTCACCGTGCAAGCTAGCAATAGCCTGCATTTAAGGTGTCCACTGTTGCATCAAAGACGGCTGCTGACGTAAATTCTCCCTCCTTGAAGATAGCTTTAGCAGTCTCTTTGGGATGAGAATGAGTAATGGTGCAATGTAATACGACATATGGCATTCATAACATCCCAAAATTGCCAGAGCTTTAGACACTTAAATAGAAGCTGCTGCTATTGAGCTAATTCTTCGACCCAGATGATCAATGCGTCTGTTATTCCTGTCTGGAGGACCAGAGAAAGGTGAAATGGGGTTCTTAGACCTCCTCTGAACAACCAATGTTATCAGTGAGTCCAGCGTCAGATGGTCAGTGTGACATGCTGACCGTGAATTCGGGGTTCTGAACTTTTTCTCCAGATGTGGCATCACCCAGGTTGAGCTTTTTGGCAGCTGCTTCCATTAAGGAGTGAAAATGGGATATACCCTATGATGAATCCAGCGGATTGTACCAAATATACACGGGGTTTGACCACGTAATCCTCCACTATCTGGGCTATAAAAATGCAAACAACCAAGAGTGATGTAGAGGCACAAATATACTAAACATTCATAACAGGGTACATTCAATTACTCCTATATATTGGTTCAATGTCCCATCAAATCCACATATAATTCATCATCATCATCAAATAACTTTATCCCGTTATTTGTACAAAACCCTCAAAGTATACAAAAGATAAAACATTGTCTATTTACAATTAAAAAAAGTATAAAAGCAAGTCCATTTCCAATAGCTATTAAAAAGAGGGCTATAAAAATGACCAGCCAAGCATGCATCAAGATACAGGGACTAACAACTGTAAGGCATGCTGCCTACTATAAACCATACAGCGTGCAAGTCCCAAAGAGATAAGGGGGGAACAATCCTGCAGCCCGCAATACATAAAGGGCATATTTGACATGAGACAGTTCATATTACGATGCAATCTCTGATAAAAGCTTCTGCCGGGTTATCCAGAATACAAATAAAAAGCGGCTAACCGTAAAAACTATCGGCTCAGATACATCTGCTTTTAGGATTCTATACGCAATCTGATGCTCCCTAGCTCCTAAATTGAGGCAGATTGGTCTTATTCACCTCCTGCGTGACTGATGGTATCTAAGCAAAAAAACAAAATATGTTCTTCAGTTTCTTTGACAGTAATGCAGGCAGGACATGAATCTAGTAATTAGCCAACCGCCTCCTTTCTAGGAAATTTTAGGAGCAAATTGCAGTATCTGAATCTAACATATAAGCTTTTTGCGAGGGGGGGCCAGATTTGGTCCAGGAAGGGTTCAAATTGTGGACATGATTTTATTGCTAAAAATTTGGATGATAACTGACCACTAGTCAAGTTATTAGTGTAGTGATCTCCCACCGCCTCCCAGTATCTGACTTGTAATCTCAGTTGATCCTCTCTTGTAGCCCTATGCGGATGCTCCCAGAGATCCATCATATTCGCTAGCTTGCACCAATCTGCAATGTGCTTAAACCATGGCAGTTTTGTTGCACCAATGATCTTCATAACCTCGTGTAGAGAGTCTCGATAATCAGTAAGGTGGGGGGTTATCCATAGGCGCAACAGGTAGGTTAAGGGTTTCAGCGCAGCCAGGTCACCAATTCTCTTCAACCCGAGATAAAAAAAGAGCATTTAGAGGAGTTGTAATAGGTGCCGTAATAAGGGACCTAACAAAGATGTTTTCACAAGTCGTTAGCCTATTAACAGTAGTGTAGCCCCAGATCTCGGCTACGTACAGGGCCCCACTTTGGGCTTTTGCACGGTAAATTTCCAGCGCTGGGGAAAAGGGTTGGGTGTATGATTGTTTGTGGAATCTTAGTATGGATTTGGATCTTTGGCATAGGGTTAGATAACTCTTGTTTAGCTGATATTCCCATGGATTTGGATCTTTGGCATAGGGTTAGATAACTCTTGTTTAGCTGATATTCCCATTTGAGTAACTCATTCAGACGTATGCAGTCACATGTTTTACCCGTTCAAGGGGTTCATGCGTACTCTTGATCTTTCGTACACCACCCATACTTTCCCAAACACCTTATATTTAGTCTTAAAGGTGTTAAATTCCAATCTCCTATCCCTACAAAATTCTAGAAATCCGTCCAGTAGTATCATATAATTTTATCAGGTCACATCCCATGCTCATTCCAGGTCATAACCACAATTTATTGAATAATTATTTTTATCTAGTTAGAACCACTATTCATTTTATCTATCAACTTAGAGCAGAACCATAAAATACATATACATAATATACATTCACAAAACAAATATACAAAATTACACAAAACAATAATCGTTGTTTCCTAAGCCCCCCCCAAAAAAAATTTGTCCGTTCCTTAAGTACAATGCGATCCACTGTGAGGTAATCCTTTTGCACATTAGAGGTACCCCATCCACCTCAAAACAACTTTTTCTGTGTGCATGTCCGTTATTACGTTTTATTCAATATTCAACAGATTCCTCTTTCTCAAATTGTCAAATCCAGTGGACTGGACAGGGTATTATATTTCTTTTGGTCACTAAAGTAATTTTCTTCATTAGTTAATCTTTTATCTCCTTGTGGAAGTTCCCCTTCCTCCTTATTTATAGCCAAATATATAGAATTATCACTATCTTTGTCATCCTCCATGTCCTCAGAAGTTGGAGGGACAAGAGGTATATTAAGTTGCCTGGAAGATGGCTCCCTTGAAGGTTGAGAAAGGGGTGGGTGTGCAGGTAAGAGAGGGGATCTAGATGGTAAGGGGGCAGATGAAGGTGGGATGGGTACTGAAGATAGTGTTTGACCCACATAAAGTTGTGTTAGTAATCTTTGGAACGTTTCCATGATGTGTTGTAAAGTTGACATAAAATTCAGAGGTACTTGGATCACCTCTCTACTGTATTGAGGAGGTATGTGGGAGCATGAATTATGAGGATCCTAATATTGTTGGTATCCATTTTCATGGTAAAGCTCCTCTTCAACCACAGCCGCGGGCCGTGGAGGGAGTTACGGTGGGGCAGGAAGGCGGGGAGAGGGAGGGGCAGGGTGGAGAGGGCTAAAAACCGGCACATGGATAATTACAGGTAAGTAAACAATTTAAATAATAAAACGAATTTCCTAGCGCACACTGCATCGCAAAATGCGATGCAGTGCGCGCTACGAAATTCTTTTTATTAATTAAATTGTTTACTTACCTGTAATTATCCATGTGCCGGTTTTTAGCCCTCTCCACCCTGCCCCTCCCCCTCCCCGCCTCCCTGCCCCACCGTAACACCCTCCACGGCCCGCGGCTGTTCACCCATTCCATTCTGAAAATCCAGGATATAGCGTACAACCCGTTATGTTAGACTGTATGCTGTGTCTGATGCTAGGTTGCTGGCATCCTCTTCCTGTGTTTCCAAGAATTTGGGAAGGTAGAGAAAAACGATGTATTACCCTTAAAGGTGAAAACACAGGTGCAGTAAATACTGTTGTCAATGTCCAAGGTGTTAATGTCAACAGTTCTGCGCCAACTGCATTGTTGATGTTCTCATCATCATTGATGGTGTTGTTGCTGCTGATATTGTTGTTGACATCGTTGTTGATAATGCTGTTGTTGTATTCGTCAACTGGTTCGGCTCCAACATCGCCGTCAAAGCCACCAGAACTGTCAATGGCAGTAGGGGAGACATACATGGTGCTGCCGTCAATGGTATTATTGACATGAGGTCTTTTTGAAGTTTTCTTCAGTTTCCTGGTATTTTTTTTCTTTTTAGTAGCAAGATGGTCATTTTGCGAATTACATTTTTGCCCAGTTTAGAGAATCTGCTTTTCTGTAGTGTTTTCCAGCTTAAAATGTATGTTGTGAGACGGTGGCTCAAGAGCTGTCCCAAATAAGCCATGTTTAAGAATGTGAACGAGTCTCCTGTTCAGCGCTGCCTTCGTGGAAGTGCTTAGCGGGACAATTGACAGAAATTTTCTCTAAGGAGAAGGCATCCCCCTTTGCACAAGGGAAGTTCTATTTCTTTAACAAACATAGAGCCAACCCCCTCTTTGTGTCTTTTAGAGCCTTAAAATTAAAGTTTTATAAGTCACAGTGTCAAGCCTCATGAGTAGGATAAAGGCAATCAAAAAAATACACTAGGAATGTGGATTATCTGTGCAAATCGTCTACCACAAGAGGAACAGGATTTGAAGAGTCAATTTTTCTCTCTGTTTGACATAGTGACAGTTGACAGGAGAGTGAACGGTGTCCCTGTGGAGGTAAGGCTACTTATATGTCAGTAGTTTAGATTGTTTAGAATGAGGTGGATGTGCTACTAAACAAACACTGTTGTTGAAGCATATGGACATTTTAACACTCTTTGCTGCTATTTATATATATATATATATATATATATATATATATATATATATATATATATATATATATATATATATATATATATATATATAAAAACAAGTTACTTACCTGTAACTTTGGTTCCCCAGTATTGGTAACTTTCATAGATTCCCATGCTTTGTATCATTCCCCGTCGTCGGAATGGGAGCCTCGGTAGTATAAAAAACCATAGAAACAAAAGAGAAACCTAGGCCTAGGCCTTATCTCATTTTGTATTCTATCCACCTCTTTTTGTGAAAAAGAGACCAAACTTTTGCCAGAACCAATCAGAGCAGCCTCACCCTCTAGAACCTTCCTGAGAGAGCTCAGAGCCTCAGATTTTCGTAGCCGTTGTGCAAACAGCCACTAACTCTGTAAAAGGATGAGCTTTCCCAGGGGAGGTGGGCGGGCGCATGGGAATCTATGAAAGTTACCAATACTGGGGAACCAAAGTTACAGGTAAGTAACTTGTTTTCTTGCCCCAGTATTGGAACTTTCATAGATTCCCATGCTTTGTATCAGAATAGCTAGCAGTACAGCACCATGAACACATTTTGTAAATACATGGCATCACATAACCATAGAAAAATACATAAAGTACAGTAAAAACAAACAAAATGTGCTCACCAGGATGGAGGGATCGTAGGGAAAGCTCACCTCTCAATGAAACAGATTACGCAGGACTGCCTGGCCAACAGCCGCATCATCTCGTCCTGCCGAATCCAGGCAGTAGTGTTTCGTGAAGGTATGAGTACTGCTCCACGTTGCTGCCCTGCAGATGTCTTTAATGGCAACTCCCGAAAAGAGAGCCACAGATGAAGCCACCGACCTCGTGGAATGTGCACGGACTCTGCCGTCCAGCGGCTTGCCCGCTTCCTGATGACAGAATTGAATCGCACTGGAGATCCAGCGGGAAATGCCAGTCTTTGCCAAAGGCAACCCCTTACGAGGTGCACTGTAGGACACAAACAACTGAGTAGATTTCCGAAAGGGACGTGTGCGCTCCAAGTAAAACTTTAAGCACCGTTGAATGTCCAAAGAATGGAGCGTACGCTCCGCAGGTGTAGAAGGATGTGGAAAGAAGGTTTTCAGAATCACCGGTTCATTCAAGTGGAACTCAGATGGCACTTTCGGGATGAATTTGGGATTAGTCCGAAGAACCAGACCTTGTTTAGTAAATTGCAGGAATGGATGCACTATGGAGAGTGCCTGAAGCTCACTCACTCGTCTAGCCGATGTTAGAGCTAAGAGGAGTGCTAGTTTCCAGGAGAGGAACTTTAAGTCTGCCTTGTGAACCGGCTCGAACGGAGCTTTCATGAGTTGAGCCAAGACAAGGTTGAGCTGCCACACTGGTGGAGGAGGACGAACTGGCGGATACATCCGGAATAGGCCCTTCAAGAATTGTTTAACCACCCTAGAGGACCATAAAGAAGGACCTGCCGAACTGCGTCGAAACCTTGATATGGCCGCTAGATGCACCTTTACTGATGAATGTGCCAAACCAGACTTAGCCAGAGATAGCAAATACGGCAGCAACTGATGAGGTTGGGAAGTGTAAGGGTGGAGACCTTCCCGTTGACACCACAAGCAGAATCTCTTCCATTTTGCCGTGTACGTCTTGTTGGTACTTGGTGCTCTGGCATGAGCCAAGACCTCTCTGCATTCTTGAGACAAAGCTAGATGACTGAATTCTCTGTGTTCAGGAGCCACGCCGTCAAGTGGAGGGATCTCGGATCCGGGTGGAAAACCTGTCCCTGACTCCTGGACAAGAGGGACGGAATGGGCCTCAAGTGAATTGGAGGAGCTTGGGAGAGCCGCAGCAGTTCTGTGTACCAGAATTGTCTGGGCCACGCTGGAGCAATTAGAATCATCCTGCAGGGTTCCGCCTTCATTTTCTTGAGAACTCGAGGAATGAGGGGAATGGGAGGAAAAGCGTAAAAGAACGCGCTGTACCAGGCCATCGAAAGAGCGTTCCCTAGGGACCCCCGATGGTGAACCTTGCTTGCGTAGAACCGGCATTTGGCGTTCTCCGGCGAAGCAAAGAGGTCGATGGTCGGCGTCCCCCAAACTGAGAACACTCCGTCGAGAATGGATTGATTCAACTCCCACTCGTGAGTCACTTCCGTCTGGCGACTCAAGGCGTCCGCCTTGACATTAAGAGTTCCCGCCAAGTGCTCGGCTCTCAGAGTGATGTTGTTGTGAATTGCGAAATCCCAAATCCGTTGAGCTTCTGCGGACAGAGTCTGCGACTTGGTGCCTCCTTGTTTGTTTACATAGTGCATGGCCGTCGTATTGTCCGTCCGGACCAGCACTGAGCGATTGCCCACTCTGGGTAGAAAAGCTTGCAAGGCCAACCGAATGGCTGTCAGCTCCAGGAAATTGATATGGCACTGCCGCTGTCCTGGACTCCAATGGCCACTGACTTGAAGCTCTCGGAGCACTGCACCCCAGCCTTCCAACGAGGCGTCCGTGGTCATCACCATGGGTGAAGGAGAAATCCTGAACGTTAGGCCTTGGGCGAGATTGCTTTTCTGAAGCCACCATTCGCTCGCTGTTCTCATTGCTGATGTTACGACAACCCTGTCGTCGAACGACCCCTCTGCTTGGCGCCATTGCTTGTCCAGCTCCTCCTGTAGAGGACGCATCCTTAGCCTGCAATGCGGTACTAATGGTATGCAGGAGGACATCGATCCGAGAAGGGATTTGTATTGGCGGACCGATAGGACCTTGCTGCGGCAGAGTAGTTGAGCCGAAACCATCAATTTTTGTTGTCGTTCTTCTGAGGGCGAGCCGTACAATGCGTGGTGTCCAGCACGGACCCCAGGAATCTTGCAGATTTGGAAGGCAGGAGGACTGACTTGTGTTCGTTCAACTGAAGGCCCAGGCAGCGGAACAAATGGAGGCCAGTAGACACGGCTTGCGATGCGTCCTGGAAAGATGGTGCCTTGACGAGCCAGTCGTCCAAGTAAGGGAAAACTTCGAGAGCTTGTCGTCGAAGGAAAGCTGCCACCGGTGCCAATACTTTGGTGAACACTCTCGGTGCCGATCGAAGGCCGAATGGAAGCACTTTGAACTGGAAATGGCTCTTTCCCACTGTAAAGCGAAGGTATTGTCTGTGAGCTGGGTGTATTGGAATATGGAAATATGCGTCTTCTAAATCTAGCGACGCCAAGTAGTCGCCTGGATTTAAGAGAGGAAGAATTTCCTGGAGAGTGACCATCCTGAAGGAGAGCTTTACGAGATAGGTGTTGAGCTCCCGAAGATCGAGGATGGGACGCCAAGTGTCTTTCGTCTTCCGCACTAGGAAGAATCTTGAATAGAACCCCCGGCCCCTCTGAGAGAGCGGGACCGGTTCTATTGCTCCTTTGAGGAACAACTGGTGGGCTTCTAGATGTAGTAATCCTAGATGTCCTGAGCGGATGGCGCCCGGAGCTCGTGTTGGAGGAAAGTCGTGAAACTCCAACGTATGGCCACTCTTCACGATGTTGAGGACCCATTGGTCCGATGTTATTGACATCCAACTGTCCAGACAAAGGGATATCCTGCCCCCCACTGATGTGATCGGGAGGGGAGGAACAGCAGGTAGAGCCGGGAGGCCGCTATTGTCGTTTGGTGTTGTCACGGCCTTGTCGCTGTTGACGGCCTCGCGGAGGGTTGCGAGAGAAAGATGCTGATTGCCCTTGTCGCTGATTCGAGTAATGTGGTTTATATGACTGGGAAGACTGCGAGGAAAAACGTTGTTGGTTTCCTCTGTAAGATGTAAATCCTCTCCCTCGTGCGCCCCTAAAGGGGACCTTGCGATAGGTGAGAGAGCCCAAGGACTTTGCTGTGTCTGTGTCCTTCTTGATATTCTGTAGGGTATCATCCACATGCTTCCCGAACAGCATCTCCCCATCAAAAGGGAGGTCTAGGACTCTGTTCTGGACCTCCTGACGAAACCAGGTGGCCTTCAGCCAACCCTGACGCCGTAAGACGGCGGAGCCGGCCAAGGCCCGGAAGGCCGTGGAAGCAATGTCCATTGCGCAGTCAATCACTTCTGCAGACGATTTCTCTCCTTCCGCCAGCACCTTCTTGGCGTCCTCCTTAGTGGGCTCAGGTAATAGGTCCACGAAGGGTTCCATGTCGCACCACATCTGGCGGTCGTAACGGCCTAAGATGGCAAGGGCATTCGCCGCTCTAACCAGTAAGCTGGCCATAGAGGAAAATCGTTTTCCAACATTATCCAGACGTCTGCCGTCTTTGTCCGGAGGAGTGGTCAACGGTGTGGACGGATTCTTTGACTTGCTTTGTGCCGCCTGAGAAATCACCGAGTCAGGCTTTGGCTGACCAATAAGGCAAGCTGGACTGCCTTCAGGAGCTTTATATTTCTTCTCCAGCCTGGGGAGGACTGGAATCACCGTGGCAGGACTCTGCATGATCTTCATGCCCTCCTCCCATACATGCTCTATAATGGGAATAGATTTGACAGAGCGTTGGTGTTGTTCCTTAAAGTCATAAAGGAAACATTCCGATTCCTCTCTTGAAATAGGTAGGCCAAACCTCTTAGCAGCCCGTTCCATCAGATGATGAAAACCCCCTATATCCACCGGAGGTGAGATGGAAGTGTCACGACCAGCAGCATTTGGGTCCTGCGGGTCATTGTCCCCCTGGTCCGGGTCAGGGTCCTGTAAAGGATCCATCAAGGGATCCACTGGAACAACCTCCTCATCCGAAGAGGTATCCTGATGGGCATCGGGCAGTGGTAAGGGATCTGGTGTGGGAACCCGGGCCAAAGGTGTCACTGGCGGTGGTGTGGAGGGTACCACCGGAACACTAGTAGCCGGCTGCACTTGCGGCTGTGGTGGAAGTGGAAAAAACGTAGTCTGTCCAGAAGGGTCTGACGGAAACCTTTTACGATAATCCTGAAGCATGTCCTGAAGATCCGAAATGAGAGAGGAGGGCATGGCTACCATGCCTTGTCCCAAACTCGGCGGATGTCGCTCTTCCACAACATAAGGATGTAGTTGTTGGCCACCTGCCTGGTCGAAATACTCCTCCGTGTCCGTCTCCTGCAACTTTACGTACAAGTCCGAGGGACTATAGGCCGGTCCATAATTGTCCTGAAACTCATCCTCGTCAGACTCATCATCTAACAGCATTGTCGGTAGATGGGAAGAGACTCGTCGCGGAGACGTCATCTCCGGCGTGATTTTCATTCTCTGAACTGGAAAATGTACTTTTTGGACCGTCGACGGTCTCGTCGACGACGCCGTCGTCGTCGGAGCATCAGGTACTGTAACCGTCGACTGCACCACAGCCTTCGTCGACACAATCTTCGTCGTCGATGGGACCACCGTCGACGGTCTCGTCGACGAACTCGTCGTCATTATCATCGTCGTCGACGTGGAAGCCGTCGTCGTCGACGTCGTCGACGTAGTCTTCGTCGTCGTTGCGGCCGTCGACAGCGGCCTGCTAGTCGTCGTCGACGTGGAAGCCATCATCGTCGACGAGCTCGGAACCTTGAACGTCGACGAAGACGTCGTCGTGGACACCGCTACCGTCGACGAGCCCGTCGACGGAGCCACAGAAACAGCGGGAACTTTAGCCAAAGTCACAGTCGTCGACGTACCTGGTGTTCTCGTCATCGAGGGACGCTGTTTTTTCTCCGGCCCAGATCCTGAAGTGCCAGTAGAGTGTTTATCACTGGGCTTGATCTTTTTGGACGGAGGAGAAAGGATCACCACCTCCTTTTTGTCCTTTAAGGCTGGCACCACTGCTGTAGCCTGTCCCTGCCTCTCCTTTACACTTTCGTGAGGAGATTGAAGGGGACCAGCCCTCTCAGACCTGTCAGAGATCTTGTGAGGGGCTTTAAGAGGGGGCTCAGATGTCGAAGAACCAGGGGGAGACCTACCCCTCTTCTTTGATCTTTGCGAGGAAGCAGCAGACACGGAATCCTCCTCATCTGAAGAGAGCACATCCTTGCGTGTCTTCATCTTCTGAAGCCAGGTAAGTAGCCGGCCTTCTCTGTCCCGAAGAGTCTTGTTCGAGAAAGTCCTGCAGATCTTGCAGTCTGTGGCCTTGTGGTCGGGATATAAGCAATAAATGCAATTATCGTGCTTATCCTCCACAAAAAGACGTTTTTTGCCACAAGAGGCACAGGACCTGAATAAGGCCTTCTTCTCCTTGTCAGACATGACGATTTGAAGCAGAAACTTGAAGAAATAAGTAGAAAAACAGTGAAAACTGAGCAGAGCTCAGTGGAGACTCCCTAGCACAACGTGCGGTAGAAAAATCTGAGGCTCTGAGCTCTCTCAGGAAGGTTCTAGAGGGTGAGGCTGCTCTGATTGGTTCTGGCAAAAGTTTGGTCTCTTTTTCACAAAAAGAGGTGGATAGAATACAAAATGAGATAAGGCCTAGGCCTAGGTTTCTCTTTTGTTTCTATGGTTTTTTATACTACCGAGGCTCCCATTCCGACGACGGGGAATGATACAAAGCATGGGAATCTATGAAAGTTCCAATACTGGGGCAAATATATATATATATATATATATGTATATATATATATATACACGTAAAAACAGTATTCACAACAACAAGTACAATAACTTGGTCAGAAAGATACAAGCTGACAATTCGATCGTTGTCCGCCAGGCCGACAAGGGGGGCAACGTCGTGCTTTGGCCACGGACCTTATACTTGGAAGAGGCATATTCACAACTACTCGACGCTTCGTGTTACAAACGATACGAACTCATTGATATAAGACAGGCCCAGAACGGATTGGGGAGCCTGGTACTGAGTTGGAAGAGTGTGGGCCGCTTGAGTTTTGATGAATTCAAATGTTTGAAACAAGACTTTCCGGTGATGCCGGCTTTCTACTTAATCCCCAAAATTCATAAGGATTCCAACAAGCCACCAGGCAGACCCATCATTTCTGCCATAGATGGTCTACTGGAGAATGTCACTAAATACATTGACTTTTTTCTCCAAGACTTTGCTACTGCTCTACCATCATACGTGCAAGACTCCAGTGACTTTTTAAGACAACTGGAATCTGTAAAATGGCAAACCGGGTACTGGTTAATTACACTTGACGTTTTATCACTTTACACCAGTATCAGACACTGTGATGGTTTGAGGGCTATGCAATTTTACTTGGACAACAGATCAGTTCAATTTGCAGAGCACAACAAAATGCTGATGTCAATGACCTGCTTTTGCTTGAACAACAATTACTTTCAATTCAATAGCCAATATTTCCATCAGATCAGGGGGGTGGCCATGGGGGCCTGTTTCACTCCCAGTTATGCCTGTCTGCACATGGGCTACTGGGAGAGACAGGTCCTCATGGGGACGCACCACCTGATCATGGCAGAACAGATTGTTCAATGGTATCGCTACATTGATGATATCTTCTTAATCTGGCGCGGTACTGAAGTGGAGGCCTTAGATTTCATTAGGCAGCTCAACATCAATGCATTCAATCTAGAATTCACCCACCATATGAGTCAGGAGAGTGTGTGTTTCTTAGATGTCCAGGTCCTGATTAAAAATAACAAACTCCAAACTACACTGTTCCGTAAACCAACTGCTGGGAACACTGTTCTCCATGCTAGGAGCCATCATCCAGCACACCTGATCCGCAGCATCCCCTATGGGGAGATGCTGCGAATCAGACGCATCTGCAGCACGGATGAACAGTGTAGACAGTCACAGGATGGCAGCAAGGCACGTTTTGTAGCCAGAGGGTATTCTCTGAATATTATCAATTCGGCAATCAGAAAGGTTAATGCCCTGTCTAGGGAGGTTGCCTTACAAACTCGGCAGGGTACAAGACAGGAGACTGAGAATATTGATCAACCAGTTAGACTGGTGTTAACTTTCAATCAGCAATTCCAGGCTTTACGTAAAATCGTCTCTAAGAACTGGAATCTTGTCAACAATGATCCTATCATAGGCCACTTAATGCCATCAAAGCCTAGCTTTTCTTGTAAAAGGGCATTCTCACTGAGGGAATCATTGGTTAAGTCCAGCCCTGAGGTGGTCACAGTGACCCCTTGGTTTAAAGCGATCAAGGGCTCTAAGCAGTGTTCCTCCTGTAAAGCCTGCCAACATGGCATCAATAAAACCCAATACATGACCCCTTTTTCTGAAATTCCCCGGCAGATCACCAAACAACTTACGTGTAAGTCAGAGTATACAGTATATGTGCTGGAGTGTCCTTGTGCCCTGCAATATGTGGGTAGTTCCAAGCTGCAGGTGCACAAAAGGATTCTCCAGCACATCAGGGCAATTACCACCGAGGACCCCTCTTACCCAGTGGCACGTCATTTTAAGGAACACCATGGCATACAGAGTCATCCCCTGAGATATTTTGCAATTGACGCAATTCCACCTTTGCATAGAGGTGGCAACAGGGAAGCAAAGTTACGGTCCCTAGAAACTAGATATATTCTCGATCTAGATACTAGGTCTCCCATGGGTCTCAACACAAGTGTTGATTTCCATACACATCTGTAATTTGAATTTTGCCTCCTTTACTACTGCCAATATGACAACGGTTAGTTTCTAACCCTACTGTACTCTAGCGGACTGCTGTCGGATTTACATGAGGAGACCCCCTTATCAAGGATTTGTTAAATTTAGGACAGACCTAATTAAGCCAGCCATATTAACTGTTCATTCTAAACTTGCTCGCTGTGGCGGCTGTCCCGTGGTTGTCAAGAATAGTTTATGAAATTATGAAAGTGTACCCCATGTCCATCACAGTAGGGTTTTTTTATCATAACACTTTTTGTTTTTGAATTCACACTTTTGTCACTCACACGTTCTTCTCTTGTTGTTTTATAGCATGAAATTGGTGGGAAATTGGAGCTTCAAACCCCCATGTGATTAGAAAAACCTAATTAGTTTATATTTAGGTGACTGGCATACAGCTTACACGATCAGATTACATTACCCACTTGGGTTTTATTTACTTGGCTGTACACAGGCATTTGCTTTGACATTATCAGCGGGAACGTTATGAAAACTCATTACGGAGTCTGTAACATTTTACAGTATTGTGGGGTTTTCATTTATCTCAAAATTAATGATGTCTTTTCCGCAATTTGCATAAGGGTGTTTGCAAATGATTTTACAAAATGTTATGAAAGAAATGCGTTACTTACCTGTAACTGCAGTTATCCAGTATTGGTGTCTTTCATAGATTCACATGCCTGAATCATTCCCCGTCGTCGAGACGGGAGTCTTCGGTACATAGAAAAGTAATGTCTTATAGACATACATAGAGAATAGTAGGCCTAAAGGCCTCACCTTAGTAACATATCCATGTCCTTTTGTAAAAAGGACCAAACTCTAGAGAAGAGCCAATCAGCTATCACCTCCCTCTAGAACCTTCCTGGCAGGAGCCTCAGTTCCTCAGAGTTTCGTACGCACTAAGCTAAGTAGGCTTGACACTGAGAGAGTTAGGTGAGTCCTTCCAGGGGAGGCGGGAGGGTTGCATGTGAATCTATGAAAGACACCAATACTATATAACTGCAGTTACAGGTAAGTAACGCATTTCTTATCCAGTATTATGGGTGTCTTTCATAGATTCACATGCCTGAATCAGAGTAGCAAGCAATGCAGACTGCACATTTCTGATGGAACAGCATATACAAGTTCTTAGATAAGACACATCATGCGAGCATGAACCATCATTAGATCTCCACAATAAGTATTACTAAAGAAATGTGCACACCAGAGTAGGATGGAGGGACGGAGGAAGGCTCACCTTACTGAAAAGATGGCGTAACACTGATTGTCTCACCGCTGCATCATTCATCAGCTCCATATCCAGGCAGTAGTGCCTAGTGAAGGTATGCGGTGACTTCCATGTTGCCGCCCTGCAAATGTCAATGATTGGCACCCCTGCAAAGAGAGCTAAAGAAGTGGGCATGGCTCTCGTGGAGTGCGCTCTCACTTTGGAATGCAATGGCTGTCCAGCTTGGTCATGACAGAAAGCAATGGCTGCAGAAATCCATCTGGAGATGCTCTGCTTGGCAAGCGGTAGACATTTTCTAGGTCTGCTGTAAGCTATGAATAGCTGGTTAGATTTCCTGAATGTTTTCGTTTTGTCAGTGTAAACTTCAAGCATCGCTTGAGATCCAAAGAAAGCAGCGATCTCTCAGCTGCCGTGCTTGGGTTCGGAAAGAAGGAACGCAGAACCACAGGTTCATTTAGGTGGAAGTCCAACGGGACTTTTGAGATAAACCTAGGATTGGTTCTCAGGATTACTCTGTCGTTATTAAACTGTAGAAAAAGATCCTGGATTCAAAATGCCTGTAGCTCACTGACCCCCCTTGCAGATGTGAGCGTCAGGAGGAGTGCTGATTTCCACGAGGCATACTTTAGGTCAGCTCTGTGTACTGGTTTGAACGGATGTTTCATGAGCTGGTTAAGAACCACATTGAGATGCCAGGCAGGTGGCAACATCCTTACTGGCGGGAAAGATCTGTATAATCGTTTTAGAAATTGCTTAGTCAACCCGCTTGACCAGAGCGATGGACTCGTTGAAATTCTTTATAATGAGATATTGCTGCTAAGTGTACTTTAATGGAGGAGTGGGCTAGGCCCGACTGTACCAGATGTAATAGATAAGGTAATATTTGCTCCGGTGATGTGGAGAAAGGCAGAATCCCGTGATCTGCACACCAAACACAAAAGCGCTTCCATTTCAGGGAATACGTCTTGGTCGTGCTATCCGCCCTTGCTCTGGCAAGAATGTCTACAGTCTTGTGGAATATTCAGATTGTGGAACTCTCTGAACTCAGGAGCCAGGCGACTAACCTGAGAGACCTCAGATCCAGATGTTGAACTTTATTCTTGTTCATTGTAAGCAGAGATAGATACTGCCGCAGGTGGACCGGCGGCTCCAGGGATAGACGGTGGAGCTCTGTGAACCAATGTTGCCTCGGCCAAGTTGGGGCTATTAAAATTAGAGTACAAGGCTCCACCTAAATTTTCCTGAGGACTCTGGGAAGCATCGGGAATGGCGGAAAGGCGTACGCAATGACGTTGCGCCATGCGATGGAAGATGCATTCCCTAGAGACCCTGACTGGGGATGCCAACTTGCGAAGTGTGGGCATTTGGTGTTCATGGTCGTCGCAAATAGATCGATTTGCGGCGTGCCCCATCTGGCGAAGATCTGCTAGATAATTTGTTGATCTAGCTCCCACTCGTGTGACGATGTTTTCTGCCTGCTCAACAAGTCGGAGAGCACATTGTCCGTGCCTGGGACATATTCCGCTCTTAGGGTTATATTGTGGAGTATGAGCCAATTCCAGATTATTTTTTGCAACTCGCGATAGTGTGTCAGCGAGCGTGTCCCTCCCTCTTTGTTGAGGTAGTGCTTAGTCGTGGTGTTGTCTGTCCGGATGAGCACCAGGGAATGTTTTATTCTTGGCAGGAAAGCTTGAAGGGCCAGGAAGACTGCCCGCAGTTCGAGCAGATTGATATGTAGTTTCTTCTCCATAGGAGACCACTACCCGCTTATCTGTAGCTCTTGCAGAAAAGCTCCCCAGCCTTCCAAGGAGGCGCCTGTTGTGACAACATGAGGAGCAGCCGGAAGCAGGAATGACAATCCTTGAGACAGGTTTTGAGATGACATCCACCATTGCAGGGCTCCGACCATCTGAGGATTCACTTTTATGTGGTCGTCGAATGACCCTGTGCATTGGACCCACTGCTTCAAGAGCGCCTCCTGTAGATTCCTCATTCGTAGTCGACAGTGAGGAATCAGGAGGATACACGCTGACATCCCCAGGAGGGATTTGAAGTGACGGACTGTCAAGACTTTCTTCGAGGCTACTATAGCAGCTAGTGCAAGGGGCTTGTACATCCTCTCTCTGGATGGGAAAGCTTTTGCTGACCGTGTGTCCAGGGTTGCACCTAGGAAACTGATGCACTGAGAAGGTTGTAGGACCGATTTTTCCTGATTGAGGGTGAGACCCTAGCAATCAAAAAGCTTTAAACAGGCGTTGGAAGACAAGGACGCGTCTTCTAAGGATGGAGTCCTGACCAGCCAGTCATCCAGATACGGAAAGACTTAGTGATGGCACTGTCTGAGATATGCCGCCACCGGGGTACGACATTTCGTGAATATGCGCGGTGCAGACTTGAGCCCGAAGGGCAGAACGCGAAACTGCAAGTGTCTGCCCGCTACTGCAAATCGCAAGTACCTTTTTGTGATTCCTGTGAATTGGGATATGGAAGTAAGCGTCCTGTATGTCTAGGGACGCCCTAAAATCCTGCTGTTACAGTAGTTGCAAGACCTCCTGGATCGTTACCATGCAAAACGACTACTTCTTAGGAATTTGTTGAGGGCCCTAAGGTCCAAGATTGGTCTCCACTTCTTGTCTTTTTTCTGGATCAAAAGAAGCAAGAATAAAAAACCTTTTCCCTTCTGAGATGGAGGTACTCTCTCTATTGCCTCATAGAAGCAGCCATAGATTTTTGTTATTTCCGCTGTCCTGTACCTTGAAAGGACGACCTCCCAAAAGAGGATTGCTTGTTTTGCTGTTGTTGGCGCTGTTGGTATTGCGGTCTACTCTGGCCCGAAGGGCAGGAAGACCTGTATTAATAATTTCCTCTGTAGGAAGACTGTCCTCTTCCTCTATTTCTACAACAGGACTGGTTCTTATACTGAAGAGTGCCCAAAGGTCTTGCAGTGTCTGATTCATCAATTTTCCGTGCCAAATAGTAACTGGCTAACATATGGCATGCCCAAAATCTTTGTTTGCACCTCAGGACGGAAAGAGGTTGCATTTAGCCATCCTTGGAGCCGCAAGACTGCTGCTCCAGCCAACTGGCGGAACCCTGTCATAGCGATATCCATCGCACAGTCTATAGTTTCTGACGTCGATGCTTCATCATCTAGCAGAATCCTCTTTACTTCCTCTTTGGATGAATCTGGCAATTCCGACAGCTATGGGGCTATGTGTGCCCACAATTGCCTATTATAGCACCCCAAGAGCGCTAGGGCGTTCGCGGCCTTTACCGTCATTGCAGATATTGAGGAAAACCTGTTCCCAATGTTGTCCACTCTTCTTACCTCCTTACCAGGAGGAAGCGACAAAGGGGGCGAAGGATTCCTGGAGGTCTTCTAGGCCGCCTGTGTCACCATGGAGTCCGGCTTAGGATGCCCTGTTAAACACGCGGGTGCTGTATCTGGCGCCCTATACTTCTTATCCAACTGAGGGATCACTGGTGATACAGAGGAGGGGTTCTGCATGACCTTTACCCTTCTGACTATAGGTAATCGATAATCGGTATTGACCTTACTGCCTTCTTGAGAGGTTCTGTGAAGTCATACAAGAAGCAGACCGGTTCTTGAGAGACCATTGAGATCTTACAACGTTGAGCAGCCCTCTCTACCACATTATAAGAGATTCCAAAATTGTCGGAATTTCCCTCGTCAACGGGTCCGTCGACGAGATTGGCGTCATAGACTATGCCGTCGTAGACGAGCAGTCATAGACGAGGCCGTCGTAGGCGACATCATAGACGGTCTGTCGTAGACGAGGCAGTCGATGAGGAGCCATCATAGAGGAGCAATCGTAGATGAGGCCATGCTAGACGAGGCCATGGTTGGTAGATTAGGCCATCATCGACGCCTTTGACAGGCCGTCGTAGACGAGCAGTCATAGACGAGGCCGTCGATGACGATGCCGTCGTAGACGAGCCGTCGTAGACGAGGCCATCGTAGACGAGGCCATCGTAGACGAGGCCATCGTAGACGAGGCCATCGTAGACGAGGCCATCGTAGATGAGGCCATCGTAGATGAGGCCATCGTAGACAAGGCCATCGTAGATGAGGCCATCGTAGATGAGGCCGCCGTCGATGCTGTAAACAGGCCATCGTCGACGAGCCGTCGTAGACGAGCCATCGTCGACGAGCCGTCGTAGACGAGCCATCGTCGACGATCCATCGTAGACAATCCATCGTAGACGAGCCGTCGTAGACGAGCCATCGTAGACGAGCCATTGTAGATGAGCCATCGTAGACGAGGCCATCGTAGATGAGGCCATCGTAGACGAGGCCATCGTAGACGAAGAGGCTGTAATAGGCAATGATGATGGTTTCTTTGTAGACGATCCCGTTGACGATGTTGGCTTCTTAGTCTTTACCTCAGGAGGAATAGAAGACGCCTTCCTGAAGGGTCCTATGACCAGAGGAGGTGATTTTGACAGCTCAGAAGTCGCCTTTTTTTACATGATTTTTCTCCAAAAGCAAGTCCTTTATTCTCCTTATCCACAGAGTGAGGAGATTTTTAAGAACTGCGCCCAGAAGACCCATGAGTGGTCTTTTTGAGGGCCTTCTCAGGATGTTCCCCTGAGCAATGAGTCTGAGGAGATTCTCTTCTCTTTTGAGGTCTCCTAGACGTTGAGGATAACGCCTCATCACGGTCACTGGAGAAAATAAAAAACCTCCTTTCTGGTCTTAGTGTTTGACACCATATTAAAAATCACCCTTCACAACCTCTCAAAAACTTACTTGAGAAAGTGCGACATACCTTGTAGTCCTTGGCCTGTACCAGACCTTTAAAGAATGTATTTGAAGATAATCCATAGTAGAAAAGAATCCTTGACAACAAAGTCATTTAATGAAGTGAAAAAACACAACCTTCTTTCCGAACCCAAGCACGGCAGCTGAGAGATCGCTGCTTTCTTTGGATCTCAAGCGATGCTTGAAGTTTACACTGACAAAACGAAAACATTCAGGAAATCTAACCAGCTATTCATAGCTTACAGCAGACCTAGAAAATGTCTACCGCTTGCCAAGCAGAGCATCTCCAGATGGATTTCTGCAGCCATTGCTTTCTGTCATGACCAAGCTGGACAGCCATTGCATTCCAAAGTGAGAGCGCACTCCACGAGAGCCATGCCCACTTCTTTAGCTCTCTTTGCAGGGGTGCCAGTCATTGACATTTGCAGGGCGGCAACATGGAAGTCACCGCATACCTTCACTAGGCAGTACTGCCTGGATATGGAGCTGATGAATGATGCAGCGGTGAGACAATCAGTGTTACGCCATCTTTTCAGTAAGGTGAGCCTTCCTCCGTCCCTCCATCCTACTCTGGTGTGCACATTTCTTTAGTAATACTTATTGTGGAGATCTAATGATGGTTCATGCTCGCATGATGTGTCTTATCTAAGAACTTGTATATGCTGTTCCATCAGAAATGTGCAGTCTGCATTGCTTGCTACTCCGATTCAGGCATGTGAATCTATGAAAGACACCCATAATACTGGATAAGAAATGCGTTACTTACCTGTAACTGCAGTTATCCAGTATTGGTGTCTTTCATAGATTCACATGCAACCCTCCCGCCTCCCCTGGAAGGACTCACCTAACTCTCTCAGTGTCAAGCCTACTTAGCTTAGTGCGGTAGAAAATCTGAGGAACTGAGGCTCCTGCCAGGAAGGTTCTAGAGGGAGGTGATAGCTGATTGGCTCTTCTCTAGAGTTTGGTCCTTTTTACAAAAGGACATGGATATGTTACTAAGGTGAGGCCTTTAGGCCTACTATTCTCTATGTATGTCTATAAGACATTACTTTTCTATGTACCGGAGACTCCCGTCTCGACGACGGGGAATGATTCAGGCATGTGAATCTATGAAAGACACCCATAATACTGGATAATCTTTTTATTCCCTTAATGAAATGTCTGTGTTACCGTGATTAATTAATTATGTTCGTGTCTTGACACAAATAAGCTGTTTACTATGTCTATCACTGTGCATTGGAAACCACCAATCATGTTTTAATATTTGTTGCACTTGCACTTTAAAAAGCTTGTGTCCCTCCCTTAACGTCATGTGATCAAGGCCTCTGAGAAGGCCGAAACGTTATGCTGGTGGCGATTCTGGAATTTAAATAAATATTTATTCACCTCAGCCTGGGTCAACTTTCGTTTTCTGGACCGGCGATACCTGGTGACTACAGGGGTACGCTGGTTCTATTGAGACGAGTGCGAGTTTATATATATATATATATATATATATATATATATATATATATATATATATATATATATATATATATATATATATATATATATATATTTCCACAAAAAGTTGCCCTGAAGCATGAGACACCCACAAACAGCGTTTTCAGACCTTTTATTCTCCGAGGTGGCAGGGTAACCAACAGCTTCTCACAGCAGTATCTCAGTCCCAAACATGTTTCAAGCTTCACAGCTCTTGATCACTGGGGTTTCACGGCGGGGAGGTTGCTGGGTTTGGCGCCGTATTTGCAGCGCGTCATATATACAAGTCGCGATGATGGGCGTGGCCAAGTTGCACTCTGGTCTTTGTAGTTCTTAGTCTATAGTAGCTTGCAACTGTTTCTCCGCTTTCAATTATATGGTAGATTTGCTGAGTTGAAAAACAAGGTTATCTTGCCAGTATTAACCCAGGAGCACGATCCTCACTGTTCCCTCTTTGACGCCGTTTTCAACTTCCTACAGCGTCGAGGAGCCGCCTTCCTACGCGGCGGGGTAGTCTCGCGACCCGAGGCCGGCCGCTATTAATTTCCACAAAAAGTTGCCCTGAAGCATGAGACACCCACAAACAGCGTTTTCAGACCTTTTATTCTCCGAGGTGGCAGGGTAACCAACAGCTTCTCACAGCAGTATCTCAGTCCCAAACATGTTTCAAGCTTCACAGCTCTTGATCACTGGGGTTTCACGGCGGGGAGGTTGCTGGGTTTGGCGCCCTATTTGCAGCGCGTCATATATACAAGTCGCCATGATGGGCGTGGCCAAGTTGCACTCTGGTCTTTGTAGTTCTTATATATATATATATTCACTGAAAAAACCATAGGTTTCACACCAGTTATAGTTAGGTGGAAATTTTACTCGCATAAAGCCATTGAAATTCCCACGTTATAGTTAGTTGGACTCACTATAACTTGCGTGTGCAATGCACTGCTGATGACGTCACATATTACATCACTCATGACATGGTCAGTGACATCACTCATGACATCACTGATGACATCTCAAATGACATCACTGATGACAACATCCTTGTGACAAAGTGGCAGACCTCCTATCAGCATAAAATAACCTTTGACACACACATTCAAAAATAGAAACTAACATTTTCTTAAAAAAGGAGAAACCAATACCAATTACAACAACTTATTAGGTAATTCCAACATCTACATACACATCCACTCATTCACTAACAGTTCTATATAGTCACTCATGCATGTACTTACTCATCATATGTACTCATACACCTATACATCCTGTTACACACTAATACTCATCCATATAGTTACTCACACACAAATTCACACATGCAAATAAACTATCAAAAAAACATTTACTTGATTATACTGCTATATACACACCACTACACATACTTCTACAGAAACGGAAACATATTTACTCTCTTAAACAATCAATTATAAAAACACATACTCACTAACCCACCCATACACACAATCATCCACCCATACAGTCTTGCACACTTGCTGTCTTCAAAAAACATACAAATAGTGAGTCACTCATTCATGCATCTGTGCTCTAAGTAATATCCCCCACCGAACCATACAGACACTGATACTGATACTCAAAAAAACAACTAATAACCCATATACACACTCATGTAGCTACTCACCAACCCATGCAGCCACTTATACACAAAGTGAGACACAGATACAGATATTTAAATATTTAAACATTACTCGCTAATATATGTATTCACTAAGATACATTTAATAAGTCAGTTAACTAATCAATTTTACACAAAAAAATCCATTTAGACATTTATTTACCCATTTATTCTTCCATCAACCTTTAGCTATACATATATAAAAAATATTTTTTTTTCAGAAAGATACACGTTCACTGGATGATGTCATCAGTGATGTCATTTGAGATGTCATCAGTGATGTCATGAGTGATGTCACTGACCATGTCATGAGTGATGTAATATGTGACGTCATCAGCAGTGCATTGCACGCGCAAGTTATAGTGAGTCCAACTAACTATAACGTGGGAATTTCAATGGTTTTATGCGAGTAAAATTCTCACCTAACTATAACTGGTGTGAAACCTATGTTTTTTTCAGTGAATGTAATAGGTTTTTTAAATGCTAATTCCTAACTATAACTGGTGTGAAACCTATGGTTTTTTCAGTGAATATATATATATATATATATATATATATATATATATATATATATATATATATATATATATATATATATATATATATATATATATATATATATATATATATATATATATATATATAAAATTTCTATGGCAAAATGAAACCCCTCATTTTGTTCCTTTTCAAATTAAATGTATTAGGTGTTACCACTTTATTCCAATCAAGATGACTTCCGGTGTGCCATACTTTTGTCATAAGTAAGACTGTTAGCGTTCTAGTTGTTCTTTAGAACACTCTGGGACATTCTGTCATTGGGCTATAGTTGGGCTACATCTGGCTGATATTTGGGCTACATTTGGGCTCTTTTGTCTCTGGTGGCCATCTTGGGAGACTGCATATCAGAATGTTTTTAATGAAATATAAGAGGATTTGAGAAGTCACTCAAAATGTGCCCTAATTTTTCTTTCTTCAGCACTAATCATAATTTCTATGGCAAAATGAACCCCCTCATTTTGTTCCTTTGCAAATTAAATGTTTTAAGTGTTAACACTTTATTTCAATCAAGATGACTTCAGGTGTGCCATACTTTTGTCATAAGTAAGACTGTTCGCGACCTAGTTGTTCTTTAGAACACTCTGGGACATTCTGCCATTGGGCTATAGTTGGGCTACATCTGGCTGATATTTGGGCTACATTTGTTTTTTTTTGTCTCTGGTGGCCATCTTTGGGCTACATTGGGCTACATTTGGGCTCTAACATATATATAGCCCAATGTAGCCCAATATATATTTTTTCAAAGTTAATTTTCGTAAAAACCACTGGAGCATATATCTTGAGACATAGCAAAGGCACATCGGGGTACCAGTCACTACAATTTTGCCAAGTTTGGTGGAAATCCATTCAGCCGTTCGGGCTAAAAGTGAGTCCAACCGCCCTATGGAAATTAACATGGGGAAAACACGTTTTGGGGCCCCCTTTTATCTCGGCCCCCGCTTGACGGATCCCCCCGAAACCTTCAGGGAAGGAGTGGAGCGCAGCGAGGCAAAGTTAAGGAAAATTACAGGCAGATCCCTCATTCGGTGCTAAAGTTATTCCCAATAGAATGTTGCGGATTTCCTATGGAAAACGATCCTAACTATAACTACCTACTGGCAACCGCCAGTAGGTAAAAAAAAAAAAAAAAAATATATATATATATATATATATATACACACACACACACACACACACACACACACACACACACACACACACACACAGGAGATTCCCAGTCTGGTGATGGGGAACGATTCAAGCATGCATATATATGAAAGATTTTCATGTTGTAGAAATTACCAAACAGACCCTCCATGACCTTCGAAAAGTAAATGAATTAAAGAAAGGTTGGTAAACAGTGAATTCAAGAAGAAATCCAAGAGGATTCATGGTTGAGAAAACTGGGCTTCTTCTACTGTTCAAAATGTAAACTATGTATACATGGCCCAAATAAGACCACATTACATATGTCTAAAAATGGAAAGGACACTTTTAAGATTAGAAAGCATATTATTAAATGTGAAAATACCATGAATGTGTTATAATGTCAATGTAACAAATTGCAAGCATTCTTCCCCTCATCTGTTGTGTGTTTGATGTACCATCCTACGTGGTAAGGGTATGCCCAGACGTGGATCCTGTTTTTACTTTGCCACAGGAACCAAGCTACACCCAACTGAAGATCACTAACTAGGGCAAAACCAATCTTGGGTTGTTTGTGTTCCGGGTCAGGGAGGAGCAGGTTTGGCAGTTTGGGCTGGACTGTTCCTTTTGGAGCAGGGTCAAGACTGATTTGCATACGGCTGGGTCCAAACTGGCATGATGGGTAAAGGAATGATGGACTAGAATGCGATCCTGAGTGATTGCCAGTAGTTAGACTAATTGCAAACACTCCTCCCATCACCTTTTTGTTTGTTTCATGTAACAAATACTAGATAGGAAGTATCACTCTGCAGATACACAAGAGGATCTTGCATCAAAGAATCATTAATAATGTTGTGGTTTATCTGATTTCAAGAAACCTTCGTGCCTCTGATAGAAGGCAAACAAAAGGATCTGAAATAATTTTCCAAAGATAGGTTAATATTCAATTAATGAAACGGTGATTGTCTCTGAGAAGTATGGAATCAAGATATATCATAATATTTAATATGAGGGGCAATCTGTCCTAAAAATGGATGACCTATAGGTACATCTTGGCTAAATCCCCTCCTTTACTAATGTTATCTGTTATCTGTTCCTTTTTCTGTTCTTTTTTCTTTCGAAATTGCTGTTTAATTTTGTTAAAACTCCTTAACTTTTCAGTTGTTTCTCTTTAGATCAGGAATAGCACAAACTGATACTATCTAGGGCTGTTCATCCTATGAGAAGATAGGCAATGTTTTTGGTTTCTCTTTACTCATACAATTATATTGCTATTTGGGACAGTCTTTAGATCAAATATTTATTTAGAATATGCCCCACTTGTTGTGACTATTGTGGTAAATTCTTATCATATGAAGTACATTAATGCATTGTTTGGAAATTTAGCTATCATTTTTGCAGCAAAAAGGGGGCTTGCTGATACCCAATAGTATTTTTAGATTTCTATGATAACATGTGCAAGGTAAGAATACTGCCTAGTGTGGCTGTATTTGCTACACGCTGTAATCAACCTGTCCTACTGCAACTTAAGCATCAATGTTACAATCAATATCAGTAGATCCCATCAAGGTTAATTGCTGCAAAATGAAAAAGTATGCATAAGTGTGATAGTATTTCTTCCATTTCTATAATAATGAATTCAGATCAATGTGAAGATATGTACAGTCTCTAATTTTTAAATCCTTAAATGAAGTGAAAATTCTCCTTTAAATCTTTTTACAATAGAAAACAATTAGCATTATTGTCTATCACCAATATGATAGTCATGCAACTTGATCTAGGGCCTTATTATGAGTACAGCGGTCCTGGGACAGCCGTACTCGACAAGTCGGTCCGACCACCGCCTCCCCTGCAGGTCCGCCCGCTTTATTAGGAGTGTGGCAGTCAGAGCACCACAGGACCGCCACCACCTCCACCATCCAGGATCCTGCGGCGGAGTGGATTAGAGGCCAAATTCGCAGCTGTGCTGATACTTGCAGGGCCAAGCAAATTACATCCTACCTTTCCACCAGAAAGGTAGGGATAGGGGCCCCCAACAGGGCTCCTGGGGAAATCTGCCCATGGCCCTGGGAGCAGGGGGCACAAGATGTGCCCCCCCACAAGCCCATGCTCCTGCGTGCACTTTGTGGCATGCACAACATATTGCATGCCACACAGAGCACATAAAGTGGAAGCAGCATGCCACCCAGAGCATATAAAGTGGAAGCGGTCCCATGGTGGCAGCATGACTGCTGGTTGTAATCCTCAGCCAAAGCATGTCGCTGCAGTGGGACCGCTGCCACACCCTCCGCCTGCACTGGATTCTAACTGGAATCCGGCGGACAGGTGCACCATGGGCTTGGCGGTCCTCCTGTGGGCGAAGCAGTGGCGTTCCTACAGGAGGACCGCCAAACTCGTAATCAGGCTTTAAGTATTTTGTCTCTATTTTTTTTTTAATTATATGACACTGTTTGTATTGTGCAAGGAACTGGGAATGGCAAGTCTTACATGAGTAAGACTTGTTTACAGCTGTAACGTGCTGGGCCCAATGTCAAACTGATGGAATGTAAATAAACGGAGCTTCATCACTTTGCCTCGAGTGCCAGTGTCAGTTTTATTTTTTTTAGAGTTTTCTACTGGAGGCATCAATTACCTGGAATTAGTGGATAATCGGATGCTGACTCAAAATTGCCGCTAACTTTAAATACAAAAGTTAAGTCATTTCATTTAGAGTATTTTAATTTAGGGTGGTAAATATATAGAGAAATAAACATTGCAGTGATATTTGTTTATTTACTTATTTACAATATAAGTTATCATATGGGAATATGGTTTTTAGATAATGTTTTTTAGGGGCTGTATGAGGGTTTTAGAGTTTAACGATGGCTAGAGGTTTTAATGGTTCAGGAATGGGTAGTGTATTCTGGTACTCAAGGAGCATTTAGTGTTCAGGTATGGTACTGTATAATATTTTCTTTGACATTTTTTTTAAATGACTGATAATATTGTTAATTTAAAACTAACATTACTAATACTTTTAATTAAATTCCTTAATTATTATTATATATAATGTGAATTTAAAACCCTATCCCTGATCGCAAACTACTGACTGCCTCTAAACACAACGCACCCCGTAAATCTAAATACTCTTTCCTACCCATAACCACTACCCATCCCAGAGCCCTAAAAACTCTTTACTACCCCTACACATTACTCATCAATAAGCTCTAAAAACTTCTTACTGCACTACACTATACTATACCCATTCCAGAACAATAACTCCTTACCACCCTACAGACTACCCACCCTTGAACCTTTAAAACGCTTTGATACCCCTGGAATAAATATGGTTAGAAGTAACAGTTAGCGATTTACCTCTGAAGTAAAGTACTCCAGATGCAACACCACAATGTAAATATAATCTCTAATTAACTCAACACAATGATTGCTGCAGTAAAACATCAAAGTAACAACTGATATTCAATAGAAGAGACATATTTCAATTCGGCAAGCATAGGTACATACTGAATGCTAAGCACTTCTCACTATGGTAGTGGGATTGGTACTGAGAACTCGGTTCATATAAACTGATGTTAGATTATAGGGTAAATGGGAAAATCCTGAAATCTGAAAAAATTGGCAATAAAGTACTGCAAGACAAACAAGGGGGTTAAGAAATGAGGATTTGTAAAACAGGATTTCCTGTTTGCCATGGTTGGTGAATGAGTTTTGGTGATTAATGTTTTCATGTTGGAGGATGTGAATAATGGATACTGGAGTACAATTGTTATAGAGGATAAAAAAGTTATGAGAAAATGTTCCATTACTTCAAAACTGGATCTGACCTACCTTTGATTCAGCAGGCCAGATCTTGTCCACATACTCCCACACAGCCTCTGGCAAAATACAACTCTGAGCCTCTATCACTTCCGGCAAAGCCTGAAAATAACAAAGGTGAAAGCCAACTGGGTAGTCTCACAGTCAACTACATTTACCTCTTACAGCAAATTCAATCCATTGATCAGTATGTCTATTTAACTTCTCACAGCCAATTACATTCACTTCTCGCAGAGAGCATAAATAATTGCACTGCGTCAATCTAACCCCTAAAAGATAATTCCACTCAGCTCTAACAGCAAATTGAAATCACTGACAATGTCACATTCATATCTTACAGGGAAATTTCACTCTCATCACCTAGTGAATATACATCATCACTGTGTCAGACTCATCTCTCAAAGTCCCTTCCATTTACTGCAAATTCAATCATTACTCCATGTGTCACACTCAATTCACAGAGAATTCCACTAACTTCTCCCAGCCAATTCCATTCCACGTGTCTGTCAGTATATCCTAATCATTTCTGAAAACAAACTTCAATGCTCATAGAGAGTTGCTCACACCTCACAGAGCTTGTCCCACCAACCTCAACTAACATCTTAGGGCCTGATTACGATGTCGGGAGGACGTTGCAGTCTCAGGACCGAACAACCTCCGGTCGGCGGTCTTTACACCGCTATTACAATGCGACAGCACATGGTGCGGTTGCATTCTCCCATTTTTGTATGGGAGCTTGTGCTGCGGCCGTAAACCGACTGCAGCACAAGCACCCATAGAGAAATGGGAGTTTGAGTTAATCCCTGCACCGAGTGGCAGGCACCTGAAGGTGCTTGCCACGCAGTGCAGGGATTAACATGGGGGCACCATAGGTGCGCCCTCGGCTCCTGCCCAGAGGCTGAAGATGAATGGGGGCCCTGCGAGGGGCCCCTAAAGTCAGTTTCCTACATGCTGACATGGAAAACCTGTCAGAAACCAACATCGTAATCCCGAATGCAGAAATAATGTCCTTGGGGATTACAGTGAGGCCTCCAACTGGCCGACAGGCTCCTTGAGCCCATCAGAATCCAGCCGGTTTCACTTTCAACCGCACGCATTGTAATGCAGCAGTTGAAAGTGAAATCTATGATGTCGGTCTGAAAGTCTCCAACCGCAGGTATTAGGCTTTCTGACCAGCATCATACAGGGCCCAATGTTTCAGAGTTAGCCCCCCTAACTTCAAACAGAAAACCCTCCAGTTTTCACAAGAGTTCCAATGACTACACATCTAGTCAATCATTTCACTCAGGGCTTCCAACTTACCCACAAAGAGGAACTCCAACAAAGAATCTCATTTGCTTCAAAGGAATCTTACTCATTTATCTCCCTGGGAATCTCACTCATCTCTCACAAAGAATCTCACTCTTCCATCACTGCAAGGTCCACTCACCTATGATGCTAAGTACCGCATCTCTCACAGTCTCACTAGTGTCTTATAAACAATCCAATTTAGCTCACTCCAAGAGACCAAGTGGATCGGAAAGCAAATATTTGCTCATCACAGTGCCCAGAATGCATGCAAAGAAGGGAGACAGTGCTGCATTAAACTAAAACAAAAAAAATGTTCCTTGTGCTGACAAACAAGTTGCTTGCCTTCGGTAAAGCTCTTACTGGTGGACGCTCTACTTAACCAGATTCCTCACTTTTTGAATTCCTCATTGAGTTAGACTTGATCTGCAGGTGAGAAACTGCTACTCGTGCCAATAGGTGTTGTAGGTTTCTACCATGCTGTCAAACACCATGCAATACATGTACAACGCATCATCTACAACAAATACACTTCAACGAGATTTAGTAAACCTTGCACTGCATCGTAACCATCCTGAGTGTGCGCTTCCTTGGATCTGTTGGTATAACTATGGCGCCAGTTGGCAAATCTTTATGAAACTTTTTTTAAAAGTACTACTTTTTGACTAGTTTATGCACTGAAAGGTTTGGGGTAATCCATCAAACGGGGGGAGGGTAGAGGAGAAGGGCTGGGTGTCCATATTGTGTGTTCCCCATTCATTTTTCTATAGGACTTTTAAACAACACTACAGCTCAAACGGCTAAACGGATTTATGCCAAATTCGGCAGAAAGGTAGATATGGGTTCAGAAAAAAAAGCTTTTTGTGATATGGTGAAAATCCATTCAACAGTTTTGCATAACTAGCGGTTGAAATTATTTTATATTCCATGCCACGAAAGATCCGGTGAGCCAAAATATTTCATGAAAAGATCTGATTGGCTACGACCACATAAACCATAAACAACCATGTGGGAGCATTCATTTTAGGTCTTGAGACTCAGTTTCGTGTCCTTAAAAATGCATTAAATAAAAGCACAAGCTACTGTGATACTCTTTAAACCCCCTCACCCTTGGGTAGATCAGGGCTTCGGGGGGGGGGGTAATTAGTTCAATGGGGGAGAGGGGGTGCCAAGCCCCCTCCTCAAACCTCTGTGAGGCCCCTGGGACTCCACCCCCCAGGGCCGTATTCCATATTAAATCGGGAGAGGGCTGCACGGCTCCTCACCCTGAGCTTTATTATGTCACTAGGACCTTGTACCCTAGGCTGCATTCCAGATTAAAAGGGGAGAGTCCCATCGCTCCCCACTCTGAGGTTTATTAGGTGCAGGGGATCCCATTCACCAGGGCTAAATTGCACAAAATAGGGTACCTGCTCCCAGACTGTGTCCCAAGAAGCCAAACCCGAGAACACAGCAAGTTCCCTATCTACACCAGCGCAGGCAGGGAATCTTATCTTTGCTCCCACCTAGCCAGAGCATTTTTAGATCTCCCACCAGGTGGGAGCAGACATGCCTTGGCTGCCTGCAGGAGTGCTGGCAGGGAAGGCATGTCTGCTCCCACTCCGCAGGAGATTTACAAATGCTCCCAATGGGTGAGAGCAAACTTCCAGCAGGGAAACAGATATTGCTACCACCAAGAAGGAGCCAGCAAGAACAGCTGCACCAATGCCGCCTTCTGGCTCCCCAAAGCCCCCAAGGGTTATATGTCGTTACAACGAATTCAGTTGCAACGCATGCCTTTACCACGCATGCGTTACAACGGAATTCGTTTTCTACGCATAACCTTTACCACTAATATTCCATTACCACGCATGGATTAACAACGTTTTTCGTTGTTAATTTATGCATGGTGAGGGCATATTCTTGTTAAAGGTTACACCTGTCCCCTTTCACGTCCCCAGCCTCTACTCCTTTTAATTACCCCTGCCATTAACCCTTATTTTTTTTTAAAGAAAAATTCATTTCCCCTTACCTTTTTAACTCGTCTCCTCTCCATCTTCTTTGTTACGTCCATCTTCTTGGTTACGTCGGCCGTACGTCGTAAAGAGGAAGCGGAAGTTTAATTCCGTTTCCTCTTTAACGATGCTGATTGCTTGATGTTAGTCACTTCAGGTTAGTTCTTTTTGGGGGGGGGGAGCCCCCCCAAACCCCCTTTTTTTATCCCTCGTTTTTGGGGGAGACCCCCCAAGCCCCCCTTTTTTTTCATTTACCACACATACCTTTACTACGTATTTCGTAGTAAAGATATGCGTGTTAAAGCCTCTCGTTGTTACCACGCATGCGTTGTAATGCATTCGTGGTAAAGGTTTTCGTAGAAACGGCCGCGTTGTAGTGCCCGTTTCCCCCCCCCCAAGTAGTGGTTTGTAGGTGCCCCAGGCGGGCACTGGGTAACCCACCTCTGTCCCTATGCGATGGGTTCCCCGTGGCCCAAGGAGGCATGGGAATTGGAGGACCATGTGGCCCTTCTCCTTTGTTTATAACATAGGCCCTCGAGGATGGGATCCCCTGGGCCCAAGGAGGGGGGCCGCATGCCTCCCTCCCTTTTATTTACGACATATGTCCCTTTGGATGGGGACCTAGCACCCCCTGCCCTTTATTTATGATAGGCCCTGGTAGATAGTGTCACCTTGGCCCAAGGAGGAGTCGTGGGGGGTGCTACGCGCGCCTCCCTCCCCTTAGATGAAAAGAAAGGTTTCAGGGAATGGGGTCCCCAGATCCGCAAAGGCTCGCGCAGCAGGGCTATGAGCCCTCCTATCCAATAATTTTTCAGAAAATGGGTGAACCGCATGGGTACCAGGGCACCAACGTAAATAATAAATGAGAGCAGGGATCTGTTCATTTATTTTTCACTGCTGCTTCAAGGAGCAGCCCATAAGGAGCGTCCCATGAATGTCCTGCGAGGGCTATTGACATATTTATCTGTTTTTGGTGATGTTCCTAGAAAGGGCAGGGGTGCCACACATTTTTTTTCAAATGTTGCCGTGGGCAGTAGAGCGCTCTGCAGCTCCACCCCCCCAACATTCGAAAACAAACAGTAAGTCTCCTGAGTCATTGAAACCATGACCCCAGGAGAACTTACCATATTTGATGTCATTTGAGATGCCATCAGTGATGTCATCAGTGTTGTCACTGACCATGTCATGAGTGATGATTATAATATGTGTGGTCATAAGCAGTGCATTGCGAGGGCATAAGTTATAGCTAGCTCAGGTGAATATAAGTGCTGAATTCCTATGGTTTCGCACAAGTGAAATCTATATTGTCCCTGTAACCTTTGATTTTTTCAGTGAATTTCCAAGGTTTTGAAAATTTTTATTTCCTAACAATAATGTCCCTGTAACCTTTGGTTTTCTTAAGTGAATTTCTATGGTTTTTTAACTAGTAAGAGTAGTAGAGAAAGGGGGCAGGGCCTCCGATGACCTCTCAAGGTAACAGGAGGGGCTGTTGGCCCAGACTGACCCACAGGAGCCAAATGGACTTCATACCCCAACTAGTAATGCGCTAGGAAGTGAGTTTGTAAAGTGGTGGTGAGAGGGGGACGGGCCCACAATAACCTCTCAGCAATACTCTGCTATGTGGGATTACTGGAGGTAACTGGAGGGGTTCCTGGCCTCTGAGGGGCCTCAGCTGCCATAGGGAATTCATCCCCCAACCAGTAGTGCGATAGGGGCGCATATGCAAAGTGGTGGTGAAAGGGGGCAGGCCCTCCAGTGACTTCCCAGGCCAGCCTTTTCTGAAATTTTTTGTTTATTAGGGGAGTCACTTCAAGTGGTTCCCCCACCCCAAGGCTAATTCTGGCCCAGGGACCTCATCCCCCAGGGCCAGGACTTTTTATAATGCCTCCCAGGCCCATTTTGCCCAGGGACGCCATCCCCCGGGCCTACTTTGCTTGCAGGTGGCAGTCCCCTGGTCCTTTTATAAAGCTTTGGAGGGGGGCCATGCTCCCCCTCCTTTATCTTGATAATGCCCGCATCCCCTCGGGAACTGACCTGCCTGGGGGCTTTTTTTTTTGTTTTTCAATTTTTCAGCGGATCCATCTGCGATTTTGCAGCAAAATTGATTTAATTTTTTTTTTAACCCTCAGCTGTGTCCCTGTGGGAGTCCATAACCAGTTTTCAGGGGTCAGAGTTATCCTATGCTGCACCTCTCTTTATTTTTTACATTTTTTTGTGGGACACAGCTCAAGTTGTGTCCCAAGATGGCTGCCAAAACTTTCTGGTTGAAGTGTTGGCAGCCAATCATATTACAGCATTGGTACTGTCGGATCCGCGTAGGATCAGCGTCCCTATATATTCAAATTTGTTTTCCAGTTAATATCTCCCAAAATAATGAATGGATTTACACTAAATCACAAATAGCATTATGTGCGTACCAACATCTAGCCTCTTGCCAAATTTGGTGTAATTCCTTCTAGCGGTTCGGGTTGTAGTCGTGTCCAAAGGTCGATTGGGAATTAAAATGGGGAAAACGTGTTTTGGGACCCTCCTTTTTTCTCGGCCCTGCTGCACGAAACTTCCCAAACCTTTCCAGAAACCATCTGAAGTAACAGGCACATTTTTGGGAATTCATCAATCGGCGTCAAAGATATAGGCTTTTGAAAATCACTTTTTTGATAGCAACTAGGTCATAACTATAATTACTTACCGGCGACCACCAGTAGGCAATATATATCTTTTTAAAAACAATATGCTTCTATTATTTTGCACATTTCCCGCCCCCACAAGATATATAATAATAAAAACTCTGTAAGAAATAGTCACAGACGCAGTTTAATAAAACATTATTAAATATTTTTAAAGTAATCAATTTATAAACATTTTATTAATGGTTGTATATTAATATTAATGGACAAGTTACTTACCTAAGGTAACACCTTATCTGGTACAGACATGATCAAGACGCAGATTCCTTACCTTTGAATTTCCCAGGCATCAGACCTGCACTTCCGGGTTATCCTCTGGCCTGTCCGAGATGACCGCTCGAGTTTGGTGTCTTTACGTTCCACGAACGGGTCCTTTTAGGAGTGAAATCCTAACCGGAACTTCTTTTATGCTCTGAACTTCTCTGAACCGCAAGCGGCTGTACTTACTTTTTCAGATTCCCAGACGTTGAAACTGGTGGTCCCAGAACATTCTTATCCCTGGGGCAGCCCGCTGCTCGTCCGCTCGGCTGGACTGTTCCTTTTTCGATCAAGGCATCTCTTTTGATATCGATTCTATTGGGCGCCCTCTAGTTCTATTTAGAATCCTTTTCTCGAGTCGGCAATCGTTATCCATGGATGTCTAACTTTGAATTGACTCCCACAGTTCCTGGGAGGTGGTATAAACGAGACGCTTTTGCTGTCTAAAAATTGTATGCTGCTTACCTTGCTGGTAAAACCTTCAAACGAAGATCTTGACCTGTGTAGAGCGGTCACACCGCGAGACGCATTCTGCTTGATTTACAAGCGTTTTTTAAAACTCCTCGTTTTTTCATTTTCTTTATGCTTTTAATTTGTTATTCCCCTGTTTTTAAGGGCTGCTCCCCCACACTTGCACAATAATTGGTATTACACCGCGTTTTGCGGGTCCCGGATCCTTTTGTTTCTGCCCCTCGGCAGCTGAATTGTTTGGCGGCCATCTTAGGTGAGGGAAGCACGCCGGTCGGGCAGTGCTCGCTCTAGCGCCCAAGGACGCTCGACCCCCTCATAAGGAGATCATGCTGACGCGCAGCGGTCACGCGCAGCAGGAACGCTGGATCACTGCCGGAGTCACGCCAGAGTCCAGCCCGTCTGCGCCCGTCCGCGCTGAGGACGGGCTGCAGGACGGGCTGCTCATTGACATCTCGCACTCCAGCTCAGGTTGGTTAACTCACGACCTTTCTTCCAATCGGCTGACGTATTCTGCTCTTACCTTAACTTCTATGCGATCCCGCATACCCTTCTCTTGTACCTCCTGTACTTTGCCTACCCATTATTTTACCTGTGCAGGTTGTGGCTTTTCTACCGGTAAAATGTTGCTCTCTAAGACACAAACTACTAAGGCACATTACCGGGGTAAAAGGAAGGCCACTAAGAAACTTCAGTCTTCCTCTCCTCTCCAATTTTGGAGTATTAATTGTAGATCGCTCCCCAAAAATAAATTCAATTTGTTTGATTTTATAAATGAAGAGTCGCCATACGCATTGTTTCTGACTGAGACCTGGCTCCACGAAAGCTCTGGACCTGACATTGCCATAGCCGTTCCTAACAACTACGTGATGGTACGTCAGGACAGGGCTTCCGGGAAGGGTGGGGGGATCGCTATTATTTTTAAAACCATCTACCAATGTAAGTTGGAGTCGTTTTCCCTTCCTGGATGTGAGGCCGCTCTATTTAAATTAACGATTGGCCCTCAGCTAACGCTTTCCGGTCTTTTGATATACCGCCCTCCGGGCAATGCTGGCCCTTGGATATCGTCATTGGCCGATATTATATCCCCTGTATTACTTAAAACGGCTAATTTCACCATTCTTGGTGACCTTAACATCCATCTTGAAGATGTCGAAGGTACTCTCAGTCAGTCGCTATTGTCTGACCGCGAAGTTTTCAATCTTTTACTTCGTAACTCTGGGGCTACTCACTCGGCCGGTCACTTGTTAGATCCAATCATTTCTAATTTACCTTATGACTGCTCCCAAAAGGCCCGCCCACTAGAATGGTCTGACCATTTTGCGGTACACTTCATGTTACCTCTCTCTTTACCCAATGCTAAGTCCTGTGTTGGTAAGAGCAAGCCTTCCTATCGGTGGGACAAGCTTAATATGGTGGCATTCAATCAACATCTTACTGAATCTATTCCGAATCTGGAAAAATCTGGATCAGAACCTAATGCTGTAGTCTCCCAGTGGTTAATGGATGCTGTAACTGCATTCCTTCCTCCTATATCTAACAACCACAGATCCCTTCATCCTCCCGCACCTTGGTTCTCTGAAGAGTTAAAATTACAACGAGCCAAGTGCAAGGCCTTGGAAAGAAAATGGAGGCTCTCCTATTCAACCCCTAGTAAGGCGGCCTATAAAGAAGCACTAAAGAGCTATCACGTTAACTGTAAATTGGCCAAGGCCACCTTCACGGCATCTACGATTACTCAGGCACAGAACTGTCCGCGGACCCTTTTTGCAGTGGTGAAGAGGCTAACGGAAGCAGATACGGTACCTTCTCCTCCGGCTCTGGATAAACCACAGTGTGATGCCATTGCAGATTTCTTTATCTCTAAGGTGGAGCGTATTCATGAATCCTTGATTACTCCTCCGCCATCTGCTGATTCCTTACCGGCGGCTACCTCTAGCAGTCCTCTTCCCCTCCCTTCAACGTTCATCAACGACTGGCTTATGTTTGATGACATCACCTTCTTATCATGCCTGAACAGTATTAGGTCAGGCTCCCCTCGGGACCCTGTTCCTATGAAAATCCTAAAACTGTTGGACCTCGAGCCACGGAGAGTCCTAATGAGACTTCTGAATACATCTCTTACAGAGTCTATGGTGGCACAGGAGTGGAAGCATGCCATGGTCGTTCCCCTGCTGAAAAAAACCGGCGCGGACATCACTAACTTAGCCAATTTCAGGCCCATATCCCTCCTGCCTGCATGTTCTAAAATTTTGGAACGACATGTTAACACCCAGCTTAATTCGTTTGTCGAGAACGTGGTATATCTTCATCCGTACCAATCCGGGTTTCGCGCTCATTATTCCACTGAATCCGCACTCCTCGGTGTGACGGAGAGGCTTCGGCACGGTATCGATCGCGGGGAGACCTTTGCACTCATCCTTTTGGATTTGAGTGCAGCGTTCGATACTGTGTCTCATTCCATTCTTCTTGACTCTCTCCGCTCCCTTGGTGTTGCTGGATCTGCGCTGGCCTGGATTGCCTCCTTTTTAGGTGGGCGCACCTTTCAGGTGTTTTCGACAGAAGCTGAATCTGCTGTCTATTCATCAAAAACGGCGTCCCCCAAGGGTCGATTCTCAGCCCTTTGCTGTTTAACATCTATATCAGACCCCTTGCTACCATCGTGGAGGACGCCGGTTTGACAATCTATTCGTATGCCGACGACACGCAGATTGTGTTCTCTCTCTCCAGCAGTGAGGGCCATGAGGTCTCTGCCTTGAAATCTGGCCTGTCACGCGTTGCTGCTTGGATGCACGACCATCTGCTCAAGCTCAACGGTGACAAGACCGAGGTTGTTATCTTGGGCAAGAATAAAGATCTGTGGGGCCCTCGGCATTGGCCCTGTGATATGGGTCCTCTGCCGAATCCAGCCCCCGTAGCCCGCAACCTCGGTTTCCTCATCGACGATAGGCTCTCTATGAGACAGCAGGTAACAAAGGTCGCTGCAATCTGTTTCTCCACCTTAAGATGGTTGCAGAAGATCCTATGGATGCTACCTTGCTCTACTCTGAGAACTGTCGTCCAGGCTCTTGTGATCTCCCGCATTGACTATGGGAATGTGCTTTATCTTGGGGCCGATAAGGCCACAATAAATAAGCTTCAGGTGGTGCAAAACTCGTCAGCTCGTTTACTGTGCAATGTACCCCGGAGATCTTCCGCAGCTCAGGCTCTGCGTGACCTTCATTGGCTTAAGGTCCCGAACCGTGTAAAATTAAAAACCTTATGCCTTCTTTTTAAAATCCGGCAGGGTTCTGCCCCTAAATACCTGCAGAACCTGGTTCAAGTCTATAAGCCTGGTCGTACTTTAAGATCTTCCACTAGTGGCAATTTCTTGGTCCCCAGAATTAAACTGGCCAAAATGGGCGGCCGCTCGTTTTCTTATCTTGGTCCAAAGATGTGGAATGCTCTTCCGCCGGTCCTGAAAGCCGAGACTGATCTCCCTTTTCGAAAAAAACTGAAGACCCTTCTGTTTAATTGATCCCTCTGCACTGTTTTGTTCTGGTTTGGGCCTTTTGCTTGTTTTCTTTCTTTTATCTATCCCTGGCGCCGGGAAACCCATTGAGGGTAGCTGTGCGCAATACAAGTTTAAATAAATAAATAAAAATAAATAAACATCAGTAGGTGGTGTCGGTTGGCTCTGTGTGACTTCATCGGCGGCGTCTGCGCCAATGCGTCACCTATATAGACACCACCTTGGGACGCTGATGTCAGTTACTTTTCAAGACTCTCCACGTCAGAAGCGCAGAGCCATGAAGGGCACTGACATCGGTGTGTTTCTGAAAAATTAGGGCCCTGAAAGGGAACATCCCTTACTCTAGAAACCTGTCCGCGGTGTAGGGGGGATGAGAAGTTTGGTAAGGAATCTGCGGCTAGATCATGTCTCTATCAGATAAAGCGTAACCGAAGATAAGTAACTTGTCCATCTGATAGACATCTAGCCACAGATTCATTCCCTTTAAATAGCTACCCAAGCAATCCCATCCCTGGAGGAAGGACTGTGGACTAATTTAGAACAGAAGTCCTGCAGGATAGAGCGGCCAAAAATGCCACCCAAGTGGACTTAACAGTCAAGGCAATAGTGCCTGGTAAATGTGTGCAAGGTTGCCCACGAAGCTACCTGGCAAAAGTTGAGAATTGGAACTCCATGTTGCTCCGCTGTGGTAGCAGCCTTAGTCTGGTGAAATGAGCCCTTAAGCCTTCAGGAGGCTGCTTTTTGGCCACAGCATAGCAAATTGTAATGCAGAGGACAACCCATCGCAAAATAGTCCTCTTCTACACCACATGACCGTTCTTCCTTCCAACATACCCACACAAAGAGTTGGTCGCCCACCGGGAAGTCTTTACTGTGGTCAAGGTAGAAGGAAAATGCTCTTTTTTGGGTACAGACAATGGAGTTACTCTACTTCTTTAGAGGGGTGCAGAGGAGCGTAGAAAGCGGGCAAGGGGACAGAATGCCCCACATGCAATGGTGTTACTACTTTAGAGAGAAAAGAGGCCCTAGTGCGAAGCACCAATTTATCAGGGAATATTGACTGGTAAGGAGGCTTGGATGACAAAGCCTGCAATGCGCTCACCCTCCTGGCAGAAGTGATTGCCCCTAAAAAGGCTGTTTTCATGGTAAGAAGCTGGAGAAAGCAGCTGTATAGTTTTGAATGGAACACACATCAGGAAATAAGAACCGAATTAAGGTGCCACAGAGACATAATGAAAAGGGAAGGTGGAAACATGTGAACAAAGCCTTTGAGGAATCTAATCACAGTAGGCGATTTAAATGATGAGGGTTGGCCTGGCAGCCCCAGGAAAGCAGACAGAGCAAAAAGGTACCCTTTGAGAGTGCTCAGTGCAGAGCTCTGCTGGGCAAGGGTCAAAATAAAAATAAAAAATTGAGAGAGGGAAGCAGAAAGAGGATCAATTAACCATTCTGTACAATATTTTACAAATTTGTTCCACCAGCAAGCATACACTTTTTGGTGAAGGGCCGCCTGGCTGCCAAAAAAAAATTGCAGACTTCAGGAGGAAGGTTGAATGCTATCAACTGCCACTGATCAATCTCCATGCAAAAAGGCATAGAGTTGACAGGTCCGGGTGGAGGGCCCTCCCCTGCTGCTGCAACAGAAGATCCTCTCGAAGGCCCAGCCTGATCGATGCTCACTTAGAGAAACTCAGATAGTAGACTCTCCTTGCCCACTCTGGAGCCACAAGAATGACTCGGCCCTGGTCTCTCCTGATCCTCTTGAGTTGAGTATTGGTATAGACAGAAAGGCATATAGGAGGCCTGAGCTGCACTTGAGACAAAAAAGTGTCTCCGAGCAAGAGCCATTTTGGAAACTCCATCGTGCAAAAATGCAGACATTGAGTATTCTCGGCAGAGGTGAACAGATCTAACCAAGGCTTTTCTCACTGTTGAGAGAGTTCTTGCGCCACCTCTAGATAGAGACACGATTCATGATCACTAGGCATAGGTGGCTGAGTTTGTCCGCCCTGGTGTTCAGAGAACCTGTCAGGTTTTGAACCACCAGGGATATGCCGTGCTGCACCAACCATTTCGAGAGACGCAGGGCCTCTTGACAAAGGGTCCACAACCGCACCTGCCTTGTTTGTTGCAGCCCCATTTGGCGGTGGTGTTGTCTGTGAACACTTGAACCAGCTTTCCCTTGATTGAAGGAAGAAAGGCTTTCAATGCCAAACAAATTTCTCTGAGCTCTAGCAAGTTGATGTGGAGTCCGGATTCCGCCGGAAACCAAAGTCCACTGATCTTCACCTCTCCCAGATGGAAACCCCATCCCAGAAGTGACCCATCTGTCACTACTGTGTGGTCTGATTGGGGAAGGGAGAGAGTTCTGCCTCTGACCCAATCGTGGTTGATCAGCCACCCCTGCAGGTCCTGTGCAGCTCCCTCCGAGATCCGGACCCCATGTCGGAGGGATTCCCTTGATGCTGGACCCAATGGAACTTCAAGTCCCACTGCAGAGCTTGCATATGCCGTCTGGCATGTGTCATTAGAAGGATGCAGAAGGTCATGAGGCACAGCAGCCTTAGAGTCATTCTCACTGAAAACAAGGATAGAGGATGAAACATCAGTATCATAGCATGAAAATCCTGGATTCACCATTTGGGAGGATAGCCCAGAAACTGCACAGTGTCCAGAACAGCTCTGATGAAACGGAGCATCTGAGAGTCAGTCAGGTCTGATTTGGCACGCTGATAGTGAACCCCAGTGAATGCATGAGGTTTGCCATAGTCTGGAGGTGGGAGGCGACAGCATAGGGCGAGCCTGCCTTCAACAGCCAGAGATAAGGCTGGCACCCCTGATCGGCGCAGATGAGCTGCGACCACCGCCATCATCTTGGTGAACACCAGAGGGGCACTGGTAAGGCCAAAAGGGAGCACAAAGAACTGAAAATGCTTGAGGCCTACCATAAACCGCAGATAGTGCCAATGTGTAGGCAGGACGGGAATGTGAGACTAGGTGTCCTAGAAGTCTCCTGGGCCAGCGCAGACAAGACCTGAGCCAGAGTGAGCATCTTGAACCTTTCCTTTTTGAGGAAGTAGTTGGGGGCACGCAGATCTAGGATAGGGCAAAGACTCTTGTCCTTTTTCAGGACCAAAAAGTAGGGGGAATAACAACTACTGCCTATTTCTGGCACCTAAACCCTCTCTATGCCTCCCTTGGCCAAGAGAGTTATGACTTCCTCCTGATTCCAGCCTGCTTCCTCCTGAAGCAAAGTCAGGTGATTCTCCGTCAGCCGGTGGTAAGTTGGAGACATGGAGGTAAGGGTAGTTTCAACGGGGAGGGAGTAGCCACTTCGGACTATCTGAAGAACCTACGAAGTGATGTTCTGCCAGTGGAGGAGGTGATGGCTGATCCTGCCACCAACTGGCCAGCCTCTTATTTGTCTGGGGGTTGTGGAAAGGAACACGCTGAGGGAAGCAGAGGCTTGGCCCACAAAGCTCTCAGGGATTGGGTGGTTGGTGAGGAAATTTGGGTCATCCGGTGCAGGGCAATGGCAGTGGACGATTGTCATATTCACAGGAGCCACTATGCTGGGCTTGGACAAGGATCCCAGTTGAAGAGCTGCAAGGGTTCAGAGGAAGAGACACCGGGCTGCTGGACATCTCTCAAGATACTCGTCTTGACCGCCACAGAAAGAAGCTGAAGGTCCAGTACCTCAGTTGCTCTCTGCACAATCATAGCATATGATGCTCCCTTCTCTGTAGCCACAGTAGGGGAGAAAGCAGGCCGATGGCCTCACCCTGCTCCTCATACTGGTCCATTTTTTGGTAAGGCTGGTCTTATAAAGAGTCCAGTGACCCATTCTAATTTTCCTCTATTCCTAACTCTTCAGAATAAGGCTGAGGACACGATCAAGGACCAAAGGGTTCTGTCGGCGCTGGCATTGGCGTCAGAAGGTGTCAATTTGACTCTGGGTCGTCTGGGATTAGAATTGGGCCAGGGGCGTTGGGAGTCTCTGTGGAGACGGGGAAGGTTGCAATGGAATGACCGGCACCGGTCTGGATCCAATGGGGGGTGGGGGGGGGGAGGTTAATCGGTGCCGGAGTTGCCGGCGCAGAATGCAGCAAACATAGAAAGAGGAAAAACATAGAGAAATGAAGATATTTCTCCTTGTTGTGCCTCCCTTATGCCTCCCCTGAAGAGCTATACGTTTTTGGCGCTGCCTCAGACTTACGATTTCTTGTAAATTGGGGCAGTGTCAAAATGTCATGGATGTTGATATAAATGCCCCAGCAACACCCATGGAACACCCCTTTCACGCAGTTATCTGCCTGAAAGGGTCACATATTTATAAGGCCATGAAAAGCCACATAAAGTGGCTTTACATGGGCGTATAAATATGCCAGTGGCACAGTGCACCAGCGGAACATCAAAAAAGTGATGTACCAGTGGCGCAATAGTTTCGGTAGGATGAGGCCCTCAAAGCTCATGCCCACCAGTATGTTGACCTGGGGGTAGGTGACATAGACTGACCCGATGCTCTGAACTTCCTGACCAAGCATCCTACACCAGAGAGTCTGATTTTGAAAGCTTTAACAAGTAAAGTCATTTCAAATTACTTCCTTACCAATTCTACGGATATGGACTCCGAATACAGAAAATATTCTTGATGCTTTCGGAAAGAGAATGCTTTTTTCTGCTGGTCTAGTCTAGCTCTGGCTCATAGGTATATCAATGCAGTTTGTCTCTTGGGTAGGAAAACCTATGCATTGTAGGATATGACCAGTGAGCTCTTGACTGATGTTCCGGAGGTTCTCAGGGCCTCTTTGGCCCAAACGGTACAAGATGGTTAGGATGCACCCACATTTGTGCTCTAGGATGGACTGGGCACTACAGACTTCATTGGCAGAGCTTATGGGGCCAATGTTATTTGCCTATGGGCCTGACTCCTTGTCCATTTCCAGGGTCTCAGACTCAGGTGATGCAACCTTCCAAGCTACCTCCTAAAATAAGTCCTTCAGGATCTGACAAATCAGCAATCTACTCTGTTCAGTTGGGCTATATGTCATGACACAACCATCAGAACCTGGTCATGATGGAAGTGATGACGGGCAGTCAGGCCAGGACAGTGCAAGTTCAAATATTGATCAGCAAGACCCTGATTGAAGGGAATATATATTACAGTGGAATAACTAAGTACGGAGCAATTTCCGAGAGACTCTACATTGGACCATGTTTATATTTTTCAGATGTTGGTGAATAATACAGCACCAAATTTCAGTTTACCCATGGAGAATAATTAATTTCTCTTTAGAGACAAACATAAATTAACTTTTAGGGTAATTCCATTCCTCGATTACATTTGGGAAGAGAGTCTGTCTTGTATGCACAACCCAGCTACAGGTTCCAAGTCAAAAGGTAATATAAAGGCCCAGATAAAGCTCAAGCGTGTCTGCTAAATCAGATCAAGACAGTCTCTGTTAACTCAGCTGTGGTTAAAAGGTGCTCAGAAAGCCATGCATTGTCCATAAAGACATAAAGGGAAGAAGGCTCCACACACTGGAAAAAATAGGGAGTGTTTTATCTGCAACAGCTGTTAATTTAACCAACATGAGTGCCAACTTGAGGCATTACGGCACGCAGCTAAGAGAGGATATTGCCCCTTCTATTGAGAAACTCAACAATGAGTAGAGAGAGGCATAGGCAATTTTGTTAGATGAATCCCTGGATGCTCAAATACCAGATTCAGACTGATATCTACTGTAGCGGTTAGCACCTGCAGCATGACTTCTTTACCACAGTTCCAGCCTAAGGTACTGGGCATGCCGATCAATGGCAGCATTTGTTTGCCAAATATGTCAATGATGACCTGTATGCAATAAAACTGGACATGGCAAAATCATTTGGACTACTACAAAGTAGCTAGACTTGCACCCCCGCCATGCACAGTTTTCTCATAAATAATTTCATTGCAAATGTTGCAGTGATAATATCAAGGCTGTCAGAACATGTTATGAGTGATGTCATATGTGGGGTAATTAGCAGTGCATGGCGAGTTATAGTTACTTTAGGGCACGGGTTATGGTTACTTCAGGTAACTATAACTGGTGAATTCCATAGGTTTAGTTTGTTTAAATCTGTATGTTTTAACTGACATTTTCACCTAACTATAACGTTCCTTTAACCATTCATTTTGTCATTGAATTGCTAAGGTTTTTATGCTAAGTAAGATATTATTATCATCCCTAACTGTAACATAATGTTTACCTTTTCAGTGAATTTTTTTTTTTTTACTTAAAGCATTATTTTATTACCATACATAAAACCAACCCCTGCCGTGCACAGACTTTGGCTGTACACAGTGGGGAGCTGTCTGAAGGACCTGGCCTGTGCTTGTGTCCAGGCTCTGCATTGAACTCCCCAAGGGCAATCACTGCTTCCCTCCACCCACACCATACAAAGTCTTCAGCTGTGCACGAAGCAGGGGTTTGTCTGCATAGCCTTGCCTGTGGCCAAACCCCCTCTCCCCAGGTGCTGTAGCCAAACACCCCTCCCCCAGTACCTACAGCCAAACCCCCCTGCCTCAACCCTTTCACTTCTCCTCCCAGGCACCAAACCCCCGCCCCCCCCCCCCCCCCATGTATATAAAGCAGATGTAGCACATTTCCCCAAAAATCACCAATAAACAGAACACATTGAAAGAGGAAAAAGAATCTTGTGATTGTTTTTGTGCGGGAAGGTTTCCCTTCTTGCACAAAAATAATCATCCATGCAATGCCGGCACCCTTAAACAAAGGTGTAAAGATGCTTGTGTTGGCACACTGCAGCCCACTGTGCGCCGGCGCAGCTAATAAGGACAGGAATGCACTGTATATAATAGATACAGCGCATTCCTGCTCTTTTCTTTTGCCATAGAGCAGCGCAGCAGCAGGGCCTGCTGTGCTACCCTATGGCAAAAACCCAAAAAGGAGGCCCTTTTCAGTAAGGGCTTGATTAAATTGCAATAATGGCTCAGATGAAGTTGGCCATGGTTGAGGAATCTCAGTTAATACATTATTTTTGTCTTGATTGAGAGAAAGGAAATGTTACTTACTTGTAATCCTAGTTCTGAGTAGTATACTCACTAAGTCATTCCTGTGCATTTACGGGGATCCCGCAATACTTTCTCTTCAAATAATCAATCAATGTTTAGATGGAGTTAGGCACCCCAATGTCCATAAAGGTGATGGCACCTCCATTAGTTGCAAGACAATGCCTGCTTTACAGATTTTTTGTGAAACAAAAAATGGCATTCTTCAATAGAATAGAACCCATTGCAGCATTTGACTGAAGGCAATGTTGAACTATATTCTAAACAACCTATTACCTACCTACAGTGAGAGAAAAATAAAGGAAAATGTGCTTGCTAGGTGAAGAGTGCATCGCCTGCAAAGAAAAGTACTCTATTACTTCAAGGAGCCAGCAGCTTCCCTTTACAGCTAGCACTAACTGGCAGTTTGCCTCACATCCCTAGTTCTAATTGGAATGGTGATATGAGATTTGTGTAAACTGAAATATAACAACTGTATTGACAACCGGGGAAGAGGGAGGGTTGTTTATGACTTCAGTGAGGATACCTACGATTCAGAACTCTAATTACAATTAGGTGCCATTTTCTTCCGCATTGTAAGAGCCTTACAGGTAGTGCTAAGCATAGAGGAGAATATCAAGCAAATCTCCAATCTGTGGATGTCAATACACAGCTATAAGCCAAAATGATTTACAGAGCAATTTTAACAAGCGGCACGGCAAGTAAGAATCATCCTAGTTAAAGAGGTTCTTAAATGTTGCCTGACCTAATGAACAGTCAGAACTTGAATCCTCTGCCAAATAATTATGCTTGAAAAAAATATGTACAGATTTCCATGTACCTGGTAAGCATATTTCTACTATCTGAACATTTTTCATCCAGACAATAGATGGTACATAACTGCGAGTAGAGTGAGCTCTAGGTTTACCATGGAGAACCTTGTTAGGCAATTGATGAAAAAGAGTAGTACTGGAAAGTATCCATCTAGCTACAGATTGTTTAGAGGAAGCCATCAGTTATCAGAGGTCCATAACTTATGAACAACCGGTTTGCTTTACAAATTTCTTTATTTATGTCCACATAAAAATCAAGAACTCTTCAAACATCTATGGAAAGGAGCGTTCTTTCTGCTGGGGAAGAAGGGCTACCGAAAACTATTGGAAGTGGAATTGTTTGATTGATATGAACATCTGAGACAACGTTTGATGACAAGGAAGGGTGTGTTCCTAACAATACCCTATTGTTGTGAAATACTGTGTACATTTCTACTGAGGGAAGACCTTGGAGTTCGCTGACTGTTCTTGATGACGTAATTGCTAACAAAAAAGCTACCTTCCAACAAAGGTGCTGCATTGATGTCTTATGTATGGGCCCAAATGGAGGAGACATTAGCTTAGATAAATTTAGATTTAATTGCAATGGAGGCAGTCTATGAGGAGGAAAAGCCTTGTCCAATCCTTCCAAGAAATCTTTTATAACTGACATAGTGAAGAAGGATCTTTGTCTTAGTCCTTTTCTATATGCTGTTTTGCCAGCTAGACGAACTTTAATAGAGTTGAGTTATAGATTTGATCTTGTCAAATGGAGTAGATGAGTTAAACTACATTCTCATCATATTGTATTGGATCATCATTGTTTTCGCACCACCAGATGACAAATCCTTAACACTTGAAAGCATAAGAAGCTTCTGTGGTAGGACATTTCGTTTCCTTTTGAATGGCCGTACAGTCTGGAAGAACATTTAAGTGACTTCAGGAGCCATGCTTCCAAACTTAAGAAATGTATATTGCGGTGAAATATTTTGTCTTGCATTCTAGAAGAAAAGTTGTATTTGCAAGGCAACCTCTTCTGTGAACTCAAATGGAGTAGTTCTAGATACCACCATTGTCTGGGCCTCTCTGGTGCTATTATAATAATTAATGCATTAAATATTTTGAGTTTGAGTAGTACTACTGAGGTCAATGGGATAGGAGCAAACACAAACACCTTTCGACCAACTGATCAACAGGGCATTGCCCAACAAGTTTGGTTCCCACATAATTAGTGCAAAGTTTGGCCATTTTTAGTTTTCTCCTGTGCCAAATAAACCTATGGTGGGAATGCCCCAGTCTGAAAAATGTATAGTAAGACTAATTTGTGTGGTTCCAATTGATGAATGTCTGTTATGCAACTGCTTAAGAGATCCTCTTGACAACTCTGAAGATCTGGCAAACAAATTGCTTGTATTGTTATGTTTCTTGCCAGTAACCCATGCCAGGTTACTTGAGATTAGAATAATTGATCTGGCGCCACCTTACTTGTTCAAAAACGACATTGCTATGTATTGTCTGTTTGTTCGAATTAGGATTCTGCGCGACAATAAGTATGGTGCAAATGCCTTCAAGACTAGAACTGTCCTCAATTCCTGATCATTTATGTGGTGTAACTGCTGTTTTTCTTACCGCAGGCCCTGTACTATGAGATTCTGCATATGGGCTCCCCATCCTATCAGGGAAGCATCTGTGACAGTTGGTTGCTTTCGATGATTCTGATAAAAAGGGACTCTTTTCAGTAATTTGCTTCTCTTGCACCACAAAGTCAGAGATTGTTTGACTTGTGTAGTGAGAGAAAGTATATTTTCCCAATTGCCTTTCCATTGAGACCAATGATTCTCAAGGCACTGTTGTAAAGGCCTCAGGTGAAGAAGTGCATTTAGGACTACAAGGATGCATGAGGCCATTTATGAGAGTAGAAATGAGATCTGCTGAGCCATTGGATGTGGTATCTGAAACAATTAGTGGCATTTTAAAAATATGGTAGACACACTCTCCTCCGAAAGATACACTTCTCCCTATAGAGTATACAGTGTTGTTCCTATATTGCAGAGAAGTAGGAGATAGGACAACATTGTTTTCTCATGGTTGCTATGTAAGCCCAGTTTTGCAATAAGTTGTTTGTGATGTAGAAGTCTAACTGCACTTGATGACAAGAAGATGCTTTTATCAAGCAGTCGTCTAGGTAAGTTTAAACGTAAATCTTCTTCCTTCTGAGGTGAGCTGCAAACACTGCTATGCATTTGGATAATGCTCTTAGAAGTGACTTGAGTTCGAAAGGAAATACTTTGTATTGATAATGAGCTTTGCCCACTGTAAATCTTAAAGTCTTTCAATGTTTTTCCTTATGGGTATGTGCAAGTATGCATCTTGAGGATCCACAGAGCACAACCAGTCTCCTTTCATTAACTGTGGATAAGTCTGGTGTAGGCTAACATCCTGAAATTGTATTTCTTGATTCATTTATTTGCCTGTCTTAGGGTCTTTTTTAGATGAAGGAACTGGTTCTATTGCTTGTTTTTGGAGTAGAGATTTTACCTCCTTTCTTAATTGCAAAAATTGATGTGTTGGGGCTAGCTTTGGAGCTACTGATGGTGATGGATTTTTTAAATGGATGGAGTAGCCGTTCTGAATGATCTGTAAAACCCATTTATCAGTGGTTTGTGATTTTGAAGAGTACTGGTGCTGTCATTGCTGCTGTTGAGCTCTTCCTCAAGTGTTCCAATGATGTAACTGTTATTGCTGTTGCTGCTGCTGTCCCTGAAATAGTGGGCATAAGGGAATACTAAGGGGTAGAACCCTCTACCTGGACTGATATATGTAGTTCTTTTCTGATCTAATCCTACAGCCTTCAGGGGCTCTCCCTCCTTCTTCATCTGCTCCACTTCCTTGCTGGTGAGAGGCTCAAATAAAACTGGTAAGATGAAAGGAAGGTTCATGATCTTCAATTGTGCATCTTTTTTTAGAAAATTTCACCTGAGCCATTAGGATCTTCGAAATCTGATACAGTTGCAAAACTGTGTTACTGCAGTATCAATAGCAGCACTGAATGACTGATTAGAGGCAGCTTGACCGTCTTGCATTATTTCCATAAAGTCTTGCAAATCTATCTTTTGGCCGCCATCTGCAAACGCAGAGAGGGATTCCCATAATGCTCTATCATACAGTGATGAAATAGCAGATGCACTTGAATTCTTAAAGGTCACATCAGCAAAATTACTAGTTTTTCTTCCTCTGCATCAAGACTTTTACTTCCTTTTTCAGGAGCGATTAGGTGTCTAGAGCCAAACTGTGCCTTATTCTTACAGCTGAGACCATTAAGGAATCTAGTTTAGAGTTCTGTCTCAGATAAATGGGATTGTGTTTGGAGGCTTTATATTTTTTAAGATGCAGAGAAGTTGCTGGAGTAAGGAACTTCTCCTGTGCACGTTCTGCAAACCCAGACACCAAAGGTAAACTAGGTCTGGGAGAGGTCTTTAGTTGAACAGTTTCCATTATCACCAATGCATGTTTGATTTAGTAGCTCCTCTGACTAAGACATTCTAAAAAGTAAGGCTGTCATCCACAGTAATGATCTTAAGTGTGACACAGCTGGAGAGGTAGAAGTATACGTGGCACAGGAGTCAGTGGAATAATACCTGGTTGTTGCAGACAAAACATACCTTCTTTTCCGTTTTTAAGATGTAGAGCATCTTGGAGATGTAGGCTGAGATGGTCTGTCAGTATTTGGTAACACTAGCTGTTCGCGTGATTTGCAGACCATGTTATTGTGTAGACGCAGGTGGTATGAAAGGAAGTTTTGGATAAATAGCCCTAGACTGCAAATCTAGAGATGTAAGAGGTTCCTGTACAGTGTCCACTTCTGGGATTATCAGCCTTTGTCAAGGTAGAGAAGTTGTTTCTTCCTCATATGAATGACGACGAGAGGAAACTGAAAACATACAGGCCTCAGAATGTCTCAACGTTGTTCTCCTTGATGTCGGGTGTCCTGATGGCAATCTAGGCATTAAAAGGATTTAATGAGATCTTCTCAAGCATCAGCAAGTGGTGCCTTTATGTCAAATGCTCTGTCATCATGAGTCTCACTGTCAACGGTTGCATAATTGGAACTGCTATTGATGTTACTGGGAGAAATGTTGGGCTCAATGGTACCAGCAGGCTGTGTTCGACAATGGTAGAACTGGCGTCTTACTCCTCGACCGCCAGCAGGTCGGTGCCAACGCTTGCCTCGACGTCATCTGGTGTTCCTGGGAAGGGCGGTGTGACCAGATTGATGATGGTGATCATTTTTCCTGCCTTCTCTATTTAGATCTCCCTCTACGGGAGTCTTCATCACAAGAGGGTCTGGTTTCAGAAAAGGAAGCCCCCCTATATGACCTCTTTTTTCTCACTCAATCAATCAAACTGCATTTACACAGCGCACGGCTGCTTCTTAAGAAGCGTCCTGGCGCTAGCTGCCAGAGAGACTGTCCATGCAGTAGCAGAACATAGACCAAAACTCAAGACAAACTTAAGTTTAACTTAAGATAAAATCCTAACTTAAGAGAAAATCCTAACTTTACTACTACTAAATGTCTTCTGTGAATACCAAAAGTACTGAGTTTAGGATTTTGTCTCAGATTAGTTCTGTGAATCGGCCCCTAAGAGAAGATGACCATGAGTTCTGCCTGCACCTTGGGTGAGGTTCCTATTGTGAGAAGTTGGCCTGGTATATGATGTCCACTAATTAACACCAGTCCAAACAACCTGTATGGTGATTTAAGAGGTTAAAGATAACCTTAGAACGCTATCCAAGTGGAAGCTGTGGAGAGCATCCTTCAGGCTAAGTCATTAAGAAATGTTAAGCAGCTTTTTTTTTTTACCAGAATGCAACCTTATTGTATTTGGGTACATGAAAGGAGAACCACATAGTAGTTTTAAAAATATATATTTATTATTATAACACCTTAAATACCTCACAGTATCTGCTACACACAGATAAACACAAAGCGCACAATACTGTAGCACAAAAACAATCGTAAGTAGCACTAATATACAGTGGGCTCCCAGGCGAGACCAAACCATATACTAAAAGAGTGGTATAAGAACAACAACTCGAGTCAAGACAGTGTCTAGAGGATGTAGAATCACTGGAACCACATGGAACCACCCCCGGTGAGTAAGTAGGGATATATGTTTGGCTGCAGTGTGAGAACACGACCACGTGATACGTACATTTCAACGGGAGAATCGAGGTTCCATTTTTAAAGTTTAAGGACACTTCCCAGTGGGTTACAAGGAAACCCTTTGGAACACAGAAGGTTGGAGAGCCACCCCACACTTGGATACCAAAGTACTAGAGTTACCAATTCCAGGGAAGCCGGGTACATAGGGTTGAGTGGCATCGGAAATCGCTGTCATTCTCAATGGGAGTCTTCAAAGAAAGTAGAAAAGTGTCAGGTGGAATCCGCAGGTGGATTCTTGATGGAAGGATGGGGAACACCTACAAGCATATGCACTTGCAAATGTACGCGGGTCACAGGTGTTCCCACGATGGATGCTGGCCTCAAACTTGGTGAGAGGGCCACTCAACCTCAAGGAACGTAAGAACCCACCTCCTGTGTTGCTGGAGCCTTCAGAGTCCGCAGAACCTCAGGATCAGCAGACCGGTCAGTTGCATTATGGTGAATCCAGGGGAGTGACTCCTTCACCCTAAGGGAGATACTTCATTTGTCCTTGATGCTCCACAGGTCCTGCACGGGGCCTGTATGGTGCACAGGCACAGACGATGCTTTGGACGGCGAGGGAGATGAAGTCAGGCCCAGTCAAAGTCCAGCGAAGTCTAGAGTGTCCAGACGGTCGAATGTCAGTGGTTTCTTGTTCAGAATCTTATCCACGTCGAATCTAGGGTCCTACAGCCAGGTAAGCCCTTTTGTACCCACGGGAGAGGGTTGGACAGATTCAGGACAGTGGAGATGTACTTCCATGTCCTTTGTCCAGTTTTGCGCTTGAGCAGGAGCCAACTGCAGACTTTCAGGCACTTCCCTCCCTGTGACAGGATGCCTATTGTGCTGCCTTCCTCTGCTCGAGCTTGGCTCAGCTTCAGGAGGGCAGAAATATGTCTCCAGTCTGCAGCAACCATTTTGTGCTGCCCGGGTCGAGAAGGCTGGAAACGGGAAGACCAGGGACCCCACGAAGCTTGCTTCTGAAAGGTGGAATCATACCTCCCACACCGGTTACCAGTGGAATCATACCTCCAACACTGGTTACCTGTGTGGAGGTATGATTCCATGGTGTTTAATACCAAAGATATGGTTTGTTGCAGACGTTTTCGAGATAGCATTTTACGAGAGCATATAATGCACCTCTATCTATATGTTTGGCTGCATCACCGACAACCCGGGAGAATGAAGGCTGCAGGGGTGCTCTGCTCATGCAGGGCCACCCTCTCACGTAAAACCCAGCACCCTGCCTTCAGGATTGTCAATGCCTGCTGTAGGGGTGACTAATAGGTTTTAAGTAAAGTGACATATAGATGTAGTAGGCATATATCTAAAGTTAGTGGTGCATGCACCATCTTACACAGGCTGCAGTGGCAGGCCTGTAGTTCCATTTTGTATGGCCTCTCATGGGTGACATAATACATGCTTAAGCCCATGGGAGGCCTCTGTGGTACCTGTGCCGTGGGTACATGTATACCATATACTAGGGACTGACAAGTGTACCCCTGTATCCAATCTGGAGTGTACCTAAGTATATGACATAATATTTTAAGGAGAAATGAGACAGACTGGGGTCCTGATTGGCAGGATCTCAGTCAGACTAGTCAAAAACAGTGTGACATCAAGCAAAAAGTGGGGGTAACCATAAGAAGCAGATCCTACTTTCCTTCACCTATAGAGAAAGTACTGTAGAAGTGTGATAAATCATTACAAGGTTAAGGGGATGGGCGAACCCTACTTTTAGCAGCCTCGGGGGATAAAAAGGAATAAACAATTTTGAAAACTTTGTGTGGAGTATTAAAAGCCGCAGAGATTTGAGAAGAGAAATACTCTAGCTGAGCTCTTCAGACCGATTTTCAGAAGCTTTTTAATGCTACTTTGCATTTCGGCTTTGCCTGAGGGCAATAGGACTTTCTCTATTGCCACTTCAGTTGAGGTGCTTCCATTGGCCCTTCTCTTCCCTCAAAGAGGACAAGGACAAGGGGGCCGAGGGTTGTGCTCTTTTCGCAGCCTTAAGTTTTAATCTCACCTTGAGATCAAGAGCATTAGTAATCCTTATATAGAAATTGGCCACATCTGTATCTAGGGTGGCTATTAGAAAAGGGGTGGCAGATTGTAGCTTTTGGGAAAGAAGGGATTCAGAAATTTTGTCATGCTTCCTCATCTTGTGTCATGCTTCTTCTTCTTGTGACATGCCTTTTCTTCTCTTCCAGAAACAGGTTTTCAAGCTGTATGCCCCCACAGTCATTAAGGGATCTTTTTTTAATGTTTTGCCCAATTTTTCCTTTTTAACTGTGCGTGAGGGAATAAGACATACCATACACATAGAATGAGGGTCTGATGAGGCCTTTTTTCATCCACATAAAGGGCATTTCATGAAAAGTGAATGCATTTTCGTGGAGGAAAAAAACCATCTTTAATGGTAAAAAGGAATGAAAAATGTAGATGATCTCTAAAAAAGCAGCCAAGAACACAAAAATCCTAACTCTTGTGGAAAACGTTAATAGTAAAATGGGTAAAGAAACCTAGAGAGTGTTCTAAGATCCTCTAAACATGAGCTGGAAAAAAGAAATGAGGCTGTGAGGCAACCTGTCAGCATAGTGCATGCTGGGAAGGGAAGAAATAAGTTACTTACCTGTAACTGCAGTTATCCAGTATTGGTATCTTTCATAGATTCACATGTCGTCAATCATTCCCCGTCGTTGAAGTGGGAGTCCCACGGTACACATAATGCACAAGTTACTTACCTTCGGTAACAATATATCTGTAAGAAACAGTAGTTAGTGTTAGATTCCTTACCTTAGAATATCCCCAGGCGTCAGACTGGATCGGGAAAGTTTTGCGTAGCAGTACCCCGGCGCGTCGGTAGCCGTCGTCTGCGGCTCCGCGTCCGTCATCGGCGTCATGGTCGCCGGGATGATGTCGTCGGAGTACTTAGACGCGGCCCTCGCGCGCTGACGTCAGTTCTTGTACATAGCTTTCCGCGCCAGGAACGCAGAGCCATGCCAGAGATTGACACTGGTGCCATAAAACTAGGGCCTTCAAAGGGAAACACCTTAACCCTAGATATCGGTCCGCAGAACGGGGAGGATGGGTGGGGTGGTAAGGAATCTACCACTAACTACTGTTTCTTACAGATATATCGTTACCGAAGGTAAGTAACTTGTGCATCTGAAAGAAACAGGTTAGTGTTAGATTCCTTACCTTAGAATAGATACCCCAGCAATACCAACCCCGGTGGTAGGTCTGCGGACCAAGATCACACCGGAAAGTTCTGGAGAACGGAACGGCCGAAAAAGCCATCTCTCCGGACTTGGCTGTCCTGGCAGTAGTGTATAGCAAACGTGTGCAGCGAGGCCCACGAAGGACGTGTTTTCAACACAACTGTTTCCGGATGGATTGAAAGGAAAGGAGGCTTAGAAGAAAGAGCCTGGAGCTCACTAACTCTCCTGGCAGAGGTAATGGCTACCAGGAATGCAGTTTTAAGATTAAGAAGTCGAAGAGGGCAATTGTGAAGTGACTCGAAAAGAGCGCACATCAGAAATGTAAGAACAAGGTTCAAGTCCCACTGAGGCATCACGAAAGGAACAGGTGGGAACATGTGCGTGATGCCCTTCAAGAATCTATTAACAATAGGGGACTTGAAAAGAGAAGGCTGATCAGGAAGCCTCAAGAAGGCAGAAATGGCAGAGAGGTAACCCTTAAGAGTGCCCAGAGCAGAGCCCTGCTGGGCCAGAGAAAGAAGGAAGAGGAGAACCTCTGAAAGGGGGGCAGAGAGAGGATCCACAGCCTTTGTTGTGCACGATGCCACAAATTTGTTCCACCTGCAGGCGTACAGCGATTTTGTGGCGGGACGCCCGGCTGCCAGAATAACATCACATACCTCAGGAGGCAAGTCGAATGGCCTCAACTGCCACTGCTTAATCTCCACGCAAGGAGGTGGAGGCTAGACAGGTTCGGATGGAGGACAGTCCCCTGCTGCTGCGACAGACGGTCCTCCTGAAGAGGCAGACAAATCGGAGGATCGACTGACATGCTGAGTAGCTCAGGATACTACGTGCTCCGGATGGGGAACGGAGAGAGATCTGCTGCTGACCCAATCGCGGTTCGTGAGCCACCACTGTAACTGTTTCGCAGTGCCCTCCGAGATCCGGACGTGGTCGGACAGGTTGCCCTGATGCTGTGCCCACTGAAATTCAGGTCCCACTGCAGAGCCCGTATCCGCCACCAGGCGTTATGCACCAGAAGGATGCAGGAGGCCATCAGCCCCAGGAGCCGCAGCGTCAACCTGACCGAGACTCGGGATAAAGGCTGAAAGACCAGAATCAGAGCCTGAATATCCTGAACCCTCTGTTCGGGAGGATAAACCCGAAACTATGCAGAGTCTAGAACCGCTCCGAAAAAGAGGAGCTTCTGAGAGGGACACAGGAGTGACTTCGGCAAGTTGATGGAGAACCCCAGCGAGTGCAGGTCGGGCATAGTCTGGAGGTGGGAGATGACTGTTTGGGGCGAGCCCGCCTTCAACAACCAATCGTCGAGATAGGGGAAGACTGAAACCGCTAATCTGTGCAGATGAGCTGCGACCACCGCCATCACTTTCGTGAACACCCGTGGGGCGCTGGTAAGGCCGAAGGAGAGCACGGTAAACTGAAAGTGCTCGTGGCCTACCGAGAACCGCAGGTATTGCCGGTGGGCCGGCAGGACGGGGTTGTCGAAATACGCGTCCTGCAAGTCCAACGCTACAATCCAGTCTTCTGGGTCCAGGGCAGTTAGGACCTGAGCCAAAGTCAGCATCTTGAACTTCTCCTTCCGGAGGAAGCCGTTGACGCTCCTTAGATCCAAGATAGGGCGTAGGCCCCCTTTGCCCTTCTTGGGTACCGGAAAGTAGTGGGAATAGCAACCACGTCCTACTTCTGGCCCAGGAACGCGCTCTACGGCTCCGTTGGCCAAGAGGGCTGCAACTTCCTCCTGCAGTAGTCACAAGTGATCCCCTGACATGCGGTGGTACTGCGGTGGCATGACTGGAGGGGCCGCCTCGAAGGGGAGGGAGTAGACCCTTTGGACGATTTGCAGCACCCACCTGTCCGATGTGATGGAGCGCCAGTGGAGGAGGTGATGGCGAACCCTGCCCCCCACTGGCGTCGAATGGGCCTGAAAACTCAGACTAGGAGGATTTTGAGGCAGATGCTGCAGAGGCGGGTGTGGACTGGCCTTGCCTGTGTCTCCCGGCACCACCACGGCGCTTACCACGTCCGCGACCGCGTTGAGGGCGGTTCTGCGGCCTGTGGCTAGCGGGACGTGAGGGGGCGCCCCTTCCTTGGCCATGAAAGGGACGAAAGGCTGGAAGTCTGCTGGCATTGGCTGTCCGCCTTGTCGCAAAAAGGCGATTGCCATCAAAGGGCATGTCCATAAGGGATGCTTGGACATCACCCCAAAAGTTGGCAGACCTCAGCCAGGCGTGGCGTCAAACCGCCACCGTCGTTGCAATCGCCCTGCCTAGCGAGTCTGTAGTATCCAGTCCACACCAAATGGAATATCGTGCTGCGTACCTTCCCTCCGCGAGGGCCTGGGTTAGCTTTGCCTTGACCTCCGCTGGGCATTGGGGCAACACTTCCGCAACCGTATCCCACAAAGAGTGGGAGTAACGACCCAAAAGGCAGGCGGTGTTGACAGACCGCAACCCCAAGCTCAGTGAGGACAGCTTCTTACCGAACTGGTCGTACCTTTTGGATTCCCGATCCGGAGGAGCGGTCGGGAATGTGGTCTGGGAAGTTGAGGCCTGGATCACCAGGCTCTCAGGGGTGGGGTGAACGGACAGGAAACTGGGGTCGCACGGAGCCGGGCGGTGGCGTCCGGCCATGTTCCGATCCACAGGGAGGCCTGTGGAGGGCTTGGACCAGGTGCTCAACAGAACGTCAGTGAGGGCCTCGTTGAACGGCAGGAGAGGATCCAAGGAGCTTTCCTGCGGTTTGAGTACCCCAGTGAGGAGGTTAGTCCTCACGGCCGCGACTGGGAGCTCAAGGGCCAAGGCCTTGGCTCAAGAGCCAAGGCCCAAGGTCGTCTGTCCAGTCCTGACTCAACTGGCACTGCAGTGCCAGAGGGTCCTCAGACCATTCCAATCCCCCTCGTCCTCCATCTCCATCCGACGCCGGATCCGGATGGGGATCGGGGTCGACGACGCCCGAGGACGGCGCCGGGGCGAGACCCTTGGTGACAACACCGGCGGTGGGGTCGTAAGGTCGACTGGCATCGACACTGATCCAGGCCTGGATCCTGAGGAGTTCTGCGGCATCAGGACCGAAGTCGCCAAGGGCGCTGGGGCCGAAGCACCCGACGGCGCCAGGGCCGGAGCCACAGCTTGTCATCATGGTCGGCCCGAGGCAATAAAGGCACCGACGGTGGGGGTCGGTAACTGACTTCAGTCGGTTACAGTCGTCACAGGGCTTGAACCCGGGCATCCCTATCGGCACCGGAGTCGATAAACGACTCGAGAAGATCCAAAACAGATCGAAAAAAGTTAGTCAAAAAGTGTCGAAGGAGTACTGCTTTTCCCGGACCTGCGCTTGCTGGCGCGGAAGAAAGAAGAACAAGAACTGACATCAGCGCGCGAGGGTGGCGTTTAAGTACTCCGACGACGTAATTCCGGCGAGCACGACACCGACAACGGACGCGGAGCCGCAGACGACGCATACCGACATGCAGGGGTACTGCTACGCAAAACTTTCCGGATCCAGTCTGACACCTGGGTATATTCTAAGGTAAGAAATCTAACACTAACCTGTTTCTTTCAGATAAAGCAGTAAATAATAACTTCCATAGGCTATCATGGAGGTAACCATGTATTCAACCTCCTTTTAAAAAAAATAATGACTAAACTTAAACTACAACCAATCAGCACCCAGCACCTTCTAGAACCTTCCCAAGAGTGGCTGAATCCTTCAGATTTTCCAGCACAAGTGTGGTTAGTAGTGCTGTAATGCTAGAGGAGCCTCTCCGGGGATGAGGGTGGGTTGCATGTGAATCTATGAAATATTCCAATACTGGATAACTGTTTTTACAGGAAAGTAACTTATTTTTTATCCAGTATTGGGGTATCTTTCATAGATTCACATGCCTGAATCTGAATAGTTATATATATATATGTTGGGTCACTTAAAATAAAATCACTGCCCATTTGAATACCTCGGAGGTCTGTGTCTCTTTCCTCGCCTGACTGCTGCTGTGAGACTTCAGGAAGTGGTTTGAGAGTTTCCAGATATATATATATATATATATATATATATATATATATATATATATATATATAGAGAGAGAGAGAGAGAGAGAGCACTTATAGTGGATGGTGGGTAGTGCTATTAGCATCTTGCAATGTATATACAATCGGTTTGTCTTGTAACAGTGCTGGTGCTGAGACAATTCATATAGCAAAAGCAATTGTCTTTTTTGTAAATATTTTCCTTATCATATCAATGAAATATAAGACTTGTAAACACTATAAAACATAATTGAACATTCTTTTTATTTTATTTTATCAAATATAAATCCTCTAATAAAGAGGGTTACCTTATTGGAACACGTTTTTTGTAGCAATGCCTGTTCTACGTCTGCGTCTGCATGCTGCATTGATTCCAGGCAGTAATGCTGCGTAAACGTGTGAGTTGTTTTCCACGTTGCAGCTCTGCGGATCTTCTCTAGTTGCACTCCAGCAAACATAGAGACTGGAGTGAAGTGCGCTTTCACTGTCCTTGACAATGGCTTGCCAGCATTGTTGTGACAAAATTGGATTGTGTTAGAAACTGCAACGCCCTGACGGCCTTGCCCAAAGGCCACGAATAGTTGGTCTGACTTGCGTAAAGCTTTAGTCCTTTGTAAGTAGAATTTAAGACATCTTTTGACGTCTAAAGAGTGAAGTGTTCTCTCTGCAGGAGTAGAAGGGTTCAGGACGAAAGTTCTTAACATGACTGGTTCATTCAAGTGGAATTGAGAGGGAACCTTAGGTATGATTTTAAGATTTGTCCTGAGAATGACCATTTGGTCCTTGAAGTGGAGGTAGGGATGAGCTATGGTACAGGCATGTATTTCACTAACCCTTCTAGTTGATATGAGGACTACAAGGAGAGCCAGCTTCCAGGTTAAGTATTTTATATCTGCCTTATGGATGGGCTCGAAGGGTTGTTTTAGTAGTTGTGATAGAACTACATTTAAAAGCCATTCCGTAGGTGGAGCTTGGATAGGTAGGAAAGTTCGAAACATACCTTTCATGAATTGCTTCATGATTCTTGACAAGCATAAGGATGGGTATTTCGATGAGCGTCTATATCTAGATAGAGCAGTGAGGTGAACTTTTACTGAAGAGTATGCCAATCCAGATTTAGGTAATGATAGCAAATATGGTAATACTTCTTCTGGAGCAGAAAGAAAAGGATGTATTTCATTACGCCGGCACCATAGACAAAATCGCTTCCATTTCAGTCTATAAGTCTTGTTGGAGCTGTCAGCTCGGGACTTAGCAATTATATCTTTGTATTCTTGTAAAATGATTAGATCCTTAAATTTGAAGAATTCAGGAGCCACGCATGCAGCTGCAGAGTTGCTTGCTCTGGATAAACATATCTGACCTGGTTCCTGGTCAACAGTGTTGGTAACAGGCGATGGGCTGAGCTTCTGAGAAGAGAAGAAGCTCTGTGTACCAATGCTGCCTGGGCCACATGGGGGCTATTAGGAGAAGGCGACAGTGTTCCAATTTCAACTTTGTGAGGACTCTGGGTATTAGAGGGATGGGGGGAGAAGGGGAAGCATATGCATAGATCTCTGACCAGCGCATCGAAAGAGCATTTCCCTGAGAGTTTGGGAGAGGGAATTTGCTTGCGAAGAATCAGCATTTGGAGTCGATTTGGGTCGCAAACAGATCTAGTGCTGGTTTCTCCCACATTGAAAATATCCTGTCTAATTGGGTCTGTTCCAGTTCCCATTCGTGGCAGCTGTCTTTTGTTCTGCTTAAGGCGCCTGCTAAGGTATTCCAGAGTCCTGGTACATGCCTTGCCGTTAGAGATATTTTATGAAGGGTTAACCATTTCCAAAGCTGCTAGGCATCTTGTGAGAGAGAAAGGGATTTGGTTCCTCCTTGCTTGTGACGTAAAACATGCTTGTGGTGTTGTCCGTGCGGACAAACACCGATGAGCCCTGATTTCGAGGGAGGGAGGAAAGCCTGAAGGGGAGGAAAAGTGGCTTTCAATTAGAACCTGTATATGCATTTGACGTTGGGTCGAGGACCATTTTCCTTGAATCTGCAGATCCTGCAGATGCTCTCCCCAACCTTCCATAGAAGCATCAGTTGTGACTATGTATTGTGTAATCATTAGAAGAAAGGAGAAGCCCTGGGACAGATGCGATTCTAACGTCCACCATTCGAATGCCTCTTTCATGCATGGGGTGATCGTCACCACATCGTTGAATGACCCCAGTGGTTTGAACCCATTGACATTGAGGCTCTTCTCGGAGAGGTCTCATATGTAGGCAAGCAAGTGGCACCAAGTTGATAGCTGAGGAAAGCATTCCCATTAGATACTTGAATATTCTCACAGAAGAATACTTTTTTTCTGGAAAGTTTGAGTGCCAATGCTTGTAGCCGTCGTTGCCTTTCCCGAGAGAGGATGGCTTCCGAGTGGTGTCCAAGTTGGCCCCTAGGAAAGTCATTGTCTGACTTGGGGAGATTGATGATTTTTGATGATTGATTGAGAGTCCTAATTTGAGGAAGAGTTGTAAACCATCATCATTGGCAGCCTTTACTAGAGAAGCTTATGGGGCTATCAGCAGCCAATAGTCTAATTATGGGAATACTTGATGACCCTTGATCCGTAAGGCCTTTGCCACAAGAGCTAAATATTTCGTAAAGATTTGTGGAGCCGATTTGAGGCCAAATGGAAGGACTCGGAATTGATAGTGGGTACCAGCCACTGAGAATTGGAGGAATTTTCTGTGCTTTGGGTGTATAGGGACATGAAAATATGCACCCTTCAGATCCAATGAGGTCATAAGGTCTCCATCGATGAGGCATCGCAAGATGTTGGAAAGCATGAGCCTACTGAAAATTTGACTTATAGGTCTAATATAAGTCTTCAAACTCCTGTCCTTTTGCAAATGAGAAAGGTTTGCGGCGCCGGATATCGTCTGGAGCCTTGTCTGGAGAAACCACCCGTTGCTGGTTGCCGGTAGGATTGTTGTTGATATCCTTGGCGTTATATTGTGGTTGATAGGGTTGGTAAGTCTGGGCACGTTGGTAGTTCCCTCTGTATCCAGAGACACCACGGCCCTGAACTCCCCTTACGGTATTGAAGTGTACCTAGCGCCTTAGCAGTGTTCGTATCTTTCTTTATTGCCGTAAGTGCATCATCTATGTGACTGCTGAATAGGCTATCACTGCCAAATGTCATGTCAAGAATCTTGAATTGTACTTCTGGGCGAAAGGATGTTGCCCTTAGCCAACCCAGGCGTCTTAAAACTGCTGCGAAAGCTGGCGAAAGCTTTTAGTGGCTATGTCCTTTGTGCAGTCAATGATTAAAGGCGCTGCGCATTCTCCCTCTGCAAGGATTTTATTAGATTCTTCCTTATTATCTTCTGGAAGAAGATCTCTCATTGTACCCATATTGGACCACATTTGGCAGTTGTAGCGGCCCAGTATGGTCAAAGCATTAGAAGCTCTGATAGATATTGCCGCCATTGAAGAAAATCTTTTTCCAATGGAGTCCAACCGGCGGCCTTCTTTGTCCTGTGGGGATGTGATTTATTTATTTATTTATTTTAAGAGTTTTATATAGCGCTGCTAGACCTGGAGGTATCAGAGCGCTTTACATGAGGAATTGAGCATTTAGCATATTACAAACGTTACAAAAGTTACATGAAAGATTGTTGCGAGGAAGAGGAAAAACAAGGTTATACAAATACATCTAATGATTAGATCATTACAAAAACAGAAGATATTAAGGAGCAATGGGAGCGAGGGAAAAATAGGGGTAAGGGAAAATAGGGAGAAGGGAAACGTGGGAATGAGTGGGAGCAGGGAGAAAGGAACTGAAGGTTTTTTTAATCTCCTTTGTGCTGCCTGTGAGATCACAGAGTGCGGTTTGGGGTGACCTGTAAACATGCAGGGGAATCCTCCAGTGCCCTGTACTTCTTGTCTAGTCTTGGAAGCACTGGAACCACAGAGGCTGGTGTTTTCATCACCCTAACACCCTCTTGCCAAATATAGTCAATTATAGGTATTGACCTGACTGTCTTTCTTCACTGTTCTTTAATATCATAAAGAAAGCAATATGATTGCTTTTCAACCATAGGCAAGTGGAATCTGGCTGCAACTCTGTCCATTATATTATGGAAACCTCCAATGTCTTCAGGAGGTGAGTCTGATGGGCGACGAGGACGAGGGGACTGCGTAGGTACTGTAGAGTCATCCCATTCATCAGCAGGCGGAGGAGGATCATGAACCTCTCCTTGCTCAGGCTCTTCTTCAGAGGTGGTAGGATCGTCTCTGGGAGGCAGAGGAATAATGGAAAGTGGCGTCAGTCCAGCTGTGGCCGGAGGTGGTGGTGGTGTCAGAGGAGATACCGGTGGAGGTGGTGGCACTGCTACGTGGTCCTCTTGAGGAGGAAACCTCCTTTTGTAATCCGCTAACATACTATGTAAATCTCCCAAAAGGGCTGGAGACAGTTGAGCAGATTGCTGCCATGGTCACTCAAAGTATCTGAATTGATGATATTGTGTAGGAGGGACTGGATATTGTTAAAAATATTGCTCTTCATCGAAATAGTCTACGTCCTCTTCCTGACACTTCACATTTAGTTCAGAAGGGCTATGAGCAGTCCCAAATGGACCATCATCATCCTCAGTGTCTTCCACATCCAATAGATGGCTTGGAGGCAGTGAAGAAATCTTTGGTGTCTGAAATTGATGCTGTGCAGGCTGCATAAACGGAGTCAACTGGCCCGTAGATGAAATTGGAGTCATTGTCGAGGCCGTCAACGGTGGAATTATTGTTGTCGGCGGAGTCGTCGTCGACAGTGGTATTGTCGTAGATGGAGGAGTTACCACTGACGATGCAGACAGAACTTTTTCCGACGCTGTAGTTTTCGTCGACAGTCTCGTCGACAATGGAATTTTTGTCGACCGTGGTGTCTTCATCGACGGTGGTGTCAATGAAGAAATCTTTGTCAGCTGTGGTGTTTTCGTTGACGGAGTCGTCGTCGATAGAGGTAATATCGACGGTATCGAACTTTTAATACTCACTGTTGAACTAGTCAGCGCCGTCGACGGTCTCGACAACGGTAGAGCTGTCGTCGTCGGTATAGACGAAGTAGTAGGCGTCGGCGGTGATCTTGACGCTGATGAGGACTTATGACTTACTTATTTGGCTGGAATGACTGGAAGATTCCTGTTTTTCCTTAGATGTCCTTGAAGAATGAGGGTAACTTAACTCTAAGGAGACCTTAGAATGTTTCTCCTTTGAAAGAGATTTTTTGGTCAGGTGAGAAAGTTTTGAATGTTTCCTGTTCTCTTCAGGCTGACCTTCAGGCAACCTGGGCCTCTTAGAAGTCTTAGAGGATGTGTCGCTCTCATCTGATGAAGCTCCCTGCTTCCTCTTCAGCCACAACAAAAGTCTACCCTCCTGGTCCTTAAGGGTTTTTGTGGAAAAAATGCGGCAAATCTTACACTGTTTGCCTCATGGTTGGGATAGAAGCAATAGATGCAATGCTTGTGCGCATCATCCACGTGTACTCTCTTCTTTCCACAGGATTTAAAAGCTCTATATAATCCTCTTTTATCAGACATTTTTCTATAAATAGAAAGAAGACTTATCTGAGAAAGTTGAAGAAAAAACTGTGCAGAGCTCAGGGAGACTCCTTTACACACAACCTGCGGTGAAAATCCGAGGGATTCAGCCTCTCTTGGGAAGGTTCTAGAGGGTGCTGGGTGCGGATTGGTTGTAGTTTAAGTTGATATTGATAGGCTATTGAATACATGGATACCTCCATGATAGCCCATGGAAGTTAGTATTTACTGCTTTATTATATGTTGATTATATGTACCGTGGGGCTCCCACTTAGACGACAGGGAATGATTCAGGCATGTGAATCTATGAAAGATAACCCAATACTGGATAAACTGCGGGCTCCTAAGAGTAACAGTGTATTTTTCTTTGCAGCTTTTGCACTTTTAGCCTGACAGACACCTTTTCCATAATTTTTATCCTATGGTATGTAGGTAATAGGTTATTTAGGGTTTTATCACACTGCCTTCAGTCAGGTGCTGCAATGTGGTTCTATGCTATTCAAGAATGCCATTTTATAGTTCAGAAAAATGAAGTAAAAGTAGGCCTGTCTTGCTATTAATTGAGAGACCACCAATGTATGGACATTGAGGTGCCTATCTCCTTCTAAAGATTGACTTTATTAATATGAAGAGAAAGTGTTTCAGGGTCCCCACAAATACACAGAAATATTCTATTTTTATGACTATCAGTGAGGATCTTACGAGGCAGAACCACACGTCTTGAGTTTCATCCCCAGAACACCACCACAAAGCACTTTCCTCTACTGAAGACCCAAGTCAGGAGCTCTCCCTCTTGCTGGTCGCGCTTATCTGCACTTGTACTCGCGCTGCTCGTATTTTTAATTAGACCCGTTTTTATTTGTTTAATTTTACTTTGCACATAGTTATCCCCTGTTTTTACCCTTCTTACCGCACTGCTGCATCTAAACTGTCTCCCTCACCGCTGTTTAGCGGGCCGGACCCTCGCGCCGAGTCATCGGTGGGCGCCATCTTTGATAGGGACAAGGTTAGTCTGCAGCGACCTGCACTCTAGCAGTCAGGTGGACTGGCTAGAGGCAGCTCGTGGGCTCTCACTACTTAAGGGAGAGAGTCAGGAGCTCTCCCTCTTGCTGGTCGCGCTTATCTGCGCTTGTACTCGCGCTGCTCGTATTTTTAATTAGACCCGTTTTTATTTGTTTAATTTTACTTTGCACATAGTTATCCCCTGTTTTTACCCTTCTTACCGCATTGCTGCATCTAAACTGTCTCCCTCACCGCTGTTTAGCGGGCCGGACCCTCGGGCCGAGTCATCGGTGGGCGCCATCTTTGATAGGGACAAGGTTAGTCTGCAGCGACCTGCGCTCTAGCAGTCAGGTGGACTGGCTAGAGGCAGCTCGTGGGCTCTCACTACTTAAGGGACAGAGTCAGGAGCTCTCCCTCTTGCTGGTTGCGCTTATCTGCGCTTGTACTCGCGCTGCTCGTATTTTTAATTAGACCCGTTTTTATTTGTTTAATTTTACTTTGCACATAGTTAGCCCCTGTTTTTACCCTTCTTACCGCATTGCTGCATCTAAACTGTCTCCCTCACCGCTGTTTAGCGGGCCGGACCCTCGCGCCGAGTCATCGGTGGGCGCCATCTTTGATAGGGACAAGGTTAGTCTGCAGCGACCTGCGCTCTAGCAGTCAGGTGGACTGGCTAGAGCCCTATATATATCAGTATCTATGGCGCGCAGCGTGTGCGCGCAGCGTGTTCGCCGTAGCTACGCCGGAGTCACGCCAGAGTCCAGCCCGTCTGCGCCCGTCCGCGCTGAGGACGGGCTGGACGGCTGGACCTATAGGTCGGACCTAGTGGGGCATGGTGTTTTGAAATATTCTTTACAGGACATTTTACGCCTTCGTCCTATCCCTGCACCATGCTTCCACAGAATCACTCCTGAAGACCTCCCCGCGTTCAAGGGGTGCGGGTGCTTTCAGTTAGACCAGGCCGGCGCGAACCCTTTGTCTCCTGTCCCCTCTCGGGAGCCTTGTTCGCCAGTACCTCCATGTGAACTGATTGTCAACTGTTTGCTCCTTAATGCGCGCTCACTCACTAAAAACAATATCGTTTTTAAGGAGCTTGTGTTGGAGAAGAACCCGACTTGGGTTTTTATTACGGAAACGTGGGCCAAAGATTCATTGGGGCCAGATCTTATTGAAGCAGTCCCAGATGGATATTGCCTGACTCGGCTGGATAGAATAGGCCGGGCCGGTGGGGGATTAGCCATCCTGCATAGAGACAGCTTTCAATGCCGTACTATGCCTCTATCTGAACCCAAGGATGCCGTCCAGGTGCTGCATTTTTCACTACATGACCCTAATATCTCTCTATTCAACGGGATTTTGGTCTATCGTCCGCCCGGTCCCAGAGCAGATTTTAGCCTAAAACTGCTTCAGTTCCTGGAGCCCTACTTTGGCCAGGAGAATCTAACGATTCTAGGGGATTTTAACTTTCACTTAGAGCTATCAGAATCCCATGATACCTCCACGTTGTTGGAAGCTCTGTCAGCTTGTGGATTCACTCAACTGGTGAAAGGACCTACCCACCGAGCTGGTCATACGCTCGATGGGATTTTCTCTAACGACCAGAGATTGTCAGTAACGGACCCATTCCCCCTCTCCTGGTCAGACCACCTGGCCGTTCCTTTTAATGTAGCCTTCCCTGGCCAAAAAACTATTAGGAAAGTTCCGAGTACCTTTGAGGTACGTAGGAATTTTAAAAACATCGGGGAACACTCATTTGACCCGTGGATTCCTAGTCTGTCCTCCATTTCGGAGATGGATCCCTCCTTGGCAGTGCCACATTTTAATAATATTCTTATGGAGGCCCTGGACGAATTGGCGCCGGCTCGGTCCTGCTATTCAGCCAGGAAAAGACCATCAGCCCCTTGGTTCTCTGAACAACTTAGACTCCTTAGACAGGAAGTAAGGAGACAGGAGCGTCGTTGGCATGCAAGTTGGGATTTCAAAGACAGGGAAGCCCATAAATCCCTGCTTAAAAGATATAAGCTGGAAGTCATTGGGGCCAAACAAGATCACTTTGTGGCCCTGACCTCCTCCCTTTCATCTCCCAAAGAGCTCTTCAGGATCGTGGACTCTCTTACATCTCTTCAGGTCCCCGATCCTGTTATTCCATCTCAGGAGCTCTGCAACGACATAGCTCTCTTCTTCCAGTCCAAAATATCGGACATTTACACTTCCCTGGAGTCACAGAGGCTTTCCACGGCTGAGCCTCCGGCTATTGTGAGCCCGGATGCCCCCTCGGTGGAGCTCCCCTTGGCGGGTTATCTGGAATCTTTTCCTCCACTCTCCCTACAAGTTCTCGATACGCTGCTTGATAAAACCAAGTCAGGGTCTCCGCTAGATGCTTGCCCTCTTAAGATCATGAAGCAGTGTAGAGGATCTCTTCTGCCTCCATTACTTGAGATCATGAATGGAGCTATGAGGGAGGGTGTCTTTCCACAGCAGTGGAAAAATGCTGTGGTAAAACCGCTTCTTAAGAAACCCTCCCTAGATCCTGGGGCATTAAAAAACTTTCGCCCCGTCTCACTGCTTCCGGCCCCGGCAAAGATGCTTGAGTTCCATCTAAATGAGCATCTAACAGCTTTTGTGGAGAATTCGGGCTGCCTAGATCCTTCCCAGCATGGTTTCAGGAGGGAACATAGCACCGAGTCCGCCCTCACCCTGGTGCTCGATTCCATCCGTATGAGTGTGGACGAGGGTCGGACATCCCTCCTGATTCTCCTCGACCTCACGGCTGCCTTCGATACCCTATCTCCCCGTGTCTTAACATCCCGACTGGGTGAGATTGGGGTCCGGGGGGCAGCCCTGAGGCTGCTCTCCTCTTTTCTCGACCTCAGAGAGCAGAGGGTTATGCTGGGCAAATTTCTATCTCCATCCCTGTCTGTGCACTATGGGGTTCCTCAAGGGTCGGCGCTTAGTCCCACCCTTTTTAACATCTATGTGACCCCCCTTGCCAGACTTATTAGATCTTTTGGGATGGAGGTAGTTTCCTACGCGGATGACACCCAGATCCTCGTGTCTCTCTCCCAGTCAACTGGACTGACGGCCTCCAGATTTAGATCTTGCATGGAGGCCGTCGGCCAGTGGATGATTTACAACTCACTGAAATTGAATGGGGAGAAGACCGAGGTGATGGTGTTCGGCGGAAGGGAAGACATCTGGTCCCTGGAGTGGTGGCCTGACTCGTTGGGTTCTTGTCCCAAACCTACCTCCTCGGCTAAAAATCTCGGGGTGATGATTGACCCTATTCTTGATATGCGCCTTCAGGTTAACCGGACGGTATCTACCTGTTGGGGCATAATCCACGTGCTCAGGAAAATCAGGAACTACCTTTCCTTGCAGGCAAGAAGGCAAATTGCTGTCGCACTACTGGATTCCCGTCTGGACTACTGCAATGCGTTGTATGCTGGACTGAATAAGAGTCAGCTGCAGCGCTTGCAGGTAGTCCAGAATGCGGCAGCCAGATTTGTCCTCGATCTCCCCCGACGCTCTTCGGCCTCTCTGGCCAGGAAGCAGCTTCACTGGCTTCCGATAAAGGAGCGGATTGTTTTTAAGTCCATGTGTATGGTCTATAAGGCCTTGACCAAAAGTAGCCCTACACGCATCAGACCCATCCTGACTTACTACAATCCCGGTAGGATTCTCCGCTCTTCCAATCACCTTCTTCTCCACGTCCCTCGCATCCGGAAAGCCAGATGGGGTGGTAAGGCCTTCTCCCTTCTGGCTCCTAAATGGTGGAACGACCTCCCACTTGAGCTTAGGTCCCTCCCCTCTCTTCAAACCTTCAGAGCTGCCCTTAAAACACGCCTTTTTGTACAAGCGTATGAGTAGTTATGCCATGCTTTTCTGATTCCTTTGTTAGGCGCCTTGACACCTTCGGGTTTTAGTTTGCGCGGTACAAGATGCACAAATAAATAAATAAATAAATAAATAAATAAATAAAGTGAAGAGTGGAGCTCCATTTCAGGAAATGTGTGTCGGCACCCAGGCATTTTGAAAGTCAAAATATAATGCATCATCAATATAATAAGAAGGCAGCAATTGGTACCCTTCCTCATTATCATCAGTGTGCTGGTGGACTCTGGTGTCCTGCACTAGGTCTGAATTGGAGCCAAAAAGAGTGTGAATACTCTGCTGACAGTCACATCAAGGCAGAGGTCTAGAATTTGAACCTGGTTGCATGACTACTGGTTGCAGTTTTGAGATTTTGTGACCAGTGCCAGTTAGGGATTTGATACTAACGTTGACATAAGATTACTGACAGGCGCCAGCAGAGTTAGCATTGATATGGAACAAATACGTATGGGGATTGGTGAAGGAGTACAAGGAGTACAAGTCCATACCAGAGTCATTATGAGCCCAGAAATAAGTTCAAGGAGGCAAATGGCTCTGTTGGAGGGGATTTCCTGTCACCAGAAGTCCGACTCGAGATCCCCTGCAGCTCCTGAAGCCTCAAAGGTGCACCAGAAGTAGCCACATTCACACCAAAAATTTACAGCATGGCTTCTATGAAGGCAGCTATTTGCTGCCTGGTCGACCATGACCCAGAATCTTAGGGCGCACTGAAACCAATTGGGGGATTAGTGTGGACCCAGGAGACATCTGGGGAGTGCAATCTTTAACATGGCACACTTGCAGCTTCTCACTAGACTTACAATTGCAAGATAGGGTTGAATCCTACTTATGCTTATGTTTGTGCCTAGATTTTAACTTTTACTAACTGGAAGACTTCAAGCGGAAAGTGTCTTTTCGCAGGAGCAGCACTTGAATCAGGAATGTGATATAGGCTTGTGAACTAAACTGTATGTGGGGCCAATGCTTCGACTTTGACTGGGTGAGAATACTCTGCTTAATTCAGAGACTCTGTCCATCACCACCCCTTGTTGTAAATAATTTTGTCCACCCTATGCGTGGAAGGGTATACTCAGATGTGAGTCCCTTGCTCATTGCACCATCAGGATTCAAGCAAGCCGGGCCGAAGACGCCTGAAATGGCAGAAACCGGTCCCCGGAAGCTTGTTTCCTTCCCAGTGTAAGAATTGGCTTTTGTAGTCTGGTCTGCCCTGTTCCCATGATGCACTGGGCCAGGGACAGACTAATTTGCATACAGCCAGGTTCTGAAACTGGGATGGTGCAATGAGCTAAAAAACGGTGTTGGATCTAGCCCTGATCTCTTGACTGGGTGAGAATACTCTGCTTAATTCAGAGACTCTGTCCATCACCACCCCTTGTTGTAAATAATTTTGTCCACCCTATGCGTGGAAGGGTATACTCAGATGTGAGTCCCTTGCTCATTGCACCATCAGGATTCAAGCAAGCCGGGCCGAAGACGCCTGAAATGGCAGAAACCGGTCCCCGGAAGCTTGTTTCCTTCCCAGTGTAAGAATTGGCTTTTGTAGTCTGGTCTGCCCTGTTCCCATGATGCACTGGGCCAGGGACAGACTAATTTGCATACAGCCAGGTTCTGAAACTGGGATGGTGCAATGAGCTAAAAAACGGTGTTGGATCTAGCCCTGATCTCTTGACTGGGTGAGAATACTCTGCTTAATTCAGAGACTCTGTCCATCACCACCCCTTGTTGTAAATAATTTTGTCCACCCTATGCGTGGAAGGGTATACTCAGATGTGAGTCCCTTGCTCATTGCACCATCAGGATTCAAGCAAGCCGGGCCGAAGACGCCTGAAATGGCAGAAACCGGTCCCCGGAAGCTTGTTTCCTTCCCAGTGTAAGAATTGGCTTTTGTAGTCTGGTCTGCCCTGTTCCCATGATGCACTGGGCCAGGGACAGACTAATTTGCATACAGCCAGGTTCTGAAACTGGGATGGTGCAATGAGCTAAAAAACGGTGTTGGATCTAGCCCTGATCTCTTGACTGGGTGAGAATACTCTGCTTAATTCAGAGACTCTGTCCATCACCACCCCTTGTTGTAAATAATTTTGTCCACCCTATGCGTGGAAGGGTATACTCAGATGTGAGTCCCTTGCTCATTGCACCATCAGGATTCAAGCAAGCCGGGCCGAAGACGCCTGAAATGGCAGAAACCGGTCCCCGGAAGCTTGTTTCCTTCCCAGTGTAAGAATTGGCTTTTGTAGTCTGGTCTGCCCTGTTCCCATGATGCACTGGGCCAGGGACAGACTAATTTGCATACAGCCAGGTTCTGAAACTGGGATGGTGCAATGAGCTAAAAAACGGTGTTGGATCTAGCCCTGATCTCTTGACTGGGTGAGAATACTCTGCTTAATTCAGAGACTCTGTCCATCACCACCCCTTGTTGTAAATAATTTTGTCCACCCTATGCGTGGAAGGGTATACTCAGATGTGAGTCCCTTGCTCATTGCACCATCAGGATTCAAGCAAGCCGGGCCGAAGACGCCTGAAATGGCAGAAACCGGTCCCCGGAAGCTTGTTTCCTTCCCAGTGTAAGAATTGGCTTTTGTAGTCTGGTCTGCCCTGTTCCCATGATGCACTGGGCCAGGGACAGACTAATTTGCATACAGCCAGGTTCTGAAACTGGGATGGTGCAATGAGCTAAAAAACGGTGTTGGATCTAGCCCTGATCTCTTGACTGGGTGAGAATACTCTGCTTAATTCAGAGACTCTGTCCATCACCACCCCTTGTTGTAAATAATTTTGTCCACCCTATGCGTGGAAGGGTATACTCAGATGTGAGTCCCTTGCTCATTGCACCATCAGGATTCAAGCAAGCCGGGCCGAAGACGCCTGAAATGGCAGAAACCGGTCCCCGGAAGCTTGTTTCCTTCCCAGTGTAAGAATTGGCTTTTGTAGTCTGGTCTGCCCTGTTCCCATGATGCACTGGGCCAGGGACAGACTAATTTGCATACAGCCAGGTTCTGAAACTGGGATGGTGCAATGAGCTAAAAAACGGTGTTGGATCTAGCCCTGATCTCTTGACTGGGTGAGAATACTCTGCTTAATTCAGAGACTCTGTCCATCACCACCCCTTGTTGTAAATAATTTTGTCCACCCTATGCGTGGAAGGGTATACTCAGATGTGAGTCCCTTGCTCATTGCACCATCAGGATTCAAGCAAGCCGGGCCGAAGACGCCTGAAATGGCAGAAACCGGTCCCCGGAAGCTTGTTTCCTTCCCAGTGTAAGAATTGGCTTTTGTAGTCTGGTCTGCCCTGTTCCCATGATGCACTGGGCCAGGGACAGACTAATTTGCATACAGCCAGGTTCTGAAACTGGGATGGTGCAATGAGCTAAAAAACGGTGTTGGATCTAGCCCTGATCTCTTGACTGGGTGAGAATACTCTGCTTAATTCAGAGACTCTGTCCATCACCACCCCTTGTTGTAAATAATTTTGTCCACCCTATGCGTGGAAGGGTATACTCAGATGTGAGTCCCTTGCTCATTGCACCATCAGGATTCAAGCAAGCCGGGCCGAAGACGCCTGAAATGGCAGAAACCGGTCCCCGGAAGCTTGTTTCCTTCCCAGTGTAAGAATTGGCTTTTGTAGTCTGGTCTGCCCTGTTCCCATGATGCACTGGGCCAGGGACAGACTAATTTGCATACAGCCAGGTTCTGAAACTGGGATGGTGCAATGAGCTAAAAAACGGTGTTGGATCTAGCCCTGATCTCTTGACTGGGTGAGAATACTCTGCTTAATTCAGAGACTCTGTCCATCACCACCCCTTGTTGTAAATAATTTTGTCCACCCTATGCGTGGAAGGGTATACTCAGATGTGAGTCCCTTGCTCATTGCACCATCAGGATTCAAGCAAGCCGGGCCGAAGACGCCTGAAATGGCAGAAACCGGTCCCCGGAAGCTTGTTTCCTTCCCAGTGTAAGAATTGGCTTTTGTAGTCTGGTCTGCCCTGTTCCCATGATGCACTGGGCCAGGGACAGACTAATTTGCATACAGCCAGGTTCTGAAACTGGGATGGTGCAATGAGCTAAAAAACGGTGTTGGATCTAGCCCTGATCTCTTGACTGGGTGAGAATACTCTGCTTAATTCAGAGACTCTGTCCATCACCACCCCTTGTTGTAAACAATGCTTCGACCATGACTTCTTCCTATGTTCTCCGATTCAGAGATTATTTGCAGAGATTATTTTCCTGTCACAAATAGGATAAATGTTGGTACACTTGTTGCATTTAAGAGTCTTGGCCTCAGCCTAAGCACCACAGGAAAACCTAATCTGGATCTGTAACTCACATCTGCTTCCTGCGGTCTCACCACAGCTTGAACCACATCTTTTGTAATAGGGACATTGTTCCCTGGCACATCGCAAAATGGTTTTGGGAGTCGTCAGAAGACAGATAAAGTTGGGAGAGAGGTCTGGATAAAGAAACAAACTGACATCAATAGGCAGGGATGTTGATTAGATGTGACTCTGCTCTGTCACTTCTGAAGCAGTATGGAGTCACCATGCAGCCGTCCAGCATCACTTACCCGCATGGAGGAGAATTGTTGAAAGATTTTTCTAAACTCAGTCTGGCCCTCTGGTATATTTTAAAGGGAAGAAATCCAAGTTTAGACATATTCATCAACCATTGCTTGCACTATCTGGGGGAGTAACAGAAAATCACAGAATAAAACTTGTAGGCAACATGCACAGATTGTCTTCAACAGACACAACCTGCCCCATGTACTTAAGAACTTTGAGAATCCTAATATATGTTGCTCCAAAAGCCCCGATCTTCCCCCAAACACCCACTTGTAAGTCTAGTACCTGACAGAGATTGCTGCCATAGCCAGAAACATGGGAAGCTTTGGCGTGAAATTTCTTCAATGAAAACATTTTAAGGAAACCGCTCCATACCACATTATCCTGTATAGGTTTCTGGAGCAGATTCCTCACCATCATCCTACAAAAGAAGGAACTGTTATAGAAATAACTTTACACTGTATGTGGCAGACATAAATAATGAGCACATATTTTACAGTATTAGCATCCTGAAAAGACCGCCACGTGTTCCAACTAACCCTTGTTTCAAAGCAAGGTCTGGGGATGCCTTCAGAAATATTTCCCCTAGGGTAGATGCCACTGGAGCCTTTAAAAAGCTTTGCTTATATCACCTATCCATACTGTATTATTGTTCAGAGAGAAATGCCTTCTCTGTTCCAACAACTTCTGTACGGACAGGTGGCTGATTCAACTGTTTAGCGAAAAGCAATGAAGAGCTATTGTCTAAAGATAAAAGGAGATTTAGTTTTGGAGTGCACCAGTAGATTAATTGCTGCGTACATCCCAAATTAAATGGTCTAGGACCTTATAGAAGTCTCCACCTAACTAACTGGCTGGAAATATATTCCCTGTGCACTGGCAGAACTACAGTCTCTCCTTTTTACAAACTGCACTTCAAAATAGTGTTAGTGTTTTCATTCTTAACAACTCTCACTTTTAGGAGGTAAGGAAAACCTTACAGCATTGCATGTTTCTCTGTGATAGAATACTGATGTACATGTAATTTTTGATGAAGATCAGAGTTCTAGAGTTGGGAGATCCTCCCACCAGCTCCTCAGGTTATAAAGAGGGGTATATCTGTAGTAAGGCCCCCCCAATAAGAATGTCTTTCAAGAATCTGTTTCTCTAAACCACCCCTTCAAAGAGGAAGCTGTAAGCTGAGATAATCTGTTCTTCTCTACATAGCACTCCAAAAATGCAGCACATTCCTATCATACACCTTGCTTTTTTTCTCTCACTTGTCCACTGCTATCCTCTGCACAGGAAGACCCCTGTTCACACCTGTAATTTTCTGCTTCATCAACACATCTTTCATTTATTTTCCTATCCGCAGGGACAAGCCTGTTCACTGAGATCTACATGATTGCACTCTACAGAGCTGACAATATAGCTTGGCAAATTAAATGCTTGCTGCTGACATCCAAATTACCCTGAAGTTCACATGTTAGAATCCCAACAAGAAACTTTCATCCTACCAATGTTGACTGAGTATCATTAAATTAGGAAATAGTAACAGTTGCTAAAGTTCTTAGAAACTGCACAAAGTACAGTCTATAGAGCTGTATAATAATATTAGCTTTTTTTCTTTTTCGTTTCCAGTGAATTAATAATGTAGTATAATTGGTAATGCTGGGAGGAAAGAGCTACTCTCTGCTCCATGTACTGGCCCATTTAACCTTTCCCCAGTCTTACTAAGTAATTATTGGTTTTAGCTATCATATTTGTTTCAGTGTGGCTTGTTTTGCATGCAGTCTTATGTACATTTATATATCCCAATTCCTTGAGTATTATCTAATCCTTGCTCTCTATCTGTATCAGCTGAGATGAGGGTTTGCTTAAAAAAAATAATAATAATAATTTTCATACCTGTCACTGCTAGGGACATATTTCTCTGAATTTGAGATCAACTCTGCATTTTCAGCTGGGCACCTTCTTGTCACATCCTGTGCACTCTTTCTGGAGGTGGGCTTTGATGTAGAAACATCAAGGTGTTCAGCCTCTATTAACAAAAAAAGAGTATATACCTTTATATATACTCCAGTTTGGTATTTACATACTTAAAGTAAGAGTAAGAAGCACAAGAGCAATGACAGTAATTGCTGGAAATAAGTCTTACCTTAAGCAAACAGGTTTTAAAGCTCCAACCGTCCCTAGACTCTGTTCTGGATTATACTTTGAGGCAGGAATGCTTGACCGAATACGCTTTTTTTTTAACCCCTTTGGCGCGGGCACGATTCTGCGCCTGTGCGTCACTTTTATTGAGGGGGCGGGTTCATGACGGCCCCCAGCCGTCATCAGCACACGCCCACCGTGGTGCATGACGGCCCGGGGCCGTAATCAGCATGGAAGGGGTTAAGGAGCCATTCTGCAGGTTTCTACCAAGGGTATAACAAAATATATAGAACCTCTTGTCAGACCTGTCTGGTTTACCGATTGGTTATAACTCTATTAACAATTTCAAGTATACAACACAGAAACAAAATTTCAAGAAAAAGTGACCTTCATTTAAATTGTGCTTTATTATTCAAAATATATTTTTCTTTCTTTTTTTGTATGAATATATCTATTTTTTCTTTTTTGATAAAATTGATTTATAAATCTTTACAATAACATGTGAAAATAAGAGAAAAACGTCAAATACTTTTATAACTTCATAAGTTATTCCTTCAAAGAACCCCACAAAAAATTAGAGAACTCAAGTGAAATCAGAATCATTCAGAAATTACTTTAGCACACCAGGAACATCCTAATTGGTCCTAGGCACCTTACGAAGCACAGTACACAATGTTAGATTGGGTCCTCTCAGTAATGATGTGGTGTCCTGGCCAGTCATAGCAGGCAATACACCTTATCCTAAAGCACAACACTTACAACTGCATAAACAGAGTGCTCTTTTGAACCATTTAGTTAAGACTATATCGATGTCCATTTGATTATGGTCTGCGTACAATCTCTATGCCTTTGCAAGGGCTCTTGAAGCTAGACAGGCTCAATTACCAATGCCTGCTACTAGGCCTATAACTATTAATGACATTATGGGTAAAACGCCTACTGAAAAGTAGGAAACTCCATTTTGGATTGCCCAAAAAAACAGCTTGAGGCAGTGTTTCCCCATACGGACCCAAATCACTGACAGAATATCGACAGTCAGAATATTGAGGTACAAAAATATCAACACAAAAATATCGATGACCAGAATATTGAAGTCCTTTCAACATGATGGTAAGTACAAAAATATTGAGAGAAAAAAAATCGCTGTTAAAAATATTGTTCAGGGAGGAGCTACGGTAGCAACCAAGATGGCCGCATAGACTCTCGGCTCCGCCGACCTCTGTATCCTGCCAGAAGATCCTGTTGATAATCCTGATTTAACGCCCGACCCCCGTGTGGGTGAACCGCTGCTCACTCCGATGGTGCAATTCTGAAGTTTTAATTCGCTTGGGTGACGAAGATATGTCGAGTGGAAGTTTGCGGCCTAACCCAGCTGGAGAGCCGGGGCCTCGAGTTTTGACCTGCCCGTGTCGTAGTTGAACAACATCGGCCTTGGGAGCCAGTCGGGGTCCGGTCTACCGTAGTGGAGGGTTTTTCTTTGCCTGAACTCGATGGCGCTCATTTTGCCTGACCAACATTGAGGGAGGAGTGACGTGGCACGACAGTGGCTGGGAGTGGAGGTCCCTGGCCCGTGGACCCGGTGTGACTCGACCGGGGTTCGGCGGGTCGGGGTCTTCGGCCACGCAGACGAGCTGCATATTGTCGCCGCAGAATCTGGTCAGTCCCCTCCGACGACGTCCGTTCCGCTCCAATCTATTCCCCCCCAGGGAAGCCGGCTCCTCGGGGGCAGTGACCATGATCGTTGTTGAGTGTGGAGAAATGGATCGGACAGAGAGTGCGCCGTCGCTAAAGACCATAATGTCAGCCATCGGGGCATTTCATTCACTTGTGGATGCCCTGCTCCACAAAATGATGACGAGATTATCGGCAATGGAGTACGTGGAACTGGACCCTGCTACATCTCCAGTATTATCGCACGCTGCGATTTCAACTACGACCACTTTGATACCGGACGAGGACCCTGTGCGACAAGAGGAGCAGCAACCCTTGATTGGTCTCTTTGAAACTCCCGAACCCAGTGTTTTGAACGTATTGACATACTTACCACCGTTGCTGACTTTGGGAAAACTGATTTTCGCCCCCTCCCCTGAGAATCCTTTGGGTGACTGTCCTTGGACTTCTGTTTTATCCTCTCCCTCTTTAGTGACTCTGCTATTTTGGAGTAAACCACATTGGGACTATTTGTCCGTGAGGGAGTGTTCCTATGCTGCTGAAGTTCTTGGCCACTTGCTGATTTTGAATTGTATTGTATTACATTTGTTTAGACTCATTCTTTACTTTGATTCTCCTACTGAAGTGCTGGGAGGGACTCCCACAATGGCTCGGAAGGGCCAGGGTTGAATATGGTCGACGGTAATTGGTGTCACTGCCCTAAAAGATATTGAGTTTGTGGCTGTTTGTCTCGCGGGAGGTTGGGCGGTGTGTCACGGCACCCCCTGTTTTCTTTTAAGTAACTGTTGCTAATATTGACTTTTCACCATAGGGGGGGCTGGTTTCTGGCGGGGGGAGAGGGGACCGGGAACCTATATGGAAATGCCCTCCCCCACAGTCTCTCTCTTTTCTTCTTTTAGAACATAGTTAGTTGGGGCGAAAGGCACACTGCGTGGGGGGTTAGGCGATAGCCGTTGCAGGGGTGCAGGGTGGGGGGATGGGTTTTTTATTTTCTTTTTGTTATCGCTCATATGGTTTCCTTTTTTTTTCCGATCTCTTTTTAGTCTTTTCCTTTATTAGTAATGTTGTCGAAATATCCTGGTCTTATGTTGTTTTTACAATCCAGTATCTGGTTGTCATGACACTCTGAGGTTCTGGTTTTTACGGGTGGGAGGGTCTCGAGAGTCCGCATTTCAACTGTTTATCGACTATAGTTTTGCAAGTCATGTCTCGAATTCATTAGCGCGGGCCTCTCGGAGATTTCTCTGTTGCTTCACGTATATCCTGCTATTGTCCCTGTTCACCCTATTATTGTGTATGTTTATATGACACCAGATATGTCTTTTATTTTTTGTTTCTGTCTTAAAACTAATAAAAAGATTTATAAAAAAAATATATATATATTGTTTTTTTAATGTTTAAAAAATAATGTAAAATTAAGTAAATAATACATATATTAAAAAAAACATAGTTAAAATTATTAGAAAATGTTTACAATTATAAGTAATACATATAGGGGCCAATTCCGATTCGGTAAAATCCCTTACAAATAGCCCTACAGAGCATATTTCCCGTACGAATCGTACCCTTAAATGTCCCCGTACGTACGATGAAGTACGATTCGGACCCAAAGCAGATCTCCGTACGAATTGTACGAAAGACCATAGGACTAATCCGTACGAATCGCATTTGGAACATGCAGTCCGCGACGTCCATACGGATCGAAGCAGCATTTTCTGACCCAGCAAGTACGCTTCATCTCGTCAACACTCCATACGACCCTTTTTCTAAAGGAGCTCAAAACGTCCAGCATGCCCCGTCACACACCCCAGCAGCACGGAGGCCCCCCCAACCCAGGAGCATGTGTCAGCCATGGCACTGTTCATCATCACCTACCAGGTAGGTAGCCATCTTGTATTGGAGGACTGTTTGGAGGTGGGAGGACTGTATTACTACTACTCCCAGCATGCCCCCTGTCACACACCTCAGCAGCATGGAGGCCTCCCCCACTCTGGAGCATGTGTCAGCCATTGCACTGTTCACCATCACCTATCAGGTAGGTAGCTATCTTGTATTGGAGGATTGTTTGGGAGTGGGAGTTCTGTATTACTACTACTCCCAGCATGCCCCCTGTCACACACCCCAGCAGCATGGAGACCCCCACCCCCACCCCCACCCTGAAGCATGTGTCAGCCATTGCACTGTTTATCAAACAGACTCACAGGTAGGTAGCCATCTTGTATTGGAGGACTGTTTGGGGGTGGGAGGCCTGTATCACAACTGCCAGCATGCCCCCAGTCACACACCCCAGCAGCATGGAGGCCCCCTACCCAGGAGCATGTGTCAGCCATTGTACTGTTCACCATCACCTACCAGGTAGGTAGCCAACTTGTATTGGAGAACTGTTTGGGGGTGGGAGGACTGTATTACTACTACTCCTAGTATGCCCCCTGTCACACACCTCAGCAGCATGGAGGCCTCCCCAACCCTGGAGCATGTGTTAGCCATTGCACTGTTCACCATCACCTACCAGGTAAGTAGCCATCTTGTATTGGAGGACTGTATGGGGTGGGAGGCCTGTATAACTATTCCCAGCATGCCCCCTGTCACACACCCCAGCAGCATGGAGGCCCCCCCTACCCAGGAGCATGTGTCAGCCATTGCACTGTTTATCAAACAGACTCGCAGGTAGGTAGCCATCCTCACATCTCTAGCTGTTTCTGTCTGGGAGACCTGCAACACTACACACTGCACCAATTGCATGCAATGCATTGACACAGGACAGGTATGAGTTCATGATCTTGGCATGCACCATGTAATAACAGTCAGTATTGTCTGTAACAAGAATACAAAAGTTGTCTCAATTGTGTAGTGTACAGACAGCAGATGACATGCAGCTAACAGAATCCCTGGACATTGCCCAACACTGACCATTTTCCATATAATCCACAGGTGATGAAGATCTTGCTGCTGCGGACAACATAAACCAGCAGAGCCAGTCTCCACCCCCGGTACATGGACTCACGGATGTAGACTCCCAGGACAGTTTGGACGATGAGCTCGAGGCCGGCCCAGCTGGTGTGCTAAGGCCCAACGGGGCCCAGGACCCCATCCTCCCCACCACCATGTCTGCTGCAACAACTGCACAGCAGACCCCTGCAGTCACGGCCTGTGCCTCCACCGCCACCACCTCGGCCACCACCACCACCATCACCAGCACCCTCCCTGTCCCAGGGGACGACCAGGACACAACACCAACTGTGGAGGGCAGGGAGAGTGTGCGAGGACCCACAGTGGCGAGGCAACAGGTCCGTGGCAGCAGGGCAGGTGGGAGGGCCAGGGTCCCTCCCAGACATCAGGAGATTGGCACACCATCCCTGGACCACTTCACCCGAGTCATCGGTGCATATGAACAGGTCCAAGGACAAAGTGGCCGGTCGGACCAACTTTTAAGTGAGCTCATCCTGCTGATGAGGTCCATCGACAGACGTCTAGGTCAAATGGTGGACCTCATGGCCCAGCAAGTGGCGTTGCAGAGGGACAGGCCTGTGTCCCAACCAACACCTCTGCCCCCTCCTTTGTGCCGCAGGATGAGTGCACCATCCTCCCCTGCGCCAACAGAGAGGGGCGAGTCCTCTGACGCCGCAGGCCAGTCAGCAGGCCCCCCACCGCCAAAAAGATCAAGGGGGCGTCCAAAGAAGAGCCTGGGAGTCCCCGGAGGCAAAGCACCTGCCACACGCCAGTCACTGATGGCAACCCTCTTCCCCACTGCATTGACTGTTTGGAATGTCTTTCCCCACATTTCCTTGGCAATGGCACTTGTCTGTTGGACTGGGTCACCACATCCACATCCATGTGGTGCCTACTCTTGCATCTCATCGACCATGACTGTCAACTCACTGCTCATTCCCCACCTTCACATAAATATTCCCGCACAAATCACATGTCCACTCTCAAAATAAAACACCAGACGCACCAGATTTTGTGCACTATCATTTTTAGTGCAATCTTTACAATGTTGACAATGTCCATGATGTGTCCAAATGATGTACAGTATGTAGGGCAGGATTATTCTGAAGTACCTAGGGAGACACAACAGAACAACAGTCACTGGTGTCATTGTGGCATCACAAACAGAACACTACACAAAACATACACAAGAGACTACTGGCATACAAGACAATGGGCTGCAGGTGTGAACAAATAGAGTCCAGCATACGTCCACATATGGAACGTCAATGTCACATTTACCACACACAGGTGACTGAACGTGTGCCTGTCTCTACCATCCGCAGATAGCCCTGCACAACAACAACAACCACCACAACAGATAATGTACAAGTTGAACCTCTGTACGCACCTTCAAGTGAAGTAGCGATTGATGAGCTGCTGACGAATGTCAACTCCTTCCTCCTCTCACTGTCCTCATCACTGGACTCAGGTCCTTGAGCAGGTGCGGGCCTTGGTTCCTCTCCATTATCCAAGAGCAGGGGAATCCTCTTGTGAATGGCCAAATGGTGCAGCTAATAGCATGCAACAACGATCTTGCAGACCTTCCCAGGCGAGTATGCCAGTGCTCCTCCAGTCCGGTCAAGGCAGCGGAATCTTGACTTGAGTAGCCCAAAAATCCGCTCAATGACACGTCGGGTCCTGCCATATGCCTCATTGTCCCCGACGTCAGCCGGGGTCCTGGGATTTCGCACTGGACTCAGCAGCCAGGGTCGACTGAATTATGCTGAGTCACCTAGGAAATAAAAACACACATTGCAATGTCGCATAGGCTGAGCGCAGCAGGTCACAAACACACCTCACGCCATATCACAGGGCATACTTACCCACAATGCAAGCACGATCGGGATGCAGGTTAGCCATCATACGGGGCACCATGCTGTTCCTCATGACGTAGGAATCATGTGCAGAGCCGGGGAATTTTGCACAAACATGCAAAATTGTCATGTCCGCAAGGCACACCACCTGCACATTAATAGAATGATAATGTTTCCGATTCCTAAAAATATGGTCAGTGGCCTGTGGCGCCACCAGACCTACATGGGTGCAATCGATGGCACCTACAGCATGTGGTATGTGCCCAAGGGCATAGAAGTCACCCTTCACTCCTGGCAATTCAGCTCCCCTGGGGAAATGTATGTATTGATCTTTATATAACATCATGGCTGCAAGAACATCCCTCAGCACCATGCTGAACATGGGTTGCGACATCCCTGCAGCGGCGGCCACGGTCTCCTGGAAGGAACCAGTAGCAAAAAAGTGGAGGGCTGCCATCACCTTGTATGTCGGTGTGAAGGCAGTCGGGTAGTGGCGACGAGGCTACAGGTGGGGCTCCAACTGGTCACAAAGGGTCTTGAGGCTTGCCCTGTCGAGGCAGAATTTTCGGATTATCGCAACATCCTCCATGTCACCCAGCAATGTCAGGTGGCGTATGAGATTTGGCCTCCTCCTAGGTGTGATGTACATGGACACATGTAAATGGCAACCATCAAGAAGTTGACACAGCACATACCATGGATCATGTTATGCTAAACATTATAAATTCCATGTGAGATGCATGACACACAAGGTTACATGTGTATAAATTGGGGGGACACCAATCCATTTACCTAAAACATGTTCCACAGACATAACAGAATATCAATGTAAATACCACAGTTCCTGAACTGGACATTCCACATGGGCACGACTCATCCAGTAACATCCACAAAAGTGTGTGAGATGACCAAGAATGCCTCACACACATCTGATTTACCAGTCACACCTCAATGCATCATGTGAAGCTATCGCACATCAAGAGCACAATGATCACAGTAGATGTCAAACTTGTGTGCATGGCCTGATATGGTGGCACAAGTATGGAACAACACCATACAGTGAGACAAGCCTTGCCAAGGTCAGCACAGACACACAGCACAGTGCTTGGTTACACATAATTAACACCAGCTTCACACTGTCAGCCATCAACAACCATCAACTGCATCAGTGACAATGCAGGAACACAGAGCAATGTGCGTCACACATAGCATGCAGCCACCTGTGCCTGATACCAAGAGATGCAATTGTGTGTACAATGATCAAACTACCGCCTGTCCGCGGCGGTGTGACACCAGCACCACCCCTGTCCACAAGTGCAGTAGCTATTGGCATGGGTTGCTGGCGGTGGGCATGCAGCGCCACACATATGGCGGTATCAACCGCCATATGTGTGGCACAGCATGCCCACCGCCAGTAACCCATGCCTTCATGCCTATGTCTACCACACTTGTGGACGGGGGTGGTGCTGGCGTCACACTAACGCGGACAGGTGGTATCAACCGCCATATGTGTGGCGCAGCATGCCCACGGCCAGCAACCCATGCCAATGTCTACTGCACTTGTGGACGGGGGGTGGTGCTGGCGTTACACTGCCGCGGACAGGCGGTATCAACCGCCATATGTGCGGCGCAGCATGCCCACCGCCAGCAACCCATGCCTCCATGCCAATGCATACTGCACTTGTGGACGGGGATGGTGAGGCAGTAGCTAGACACCAGCACCACCCCCGTCCACAAGTGCGGTAGACATTGGCATGGAGGCATGGGGTGGTGGCGGTGGGCATGCTGCGCCACACATATGGCGGTTGATACCGCCTGTCCGCAGCGGTGTGATGCCAGCACCACCCCGTCCACAAGTGCGGTAGACATTGGCATGGAGGCATGGGTTGCAGGCGGTGGGCATGCTGCGCCACACATATGGCGGTTGATACCGCCTGTCCGCAGCGGTGTGACGCCAGCACCACCCCTGTCCACAAGTGCGGTAGACATTGGCATGGAGGCATGGGTTGCTGGCGGTGGGCATGCTGCGCTACACATATGGCGGTTGATACCGCCTGTCCGCGGCGGTGCATCACCGCCATGGGGCATAGCCTACAGCCAATGGGAGCGATGATTGTGGTGGCATGATGCAGGTTTGAAAATTGCGGAAGGCGTGCTCCGCCACTGCGGAGCCCGTCATTGGATGCTTTTGAAAGATGCACCACCGCGGTAGCGCACCCCGGGTCCCTGCGGTGCATCACCGCCATGGGGCATAGCTTACAGCCAATGGGAGTGACGATTGTGGTTGCATGATGCAGGTTTGAAAATCGCGGAAGGCGTGCTCCGCCACTGCGGAGCCAGTCATTGGATGCTTTTGAATGAGGCAGACCTGGACAACCAATAATTGCAGCTTGGCACCTCACAAACGAGCCCATGGGGCTATAAATCTGTGGGAGTGAGCACAACATTTCCACTGCTCACAGAGCCTGCTGCCTGGGACCCTCTCCTGCTGCTGCCTGAAGTGCCTGCTGCCTGGGATCCTCTCCTGCTGCTGCCTGCAGTGCCTGCCGGCTGGGACTCATCAACACTCACTTGAACCACAGGTGTCACATGTCCACAGGGATGGCAAGAATAGAGAAGATCCGTGCCACCCCATTCACAAGCGAGGAGCTGGAGGTGCTAGTGGACGAGGTGCTGGCATAATACCCGAGGCTGTATGGTGGCCCCAATGTAGTGCTAAGTTATCATTGAGTGTGCAGCTGGGCGGGGGGGGGGGTTACACATGCATGGGACTGGTGATGTGTGCGACACACAGAGGGCTTTCATTGCAGTCATCCTGCATGTGTTTGGCATGTAGCCTGTATGCCCTCATATTTGCATGCTATGATGACTATTTGGCCCATGCAGGGTGCCCTTGTGCGGTGTCCGCCAGTTTGGGTATTTGTGGGATTCCAATAGGTCGAGACTCTGCATGATGCTACTGTAGTGATAGATGTGGGAACATGACACTGTGCAACTGGTAACTTGCCCTACTTTTCTCCCATACCTGCAGCTCAAGGTACACCAGCGTAAGGCCGTGTGGAGGGCCATTGCTGCCAAGGTACGGGCCCTGGGGGTATCCAACAGATGACGCACCCACTGCCATAAGAGGTGGGACGACATTAGCCGGCTGGCCAAAAACGTGGCCGAGATGACCTTGGGACTGCTACCAAGCACTGGGCGTCTGGCACGGCGAAACTTAACACCACTGATGTACCGCATATTGGCAGTGACTAATCCGGAGTTGGATGCACGTCTGAAGGAGCATGGGCAGCAAGGCAGGGGTGAGTATTTGGTGAGGGTGGCTTTGCCTGGGAGCCAATGCATGTGTACAGAGCCAGTTTCAGCGGTGAGCCATTTAATGTTTGCGGTGTGGTGCAGTGATGCGTCATGTGAGTGGCTGCAGGGATGTGTGCTCGTGTCAGGCATTGTGCCTAACAGCTCATGAAAAGGTTGTTCATCCATGCTGTGCTTTATCATAGCCAGGTGTGTTGGGATACACATGGTCATTCTGCATTGTGATGGTGTGGGAAATGTATTAGGGGGTGAACAGAAGGGTCCACTATCTGAGTGTGAGTTCATGTATTCCTACTTTTCATGCACCATCATTGTTGAGGGTCACACGTCTGACTACAAGGTGCCCCTGAGTAGCACAAGTTGCTTAGTATGGCCTACTTGGCATTTTGGACTGTCATGTCCTAATAGGTGTGTGTGTTCTCCCATCGGGTTCCCTGGAGGCATGACAATGTCACTGAGGTGTGGGGCATGATAGTTGTGGGCATGTGAAGTTGTGTGTGGTACACTACATCCACCGGCAAGGTATTGTGCTGTGTGGCCTGAACATGGCTCAGTCATGGCAGGTAGTCAGTGTTGCAGGCACTGTTGTAGTGTATGTAGAGTGTTGCTGCAATGTTTATGCAGGGTGTGGTGGTCAGCATGTTAATTTGTGCATCCCCTGTATGCATGGTTTAATTAGCTTGGTCCTGATGATATCATTTATACAACCCTGCATCTGTCTCACATGGAGTCGCCAGTGTGCACGGAGTAACCAGACCCAGAAACCAGTGGAGGGGAGAGTAGCACTACAGCTGCACCAGAGGCCAGTGACTCAGAGCTCACCAGCGCATCTGAAGGGGACAGGAGTATGCAGGAGGAATCCGTGGCAGAGACACAGAGTACTTCATCATCTAATGCGAGTGGTGATGCATCCATGTTGTCAGGTACAAGGGATGGGGAGTCTGCTACATCATCTGCCACTCAACGGCCAGTGCCCAGCCTCCCATCCACTTCCTCTGGTGCTGCCCGTGTCCGTAAGAGGGGACGTGTTACATTCACACCTGGCACCGCTGAGCCTGCACCTGTCCCCCCTGCTGCCATCAATGCTGAGTGTGTAGAGCTCCTGCGCCAACTTTGTGTGGGCCAGACCGCCCTGCTCAACGCCTTCAGCGACCATGACAAGAAATTGGGGCAGGTGGTTGCCTACATGGAGGGCATACAGTCTGACGTGGGTGGGCTCCACCGTACAGTCCAGGGTTTGTCAGCTGCAGTGAAGTCTGCCCTTCAACAGGCACATCCTCACATTCCTGTTCAGGTGCCCTTGTCCACCCCCAAGACAGTGGCCACATCAGAGGACAGTGACAATGGTTAACAGAGACGATACAGCACAAGGAGCACAAAGCAGAAGCAAGCCAAGCGGTCCCGCCCACACAAGAGCACAGCCAGCCCAGAATGCATAGACAAGAACCCGTCGGGGAAGAGCAAGGCCGAAAAAGCAATGAGGCAGATATCAGCCTCACAAACCTCTGAAGCATCTCCAGCAAAGGACTCTCCTGTCCCTAAAACTTCACGTAGAGCTAGGCGTGCATTGTCTGTGTCCACTGAGGAGGTGTTGCATAGCAAGGGTACACCTAGGAAGGGCACAGGCCCAGTTACCCCCACCACATCAACTCCAAGACCAAGCCCAGTGAAGCAGGTGGAGGAGGGCACTGTAGGTGACACCCCAGGCAAAGAGGCAAAGGAGGGCACTGTAAGTGGGACACCTAGCAGACACGCAAAGGAGGGCACTGTTAGTGGGACACCTAGCAGACACGCAAAGGAGGGCACTGTTAGTGGGACACCTAGCAGACACGCAAAGGAGGGCACTGTTAGCGGGACACCTAGCAGACACGCAGAGGAGGGCACTGTTAGTGGGACACCTACCTGACACGCAAAGGAGGGCACTGTTAGTGCGACACCTAGCAGACAAGCAAAGGAGGGAACTGTTAGTGGGACACCTAGCAGACAAGCAAAGGAGGACACTGTAAGTGTAACACCTGGCAATCAGGGTAAGGTGGTCCAGAGGCGTAGCCAGACAAAGCGTCCTGCAGGATCCAGCACATCACCAGAGGGAGTGCCAGTGTCTGAACCAGATGCGGGCCAGTCGGTGTGTGTACCTGTTGTGTCATCACCTGTTCTCATTAACCCCTAGACAGGGAAGCCATTTCATATTCCCAAAAAGTGGAAGAGCACCCCTCCAACCTCTCCCACCCACACTGTGTCCCAGGTCTGCATGACTCCACCTCCACGTGCCACTATACCACCTGGTCCAAACAGCCCTCCAGCTTGCCAGACGACTGATAGCCCTACATCACCTGTTTCTCTGTCTCCCCAGTCAGGTGTTCCTGCTGAGCCCGAAACACAGCCAGCTCCAAGTCAACCTGACAGCCAGATGTGAGTGTTAGTCCCCCTCATACACCTGTCTCTCATAGAGGTGTGCTAGTCCTGACCATCGTTTGCCACCTGGTTGTGTTGCTGGCCATGAAAGGGTACAGTCATACACACTCACTGTGCAGCCTCTCATTTACTTGCTGGGCCACCTGCCCTAAACACTGACCCTGTTGCTCTGCTGTGTTGTACTCTCACCTGTACCATGGACACTGACCCTGTTGATCTGCTGTGTTGTACTCTCACCTGTGCCCTGGACACTGGTCCTGTTGCTCTGCTGTGTTGGAGTCTCCCCTGTGCAGCCTCTCATGTACTTGCTGGGCCACCTGCCCTGGACACTGACTCCGTTGCTCTTCTGTGTTGCACTCTCACCCGTGCCATGGACACTGACCCTGTTGCTCTGCTGTGTTGTGCTCTCACCTTTGCCAAGGACATTGTCCCTGTGGCTCTGCTGTGTTGGAGTCTACCCTGTGCAGCCTTTCATGTACTTGCTGGGCCACCTGCCCTGGACACTGGCCCTGTTGCTCTGCTGTGTTGTACTCTCCCCTGTGCAGCCTCTCATGTACTTGCTGGGCCACCTGCCCTGGACCCTGGCCCTGTTGCTCTGCTGTGTTGTACTTTCACCTGTGCCATGAACACTGACCCTGTTGCTCTGCTGTGTTGTACTCTCACCTGTGCCCTGGACACTGGCCCCGTTGCTCTGCTGTGTTGTACTCTCACCTGTGCCCTGGACACTGGCCCTGTTGCTCTGCTGTGTTGTACTCTCCCCTGTGCAGCCTCTCGTACTTGCTGGGCCACCTGCCCTGGACACTGACCGTGTTGCTCTGCTGTGTTGTGCTCTCACCTTTTCCAAGGACACTGGCCCTGTTGCTCTGCTGTGTTGGAGTCTCCCCTGTGCAGCCTCTCATGTACTTGCTGGGCCACCTGCCCTGGACACTGGTCCTGTTGCTCTGGTGTGTTGTACTCTCCCCTGTGCAGCCTCTCATGTACTTGCTGGGCCACCTGCCCTGGACCCTGGCCCTGTTGCTCTGCTGTGCTGTACTCTCACCTGTGCCATGGACACTGACCCTGTTGTTTTGCTGTGTTGTACTCTCACCTGTACCATGGACACTGACCCTGTTGTTTTGCTGTGTTGTACTCTCACCTGTGCCCTGGGCACTGGCCCTGTTGCTCTGCTGTGTTGTACTCTCACCTGTGCCCTGGACACTGGCCCTGTTGCTCTGCTGTGTTGGAGTCTCCCCTGTGCAGCCTTTCATGTACTTGCTGGGCCACCTGCCCTGGACACTGACCCTGTTGCTCTGCTGTGTTGTACTCTCACCTGTGCCATAGACACTGACCCTGTTGCTCTGCTGTGTTGTACTCTCACCTGTGCCAAGGACACTGGCCCTGTTGCTCTGCTGTGTTGGAGTCTCCCCTGTGCAGCCTCTCATGTACTTGCTGGTCCACCTGCCCTGGACACTGGTCCTGTTGCTCTGGTGTGTTGTACTCTCCCCTGTGCAGCCTCTCATGTACTTGCTGGGCCACCTGCCCTGGACCCTGGCCCTGTTGCTCTGCTGTGCTGTACTCTCACCTGTGCCATGGACACTGACCCTGTTGTTTTGCTGTGTTGTACTCTCACCTGTGCCCTGGGCACTGGCCCTGTTGCTCTGCTGTGTTGTACTCTCACCTGTGCCCTGGACACTGGCCCTGTTGCTCTGCTGTGTTGTACTCTCCCCTGTGCAGCCTCTCATGTACTTACTGGGCCACCTGCCCTGGACCCTGGCCCTGTTGCTCTGCTGTGTTGTACTCTCACCTGTGCCATGGACACTGACCCTGTTGCTCTGCTGTGTTGTACTCTCACCTGTACCCTGGACACTGGCCCTGTTGCTCTGCTGTGTTGGAGTCTACCCTGTGCAGCCTCTCATGTACTTGCTGGGCCACCTGCCCTGGACCCTGGCCCTGTTGCTCGGCTGTGTTGTACTCTCACCTGTGTCCTGGACACTGGCCCTGTTGGTCTGCTGTGTTGTACTCTCACCTGTGCCCTGGACACTGGCCCTGTTACTCTGCTGTGTTGTACTCTCACCTGTGCCCTGGACACTGGCCCTGTTGCTCTGCTGTGTTGGAGTCTCCGCTGTGCAGCCTCTCATGTACTTGCTGGGCCACCTGCCCTGCACACTCACCCTGTTGCTCTGCTGTGTTGTACTCTCACCTGTGCCATGGACACTGACCCTGTTGCTCTGCTGTGTTGGAGTCTCCCCTGTGCAGCCTTTCATGTACTTGCTGGGCCACCTGCCCTGGACACTGACCCTGTTGCTCTGCTGTGTTGTACTCTCACCTGTGCCATGGACACTGACCCTCTTGCTCTGCTGTGTTGTGCTCTCACCTTTTCCAAGGACACTGGCCCTGTTGCTCTGCTGTGTTGGAGTCTCCCCTGTGCAGCCTCTCATGTACTTGCTGGGCCACCTGCCCTGGACCCTGGCCCTGTTGCTCTGCTGTGTTGTACTATCACCTGTGCCATGGACACTGACCCTGTTGCTCTGCTGTGTTGTACTCTCACCTGTGCCCTGGACACTGGCCCTGTTGCTCTGCTGTGTTGGAGTCTCCCCTGTGCAGCCTCTCATGTACTTGCTGGGCCACCTGCCCTGGACCCTGGCCCTGTTGCTCGGCTGTGTTGTACTCTCACCTGTGTCCTGGACACTGGCCCTGTTGCTCTGCTGTGTTGTACTCTCACCTGTGCCCTGGACACTGGCCCTGTTGCTCTGCTGTGTTGTACTCTCACCTGTGCCCTGGACACTGGCCCTGTTGCTCTGCTGTGTTGGAGTCTCCGCTGTGCAGCCTCTCATGTACTTGCTGGGCCACCTGCCCTGCACACTCACCCTGTTGCTCTGCTGTGTTGTACTCTCACCTGTGCCATGGACACTGGCCCTGTTGCTCTGCAGTGTTGGAGTCTCCCCTGTGCAGCCTTTCATGTACTTGCTGGGCCACCTGCCCTGGACACTGACCCTGTTGCTCTGCTGTGTTGTACTCTCAACTGTGCCATGGACACTGACCCTCTTGCTCTGCTGTGTTGTGCTCTCACCTTTGCCAAGGACACTGGCCCTGTGGCTCTGCTGTGTTGGAGTCTCCCCTGTGCAGCCTCTCAAGTACTTGCTGGGCCACCTGCCCTGGACACTGCCCTGTTGCTCTGCTGTGTTGTACTCTACCCTGTGCAGCCTCTCATGTACTTGCTGGGCCACCTGCCCTGGACCCTGGCCCTGTTGCTCTGCTGTGTTGTACTCTCACCTGTGCCATGGACACTGACCCTGTTGCTCTGCTGTGTTGTACTCTCACCTGTGCCCTGGACACTGGCCCCGTTGCTCTGCTGTGTTGTACTCTCACCTGTGCCCTGGACACTGGCCCTGTTGCTCTGCTGTGTTGTACTGTCCCCTGTGCAGCCTCTCGTACTTGCTGGGCCACCTGCCCTGGACACTGACCGTGTTGCTCTGCTGTGTTGTGCTCTCACCTTTTCCAAGGACACTGGCCCTGTTGCTCTGCTGTGTTGGAGTCTCCCCTGTGCAGCCTCTCATGTACTTGCTGGGCCACCTGCCCTGGACACTGGCCCTGTTGCTCTGCTGTGTTGTACTCTCACCTGTGCCCTGGACACTGGCCCTGTTGCTCTGCTGTGCTGGGAGTCTCCCCTGTGCAGCCTCTCATGTACTTGCTGGGCCACCTGCCCTGGACACTGACCCTGTTGCTCTGCTGTGTTGAACTCTCACCTGTGCCATAGACACTGACCCTGTTGCTCTGCTGTGTTGTACTCTCACCTGTGACAAGGACACTGGCCCTGTTGCTCTGCTGTGTTGGAGTCTCCCCTGTGCAGCCTCTCATGTACTTGCTGGGCCACCTGCCCTGGACACTGGTCCTGTTGCTCTGGTGTGTTGTACTCTCCCCTGTGCAGCCTCTCATGTACTTGCTGGGCCACCTGCCCTGGACCCTGGCCCTGTTGCTCTGCTGTGCTGTACTCTCACCTGTGCCATGGACACTGACCCTGTTGCTTTGCTGTGTTGTACTCTCACCTGTACCATGGACACTGACCCTGTTGTTTTGCTGTGTTGTACTCTCACCTGTGCCCTGGGCACTGGCCCTGTTGCTCTGCTGTGTTGTACTCTCACCTGTGCCCTGGACACTGGCCCTGTTGCTCTGCTGTGTTGGAGTCTCCCCTGTGCAGCCTTTCATGTACTTGCTGGGCCACCTGCCCTGGACACTGACCCTGTTGCTCTGCTGTGTTGTACTCTCACCTGTGCCATGGACACTGACCCTCTTGCTCTGCTGTGTTGTGCTCTCACCTTTGCCAAGGACACTGGCCCTGTGGCTCTGCTGTGTTGGAGTCTCCCCTGTGCAGCCTCTCATGTACTTGCTGGGCCACCTGCCCTGGACACTGCCCTGTTGCTCTGCTATGTTGTACTCTCCCCTGTGCAGCCTCTCATGTACTTGCTGGGCCATCTGCCCTGGACCCTGGCCCTGTTGCTCTGCTGTGTTGTACTATCACCTGTGCCCTGGACACTGGCCCTGTTGCTCTGCTGTGTTGGAGTCTCCCCTGTGCAGCCCTTCGTGTACTTGCTGGGCCACCTGCCCTGGACCCTGGCCCTGTTGCTCGGCTGTGTTGTACTCTCACCTGTGTCCTGGACACTGGCCCTGTTGCTCTGCTGTGTTGTACTCTCACCTGTGCCCTGGACACTGGCCCTGTTGCTCTGCTGTGTTGTACTCTCACCTGTGCCCTGGACACTGGCCCTGTTGCTCTGCTGTGTTGAAGTTTCCGCTGTGCAGCCTCTCATGTACTTGCTGGGCCACCTGCCCTGCACACTCACCCTGTTGCTCTGCTGTGTTGTACTCTCACCTGTGCCATGGACACTGGCCCTTTTGCTCTGCAGTGTTGGAGTCTCCCCTGTGCAGCCTTTCATGTACTTGCTGGGCCACCTGCCCTGGACACTGACCCCGTTGCTCTGCTGTGTTGTCCTCTCACCTGTGCCATGGACACTGACCCTCTTGCTCTGCTGTGTTGTGCTCTCACCTTTGCCAAGGACACTGGCCCTGTGGCTCTGCTGTGTTGGAGTCTCCCCTGTGCAGCCTCTCATGTACTTGCTGGGCCACCTGCCCTGGCCACTGCCCTGTTCCTCTGCTGTGTTGTACTCTCCCCTGTGCAGCCTCTCATGTACTTACTGGGCCACCTGCCCTGGACCCTGGCCCTGTTGCTCTGCTGTGTTGTACTCTCACCTGTGCCATGGACACTGACCCTGTTGCTCTGCTGTGTTGTACTCTCACCTGTGCCCTGGACACTGGCCCTGTTGCTCTGCTGTGTTGGAGTCTACCCTGTGCAGCCTCTCATGTACTTGCTGGGCCACCTGCCCTGGACCCTGGCCCTGTTGCTCGGCTGTGTTGTACTCTCACCTGTGTCCTGGACACTGGCCCTGTTGGTCTGCTGTGTTGTACTCTCACCTGTGCCCTGGACACTGGCCCTGTTGCTCTGCTGTGTTGTACTCTCACCTGTGCCCTGGACACTGGCCCTGTTGCTCTGCTGTGTTGGAGTCTCCGCTGTGCAGCCTCTCATGTACTTGCTGGGCCACCTGCCCTGCACACTCACCCTGTTGCTCTGCTGTGTTGTACTCTCACCTGTGCCATGGACACTGACCCTGTTGCTCTGCTGTGTTGGAGTCTCCCCTGTGCAGCCTTTCATGTACTTGCTGGGCCACCTGCCCTGGACACTGACCCTGTTGCTCTGCTGTGTTGTACTCTCACCTGTGCCATGGACACTGACCCTCTTGCTCTGCTGTGTTGTGCTCTCACCTTTGCCAAGGACACTGGCCCTGTGGCTCTGCTGTGTTGGAGTCTCCCCTGTGCAGCCTCTCATGTACTTGCTGGGCCATCTGCCCTGGACCCTGGCCCTGTTGCTCGGCTGTGTTGTACTCTCACCTGTGTCCTGGACACTGGCCCTGTTGCTCTGCTGTGTTGTACTCTCACCTGTGCCCTGGACACTGGCCCTGTTGCTCTGCTGTGTTGTACTCTCACCTGTGCCCTGGACACTGGCCCTGTTGCTCTGCTGTGTTGGAGTCTCCGCTGTGCAGCCTCTCATGTACTTGCTGGGCCACCTGCCCTGCACACTCACCCTGTTGCTCTGCTGTGTTGTACTCTCACCTGTGCCATGGACACTGGCCCTGTTGCTCTGCAGTGTTGGAGTCTCCCCTGAGCAGCCTTTCATGTACTTGCTGGGCCACCTGCCCTGGACACTGACCCTGTTGCTCTGCTGTGTTGTACTCTCACCTGTGCCTTGGACACTGACCCTCTTGCTCTGCTGTGTTGTGCTCTCACCTTTGCCAAGGACACTGGCCCTGTGGCTCTGCTGTGTTGGAGTCTCCCCTGTGCAGCCTCTCAAGTACTTGCTGGGCCACCTGCCCTGGACACTGCCCTGTTGCTCTGCTGTGTTGTACTCTCCCCTGTGCAGCCTCTCATGTACATGCTGGGCCACCTGCCCTGGACCCTGGCCCTGTTGCTCTGCTGTGTTGTACTCTCACCTGTGCCATGGACACTGACCCTGTTGCTCTGCTGTGTTGTACTCTCACCTGTGCCCTGGACACTGGCCCCGTTGCTCTGCTGTGTTGTACTCTCACCTGTGCCCTGGACACTGGCCCTGTTGCTCTGCTGTGTTGTACTCTCCCCTGTGCAGCCTCTCGTACTTGCTGGGCCACCTGCCCTGGACACTGACCGTGTTGCTCTGCTGTGTTGTGCTCTCACCTTTTCCAAGGACACTGGCCCTGTTGCTCTGCTGTGTTGGAGTCTCCCCTGTGCAGCCTCTCATGTACTTGCTGGGCCACCTGCCATGGACACTGGCCCTGTTGCTCTGCTGTGTTGTACTCTCACCTGTGCCCTGGACACTGGCCCTGTTGCTCTGCTGTGCTGGGAGTCTCCCCTGTGCAGCCTCTCATGTACTTGCTGGGCCACCTGCCCTGGACACTGACCCTGTTGCTCTGCTGTGTTGAACTCTCACCTGTGCCATAGACACTGACCCTGTTGCTCTGCTGTGTTGTACTCTCACATGTGCCAAGGACACTGGCCCTGTTGCTCTGCTGTGTTGGAGTCTCCCCTGTGCAGCCTCTCATGTACTTGCTGGTCCACCTGCCCTGGACACTGGTGCTGTTGCTCTGGTGTGTTGTACTCTCCCCTGTGCAGCCTCTCATGTACTTGCTGGGCCACCTGCCCTGGACCCTGGCCCTGATGCTCTGCTGTGCTGTACTCTCACCTGTGCCATGGACACTGACCCTGTTGCTCTGCTGTGTTGTACTCTCACCTGTGCCCTGGACACTGGCCCTGTTGCTCTGCTGTGTTGGAGTCTACCCTGTGCAGCCTCTCATGTAATTGCTGGGCCACCTGCCCGGGACCCTGGCCCTGTTGCTCGGCTGTGTTGTAATCTCACCTGTGTCCTGGACACTGGCCCTGTTGGTCTGCTGTGTTGTACTCTCACCTGTGCCCTGGACACTGGCCCTGTTGCTCTGCTGTGTTGTACTCTCACCTGTGCCCTGGACACTGGCCCTGTTGCTCTGCTGTGTTGGAGTCTCCGCTGTGCAGCCTCTCATGTACTTGCTGGGCCACCTGCCCTGCACACTCACCCTGTTGCTCTGCTGTGTTGTACTCTCACCTGTGCACTGCACACTCACCCTGTTGCTCTGCTGTGTTGTACTCTCACCTGTGCCATGGACACTGGCCCTGTTGCTCTGCAGTGTTGGAGTCTCACCTGTGCAGCCTTTCATGTACTTGCTGGGCCACCTGCCCTGGACACTGACCCTGTTGCTCTGCTGTGTTGTACTCTCACCTGTGCCATGGACACTGACCCTCTTGCTCTGCTGTGCTATCACCTTTGCCAAGGACACTGGCCCTGTGGCTCTGCTGTGTTGGAGTCTCCCCTGTGCAGCCTCTCAAGTACTTGCTGGGCCACCTGCCCTGGACACTGCCCTGTTGCTCTGCTGTGTTGTACTCTCCCCTGTGCAGCCTCTCATGTACTTGCTGGGCCACCTGCCCTGGACCCTGGCCCTGTTGCTCTGCTGTGTTGTACTCTCACCTGTGCCATGGACACTGACCCTGTTGCTCTGCTGTGTTGTACTCTCACCTGTGCCCTGGACACTGGCCCCGTTGCTCTGCTGTGTTGTACTCTCACCTGTGCCCTGGACACTGGCCCTGTTGCTCTGCTGTGTTGTACTCTCCCCTGTGCAGCCTCTCGTACTTGCTGGGCCACCTGCCCTGGACACTGACCGTGTTGCTCTGCTGTGTTGTGCTCTCACCTTTTCCAAGGACACTGGCCCTGTTGCTCTGCTGTGTTGGAGTCTCCCCTGTGCAGCCTCTCATGTACTTGCTGGGCCACCTGCCCTGGACCCTGGCCCTGTTGCTCGGCTGTGTTGTACTCTCACCTGTGTCCTGGACACTGGCCCTGTTGGTCTGCTGTGTTGTACTCTCACCTGTGCCCTGGACACTGGCCCTGTTGCTCTGCTGTGTTGTACTCTTACCTGTGCCCTGGACACTGGCCCTGTTGCTCTGCTGTGTTGGAGTCTCCGCTGTGCAGCCTCTCATGTACTTGCTGGGCCACCTGCCCTGCACACTCACCCTGTTGCTCTGCTGTGTTGTACTCTCACCTGTGCCATGGACACTGACCCTCTTGCTCTGCTGTGTTGTGCTCTCACCTTTGCCAAGGACACTGGCCCTGTGGCTCTGCTGTGTTGGAGTCTCCCCTGTGCAGCCTCTCATGTACTTGCTGGGACACCTGCCCTGGACACTGGCCCTGTTGCTCTGGTGTGTTGTACTCTCCCCTGTGCAGCCTCTCATGTACTTGCTGGGCCACCTGCCCTGGACCCTGGCCCTGTTGCTCTGCTGTGTTGTACTCTCACCTGTGCCATGGACACTGACCCTGTTGCTCTGCTGTGTTGTACTCTCACCTGTGCCCTGGACACTGGCCCTGTTGCTCTGCTGTGTTGGAGTCTCCCCTGTGCAGCCTCTCGTACTTGCTGGGCCACCTGCCCTGGACACTGGCCCTGTTGCTCTGGTGTGTTGTACTCTCCCCTGTGCAGCCTCTCATGTGCTTGCTGGGCCACCTGCCCTGGACACTGGCCCTGTTGCTCTGCTGTGTTGTACTCTCACCTTTGCTATGGACACTGACCCTGTTGCTCTGCTGTGTTGTACTCTCACCTGTGCCAAGGACACTGGCTCTGTTGCTCTGCTGTGTTGGAGTCTCCCCCATGCAGCCTCTCATGTACTTGCTGGGCCACCTGCCCTGGACACTGGAGCTCTGCTGTGTTGTACTCTCCCCTGTGCAGCCTCTCATGTACTTGCTGGGCCACCTGCCCTGGACCCAGGCCCTGTTGCTCTGCTGTGTTGTACTCTCACCTGTGCCATGGACACTGACCCTGTTGCTCTGCTGTGTTGTACTCTCACCTGTGCCCTGGACACTGGCCCTGTTGCTCTGCTGTGTTGGAGTCTCCCCTGTGCAGCCTCTCATGTACTTGCTGGGCCAACTGCCCTGGACACTGGCCCTGTTGCTCTGCTGTGTTGTACTCTCACCTGTGCCATGGACACTGACCCTGTTGATCTGCTGTGTTGTACTCTCACCTGTGCCCTGGACACTGGCCCCGTTGCTCTGCTGTGTTGGAGTCTCCCCTGTGCAGCCTCCCATGTACTTGCTGGGCCACCTGCCCTGGACACTGGCCCTGTTGCTCTGCCGTATTTTACTCTCACCTGTGCCATGGACACTGACCCTATTGCTCTGCTGTGTTGTACTCTGTTCAAAGGACACTGGCCCTGTTGCTCTGCTGTGTTGGAGTCTCCCCTTTGCAGCCTCTCATGTACTTGCTGGGCCACCTGCCCTGGACACTGGCCCTGTTGCTCTGCTGTGTTGGAGTTTCACCTGTGCCATGGACACTGGCCTTCCTGTTTGCACTTTGCAGGATATCTTGCTTTTGATCTGCTTTTTGTACCTTGATGTTGTGTACAGTTGTTATACTTTCACATCTGTGCAATATGTGAATAAATACAGTTAGTCCTGTTGCGTCTTTTGTCGGTGTCCTTGCTGATTAAAGTTCTTATTGTGTGTGCATTTAGTTGACTAGGCCCCATGCTCTATGTATCACTTCGACATTGCAAAGCTCTTGGTCCGCATCACATTGATTAACAGGGGTGAGAGGGTCTTCAGTCCATTCAGACACTGATACTTGTGTTATCTGTGTTGGCTCTTTTAGCTGTCATGCAGTTCTCTTTTGAGTGGTTTTCTGTTGTTGGCTACGTTGTTGCCGTGTCAGTTTGGGCTACACTGCCAGCACAGGGTGTGATGCTGTGCACAGGCTTGCATGCTGGCTGGGCACTGTCATGATGTATGTGTGTTATTCCTGTATATATGCCCAGCTGTGTATGTGTATGGTCATCCTGTGTTGGCCCTTAGTCCTGATCCCTTGGCATACATGAGATGTGTGCTCTTGGGTGGTGAGGATGTGTGCAGTGTGAAGGGTGTGATTTTGTAGTTGGTGTGTATGTGTGTGTGCCCCTGGATTGTGATAGCGTGACAAGCGTGGCTCAGTGGTTAGAGGCGGCAGACCCGGAAGCTGAGATCAGCCGTGGACCAGGGTTCGATTCCCCGCCTCGGCGGGTCTCGGGCTCAAAAATTCCACGGACTCGACAATTCTCGCTCCGGTGCCTACTCAACTCACGGGGTCACACTCTGCGACTCTGGGCAATAGCTTGCTTAATCTCCACTACGGCTCCTCGCGGCGGGATGCCTGGCTTTCACCTTGTGGATACCCTGCCGGGGTATCTCACAGGGGAATACCAGGACGGGTTCCCTAAGCAAGCGCTTAGATACCGGGTCGGTGATTTGCGCTATATAAATACATAGACACATGTGTCAGACAGGAGTTGTGTGCCTGGGGTTTTGATTGTCCTGCCCTGTGTACATGATTTGATGCTTTTGTGTAAGTTGTCTGTTGTGCACTGCGCAGTGTGTTGGTGTGTCCATGCAGTTCAGTGTGACTCCTCCGTGTTGTATTTGTCACTTATGTGTGTGCAAAGTGTGTGATTTGCACAAAAGGTGTTTTGCTTGTTTGATCATCAATGTGTGTTGTTTGTGTTTGTTTCGACTGTGTGACCCTGCTGGTCATCACTGGCATTGTGTGTGACTTTCTCTATCACTGCAGGCACATGGTGCCTTTTCTCCTCCCGTAAGGCATGGTGTGTGGTGTGATGCCATCCCCTATGTGTGCCACTTGTGCGTAGACATTGTGGGTCTGCATTCCCTCTATTTGTGTATTGGACACACCTCACATGTCTGATACTGACAGGCAAAATAGTTGATTTTGATGTCAGCTGTTCCCTTTGTTTAAATGTGGATGTGCCTCCCCATCCCTTCATTTGTGAGACTGTGCCTTGTGGTGGAGTTTTTGGGCCACGTGTGCTGTTCCACTCTGGACATGGGTCCATTGTTTTATGTGTGATGTTCTTGTGGTATTCATCAGTGTTGCTTGCCCTTGTGCACTTGAGCTGTGTGTGCTGCCCCGTGCTCTGGTATTGCTTGGTGTGCTGTTGTATCCCAGTGGTGCATCCTGTTGTTGTTGTGTTGGGTGTCTGTGTGTTGGCTGTAGTATAGCTTCACTTCCTGGGTGTGCTGTTGTTATTGTGCTGTGCTGCTTTGTGGTGTGTGTTGTGGCTGTGCCAGTCATGTCTGTGTGTATCTGTTGGGCGTGTTGTACACACACTGCCTGTTGTGCATACGGTGTTGTGTGTCTGTATGCTTGGCATTGCCTGATGTGCAATGTGCATACCCTGATGTCGTGTGGTGATTGTGTGTAGTTTTGTAGAGGCATCTGTTCAGGCTACCCTGTGTGTGTGGTCTCTTTGTGGTTACACCCAGGTTGTGTGTATGTGCTGGGAAGTATTGTCAGCCTTGAGTGTGTGTGGTACTGTTGTAGTGTGTTCCTTGTCAGCTACTCCTGGTTGTCTGTTGTGTGGTCTACGGTGTGTATTGTTCTTTTTCTGTACCTATGCTTGTTGATGTGCATTGGTGGTGTACAGGATGGGCACATGGCCTGTGACTTGATGGTGTTTGTTAATGTGTAGTTGGGGGTGGTGTGTCACTGTGGTCTTTGTGCCCTGCCCGTGCCTTGGAGTGGCCCTGCCTTCTGCATTGTGCGCATGTGTTGACCGCGGCGGTGACGTGACCGGGAGCAGGACATTGCTGCTAGTTCGGGGTCGCTGTGTGTCCCGGATGCAGAGGGGTGACTTGTTGGCAGGTGGGTAATATAGGGGTGCCCTTGTGGATGTGTTGTGACCCCCAGCAGGGTGTCTGTGGTGGCTTTGGACCCGGTGTCGAGCCGTGTGTTATATGTTGTATTGGTGTGTTTGCGTACCTGCCGCGGCGTCCGCGGCGGCCCTGTTGATGGTAGTGCAGTAGCAGGTACATGACCAGATGCAGGTGGAGGGCTGGGTCCATGGTGTTCATGGCTGGGTGTAAGCGATCGCGCTCCGCTATTGACTTTTCGCCGGCTCCGGTTATGCGGTGTCTCCGCTGCGGTGCGTCTGCCTGTTTGGGCCATCCTAATTTGTGGAGCAGTCGGACGTCATTCCGCACAGCGGTGAGTCTCGATTGACAACCACTGCCGCGGTGGCGGGCGCACTTTGATGGCGGTGCGCGTCGCTACGCAGCGGACGGGAAATTACCTTTTTTTCCTATACTAATATGGTGGACGTGAGGTCCGCTGTTCGCGGGCAGAAAAAGGCGTTTTTCCGCCCCGCCAGCACCGTGGTGGTGCAACCATCCTACATCCTAATGGACCCCATAGTTTCTGCAGGACAGACTTCGATGTACCCCCGAGTGTAAGGTGTACTGGAAAGAGGACGGATGTGGGCTTGCCATAGGTCAAGCAGGCCCATTGCCGTCAAACAATCGGCAAGCACTCTTCCTGCCGATTTACACGGCTTGGCAGGACGTAAATCCAGTTCACCATTTAGGGCTGCATTACCATCACCCCCAAGGAACAACTCTCCCTCTGGCAAGTTAAGCAGGTGTGTACCCAAATCAGTGAGTGTCAGGAGGTGAAGTCGAGGTGGAATGTACAAAGAAGTGATATTAATACATCAGCCCTCCCAAGTACCCATCAGCGTTACAAACCTACCCAAGTGGTCATGCTTAACAGTTTGGACCTGAAAAGGAGAGGACTTACGGAGGAGAATTCTTACCCCCTAGAGCCCTTGGCATAGCCAGAATGCACCACCAACTTATACCCGCACCTATTCAGAGCACAGTATGTGGAGCCGTTTATGTGCGTTTCTTGCAGCATGACCACACCAGGGTCCTGCCGCTTCAAGTATTGCAAGACAATCCCTCTCTTTATTCGATCCCCAAGCCCATTCACGTTCCATGAGAGCAGTCTAAGTCGATCTGGTCCCCAGGTTGCTTCAGTTGACTAGCCAGTTACATGACATAGTGAAGGGGGAACGTAGACCCAGGATCACAAACCGACAAAGTAGCATATCGCCCCTTTTAGCAAGTGAGAGGAGTTGGAGCATAAGCAAACAAATAACGTGTTCTGTTATTGGACATTCTATAACCAAAACAGGTACTTTCCTTGCACTGTCAAAGAACATTACTGCATATGAAAATAAACATGCAGCAACCGAACAACGAACCCTTAAGAAACCACCCACTCCACCCCCTCCCTGCCTCCCTGCAACGTGGACTCCAAACTGCCCACCTACCAAAGATCTAGAGCATCAGAGAGGGAACATGGCCCGTCAACCCCGGCTCAAGTTTCTTACTACCCCATTGCTAACTAAGGTTCTCATGTAGGATAACACGACCCCTCCCGCCGGGAAGCAGTCCAAACGTCGTGGCAAAATACACTATGCTGTAGCATAATAAAACCAAAATGTATGCAGGGCCAACAATCCACATTATGCCACCCTTTTCAGAACTTAGGGCTAGATGTAGGTAATTCTATTTTACCACTTCTTAAATACCGAATTTTACCGATTCAGTATTTAAGAAGTGGTAAAATAGAGGGGGGGGATGTAGGTATTTCAGAATCGGTAAATACTGAATCGTTAAGATTCGGTATTTACCGATTCTGTAAATACCGATTCGGTAATGCCCATTGATTCCTATGGGCATTGAAGCCCATAGGAATCAATGGGCATTACCGAATCGGCATTTACAGATTCGGTAAATACCGATTCCAGCAAGGGTGCAGGGGATGTCACTTTGACACCCTCTAGCACCCCAAATACAGGCATGTGTGCCATGTGGCACACAGACATGCCCGAAGGGCATGTCTGTCTGTCACATGGCATAGGTGTGCATGCACACATGTGCATGCACACCTGGATTCGGTATTTTACCACCCAATTGGATTGGGTGGTAAAATACCGAATCTGTAAGGCCTTTGGGACTCAGAGGAGTCCCACCTACATCTGGCAGTTACCGAATCGGTAAAAATACAGATGCGGTATTTTACCGATTCGGTAAATTTACCAATTCGGTAAATTTACCGAATCGGTAAAATTGGCCACCTACATCACAAATACCCATTTACCGGTCGTTAATGGCCGAAATCGGCCGTTACCGGTCGGTAAATGGCCTCCTACATCTGGCCCAAAGCTGCTTGTTAAAGAACAGACTCGTCCCCAAGTGGAAGACGGCCTCATACAGCGCCCATTCACGGTTTCAGGAGACAGCAGACAACAAGGAAGCCACCATACAAGTGAAATGTTCTCTCTTGATCAATATGATTTTATAATCTATGCTGATGGTTCAGCCCAGCCCATGGTTGGTACTTTATTTATTTATTTGAGTTTTATATAGCTCTGGCTAGACCCGGAGGTATCAGAGCACTTTACATAAGGTTCCACAAAATTACATCAGTTACAAGTTACATCTGTAACTAGAAAAATATTTCAAGAGTGTAGAAGACGAAATAAATGGAGCGTAAAAGGGTAAGGGGGTGGGTTAAAGGGGTAGGAGGAAGATAGGATGGAGAGACGAAGGAGAGTCTGCCCAAAGTCCGGCTGGGTAGGTGACGGCTGAGGGGGGAAGTCCACAGCTCATCTCCTCTTTAGCTATCAGGTAGATCCAACGGGCATCAGCCAAACAGCTAGGTCTCAATGAGAAAACAATTAAACAGCAAAAAGGAGGGATAAATGGAGAGTAAAGGAGAAAGGGGGTGGAGTAAAGGGGTAGGAGGGAGAATACAACAGGGAGACGAAGTAAACTCTGCCCAAAGACAGGGACGGAGACGGCCAAAGGGGTAGCCACAGCCCATCTCCTCATTAGCTATCAAGTAGCTCCACTGGGCATCGGTCAAAAAGCTAGGTCTCCATGGTCAGAGGTAGGTTCACAGATACTGCATACTGATGGGTAGGCCGGATGGGGGATGTGTTCGAGGTCTGGTCTATGTCCATTTTTTTTATCAGAGTAGTAGCACGACGTGGTAGGGACCACTGTGGCTGGCATCTTGGGGTCAGGCAAGGGATTCTGACCTAGAAGTTAAAAACAGCCAACGTAGTTTGACACCTTCGTCACTTCTTTTTTAGGTGGCATAGATGCGATCACTGCCCTCCGCCGGGTAGTCCCAGGCCCCTCTTATCACTGGGGGTCCCCTCTTTGTGCTGTGGGGAACTAAGTACAAATATTCTGCAGCATGAGTTGCGGTGAAGGGTGTCATAACAAATGGTGTACTCCAGGCACAAAAACATATACACAAACTTTAGGTGACTGTACAGCTTAGCCTGCTGAATTGAAAGCTTTTGTTCTGGCACTACAGAATACAGATCCTGAATTCCTCACACTGATAGTGTGTGATTCATATTGCTGTATCCAGGCCTTTAATGATGATTTGCTTTACTGGCGATTGAATAGATCCATTGATTCTAAAGGAAAGGCTATCAAGAAGAAACAGCTTTGGGGGAAGGTGGCAAAACTTAAAGATGCTCTGCCCCAGGCTCATTTTATTCATACAGTGAGTCATCAATGTGTTGTATACACATTGTAGGGAATTCTTTGGCTGATGAAGCTGCCGAAGCAGCTGTTAGGACAGTTTTAATCTCTGCAATTATTCATTCACAAAGAAGGATTGATATTGGCATTGTGCTTGTGGTCACAGTTTCAGCCACTGGCGAGCACTTGCCTACAAGCTATTCAGCAAAATATTGAGTACTCAAAATATACTCTCAGCCCGCATTCCCGTGGTGGGTTATCAAGTGATACCCAACAGGGACTGCAGGTTAGATTTAATAATAGCTGCTGAGGCATTAGCAAGCATCTGCCATGCTGATGTGGTGGCTGTAGTATCTTTATCACAGAAGTGCGGAGTCTATAGAAACAGAGTAAAAATGATGTCCCAAATTGTGACATTTCAATTTGTGAAATTTGTCAGTAAATTAAAACTTCTCAGATGCTCAAACTGCTATTAAAGATTTGGAAGTCTTTGTCGCTAAATCTGCAGTAGCAACATTCCACTCGAAGCAGGGACTGGCTTTCACCTCTAAGGTTTACCGGGATACCAATGGCACCCTGGGTGTTGTTGTGCAATATTCCGCCCCTTATCATCCTAAGGGAAACTCAACATTGGAATGGAAAAACCGTGACTTAAAAGCAGTCCTTAAAAGCTAGAATATTAGGTTCAGGTCACAGTTGGATCGATCACCTATATGGAGTACAGAGAGCATTAAATAATCTGTCTAGGTCTTTGGGTGACCGGACCTGTACAAGATACTCTTTGGGGTCCAACTGTATGTTCCAGCTCTGGAGCCTTTTGACATCAATGAACTTTTCACTGTTTTACAGGAATTACAAGACTTTCGAAATGGGCACTACAATTTGATTTCCCACTGTTCTGCCACTGACAAAGTGAAGGAGCAAACAGCGGTTTCTGGCTGGACTCGTAAAGTTGGGAACCCAGTCCAAGAGAAGATTGCAGATATAAAATAGTTAAGCCCATCCTACCGTGCTCCGGTGCCTGTCCTTGCTGTCAAAGGTACTTGAACTGTGATTCTGCCACTGCTTGCTGGTTGTAAACACAAAAGAGCTGTTTAAATCGATTTTGATCAAGCTACACCATGTGGCCAGTCCTACACAGCAGGCCATGAGGGTTCTGGGCAGTTCCTTCACACCGCTCCCTAAACCTGCAGGAAATCCCTATACATGCTTTAAGTAGTCCGAATCGTTCTACATCCAGGCTGCAGTCTACAGAAGCTGAACTTTCCACCATTCCAGTTCTTGATGATAACACAAGATTTCTAATGTGAGTTTGCGGCTTCCCACTGCTGTTCCTTGCAATGAAGTTATATACTATCAACTTCCTTTGGAGGAATATACTTTCTCTCATTTTCCCGCTGAGGTTCCTATTTTTACACAGACTGCCTCTTGTTATTTTATTGACAGTGATGATTTTTCTTCTGGCTCTTCATTTAACTCTATACGTGGTATACATGCATTTTTCCTGTGGCTGAAAAGACTTATCGGGTTCCTCCATGGTTCTACTGTTGGATTTTTCTTTCATTACTTTTTCTTTTCCTTTGGATTGGATTTATCACAGTTCTCTTTCTGCTTTTGAATGGGCACTTTCATCCAGAGCGTGCTTCACCAGAACTTGTAGCTGAAGTGCTTACGCCCATTCTTCTTCAAATAAGGTCAGTAGATACATTTCCATGGTGAGCATTAATGCACCGCTGTACATGGTGGCGTTATTTATGATAAAGTTCCCTATGACTTTTTTGCTCCACCTGAGTCCTTGCAAATTCCATATGCTTTTACAGTTGCTATGGGTGACTATTAATCTCCAGATTCCGTTAACAATGAATGGGATGTTGTGACTATTTCTAATATGCTATCTGAATCAGAATTGTACACTATATTTGAGAATAAGGTTTTGTATTTGATTTCTGCAAGTTATGGTGAAATTGTTTGTTACCATCATTATGCACAGCTCTATTTAAATTGAGCTAGTACTCAATATGCTGTTTTTCATTTTATACAGCGAGAACACTGTCTGACACCAACTGTGGGTAGTTCCAAAAAATATTTGAAAAGATTACCTAATTTTTCTAGCCATGTCACTACAGATGCTGTTTCTTATTCTTATAAGCAAACATCTCTACCTGCAAAGAAAAATATGCTCACACAAACAAAATCGATTTATTCCAATTCATTTATTTCACAACTGGCCATAAAGGGGTATAAATATGGGAGGGAAAATGCTGAGCTTAAATCTGTTCGGGGAAACAGGACACTGGCAGGTCCAGGGTACTGATGCTTTATTTCAGGCATGTCAGATCCCTTGTCAAATCATTGTTCTAATCAAAATAGTGCAACAGCCTACATGTCTTGGTTTGGCTAATATTAAAAATGTAAATAAGCCAAGCATTCCTTCTGTTGTAAAATTCGATGGATGGCAACAGATTCTTAATTTAACAGACCATCCCAATGAGAGTGAAGAATGGAACATACAGTTTGTTCTTTTCTGGTTCAGGTGGGTGGTTATTGTGGTCCATTGACACCAATGGCTGCAATGCCATTTTTTTAAACTCTTCCAAGGGGTTTACTACAAGTAGGCCAGATCCGGGTATTTTCAGTAGCAACCCTCGAGAGGGATTACTATCTATAGAGTAGGAACATTATTCCAGCATTGGTCATAACAGTCCAACTTGTCCGCAGTTACTACTATCTGATAATATTGTTTAACAACATTTTCTGGTAGGTCCCAAAGCCCCTCGCCCTAAACATTCAAAATCATGTAAGGTCAATATTACAGTTAAGTTAGACATTATAGGCTTTAAAATCAAAAAGAGTCCCATGCAAAAGCTTAAAATGCAATAAAATTGTTGTTGCCTATTAATGTGACTTGCACGCAGAAAATCGTGTCAAAAAAGGATTCCACTTACACAATGAAAGGTTAAAAACACTGCCTTTTACTGAAGATGAAACCCCTTCAGCCACATGGCTAATTAACAGATTCATTTCTGCACCTATATCAATGTTTCATTTCACTTTAAGTCTAAAACACTTTTCTGTGTGTAGGTATGAAGAAGTAGGCGCACATTTGTAACATAAATCTTGATTTTTGCTCTTTCAGTACAAATGTAAGCACAAAAACAAATAAGTTTTTGTTAGTCTACAAGACTATGGAATTTCTTTAGGACAGTCGTCCGTTTGCAGGGAAATAACACTTCATGGTGTCTGTAATGCCTTAATGATTAACCTTGGGTCTTATTTGAAGGGTGTTCCAGTGCCACTGATAAAGTCTGAATTGTTCTTACTTCAAACAGTAGCTACTTAATTTTACTTGATCAGAGCTGGTGCGGGATGAAAATAGGTGTCTCTTATGTAGTACTGTTTCCAAGGTTATGACTTGCTGCATGAATGTCTTATTTCCTTTTTCACAAATTAGCTTTGATAAATTGAGTAGACAGAAAGCCTTTTTAATTTGAAAGGATGTGGCATTAACATCTACCCGAGAAACTTCCGGTGTACAAGTTGCCCGTTCCACGGGTGCAGTACGATCACTTCTGCGCATTTAGGGGGTCATTACAATGAAAGCAACAAAAGTTCTCCACAGCGGACCAACGAAAAGCACCTCCAATTTCCAGAGTCCCATAAAATATTAACTTGTCTTGTGCTGTCCAACCTCCAAGACTTGCTGTGGTTCGGTCCCACTGGAATTCCAGATAGAAAATTTGAGAAAATGTGGAGGCAGCACCAATTGTAAAGTAATTCGCAAGAGACCAAAAGTAGTTCAAAAAATATTTGTTTCTTTTTATTTTCGTTTTTTCAATGTGCACAGGACAGCCAAAGCGTTTTGCTCCCCAACCATGGGAGCTTCGTCAGGGCAGGGTCAATAGGTGTGTCCCCACTGTCAATGCAGTGAAGTCGAAAGAAATGCTGTACCACTATAATGGTCAACAAAGCACACACTAAAAGTAAATTCAAAATCACACGAGCATATTCAGAACCAGGGGGGCCGTGGAGTATGTAGAACAAATCCACAAAGGTCAAAGTATCCTCATTTGGTTAATTTAAAGGTCAGAAGAGTTGTCTCAAATGGCAATAACGATATAGAAAAGGAGCAGACCTTGATAAGCTGCAATCGCGCACAAACTTAATCAGATCATACGAACGTGCCGGCCCCGTTGGAAAGTGCCGGCACGTGCTTTGTTGACCATTATAGTGGTACAGCATTTCTTTCGACTACGCTGCATTGACAGTCTTTTGGTGTCTTGCGAATTACTTTACAATTGGTGCTGCCTCCGCATTTTCTCAATCGGTCATTACAAAGAAGTTAACGATCACCATCGCCGAGACGACTGTGTCTACCATTACGCCATTGTAACGAGTAATACTCCTCCATATTATAATGGCGGGGGTATCACGGCGGACGCAAAGAGCGTCTGTAGCTTTTCCGACAGTCAGCAATCATTCCGATTGCTGGGCGGCCTTGGGCCACTAATATGGTGGCGGTGCCATCCATATTAGGATGTGTGTAGAGAAAGGCCTTTGCATGGCGGCGATGCCGCCATGGAAAGGCTGGAGGAGAGTAGCTTTGGGGCCGGGGGGTGGGAGGTGTACTTGGAGGGTGACCCTGGTACCCCCTCCATTTCCATGCACAAGGTGGCAGGCACCGAGCGGTGCCTGCCACGTTGTGCATGAAAATGCGCAGCATGGCAAATTGACATTGCAGCGGGTGATGCTGTAAGCAGCATCCGCCGCAATGTTAAACTGCGGAATGCAACCGCCACGGTGGCGGTCGCATCCTAATTCGCCGTGCGGGAGCGCCACATGCCTGGCGGCCGGCCCCAACACTGCAAGGGTAACGGGCGGACTCAGGTCCGTCCGCCATCCTAATCGACCCCCTAGTTACCACAGCATTTAGGTGAACTGATACACCGTATTTTAAATGCTTCTACCACAGCTGGAGTGGCACATCTTTTTAAAGTTTTTTTTTTTTTTTTTTTTTAAGACTTTTATTCGGCACCAAATAGAATGCACAGTAGGTTACAACAAACCAGAACAATAGATGCGTATTATTGGACGATGCCATACACGTCAATTGAAGAAGGGCAATGCAGGAGCGGGATAGTTCAGGCATGGTTGATCAGAAATACAGAGTGCCATTTTCCAATATAGGAGAATTATAAAGTAAAAAAAAAAAAAAATGAACAAAGTGCAATAAAAACAAGAAATACATAATACAGCAAAGGAAAATAAATCAACAAGCATGCGAGAGTCAAGAAGGCAAGTCGGGCAGCACAATTACAGGTAAGTAGTGAGAACGCCGTGGTGGCCTAGGACATAGCTCACGCATCTCGCTACAGGTCCACCATCGCAGGTCTCCCCTCAGTAAGGAGCGAAACTCCACCGGTGACAAGCATCATACATTGAAACACATCAGACCTCATGCCCACACCCCACCCTCCCATCTAAGTCAAACCACAGCGCCGAGCCAAAAGTGGTGAGTGTGACATCCGATGGCAGCGGGCGGGCGGAGGGGCCGCTCACAGCCTAACCCACCCCTTCCGGGACAATGGAATGAAGGGACTGGGACTGCGCCTTCTGGGTCAATTCTTCGACATAGCTGCGGTACGGCCCCCATATGTCTGTCGGACGGGAGGCCGAGGGGAGCAAGGCCGAAAACTCCACGCTGTTAACATTGCAGTGGGCCACACTCCTCAGCCATGCGGCAACCGTCGGAGCGCGGCGCGCGCCCCAGAGCAGCGCAACCTCCCTCTTGGCAAGAAGGAAGCACAAGGAAGCAAGCCTACGGATAGGTTGTGGGAAGTTAGTCACATAGCCCAATAAAGCAATTTCGGGGGTGGGATGTAGTGTCAAGCCCAGTATTTAACCCAAGACCCGGTGGACATCCAGCCAGTAGGCGTGTATCTTCGGGCACGTCCAAGACAGGTGGGCAAAGTTAGCATGAGGAGAGGCGCACCTAGGGCAACTGTGTGGTCTGGCAGCGTCTATTTTATGGGCAAGCGCGGGGGTGTGATACATCCTTCGTAGAAACTTGAAATGAAGAAGCTTGTGCCTACTATTCATGGACACTGTCTTGGTAACAGCGCAGCATGCCTCCCACTGGTCATCAGTAATCTGGTTGCCCAAGTCCCTCTCCCACGCAGCGCGCACCGCGGTGTCAAAAGAGGGAAGAGATGTCATACACAGCTTGTATAGTCGCGACACTACGTGAGCGCTCGTTTGGGATTGTATGATGAACGTGAGTGCCGGGTCCTCGGGCGGTGACAGTGGGAACGTTGGGAATTCAGCGCGCAGCATGGAGCGGAGCCTGGCCAGGGTGAACGCATCCATAAACGAGCGGTCCTCGAAGCGGGGGTCCTCCGTCAACGAAAAGGCATGTCCCTCAGGGAACAGATCGCCAATAGTGTGCAGTTGGAACTTGGACAGCGTGCGGTCAACTATCGCCTCTCCCGTGATGGGGAGCCAGTGAGGGTTGGGGAGAGGGAGCGAGGGAGAGTACAACCTGTCCATGCGGAGTAGTCTCCGTAACTTATCCCAGGCCCAGCTAGTCGTGGAGACCGGCTGAATGTCCTGTGGATCGCGGGGAAGTCCCTTGGGAAGTATGGAACAAAGCGGCACCGGAAGAGCCGTATCGGCCTCAGGTCGCAAGAAGGGGATCCTGGCATCCGGGTGGAACCAGGAGTGCGCGTACGAGCATTGCGCCACCAGGTAGTAAAGGTGAAAGTCCGGCATCCCGAACCCTCCTCGTTCATAAGGTAAGGTTAACGTGCGCCAAGCCACACGAGGGTTTTTGCCGCCCCATACCAGGCGCAGCAGGGCAGAGCGAAGCTGTGCAAAGAAAACCTTGGTCAGAGGGATCGGGATATTAGTGAACAAGTATAAGAATCGAGGGAGGACAACCATCTTGACAATGGCAATCCTTCCAGCCATGGACAGCGGAAGACGGAGCCAACGCTCCGTACTCTCCTCCAAAAAATCCAGGGCGCGCCCATAATTCAGTCTCACAATGGATACCGCATCCAGGTGGATGTGTATTCCAAGGTATTTGACCGAATCGGTGCACCACTCCAAAGGGAAGGGGCAATCCCATCGCGCCGTGGAGGGTGTTAAGGGAAAAATGAGCGACTTGTGCCAATTAATCTTCAGGCCAGAGTATGAGCCGAATCGTGCGATCTCATGGATCAAGGGTTCCAAGTTCGTACTAGGGGTGCGGACATACAGGACTGTGTCGTCCGCATATAAAGAGACAAGTAGAGGACCCGTGCGGAATTGTAGACCTCTGTGGAGGTGCTTCTCCTGAAAATGACGGACTAAAGGGTCCATTGCCAGAATATAAAGGAGTGGGGACAGTGGACAGCCCTGCCTGGTACCTCGGGAGAGCGCAAAGTTTTTAGTTATGGTGCCGTTTAAACGGATACGTGCCGTGGGAGCAGTGTATAGCAATTCTACCGTGGCCACATACATCGCAGGCATTCCCATTCTGCGCATGATGGATAAAAAAAAAGGCCATTCCAGTGTATCGAACGCTTTCTCAGCGTCTAGGAAGACCGCAGCAGCCGGGACGGAGGGGTCAATTTTATGTAGAACCGAGAACAGCGTACGGAGGTTGAGGGAGGTGGACCTCTGGGGGACAAAGCCGGATTGAGCCGGCGCGACCAGGGAATCTACAAGAAGCGCCAAACGGATAGCTAGGGCCTTCGCTAGGATTTTATAGTCAAGGTTGAGGAGGGACAGGGGGCGGTAAGAGCTACAGTGGGAGGGATCACGGCCCGACTTGGGAAGCAGAACTATGACTGCCTCACGGAGGGTGGGGGGGAGCACGCCCGTCTCCAACGCCTCCGCATAGACCTCCATCAAGCGTGGCACCAGCTCGTCTTTGTACTCCTTATAAAAATCGGCAGTAAACCCATCCAGGCCAGGTGCAGAGGAGCTCCTCATCGAGTCTATAGCCTCAATTATGTAGTCCGGGGTGATGGGATCCGCCAGAAAGTCTTGCATATGTTTCTCGAGGTAGACCATGGCTATTTCGTTAAGGTAGGGCCCTGGGTCGCAGTTGGAATCAGTTAGCGATGAAGTGTAAAGACGGGTGTAGTAGGCTAGAAAGGCATCGCAAACATCGGGAGTGGAGTAGTGTCTAGTGCCCTGAGCGTCGTAGATGTCGGGTATGTACGCCGCTTGGTATGGCGGGCGGAGCATCTGCGCTAGCAACTTGCCCGGTCTTTCCCCCTCCCCATACTGTCGCGCTGTGTAGTGCTTACCCAGAAATCGGAGCTCTCTATCCGCAGCGTCCCTAAAGTCTAGCAGGAGTTCTAGGCGCCTGGCCTCCCGGTCCGGGGAGGGATCCCCAAGTATCTCCCTATCCAGTGCTGAGAGGTCGGCCTCTAGGCGGGTTAGAGTGGTGCGAGTGTCACGAAGGGCCCCAACGTGTTTGGCGATACAGACCCCTCTGATGGTAGCCTTAAAACCCTCCCACAGTGTTGCCCAGGAGGCCACCGAACCCGTGTTAATGTCAAAGTAGTCATCAATGGCTGTGCGGACCTCCTCCGTGAAAGTCGGGTCAAGCAAGGCCCTGCTTGGGAAACGCCACTGCCTCTCATACCCTCCCAGTCTCGGGACTGCCAGTGTCAGCACCACCGGTGAGTGATCGGACAGAGTGCGCGGGGGCGTGGAAAGGGAGCGCATCCAACCGGCCACTCCTGGAGAGAGCAGCCAGTAGTCTATTCTGGTGCTGGTGTTATGGTAGCCTGAGTGGTGTGTGTACGCAGGGGATTGAGGGTGCGCCCTGGCCTCGACGTCAATTAGGGAAAAGTGGGAGCAGATGTCCGCCATCACTGCGCGGGAAAGAGGTTTGCAATCAGGGGAGAGGGAGGTGCTGTCCCTGGCGGGGGTCATCAAGAGGTTAAAGTCACCCCCCAACGCCAGTAAGTCAATGTCAGAGCGAAGTAGCAGAAGCTGTATGTGTTGAAAAAAGGCAGGGGAGTCGACATTAGGGCCGTACACACACGCCAAGGCTATTTTATACCCATGCAGCATTCCAGAGACAAGCACAAACCTACCCTCTTCGTCAGTCATGCTATCGAGCAAAACAAAGGGAACACGATTATGAACCAGTATCGCCACCCCTCTTGCGTATCTACTATAACATGAAAACACCCTATGCGCACCCCAACCCTTAGCCAGAGACTGAGTGTCCGAAGGCAACAAATGGGTTTCCTGCAGGAACAGCACATCTACCCTGTGGCGCACAGCATAGTTCAGAACCTGTCTGCGCTTCCGTGTGGTGTTCAGACCACGGACATTCCAAGTCATCATCGTTAGCATGGAGGGGCCAGCCCTAAGACCTATCCCGGCCATGGCATCACATCAAGAATGATCAAGAAAACTGCGTATTCGGCAAGCCCGGCCAATGAGTCTCGCAAGAAGATGCAACCAAAAAAAAAACACAAATACAACACACAACCCATCCCCCACCCGCCACCCAGCCTCCCGACATCCCCAGGAAGGCAGACCCCCATCAAAGGGAAAAACACAGCAAAAATTGACATGTATGAAAACCACAATTGCAAGAAGTACAGATTCGGAAAAAAAAAAAAAAAAAAACCCAAACCCTTAAAGCAAGTGAGCAAGCAGGCGTACACCTTGGGGGGTAGCAACGCCTCGCCACGCGGGCCATCCGGCAGAGCGAACACTATAGCAATGGTCGTGCAACAAACCAGAAAGAAAGAACCATTAAGTCCATATCGGATAGCATACAAAGAGGAGAAGAGTCAGGAGAGTCAGCCTCTGTCCGCATCCGCAAAAAGGTCGGCGCTGGACTGCGTGTCAGTGCGCGGGGGAGAATGCCCTCCAGAGCCAGAGGGGGACGAGGAGCGTCGCCGCTTGTAGCCGGCACAAAAGTCCTGCGCCTCAGCCGGTGAGTCAAAAATGCGGAATCTTCCATCCGCTTCCACCTTCAATCTCGCAGGATAGAGCATGGCGTACTTCAGGCCAAGGTTACGGAGAGCGGATTTGACGCTAGTGTACTTGCGACGCGCCTCCTGCACCATGAGCGTGTGATCCGGGAAAAAAGACAACTTGCTGCCCTGCCACTGCACGTCTCCCGCCTCACGTGCAGCGCGGAGTGCGGCGTCACGATCGCGAAAGTTCATGATGCGAGCTATTATAGGCCTGGGTGGAAGACCAGTGCGGGGCTTGGGCCCCAGTGACCTGTGGGCGCGCTCGACAACAAAGCCAGCAGTGAAGGTGTCTCTCCCAAAGAGCTCTATGAGTAGGTGCTCCACAAATGTGTCAAACCGGCCAGTAGCAGTCGTCTCCGCAACGCCCAAAATGCGAATATTATTGCGCCGGCTACGCGCTTCCAAGTCCTCATTCTTGATGGCCACGGTTTTAAGGATGGTTTTGACCCTCTCCAGCCGCTTCAGGGACTTCGCAGCCCCATCCTCAATGTCCGAAATTCTGGACTCCGCCAAATCAAGCCTACGGTCATGGGCCTGCACTGCAGTGGACATGTCTGAAAGACGCTGGTCCAGTGCATCAAACCGAGTGTCCAGCGCCTTGAAGCCAGCGCGCATGTCCCCCATCATGGCGGCCATCATCGCTGTGGCGTCCCCCGCCTCCGTTGTGCCAGCGGCCCCAGTGGCCGGTCCCGGCGGGGGGTCAGTGTCGGGGAGAGGGGTCTTGTCAAACGTAAGCTTCCGTTGGTTTGGGTCCTTCTTGCCCATCTTCAAGGCAGAGAGGGAGTGGTGGCTGTAGCAGAAATGGAACGCAGCGCCAACACACAGGGCAGGCGGTAACAGGAGGGCAGCAGGTTCGAGCCTCGGCGATCCCCAGAGGAGAGAGTACTGGTGGAAAGCGGCAAGTGAGGGCTGCAGAGGATCTGTCCACAAAGAGAGCGCCCTGGAGCCTGGCAGCAGTCAGCAGCAGCGTGCAGGGAGCAGGAGGATTGCAGTGAGGACCAGGAGTAGGCAGCGTCGCAGGTCCAAACTCAGGATCTGCAGGGCAGGGAGCGACCCTCTCCTGAAGTGAGGTCAGGAGGAAGGGGGGGAACAGCCGTCCCGCCAGGCGCGAGTGGGGCAGGGTCGCCGGAAGCCACTGGCGGGCGCCGCCAGCAATCGCGGCCGCCCCGAGCCCCGAGTCCCACCGCCCCCAGTCAAGCGCCCCCGCCGGCCGCCCAAAGAACCCCCGCACCAGGCCACCAATCGAGGCCCCGGTCACAGCGCGCCCACAGGCCCAGGGCCCCGGAGCGCGACAGGAAGCAGGCGCCCCAACCGGGGAGAGGGCACGGAGGTAGGGGAGCACGGTAGGGGGCCCCGCAGGTGCAGCAGAGAACCCGAGGCCCGGCAGGCGAGAGTCGAGCCGCGTCCGCCCAGAGCACCAGCCCCGAGGGGAAGATGGCGCCGAGGTCCGGAGGCCTCGCTACCCCTACGCCCCACTCACCGCCGAGGCCGCTCCCAACGATGGAATCAGGCTCCGAAGGCACCAGGCTGCATCAGGAGGCTCCGCAGGTAAGTTGCCGCAGGATAGGCGGGCGGATCATGCCGTGTTCGTCTCCGCCGGGAGCCCGCCTGGAGGAGCTTCACCAAAGTGCGGCCATTCCGCTCTCCGCCGTGGCCACGCCCCCCTTTTTAAAGTTATTGGCTCTGGATTTGTTCATTCATTTCAGCTCTCACACATTTTCTCTTTAAACGAAATGCGAAACATCTAGAGCATACACACATGCTTCTTGAGATGTCTGAAATGATCCTCATGCAGATTTTTTTTACTCGACAATGATTGGTACTTACAGAAGGAAGGGACGCCAGGGGTTCCAGGTTTGCTCCATCCTATGGAAACCTATTCATGGGTTTGTTTGAGATGGAGCATGCCTGGGGCTCTGGTAGAGATATCATGCTTACCTAAATAACAACAAATTCAATGTACAATTAACCTTTAACTATTCGAAACACGAGATTGAGTTTTTGGACCTTAGATTGTATACTGACATCAGTAGGATACTTAGCTACATTTACAGGAAGCAAACATCGTGTAACAGTGCACTCCACGCTACTAGTTGCTTTCCTAATCCCATTATAATGTCCATACCTTATGGTGAAAGGGTAAGGGCAAGACGTAACTGTAGTGAAGATCACAACTTTAAGAGAAACATCAAAAAGATGAGAAACTACTTCAGTGAGAGAGGATATGATGTCACCTGTTTAAATGTAGCTGAGAAAAAAATAGCTAAACTAGATAGGAAACCCAGACTTGTAACAGATACCAACAGAAAAGGTAATGAAACATATCAAACAAAAGTAGCATTTATAAAAGAATATAACACTTATAGTGGCCATATCTACAACATCTTAACAAAAAACTGCCACCTGTTGAAATCTAATACCATGCAGTTGGGCATCAGATCAGCTAAACCAAAGGTAACATATCGTAGAGGCAAGAATTTGAAAATTATATTATGTCCTAGTTTTGTCAGGAGAGTAAATGACAAAATCAAAAAGTGGCTACCACAAAGATCACATGGATTTTTTACATGTCGCAACTGTTGTGTATGTACTTTAGGTATCAACAAACAGATGTTCTTTCAATACCATAGCTCGAACGAATTTAAAATCAATTTTTTCCTCAATTGCAATACTACCTATACAGTTTACTTGATCAGATGTGCATGTAAAAAAAATTATATTGGAAGTAGCACATGGAGTCTTAAGCTCCGCATACAAGGGCATGTCAGAACAATCAAGAACAAAGATGACAAATATCCTGTTGCTGTTCATATAAACAATGCTCATCCGGATAACACCAAAATTAGCTTCCATGCCATAGATCATGTTAAGAGTTGTGATAGGGGTGGGAACAGGACAACTAATCTGAGACAAGCAGAGGCTAGATGCATCTGTCGCTTCTGCTCTGTTGCGTTTGGCCTGAACATCAATAACAAATTTCATCTTTTTTTTATAACCTTAGGAGACATCTCCTTTAACAATTCTACTTTAAAAATGGGACATTTTCTGTTTATTTCATTGATGCATATGGTCCATTTTGTTGACAGCCACCACACATGCAATCTGACGCGTACTGCGCTCATTTGTCCCCAGAGCAGTGATTTTGTGGCTTGCGATATTTTGTTATACCGTCTTGACGAATCAGCAAATTTATGGTATTTGTTATGCTGTATTTAGTAATTGTGCTCATTTGTTGTCAAGAGTGGGTCTTATGTGGCTTGAGATATTTCCAACACTCAAAGATGGCTCTCATGTTCATCTTGTCAGTTGGTAATTTGCATGGGTAATACCCAGACTGGGTTTCATTGCTTGTCATTGACTTTCAACAGTAGTCGCCACCGTGTGGTTGTTAATTATGTTTATTTTGGCAACTGTACGGGTGCCCTTACTGTAATGATTATCAAAAGCCATATTGATTGTGATTTTCAGCACAATTCCAACATGGCGGCCGTTTTTGATACATTAGTCTGTCCTCTGTGTTGGACACTTAAAGATGGATTTCTTTTTCACCATGTCAGGCTATACTTTGCATGGGTGACACCCGGACCGGGTTTCTCTGCTTGTTATTGACTTTCAATGGATTAGCACACGGTAGTCGACACTGCATGGTTGCTAATTACGTTGATTTTGGCAACTGTACGAGTACCCCTTACTGCGATAAACATCAAAAGACATACGGCTTGGGACATTCAGTACAATTCCAAAATGGCGCCCGTTTCTTACATCAGTCTGTCCTTTGTGTCTGTCAAGTGGGCAACCTCACAGCTGTGAACCCTTGAATGCACATTATAAAATAGGTTTTACTCAGGCCGTTCATTTCTTACTGTTGAACCGGATGCCATGCTGGAACTTTATTGGGGCAATTGCACTCCGTGAGTATTATGTTGAACATGTTCTTTCACTTAACTAATGGCTGTATAAATGTCGGAATTCAGCGTCACTTCCAAGTTAACAATGAAGGAGATGAATTATGTCATATTAAAACATTTTTATTATCCTTTACAGATAGTAATTGTGTTTTTGCAATTTGAGACTTATGCTCGTCCCTTGTTAGAGCAGGCCCTATATGGCTTGTATTACTTATAATACCACAAATATGGCGCCCGCTCGGACTATAGTATCTCATTTTTCTGGAGGAGTGACACTTTCACTGAGCTCCATTACTTGAGATAGATCAATGTTGAAACAGCATATAGTAGTTGCCACTGTGGTTTTGCTAATTACGTTTATTTGCTGACCGGGACAAAGTTTTCTCAATGCAGTAAATGCCATAACACACTTTCGTTTTGTATTCTCTTTAACTTAAATAATACCTGCATAGTCTAAATAAACAAGCATCGGCATAGCCAATAGCTCTCGGTTTTGGGACCTTATAAGTATTTAGTTATGCAGCAAAATATCCTTGGTGCAACAACATCAACTGTTGCATGGCTAAACACTTATAAGGTACAAGGTTTAGCCATGCAACAGCTGATGTTGTTGCACCAAGGATATTGTGCTGCAAAACTAAATACTTATAAGATCCCAAAAGCGAGACCTTTTGGCTATGCCAATGCTTGTTTAAAAAGGTACTATGTAAAGCTTTAGCCTAAACAGAAACACGGCATCTCAGTGGCACACATTAAGCACTAGAATAAAATTACATGCTTAAAATCCCCACCTCCCCCAGCACTACCAACTTGTGGTGCACTTGCTGTTAAATGTATATGGCGAGCCCTATTGCCAGATATCTTGCTAGCATAAGCCCCTGTGTGCACCACAAGAAAGCAGCTCAGTGAAATGCATAAGCAAACACTGTGGTCTGTTTGTGGCATAGCAAGCTTTAGAGAGGGTGTGTTCATACATGTTAACTAGCGTATAGTTAAAAAAATGCGGCTAAAAAAAACGTACACAGGTAATACTGTGGGGGACCAGGTCAGTAACACCACAACACTCCTTCAATAACTACTACACATGCCTGTGTTTAAAAACATATTACTTAACAGTAACAGTTACTTTGCCGCCTAATTCTTAATATACATTAGCGTATATTGTACACGTAAATCTATATACTATTCACATGGACTAGAAGGGCGGTGGTAGCTACGTAATACCTCCTGCACATAAACAAACATTATAACGTAGCTCCACTTAAACTAATATGTAATCCGTATGACTAGATAAATATTAAGGGGCCCATTAGGATGGCGGGCGGATCGCCCCCGCCATCAGTGCACAAATGACCCCCCGCCATATTAACATGGCTGGGGGGTCCGCGGCGGACGGAAAGACCGTCCGCCGCTTTTCCGCCCCGGTCGCCTTGCGGAGTCTGCTTTGGGGGCCCATTGCGGGCCCCCAAGGACTCCGGGAGGGTGAGGGGTGCACATGGGGGGTACCTATAGTACCCCCCAGCATTTCAAAGAACAATGTGGCAGGCACCGCGCAGTGCCTGTCACATTGTGCTTTGAGATGCACAAGGCAATGGTAAAAATACAGGATGCGTCCGCCACTGTGGTGGGCGCATCCTAATTCCACCCACGGGACCCCCGTCCTTATGGCAGGAGGTCCCTTGTACCGGGAGGATGGCGGGCAGGCAAAGTCCGCCCGCCATCCTAATGGGGGCCTAAGTGTTTCATCCGCAAAGCAAGGTTAATAAACACAAGTAAATAAATAAAACATGTTTGCCCAACACGTACGTTGGGAAAACAACGCACTATCGGCATAACTAATGCCTATGTGAAACGGTTCAATACATTAGGGCTGAGTTTGCGCTACATACAATTGGAAAAAAAACTAAACAACACTTATAACCCTGAACTGCTGCTGAGTTAAAATATTTTTTTACCAGAGTTTGAGGACAAAAACAGAGACCCAGATCGGCTTCCTTAGCAGCACCTGCTTGGACCCGGCCTACTTAAAGCCCTGTGTGAAGTCTAGTGTTGTTAATGTTTAAACATGTCGAAGGCATACACAATTAATAAAGGGCGTAGATTAAAAGACTTAAGCTAAAAATCAGGGTTCAACATAGTGTGCCGCTAAACTGGCATTTTGCTACTCCTGTCAGTGCATCCAGATATAAAACACAACCCACATTACACCTACAAAAAGTCTTGACTATTAGCTTTGTGAACGTTAAAACCCCAAGAGGACCTATAGCAATAGAAATGGCAAATAGTAAAAGAAAAAAAAATGTGTAGTATCATTCATTTTGTAAGAATTGATAACATATTGCCCACCCCATAAAAATACAAATATCATGTACTTACCTTAGTTTAAAATAATAAAACAAAGTTGTATTCTGTATGTTCCATAGATCCAATTGCAGCATCTAATCCCCAAAAAGAAAAGTTGTTTTTTGCTTTGTGCGAGGTAATCACTGTTTAAATATGGTGGTAGATAATAAAACTTTAACATTGGCAACACACAAGCTACGAATAAAAAAAAAAACGAGCTCCTAAAAAAGGTGCCTCCCAATTCACTGAAATGTAAATGTTACCTTTAGGCTATAGTCTGAGTTGTAGTGCTTTGAAATGCAAAGGTAATAGCTGTGTTTGATGTTGTAGTTTTGTAAAGAGGAAGGGTGTGGTAAAAAAATATTGTGTATGTTTTCGGCCAAGTGAAACATCAAAAACAGTTGGTGTTAAGCTGCGCATAACAAAAGCATCGGCATCTGTTTTTTTTTTTACAAATTAAGCACTGGGCAAGCGACTGTAACTAAGCCCCAAACAACATAGGAACCGCAGCTGGTTGGGCGCATGTGCATTGTGTGTGGAGTAAAAGGCGCTTATTGAGAGGGGAATTTAAAAGTTTATACAAAGCATGTGGATGCATATGGATGCGCGTAAAAGTCATGTATAGAAGAGGATGGATGTGTGAGTTGTAAGACTGATACAAATAGTAAGACATATTGAGAGCTCAATATTTAGTAATGTGTTGGACAATGCATCTAAATGTACAATACGGGTACTTATAGAGAGTAAATAGCGCACATAGATGGAAAGCTACGCGTGTAGTGTAGAAAACACAAAAGTGAACAGGCATGCAAGTTTACAAATGTTCACGCAATGGAACTAAAATGTAGGCGATGATAAAAGCCACATACAACAATAAAAGGACAAGCCTCTAATGTGAAAATCTGAAATAGTTAACAAAGGCATAATGTGAGAGTGGAGTGTAAAAGGCAAACATGAAGTTAAAAAGGCTAATATGTGTGTAAAAAAGGCTGAAGAGGCCTGGAAAGGACACGCTTCGATTTGAAAGGACGCACAAGAAGCGCTTTAAAAAACAAATAGTGCGCGAAAGGCAAAGCACTAGGAGGAAGGCTGTAACAGAAAGAAATAGAACAAGTTATGAGGGCGTCCGTTGTTGTGGTACTTTAAATAGCATTCAATCAGTTTCGTAGTAATGATTCCGGCCATACATGACGTGCTCTGTGGTGAGGGAGGGGGAAGGGTAAGGTGCCTCGCCGAGTGTGAGAGAAAGAAGGACGGACATGAAGGCCAGCAGAGTGACGCCGGCATTGAAGCGAGGCGTGCGTGGTAAGGGAGGGCCTTCACACATGCAATAAAAGAAGCCAAATGGCAGATGTGCACGATGGCAGCTGTGCACATAACGAGCATGCTTGTGCGCGTGATAGTAAGCTGGTCGCCGGGAAAGCAGCACTTTTCAAAGCAGCTACCAAATGTCTTGACCAGACCAGCGCATGCAGAGAGTGCAACAGTAAGGAAAGCGTTGGATAGCATAGGGGTAAAAATTACTATTCCCACTCCAGAGAGTGCAACAGTAGGGAAAGCATTGGATAGCGTAGGGGTAAAAAATACTATTCCCACTCCAGAGAGTGCAACAGTAGGGAAAGCGTTGGATAGCGTAGGGGTAAAAAATACTATTCCCACTCCAGAGAGTGCAACAGTAGGGAAAGCAATGGATAGCGGGAAGGTAAAAATTACTATTCCCACTCCAGAGAGTGCAACCGTAGGGAAAATGTTGGATAGCACAGGGGTAAAAATTACTATTCCCACTCCAGAGAGTGCAACAGTAGGGAAAGCGTTGGATAGCCTAGGGGCAAAAATTACTATCCCACTCTAGTGATTTTAACAGTAGGGAAAGTAATGATTTAATATAATAATAAAAATAAATTATATATCAATACCAATAAAAAAATAATTAAAATGAATTGCCAATTTTATATTATGTCATAATTAATTAGAAATACAAATAAATATTAGTTATTAAAATGTATTACGTATTCATAATTAATTAACCGCGAATTAATTTGCAATAACAAAAACTAATTAATGATAAAAATTGATACCAATTAATAATTAACAGTAAATTAATTATCAATACACAAAAAGTATTTTTATTATGTGATTAATTACAATTAAATTACTTCCCAACCTATTTCCCTATAAACCCACAATCTGCTACAGAAAATAAACTAATACAATTATCGTAATTATAAATTAATCAATCAATACAAATTAATTGCTAATTAAAAATGTATAAACAATCAATAAAAAATCAATATAAATAAATAAAAATGATTTACTTAATTACAATTGCATTACTTCCCACCCTATACACCTATAAACCCACAACCCGCTATGGAAAATAAATTAATAAAATTAACATAATTATCAATTAATACAAATTTATTACCGATTAAAAATTAACAATAAATTCTAAATGAATACCAATAAATAAATAAAAATATTTAATTAATTACAAATAAATTACCTCCCACCCTTTTCCCCTATAAACCCACAACCCGCTACTGAACTAAAACGCAAAATTCAATAAAAATTAATTAGTAATTTCTAAAAATAATATTTAATTTACTATATTTAAATTACTTCCCACCTTATTCCCCTATAACCCACAACCCGCTACAGAATTAAATTACACAAAAATTAAATAAAAAAAATTCATTACTTAAAATAAATTACAAAAATAATATACACTTTTCACGCATATACTAACATACAAAACACTTAAAAAATTTGTTTTAACACCTATATAATATACTTCGATATTTTGACTTTCTATATTTTAAAAATCGATATTATATTACTTACCTTCAATTCGGTATTTTTCACCACTATATTGTGTCCATTCGATATTTTGTCCATTCTATATTTTTTGTTAGATATTATGGCTATTCTATATTTTGTATTCGATATTATGTCTAGCTTCTGCATAATCTTCGTAATGATGTAATTTGGAACAGTGCAAAATATCCAGACCTCAACTAATCCTTGGCGTTAGATCTTTCAGAAAGAGCTTCAATTGGGCGGGAGTCCATGAATTCAAGAGTTCGATTGTACAATTAGATAATTTAAAAGCAATCATCAAGTTCTGGCTTAGAGTATATTTTGTCGATCCGGTCTCAAATGTCTCTTTTTTTAGTAAAAATCTTAGAGTGCCTTGGTCTGCGTGTAATAGATTGTACGCCCATCTTAGTAGATTTGTAATTGCTCTGGCAAAGGAGCTAACTAAGGAGAATTCTAAACGCAGAACTTGTGCAGGGACAGCATTTTGGACCTTAGACAGTTTACGGAGGATTTTCCCTTCTTTTCTTTGAATTTGTTGCCACTGGGCAATTGGAATATATTCCAGAGCATACGATAGAATCGGAGGGATCTTGGAGCTGTAAACCTGAAGTAAGAAATGAAAGTGTCGTTGCCCAGAAGAGGCGTATAATCGTTGGAGCGCACCCACGTGAACATCTTCTATTTAATTTAGACGCTTCAGGTGGCTAGAATTTCAGGATGATTGATTAAAGATCCTACCCAAATAAGTATATTCTTTTACCACTTCTAGCGTTTGTCCTCCTAGTGTTATAATTTGTGTAAAGTTTTCTCCCTCTAAAGGAAACTATTTTTGTTTTGGTTATGTATGGAATCAGGAAATTTTCCTTCGTATAGCTAGTTAGTACACCTAGATTCCTTTGTAATCCGAAAGGGGTAAGATCAAAGATTACAACGTCGTCGGCGTTAAATCATGGTGTGTATGCTATAAGATGCTATCTTTGGGGGGAAATGTATAACCTGTAGGAAACTGTCTGGAAGATCACTAAAGTTTATTGAAAAAAGTAGGGGAGACAAAAGGCAGCCTTGCCTGAGACCGTTTGATGTTGCGATTGGGGTGGCTAGACCCTTTTCTTGTCCCAGTTGTACCTGGCACCACGTTTCAAAGTGCAAAGAAATAATACGATAGAGAAGAGTTTCCGGGATTCCCAGATTTCTGAGTTTCTTCCAGAGTGTTGGTCTGTCCACTCTATCAAATGTGGTTGAAAAGTCAACAAATACCGTGTACACGACCTGCCATTTCAGTGATACGTATTTGTCGATGATAGTCTGCAAAACCGCTATGTTGTCTGTTACTGCATGTTTCTGCCTAAATCCTGCCTGATTTAGAGGGATAGCTCCAGAAGAAAAAGCCCAATCTTTGAGATGGTCCAGGACGCTTGCTGCAAAGATCGTCCCTATTGCGTCCAACAAGGCTATCTGTCGGTAGTTGCCTGGATACAGCCGGGAACCTTTCTTATGGATGGGGATGACAGCAGATACACACACAGCTCAGCGATTTTTATGAGGCATTATTAGCAAATTACCGAAGGGCAGATTCTGACATAGAGGGATACTTAGAGGGGCCAAAGTTACTAAAGTTACACAGCAAGATGAAGATATGCTGGATGAACTTGTATTGATAGAAGGTGTGTCCAGTATGGTGAGACTACAACCTGATAAATCACAAGGCCCCCATGGATACACCCACAATCCTTTCAAAGTGTTCTGCAACGTCTTGTCCCAGTTCTTTCTCGTCTCTTCAACTCTTTAGAGAATATCTGTGCTCTTTGGAACTCACAGATACTATCATGGCGAAAAAGAATATGGTCATACCTTGGCAGGGCAAAGACCCAGTGCGATGTGAGTCGTAACGGCCCATCTCATTAATTAATGAATTAACAAAGACCCAAAGCTCTCTATGAGTATCCCAACCATTCAACACGACCCTATGATGCCAGGCTCAGTAGATCCTTTCCAGAAGGGATTTATGCAAGATAGATGTAGCAATAATACAAAATGGGTCTACATATAATTGGTGATGTGCATACAACATGAATACAGGCCCTAATACTGCCTATGGATGACGAAAAAGCATTTGGTAGAGTTTATTGGCCCTACCTGGGATAGACACTCAAACATTTTTGGTTTTGGGAGAGATTTTGTAGTTGGAGTGTCAGAGGGTAAGAGGCGATTAAGCTGAGGGTCAAAGTCTATGGGTGGTAACATCTCTTCTAGTAGGTGGTAGTGATATATTTAGTGTCTGAATAATACAAATTATCACAAAAGGATGTCTTACAATACACATTAAAAAATGTACAGACTTAAATACATGAAGCAACTCAATTAAACAAAAAAGTTAATTTACTCGTAATACAAAAAAGAAGCAAACACAATCCCATAAAAATGCAGAGCACTTGAAACAGAGAACACACACGTATTCATAAATTCCCTTTACACAGATAGTCAGCCACATTAAAATGAATGCTACTGTATAAGACTTTAAAGTGCTGCATGCTCATCTGTTCAATATAAACTCCACAAAGTAGCATTTTACAACACTTTATAATAAAGTCACACAGATCTACTCTTCCTTCCCGATAGCAGCCACAAATCCAGGAGCAACCGACCAAACATCCTCGAGTCACCTCACCCCCCCAGATCAGCCAAATCTTGAACATTTCCCCCTATTAGACCTTGACACCCTTAACCGATTGGCACGCCAAGTCAAATCTGGCTCTCCCCATGACCCAGCCCCACCGGAGATCTTGCTCCAGGCAAGTCAAGCCACCCTGCCTGTAATTATGGATCTATTAAACTCTTCCATTTCCTCCTGTACAGTGCCCACTGTATGGAAGAGAGCCATTGTACGGGCACTGTTAAAAAAATCTAACCTTGATCCAGATGATCATTCCAGTTACCGTCCTATCTCACTTCTCCCCTGGGCAAGCAAGGTCCTGGAGAAGTACATAAACACTCAGATAGTTCAATTCCTTGAGAACAACTTGCTATTGGACACGACCCAGACAGGCTTCAGACCTAAGCACGGTACTGAAACCGCCTTGCTAGCGGTTACCGAAGAATCACGCAGGATACTAGATCAAGGAGGATCAGTGGCAGTGATCCTCCTTGACCTAAGTGCAGCCTTTGATACGGTCAGCTACGCCACCTTGCTGAACCGTTTACGTAACATCGGAGTAACAGGCAATGCACTGAGATGGCTTGAATCCTTCTTGACTAACAGATCTTTTCAGATCTTTGACGGAGAAATAGTGTCAGCCAGCAAATCACTGAGTTGTGGGGTTCCGCAGGGCTCCTCCTTAAGCCCTGCGTTGTTTAACATATATATGAAACCACTGGCTGGGGTCGTCGAACCACACGGTATTAAGATCATATCGTATGCCGACGATACCCAGCTAGTGGTTTCTCTGGCGCAAGAGAGCAACAGACAAACCCCGGAAGGCCTGATGAAATGTTTAGAGGATGTCAAGGAGTGGATGACAATTTCCTCTCTAAAACTTAATGGAGATAAAACTGAGCTCATGTTCCTGGGCCCAGTATCACCATTGCCACTCATCTCCCTATGGCCCCCCTGTCTGGGTACCCCTCCTACCCCTAAGGAAAGTGTAAAAAGCCTAGGAGTATGGCTGGACAAAAGTCTCTCTTTTACCACTCAGGCCACTAAACTATCTGCCACATGTTTCGGCCTACTCAGAACACTGAGGAAAGTTCTACCCCTTTTACCAATGGTAGCCAAACAGGTGGCAGTACAAGGCCTGATTCAGTCCCGGCTAGACTCAAATAACGCCCTATACGTGGGAGCCCCTGAGATGACCTTACGAAAGTTGCAGGTGGTACAGAACTGTGCAGCCCGTACCCTGCTACAGATCCCACGCACTCAGTCAGCTAGATCCGGATTAAAAAGTCTGCATTGGCTGCCAGTGAGGCAGAGAGTGGCATTCAAGGCACTATGTATTGCCCACCGGGCCTTCTGGAAGACAGGCCCAGTAATCAACGACAACCTAGTCACTCGCTACCACCCAAGTAGAAATCTTCGCTCTACGGAGGCTTTCTTGGCTGTGGTAACCAGAGTTAGGAGAGCTAGGACCGGAGGCAGGATGTTCTCCCTGAACGCCTCGAAGTTATGGAATTCCTCTACAACTCCGGTCCAACTCGAACCTGCTCTCATTCCGCAAACAACTGAAGACCCTTCTGTTTGCAAGGTCCACCGAGCTCTAACCTCTCCCGCTCTGCCCACCTCTGTCTACATACTCAGCGCTTGGACGCCCATTGGGCAGCAATCGCGCTATACAAATCAACATACAATACAATACAATACAATACACTTCGAAGTGCCAAATGTTTAAGGACAGAGAGTCTACTTAATCTTAGATTAATAAAACACAACAAGATGACGTTTTGCAATAAAAAAAGGCATATGCAATAAAAAGAAAACCTGTAGTTGTTAAAAATATAACTTTGGGCATAGGAATACATTAGTCCTAGAAAATTTCCATGTGCCTTGGTACAGTATAAAACTGTAATTATCTAGTTATATAATTTAATCAGACAGTAGCCAGAAAAGTGGTAAGTGCATAGACTTAAAAGAGTAAAAAAAAGTTTAAACTCCATAGTAAATCAATAAACACTCAGGGGCAGATTCCAATCCAGGTCGGAAACCGTACCGTCCGACATGGACCGGGACACAATTCCGACCGACTCATACATGCGCCGTAGGACCTGCGAAGTACGATGCATTTCATACAGGTTACAACCGACTCGCACAGAGTATATTCAGTCTGACCGAAACGTACAGAAAACATTGACTCACTCGTAAACGGACCGGGAACCCTTACGACCGACACGGACCGGGAATAGTTCTGACGGACACGAACACGTGCCGTACGACCTGCGAAGTACGATGCAATGCGTGTGAAATGAAACCGACTTGCACGGAGCTCAAGACATAAAACAGAAACGTAATGAACAAAGGGAATAGCATTGAAAAGAGTCTGTCGTGTCCGACACGTACGCAAACGCTGCAACATAGCACAATGTGAGTGAGACCGACTCGTATCACCCCGCAATTGACGCTGTAAGCGTCTGTTCCTGTCAACTGAACATCTCCGTCATGCTCAAAATAAATCAACAAAAATAGGCAGAAAAAGGCCAAACAAGCATTGACAAAAGAAAAAAAAGTCAAACTAAGACACACCCACAACACCACCTATATAAAGGACCCAAATCCATACCATGATCCTTTGCAAATTCCACAGAGCTGCCAGCAGGGAACACAACACACTGCACTGACAGACACACTCACAACTCACACAACACACAACCTTTACACCATTAGCTCCTCACTAAACCAGACTCACAAACAGGCAGCTGAACTCACACCCACTTGCCCTCACTTCCACCCTCACACACACATCAATCTCCACCACCACCCATCACCATGCCCCCAAAGAAGAATCCAAAGTTCACAAATAGTGAGTTGGAAGTGATGGTCGATAGAATTCTCAGAGTAGAGCCACAGTTATTTGGCACATTGGTTAAACAGACACCCTGTCTCAGAAAACAAAGATGTGGGAGAGGATTGTGAACAAGGTGAACGCACAAGCAGCTTGCCTGAGCACAATGGACGACATCAGGAACAGGTGATACGATATACACAGGAGGGTCAAGAAGCTCATCGACAAAGACCATGTCCTGAGCCAGCGTACTGGCTGTGGCCCTCCTGCCACACCTGTGCATTTCACTTCCTGGGAGGAGAAGGTGAGGGCCATCCTCCCACCTGTGGGCATCCATGGATTATCCGGAATACCAGAGCCTGGTGAGTACACAAACAACTAATCTAAATTATGAGGCAATAGCAATCCACACCCACAGACATTAATGTCAGGGGGTCAGTAAAACCATTTGCTGTTATCAAGCCACATCAACCCAAACAAATATCCTGTGATGTTTATGCCAGTTTGATAAACACAATACCTGCAATGTCTCACTAACATGTAGCTATGTCAATACATATACAAACATACTGACAAATACAGCAAGGATTTGGCTCTAAACACCAACAAACACTGTCAGCCATCTTGCTAGCACAGTTACACTCACTCCCAGGGAAGCAGAGTCCCAGGAAGGAAGGCTGGGTTTGCTGGGAAGGTGGGTGTAGCCAACAGCATGATGGGAGTTGTAGTCACAGTCAACAGTCTCCTCCCACATGGCCCAGGAATACACCCATGCACCATGCTCACCTCACAGGGAGTGGAAAAGTACTGCCAAGATGGCTGACACTGGCCTCTGGTGTGGGGAGCACAAGGCCCTGCTGGGAGTAGTGCTCAAACAAACACCAGGCACCACTGTCTGACACATTGAATGTCAAGTTTGACTCACTGTCATAGAAGCATGGTTCATGATGGCCTATCTGGGTTGTGGGGGAAGAGGAGCGCTAGCTCTGGCCATATCTACACGCAGACCCTGTCACTCACACACACACCCCTCCCACCAACACCAAACACCACACCTGGGACCAAGATCAACCTGAGACTCCTGGTAAATCTACTTCCAAGATGCCTGATACTGGGCCCTTGGGTGAGGAGCACCAATCCATGGAGGGATCTGTGTTCAAACTCAGATCGTAACTAACAACATACCTGCAATGTAACAGGAAAGCTCACCATTCACACATGTGACAAAACCTAGCACAGACTCACAGCAAGGCAATGTGATCCAAACACCAGTCACATGCAGCAGCCATCTTGTTTGCACACATTCACTACCAGGAAATCTGAGTCACAGAAAGGAAGTTTGGGTTTGCTGGGAAGGTGGGTGTAGCCGAAAGCATGATGGGAATCGTAGTCACAGCTAACAATCGTCCACCCACATGGTCCATCAAGCACACCTTAAACTATGCCCATCTCACAGGGAGTGGAAAAGTACTGCCAAGATGGCTGACACTGGGCTCTGGTGGGGGAGCACTAGGCCCTGTTGGGACATATGCTTAAACTAAGACTAGGACACCACTGTTAGCCATCTTGCCAGCACTGCATCACGCACTCACAGGGAAGCAGAGTCCAAGGAAGGAAGGTTGGGTTTGCTGGGAAGGTGGGTGTAGACAATAACATGATGGGAGTTGAGGTCACAGCCAATAGTCCTCTTCCCACATGGCCCAGGAATACCACCATGTACCATGCTCACCTCACAGGGAGTGGAAAAGTACTGCCAAGATGGCTGAAACTGGCCTCTGGCGTGGGGAGCACAAGGTCCTGCTGGGAGTAGTGCTCAAACAAACACCAGGCACCACTGTCTGACTACTTGAATGTGAAGTTTGACTCACTGTCATAGAAGCATGGTTCATGATGGCCTATCTGGGCTGTGGGGCAAGAGGAGTGCTAGCTCTGACCACATCTACCAGCAGGCCCTGTCACACACACCCCTCCCACCAACACCAAACACCACACCTGGGACCAAGCCCAACCTGAGACTCAAGGTAAATCTACTTCCAAGATGCCTGACACTGGGCCCTGCGGAGAGGAGCACACATCCATGGTGGGATCTGTGTTCAAATTCAGATCGTAACTAACAACATATCTGCAATGTAACAGGAAATCTTACCATTTACAAATGTCAAGAAACTTAGCACAAACTCACCGCAAGGCAACAATGTGATCCAAACACCATTCACATGCAGCAGCCATCTTGTTTGCACACATTCACTACCAGAAAAGCTGAGTCACAGAAAGAAAGTTTGGGTTTGCTGGGAAGGTGGGTGTAGCCGAAAGCATGATGGGAGTCGTAGTCACAGCTAACAATCCTCCACCCACATGGCCCATCAAGCACACCTTAAACTATGCCCATCTCACAGGGAGTGGAAAAGTACTAACAAGATGGCTGACACTGGGCTCTGGTGTGGGTAGCACAAGGCCCTGTTGGGACATGTGTTCAAACAAACACCAGGACACCACTGTCAGCCATCTTGCCAGCACTGCATCACTCACTCACAGGGAAGCAGAGTCCCAGGAAGGAAGGTTGGGTTTGCTGGGAAGGTGGGTGTAGCCAACCGCATGATGGGAGTTGAAGTCACAGCCAATAGTCCTCATCCCACATGGCCCAGGAATACCACCATGTACCATGCTCACCTCACAGGGAGTGGAAAAGTACTGCTAAGATGCCTGACACTGGCCTCTGCTGTTGGGAGCACAAGGCCCGATTGGACTCCCACATGTCCAGGGTGGAGACACACATGTCCTGCATGGAGTCCAAAATGGACAAATTTGATGAACTCACGGTGGTGCATAGGGACATACTCACATGCCTCTGCCAGATTGCAACCAACATGTCCACACCTCCATGTGTGCCCACTACATCTGTTGCTACAACATCTGCAACTGCCACAGGGAGGGATGAGGAATCTAGCGCAGAGTGGAGTGGAGTGGAAATGTTTTCTGTTTCTGTATGTCTGCTCATGTGCTTGTGGTGGTACCAAAGCAACATGTGTACCATCAATTGAGCCTATAACATTTTGCATCCTTCCCAGTGCATAGAAGTCACCCTTATTGCTAGGCATTTGTTGTGGAGTTAGAAATTTGATGTTTCTGCTCAGATGACACAACATTGCCTTCAAAACATCACGTAGCACACGGCTGAACATGGTCTGTGGCATCCCACCAGCACCAGCCACAGTGTATTGGAAGGATCCCGTGGCAAAGAAATGTAGGGCTGCCATCACCTTCACCTTGGTGGTCAGCGCAGTACGATACGCCAGTCCAGGTTGTAAATGTGGGGCCAACTGCTCTGCCAAATCCTTAATCAGTGGTCGGATGCAGTAAGGTTCAGCCATGGTTGCATGGTCTGGGAAGGGTCTGTGGATATTTGCCCTCCTGCAGTATATAGGTAAATGCCCTCCTGCAGTTTATAGGTAATCAAAGAAAGATTGTCAGTTCACCTACATATGTGGCAATGGCCATGCATAATAGCACATGCTACATCATATCAAAAAAAGAGGGCGGGGTGGGAAAACTCAATACACCCTTGCGGGCTTGTGCAAATACTAACAGTATAGGTGTTAAAGTGCCTGTAAGGTAATTTATATCAATCAAGACACAATTGAGTCACGTGTGTGCAATTCAGCATGGACACACATGCCAGCTATGTGCCCCTCATCTATCATTTCAGCTCCACATGGCTATGCTATTCTGTTGACAATCAATGGGCTCTGTCACAGTACATCTGAACAAATGTCACACACAAAACACACACCTCAGTGACTAGTGAGGATAGATGTGTTGTCAAAATGACAGGTGTTTGTAAGTTACACACACAAGGATCATGTATTGCCATATGGACACAGTCATTATGTAACGTCTGAAGTACACGTACCAACACAAACATTAAACACACATGATGTGCTAACAGGCTTGTTTACAGGGCATACATGGATGTCTGTGACACACAGACACAACATAAACTCACATGCATAAAACAGATGGATGTTGGAAAGGATTCACATCCACAAAATACAATTAGGTACATGTGCGTAGCATTATATGCAAATAATCAGGATGTACCCCACAGTGGTAGCCCAGGAACACCCTGTAACACACAGTACCTTTCAAGTGCAATTTAGGGTGTATGCCACATGTCATTAGACAATGAGCCCCTTTAACTGTGCCCGGGCCATGGGTATTAATCAGCAAAGTTCTCACTCATAGTAGTGAGGTGCATCACACGTAATGATTTTTGGTACCATGTAAAAGGCACATCCTGGTAGTGTGTACCACAATGAGCCCCATCAAATATGACATGTGTAGACAGACATGTGTAGACATGTACCCACACATGTGATGATGCCTAAAATGTGATTATGTGTACTGTGTGATAGGCTGTCAGTGTGTTTTAGAGCACCTGAGTCCCTGCCAAAAGATCTTGTTTGGCATCCTTTGGCCACTGAATGTAATGGTGACTGAAAAGGGTGAAAATTCAAAAGACACCTCGGACAATTTCGAACCAAGACGTATGCACGCATTGGCCATTGAATGTAATGGTGACTGACGGGGGTGAAGAACAATAGTTACTTACCTGTAATCTGTGGTTCTCCAGTATTGGTGTCTTTCATAGATTCACATGCCTGAATCATTCCCCGACGTTGGAGTGGGTACATAAAATAGCAATAATATGCCATAATATCAATGTAAAACCAGTAATTCCCAACCAGGAAGCAAAGTAGCCCAAGCTACAGGAGAAAAAACTTCCACACTCATGACTATCCTAGTCATTTTGTATAGACCAAGCTGTAGCCAATCAGGCGACAGCACCCACCAGAAGGTTCTCCCCAGAGGCTCAGGCTCTCAGATTTTCTCGTAAGGAATGATGGTAAACCAATGTAGCCTAAGAGCCTCTGAGGGGAGGTGGGCGGGTTGCATGTGAATCTATGAAAGATACCAATACTGGAGAACCACAGATTACAGGTAAATTACTATTGTTCTTCTCCAGTATTAGAGATGTCTTTCATAGATTCACATGATTGGATCAGAGTCGATAGCAGTACACATCCGTGTCTGGAAGACGCTCTTTGTAGCATAAGCTGGTAAATATGAGATGCACATAACCATGAAATACATGTGTGTGTGTTTATATATATATATATATATATATATATATATATATATATATATATATATATATATCACATCACTAAAAGCATGCTAAAATGCAAATACTTGAGCATGTGCACAATAAAATAAGCATAACGAGCGTCTGACAGCAGTAAGAGGAGGTGGGAAACAGAGGCTCACCTTATTTGAAAAGATTAAGCAGGACTGCTTGACCCACTGAAGCATCGGTCTCGCTGGCTGCATCCAAACAGTAGTGTTTGGTTAAAGTATGCCGACTGGCCCAGGTCGCCGCTCTGCAGATGTGCTGGAGAGGGACTCCACAAAAAAGAGCAGTTGAGGAAGACACTGCCCTTGTAGAGTGCGCTCTAGGAGCTGCTTGCAAAGGTCGTCCTGCCTGTGTATGGCAAAAGTCAATAGCTGCAGAGATCCATCTCGCAATTGTTTGCTTAGATACTGCTTGGCCTTTACAAATCGTACCATAGGTGATAAATAGTGGATCAGATTTGCGTAACATAGAAGTTCTTTGCAAATAGAACTTTAAACATCTCCTAATGTCCATTGTATGTAATGCCCTTTCTGCAGGGGATTGTGGGTTAGGAAAGAATGTCTTTAAGATGACAGGCTCGTTAAGGTGGAAGTCCGAAGGCACCTTGGGTATGAATTTCGGATTCGTGTGGAGCACCACTGAGTTATTTGTGAACTGTAGGAAAGGATGATGAACTGTGAAAGCCTGGATATCACTGACTCTTCTAGAAGAAGTCAAAGCCAATAAAAGTGACACCTTCCAGGTAAGGAATTTCAAATCGGCTTTGTGGATAGGCTCAAAAGGATGGCACATGAGCTGCACTAACACTACATTAAGATGCAATGATGGTGGTGGACGACGTACCGGAGGGAACATTCTGAAAAGACCTTTGAAGAATTGTTGTATAATTCTTGAAGAATAAAGAGAAGTGGTCCCATCTTGTCGGTATCTTGAGATCGCTGCCAGGAAAACCTTTAGGGTTGCATGAGACAATCCCGATTTTGCCAGATGTAAGAGAAAAGGTAAGATTTGCTCTGGCTTATTCAAAAGAGGATGAATTCCAGCTGAACGACACCAGATACAAAAACGTTTCCATTTGAGACTGTACGTCTTTATAGTAGCAGGTGCTCTTGCTTTGGCTAGTACTTCCTTACAATCTGCAGGAATGTTTAGGTGGGCGAACTCAAGGTATTCAGGCGCCAGGCCGCTAACTTGAGAGATGTCGGGTCCGGATGGTAAATCTGACCGTCCTGGATGGAGAGCAGGTCCGGAGTTGGACGCAACTGGATTGGTTCGCACTCCGATAGGAGAAGGAGCTCGGTGAACCAATATTGGCGAGGCCATCTGGGGCAATAAAAATCAGCCGACACAGTTCTTTCTTCATCTTCCGCAGGACTCTGGGAACTAACGGTATCGGCGGAAAAGCATAGGCATATATTTGAGACTAGTTGATCGAAAACGCATTCCCCTGAGAGTCTCTGTGGGGATGCCAACTTGCAAAGAACCGGCATTTGCTGTTCTTCTTGGTCGCAAAGAGGTCCAGATCTGGATGACCCCACTGCCGAAAGATCCGATCCACCGTCTGTTGATGAAGTTCCCACTCGTGAGTGGACACTGTTGTCCTGCTGAGAGTGTCTGCAAGAACGTTCTCTGTTCCCGGTACATGAACCGCCAGAAGATTGATTCTGTGCCGTATTGCCCATGCCCATAGCTCCTGGTCTTCCTGAGACAAGAGAGCCGATCTTGTCCCTCCCTGTTTGTTGACATAGTGCATACTTGTCGTATTGTCCGTGCGAACAAATAAAGTGGCTCCTTGAATGATTGCTTGAAATGATTTGAGGGCAAGGAAAATGGCTCTCAGCTCCAACAGATTGATGTGCCAACGTTCTGCTGAGGGCTCCATTTGCCGCTGATTGTCAGTCCCTAAAGATGAGCTCCGCAGCCTTCGAGGGATGCGTCCCTGGTGATCGTAAAGTTTGGTACGTCCTGAAGGAACGCGCAGCCCTGTTTCAGATTCCTTCTTTGCATCCACCAGAGAAGGGAACCCCGCATGCAAGGGGTGATCTGGATGAGGTCCTCGAATGAACCCGAGACCTGCAGCCATTGTAAGCTGAGTTCTTCTTGAAGAGGCCTCATTCTGAGACGGCAATTCGGTATCAACGGAATGCAAGACGATACCATCCCCAGAAAGGATTTGAACCGTCGGACTGAAACTGACTTTTTTGAAAGTAGATTTCGAGCCATGTCCTGTATTCTGGCTTGTCTTTCGTCTGACACGAAGGCTTGAAGCAGCTGGGTGTCTAATGTCGCTCCCAAGAAAGCTCGTCTTCGGGATGGTACAAACTGGGACTTGCTGACGTTGATGGAAAGGCCCAGAGATTGAAAGAGAGCTAGACACTGTTGTAAATTGTTGTCTGTGTCTGCGTAAGAACTGGCCTTGATAAGGCAGTTGTCCAAATATGGAAATATTTGTATTCCCTCCAGCCGGAGGTGTGCTGCTACCGGAGGCAGGACCTTTGTAAAGACCCTGGGTGCCGAGCGCAGTCCAAAGGGAAGGACCTTGAATTGATAATCCCTGCCAGCCACTCTGAATCGCAGAAACTTTCTGTGCCGAGGTAAGATGGGGATGTGGAAATACGCATCTTGGAGATCCAAAGTGGCCATGTAGTCTCCAGCCGATAGGAGATGCAGTATTTCCTGTAGTGATAATATTCTGAACATTAGCTTCTTCAGATATTTGTTTAGGGCACGGAGATCCAGAATTGGACGCCATTCTCCGGACTTCTTCTTTATTAGAAAAAATCTGGAGTTGAATCCTGTTCCCCTCAGAGTTTGAGGAACCTTCTCGATTGCTCCTTTCTTCAACATCAAATTGATTTGGGTAAACAGTTCCTTTAGATGAGCTGGAGGTGGTCCCTTTGGGGAAACGTTCGGAGGAAACTGTTCGAATTCGAGGGCATGGCCCTTGGCCACAATGTCCAGGACCCACCTGTCTGATGTTATTGATGACCATTTTGAGTAGAATTTTGATATTTGTCCTCCAATTTTTGCATGAGATTGGGACAGAAGCGGTGGCTGGTGATAAGGCTCATTGTCATTTATCCTTTCCGCGGTGGGCCGGTCTCCTCTTGTTCTGGGAATAATTATTGTTTTGTTGACCAAAGTATTGATAACGCTGTGTTTGATAGCGTTGATACCCCTGCCTGTAAGAGGACTGTTGTGTATATCCGCCTCAGTTAGAGAACGATCCACGTCCTCTCGCTCCTTGAAAGGGCGGCTTACGAAATTGCAGGGTGCCCAAGGATTTAGCGGTTTCTGTATCCTTTTTGATTGTCTGCAGGGCTTCTTCCACTTGCGGACCAAACAGAAACTCTCCGTCATAAGGCATATCCAATACCCTTGATTGCACTTCTTGACGGAACAAAATGGAGCGTAGCCAACCTTGCCTACGCAGGACAGCAGCACCTGCCAATTGCCTGAAGCCAGTTGAGGCCACATCAACAGCAGAATCAATAACCTCAGCTGAGATCCTTTCACCTTCCTGCAGGACCTTTTGCGAAGTTGGTCTATGTATGGCGAAATATCTGACCACATTTGCCGGTCATATCTGCCCAGGATGGCCAATGAGTGAGCAGCTCGGACCGTGGTAGCTGCCATCGTTGAAACACGCTTGCCAATGGCATCCAGGCCCCTACCGTCGCTATCAGGTGGGGCCGCGATTGGAGATGAAGGGTTCCTGGATTTCTTTTTTGTGCAGCTTGCACGATTACTGAATCCAGTTTTGGATGTCCTATAAGGCAAGCAGGTGACTTCTCCGGAGCCTTATACTTCTTGTCAATTCTTGGCAGTACTGGAGGAATGGAAGCCAGGTGAGACATGACTTTAATCCCCTCCTTCCAGATAAAATCTATAATAGGTATGGACTTCGCTTGCTTTCTTGGCTGGTCTTTAAAATCATATAGGAAGCATTCCTGTTCTGTATGCTCCATATGAATGTGGAAGCGTTTCGTGGTCCGCTCCATTAAAAGGTGGAATCCACCCACGTCCACTGGAGGTGAATCTGAAGTAGCCGGTGGCGAAGGAGAAGGAGTTTGAACCTGGTAATTATCCCACTCCGACATCAATGACTCGTTATCAACTTCTCCTTCTTCTCTTTCTTCTTCGTCTGAAGAATGTTGTTCGTCCGGCTGATTGGATGATGCAGGTGGAGGAGACCTTGGAGGTCTGAGGTCAGGCAAAGGCGTCTCAACCACAGGTGTAGGAGGTACAGAGCTTGTTGACTCTGATGGCGGAAAACGCCTGTAATAGTCATCTAGCATGCATTGAAGGTTGGTGAGCAAGGCTATTGGCACCTGAGCTGAAAGGACATTCGTAACAGTTGATGTCATTTGCTCAGACGAATGCTGATCTTCTTGGTCGTCCTCTTGATATTTTATATTCAATTCGGAAGGACTTGTTACCGTTCCAAATGTTTCCTCGATAACAGAATCCTCCTTACTGTCCTCAGAATCCAGTAACTTGTCTTGAACCAGTAGAGGTATTTTCTGCGCTGAAATATGCAGAGGAGATAAAGGTTTTAAGGTTGAACCACTTCTCTCAAGTAAAGACGATTTTGGTGTTGATAGAAAAGCCGTAGACGGCGACCACACTTGCAAAGTGGTACAAGAAGACAGCTGTGGCGTCGACGGGGGTTCTACTAAAGGACTCGTCGACCTGGGTTTGACGGTAGAAGACAATGAGGTCGTCGTCGACGGTACAGTTATCGTCGTCGACAATAATGGCTCTGTCGACAGTGGTGTCTTCGTCGACGATGTTGTCTTCGTCGACAATGGTGTCTTCGTCGACGATGGTATCTTCGTCGACGGTGTGGTAGTCATCGACGATCCCGTCGACGGTGGCTTCTTCGTCGACGGAAGAACAAGCGTTGATGGGATCTTCTTTAGCTTCGCCGTCGATGAGGCGCCGACGATGGCGGAAGATGAAGATTCTGCCTTCGACGAGATAGGTCTAACAGTAACATAGACCATCGTCGGCGATGAAGACGCCGTCGACATAATCATCTCAGGCTTAGGAGAGGAAAAGGTTACCGTTGACGTAGAGGTAGCGTCGACGGAGATCTTCGTCGACGAAGGAGTCGACGACGGCGTCGTCAACGACAGGGTCTGTTTCTGAGGTAAAGTCTTCTCAGAAGATGTTTGAGGTAACTTCTTTGTGGATTTTCTCGGGGGCGTAGATGAACCACCTTTCTCCTTAACAGGGGGAGTAGCCTTAGATGTGGAAGGCTTCTCAGACCCCTTAGCAGGTTGTAGCTTCCTCGCAACCTTAGCCCCAGGAGAAGTTAAAACCCCATCAGCAGCTCTCTTCCTAGAGGCTGAAGTAGACCCAGAGGCAATACTGCCTACCTCAGAAGCAGGATAATCCGAATCCTTGAGCTTTTGTAGCCACAAAAGCAGGCAGCCCTCTCTGTCCGTGAGGGTCTTCTGAGGGAAGGTCCTAAAGATCTTGCAGTCCTTTACTTGATGTTCAGGATACAGGCAATAAATGCACTTCTTGTGGGGATCTTCTTTAAAAAGTCGGAGCTTACCACAAGAGTCACAAGGCCTGAATAGAGATTTCTTGGTAGACATCTTCAAAACACTAGATTCCAGAAGGAAAATAGAGAAGTACTGAGCAGAGCTCTGGGAGACTCCCTTCACACGACGTGCGGTAGAAAATCTGAGAGCCTGAGCCTCTGGGGAGAACCTTCTGGTGGGTGCTGTCGCCTGATTGGCTGCAGTTTTGTCTATACAAAATGACTAGGATAGTCATGAGTGTAGAAGTTTTTTCTCCTGCAGCTTGGGCTACTTTACTTCCTGGTTGGGAATTACTGGTTTTTACTATGATATTATGGCATATTATTGCTATTTTATGTACCGTGGGACTCCCACTCCGAGGACGGGGAATGATTCAGGCATGTGAATCTATGAAAGACACCCCTAATACTGGATAAAATTCAAAAGACGTGTCAGACACTTTCGAACCAAGACGTACTCATGCATTGGCTATTGAATGTAATGGTGACTGACGCGGGTGAAAATTCAAAAGACGCATCAGACAATTTCGAACCAAGACGTACACACCCGTTTGCAGACAGATTCCATTGGCTCACTGGAACAATGTTTCAAAGTCAATGGTGTCACGATGCAGAATATTTGAAGGATGCGGAAGGCATGTCCGATGCGTTCAATGTCATGGATTGGGCAATTGTGGATAATGCGAACGACTCTGACCTATCTCTTTGGCCACATCAAACTGATTCTGCCTCAGCAGCACAGATATAAGGCTGTCTGTTCCCCAGAGACTTCACTTGCCTGCACTACATGCTACAGGATTGAATCTCACAACACCACTGCTGCGGTCTCTGCATCCTCTGTGTTCTGCAATGGCACGTACTGTGGAGCACCATCATTCTTAGAGGAGGAGAACCCGGCTCTGCTGGGCAGCCTCCTTCCACAGTACTACAAGCTGTATGGGAAACCAGGGGAGCAGGTTAGTGTAGAGTCCACTGCCTTTTCAATTGTACATGTTGTCAGACTGGCACTAATAGCATTGTGATCACAAAGGGCAAGCATGCCCATTGAGTAAGTTTAAGTCTCAAAGTGTGTAGATGCATGTACTGTAGTGGTACAGTGATGAAAATGTGTATTTTTGCATGGTTGGGTTTTTCCAGGCACTGTTCAATGTTGTGAATGCAAACTTTCACACAGGACAACTGCCCATAACCATAGCTACACTACCTCTATACATCATATGCACTGCTAATTTCTACATGTATGTTCAACTGTTTGATTGAGAAACATGGTGCATGTGTAGTAATGGTGTCTCACTTTGTCATCCTTGCAGGTTAATGCCCATCAGAAACATGAGATTTGGCATATTATCATCCGGGCAGTAAGATCAAGGGGGTCTTGAAACGCCACATCCACCACTGCCAGAAGAGGAGACAGGACCTTTGTGGCAGGCCTCGGAGGATAGCAAGAGTGCAGCTGAAGCTGTCACCTTCTCGCAGGAGGGGCTGATGACGGACCCTGACCCCCCCACATGCTCCGTCATCCCAGACATGGATGGGCAGTTAAAGGCCAGACAGCAGCAAGGAGGGGGTAAGTCCATGCCTTATTGGTGGATAGTGTTTAACCTGCAGTTTGCACTCCTTCAGTCTTGTTACACTCCCACTGTTCGTCTGTTAGCTGATACTAGAACCATGGGGCTAAATTTGGTGAAGCCCCATTCTCATCTGATGCCCAGGTGTGTCCCTTCCCCTCTTTGACATGTGTCACTTGGGTTGTGTGTATTTGCTGTTGTCCAAGGGAATGCTGAGAGCCACATCTGCAACTGGTGGATTGTACTGAGCATCATGAGTGAGGTTATTGAGTGACATGAGTCAGCACATTGCCTGATAAATGACCTGTGCTCTGCGTGGGTCTACATATAAGCATACATTGCTGTTGTGGGTCAGTATAGAAGTGTGAGGTATAGACTACACTCCCATGCAGCAGGCATGAGCGATGTTGATGCCTCAGACAAATGATGTGTATGAGTGTAACAAATGCATAGTCACATGTATAGTGCTCCTGGTAATCCCATGTATCACATGGACCATGGACAGGTATGCAAACTCCGGTCATCTGAGACACTCTGGCCTCCTAATCTTGTGTGTGTACCTACAGTTTGCCCATTGTGAAATTATTTTTCATGTGTCTGACTCTGTCATAGTGGACTGGAATAGCTTTTTGTATTCCAGTTTTTGTATTCCAGAAGTCTGCAATATGTTTGTCATGGACAGACATCTAACATGTGGCTAGTGGATCTGAACACAGGGCAAAACATATGTGTGAAGACGCATGACTGCGCATAATGGTGGCTTCAACAGATATGTGTAAGCAGCCTTACTATGTTCTTGTGAGCCCCTTATGTGTTCATGTATACAGAGTTGTTGACTCACAAACTGTAATGTGTCATTTTGACTAGGTGGGATTATCAGATTCTTTCAAATGTGTGTAGCATGTGGCGAACATGTATACTTGACCACTACAGAAGTTGCATTCACAGTGCAAACATGAGTGTGGCACGGTGCTGACTGTGGAGTCGGTATGCACTGCCCCTGTGACAGGAGTCAGCCTTGTGGCCTTATGTTTCACACTAAAATATGGAGCATGCAGTATTGTAACTTGTCTGTTGTCCTGCAGCCACACCATCTTAGTATTGCGTTTCAAGATATGAGGCCATCATTGTGTCTGATAATGGAAGTATGTTCATCATATCAACAATGAGTTTGACCATCACAATTCCTGTCCCAACTGCAGAGTCACTGGCCTGAGATGAGACATGTGTGTAATAACACATGACAGTAAAGTTCATTGCAGATCAGACAACTGGGTATTCAGGGAATGCCTGCCCATGTGGTGACTGGCATCATACATACTATGGACTGATGGGTCCATTGCCAGCAGGTGTACAAGAAGCATGGTTTACTGGCAAACTGACAATTGCCAGGTTCACATATGTCTAGTCTAGTCTAGTCTGGATATTTGTATTGCGCAACATATCACATCCCGAGGGAGTCTCATGGCGCATGCGGACAGTCCTGGGGAGGGAGAATGAGCCAGAAGATGGAATTAGCAGATTGTGTTGTGTTGTCAATTTAGCTGTGACGTTTAAATGATGCCAGGGCTTTTTCAGTGATGTGCTGCAATTAAAGTCATGTGTCGTAGTAAATACAGGTCACTGATGTCAATCTGTTTGTCGTCCTTGTCTACAGCATCATTGGCAGATACTGGAGGTGGCAGATACTGGAGGGGACAGCTCCACAGACTGAGAGGAGGCACAGAGCCAGACTGGTTCCACTGTGGAGTAGTTGGATGAACCCAGTGGCACGGAGGGTGAGGGGAACCACACTGAAGGCCAGTCAGCAACAAGTATCTCAGCTGAAGATGTTAATAGCAAAACTACAATTGTGAACACTACCTGCGCCATCTTTTCTGCTGGAAGTTCCTCCGCACATATAAACTGCAGTCAATATGACCGACCGTAGCCATTTTGTATTCTGTAGGTCACCCTTTGTTTCACCCTGCCCTCACTAGCAACCATCTGACCCTCTGACCAAATCTGGAATGTTTGCTGAGGCCATAACTAACAGGCATGCCTGCCTTTGATGGTATCTTCAAAGAGACATTCTATTGCCACAACAAACCTTAGCGCCCTTTGGCTAAACCACCACCTCTTACTGTTTTCGATAACTAATGAATTTATGAACTTTTGCATTCTTCTCCCCTCCCCACACTTGTGTACTAAACCAAAGATTTCAGATACCGTGAGGACCCGTGCAAACATGGTTTATTGCACCCCAAAGAATCCGCCTTTCAACGGACAATGGAACTTGTTTTCTGTCAACAGTAAAAGGCACTGAAGCCTGACCAGTCTCACATGTTCTCGACCCTGAGGCAAGGACCAGCTGGTAGATAATCATCACTTGTTTATGGATAGGAGGGTATGAACCAACTTGCCCGGCTTCTATGGCATCCTGTCCGGGGCAGGGATACCAAGCTTGCATGACACTGATCATAAAGATTACTTTGTCCTGATACTGTATAAAAGTGGCCTGCAGAAGAGCTGTTGTTAGAAGTACCTCCCGAAGGCATCCCGGTGTCTGAGTTGATGTGCTCTCCTCTGGAGTAATAAACCTACTTCTTGCCTTCCAGTTGCCAGCGCCTGCCTCGTTATTTTGATAGATAATCGTAAGGTGAATCAAAGGTGTTTTGCGCAGAGCATGCATTGGTGGTCTTAGAAGAATTGCTGCTTTTCACAATTGGCGCCCAACTTTGGGCCCATCAGCGACACGTGGGTCCGGTAAGAGAAATGAAATGAAATGAAATGAAATGAAATGAAGAAAGTTCTTGATAAAGCGCACTGCGACCAAGCGGCTTCCTGGCGCTGAAGGTAGAGGGCTGAGGAGAATGGAATTTGCCGAAGGAGATCAGCCAGAGTACGCTATGGAAAACAAATGGGTCTTGAGGGCTTTGCGGAATTGGGAGTAGACTGGGATAGATCTGATCGACAGAGGGAGGCTGTTCCAGAAACAAGGAGCTAATACAGAGAATCTAGTGCCTCCAGTTTTAGATCTACGGAACCGCGGAACATTGAGGAGGGATTGATTGGAGGAGCGAAGGGCACGGTTGGGAGTGTAGGGGATAATGAGAGAATTGATGAAAGCCGGGGCAGTGCGAGTGCGAGCCATAAAGGCCAGGCAGCCCATCTTAAAGAGAGATCTCTGACAGATGGGAAGCCAGTGAAGGGATTTCAAAACAGGAGTGATGTGAGAGGACTTGGGAAGGTGATGGATAAGACGGGCGGCATGATTCTGAATAGCCTGCAGTCGGCGTAGTTCATAGGCCGGAATGCCCACGTACAGGCTGTTCCCGTAATCAAGACGGGAAAGAATCATTGCCAAAATAATACGTTTAAGGGCATCGGAGGAAAAGAAACGGGACACTTTCCGGATAATCCGGAGGGAGAGAAAACAGGAAGAAACAACTGAGCTAATCTGGGCATGCATTGAGAGGTCCCGACTGACTATAATACCCAAGGTCTTTGCGGAGGCGGGCGGTATGATCGGGGGGCCGAAGATGGGAGGCCAGAAGGCGGCCGACCAAGGGGAGATGGTAGGGCCAGTCAGGACCAGCTCCGTCCAGGTCCTAACGACGAAGTGAACATCTAAATGATTGGAGTGCACCTGCCTGAAAAAGACCCTCGTCTGGCTGCCGATCAACTGAAATTCACCAGTTCTGAACGGACCTCTCTCGAGTGACCTGCGGTCCTGACTGGGACCTGGCAGGAGTGCCGCACTGATATTGGAGTGAGAGGACAAACAGGCGCAGGAAGGGGAAGAAGAAGAACTGTCCATACGGTCGTGGTAAGGTCGTGAAAAATGACTCTAATTGATTGTTTAATTGATTGATTGTTACCTCGAATACTAGTATTCCCCTTTGAAGTTATTTGAGACATTCCCTGCTTGCAAACAACAGAGAATAGGAATATTCGCTCTCTTTGCAGACAGCAAAGGACAGGTAGTGCAGACTTTTGTCTACAGCCCTATTGAGATATTTATATTGACCGATAAGTACGTCATGCCTGTTATGTCTAAATTGTTTGGAAATTGTTTTGGACAGGACCGTTTATTAGAGGTCAGTCATCCGGCACCACCGGAGGGCACCCCTAATAAGGACATGTACGTAAAATATGGATTAGCCACTGTAGCTTATAGTGAACTGTGGCATAAACGCACTAGGAAGGACCGGGTAAAGCAGTGGCCGCTGACGGGATCTTTCGACCCCGCTAAAATGGAAGCACTAGAAATAGCCCTTCACAAAAAGAAAACTACACCAGCTATGCTTGATAGTTTTGGTTTGTGGCAGAAAGAAGCAGCCCAACGAAAGAAAAGAAAGGAAGCTAGATTAGATAAAGAAATGCGAAAATCAGCTCACCAAACTTGTAAAAAGTTAGAAGAAGACATAAAAGAAAGAGAAACCGATAGAAAGGAACAAGAGTCAAAGATTTCAGGTCAATACCCTGTTAGAACGCCCTCGACTCTTTAACCCGAGTTACCCGCGAAAGAAAGAGTAGATGACGATTTGTTTTTAGGTCCACCGATCATCTACATGCCACCTCCTTACGCCCCTATTCATCCTGTAGTACAACGCCAGGAACCCCAAAATATAGCCAGAGATGGCACATTGTCTCGGTCTCCACCGCCTCTGCGCCAACCGAGTCTCTTGCACCAAATGCCTCATCAATAGATACAGTAGTAGAAGAAAAATCAAAGGAAAGAGGGTTGCCTAGGGTCCCGCAATTAAGTAAAAACGAGCGAGCAGGCATTGATAAAATAGTTAAAACCCTCATGGATAGGAAAGAGACAGAAGAATATGTAACTGACATATGCAACTCCTATGTCGAAAATCACAAACGATACTTTATTGTGCGCCTCTGTTACCACACTCTTACTGCGTATGAAGAGAAATACCAAGATGTAGGGCCCGATCGACTAGTGTCTCTCTATAGGAAAGTAGACACTGGAGATGAAGGCGACAACGATGTGACAGAACTCTTTTCATCCACACTAGAAGTATGCTGTCATCTCATAGAACAAGGACAGGTAGATAAGGACAGGACATCTAAAATAGCAGGACCCCCGATAGAAAAACCAGATAGCATGATGCCGATAAAAGAAGCTGCCCCTTATTGGGTTCCTCCTAGAGGACAAGGGACTAACGACGAAATAAACCACCAAGACGCTAGAGGAAGGGTGGTCTACAATTGGGTGTATCAGCCATGGGACAGACAGGATATCTTGACATTCCGTAAATCCTTGCCGATTTACGAAAGAACCCCACCGCCTTTTACACCGAGCTAGGTACCGCTTTGGGATCCACATTAATGACACTTGCCGACATAGACTTGTTCTTCGGGTTATGTCTGCCAGCGGATGTGTGGAAACAGATTAGGAAAGTAGACCACACAGAACTGCTCGGTCATACCTGGGAACAACTCAGCACACTAGATAAACAGAAAAACCCTGGCCAGAAACCAGTAAAAGCTATATTAGACCTCCCTGACAAGATTGTACAGAAAGTAAAAACTATGATCCCGGAGAAAAAGATCGACTGGTCCATAGTAACCGCGTGCCGCCAGAAACCACAAGAAGATGTCTCGGAGTATTTCTCCAGATTCGAAACAGTGTTCTCTGATTATAGCGGACAAGACATGTCCACCGCAACCGGACACCACTTGTTTGTACAGAATTATGTTAGGGATTGCTGCCAGAAGTATCGCAAAAGCTGCTGACCAGCGAAAGCAGTTGGGCAGCCTCTAAACCAGCGGCCATCCTCCAGATGGCCCAGTACTATGAACACCGGAAAAATGAAAATGATAGGGCTACAGAAAAGAAAAAGAAGGACTTGAAGGAAAGGGTAATGATAGCGCAACTTCAAGGGGTGAATACAGGAAGGGAGCAATATAAGGGAGGATACCAGCAGAATACTCCTAGAGCGCAGCCGCCCAGAAATAGTTCATCAACGCCATATACAGGACGTCAAGACCTAGGACAGGATCAATGCGCGTTTTGTAAGGAGTACGGACACTGGAAGTCCCAATGCCCGATTCTGTAAGGAATCGGTAGGGGCAGAGGGGCGAGGGAAATAGTAGGTGGACAGAGAGGAAGAGGACGTGGGAGAGAGTACATGAATGAAGCTAGCGAGGAAAGGCCAGGAAGGGCGAACGCATTTGATCACCCCAGACACAACCAGTACCAACAGTCAGATTATGACAACACGTACGACTTCGCGTAGGACAGCCAAGGGCAAGGGAGGGCAGTCGAGCTCTATATTGATCAGCAAGGCCCTTATGTTACCACAAAGGTCCTGGGCACAAAGTCGCCATTTTTGGTAGACACGGGTGCAACATGTAGTGCACTATCCAAACGACTGATTCCAAGGGCACCCGTCTCTGGCTCACATGTGACTTCAATAGGATTTGATGGTACACCCTCCACCAACCCTTTGTCTAGACCGATCCCTTTTAATCTTGAAAACAATATTATCGACACGACATTCCTTTTCTCCTCCAACACCCCGGACGCCATTATGGGTCTCGACCTTTTAAAACACTTCCATGCGACTATCAGATGCTCACCGGACGGAGTAATAAACCTACTTCTTGCCTTCCAGTTTCCAGCGCCTGCCTCGTTATTTTGATAGATAATCGTAAGATGAATCAAAGGTGTTTTGCGCCGAGCAGCATTGTTGGTCTTAGAAGAATTGCTGCTTTTCACAAAGAAGGCTCTAGCAAGGACTCCCTTGTGGAGGCGGGTGTGACAAGACCACAGACCACAGATAGCGAGTCTGTCCCCGCCACCAACACCATCTCCACCCTCCCAGCCGTTCCCATCCCTGATGTCCGTGGAGCCTCCTGTGTTAGGGAGCATGTCTCCTTTGGCCCAGGCACCACACCCCCTGCCTCTCTCTCCCCTGCTGCCCTGGGTGTGGAGTCTGTGGACTTGCTGAAGCAGATCCATGTGGGGCAGACATCGATGCTGAGTGTCCTCCATGCGCACACTGGTCTTTTGACCCAATTGGTGTCATACATGGAGGGCATGTCATCACACCTGTCTGCCCTACAGCAGGCCAACCAGTCCATGGCCTCCTCACTGATGGCAGCAGTGTCCCTCCTCCAACAGTTCCTCACCCCTCTTACCTCTGCCCCATCCACAATCCCCATTACCCAAACTTTCCAAAGCACTCTCAAACAGGCACATGCATGAACCCCAACAGATCAAAGCAGCACACAGCAACGTCAGTCAAAGCACAAACAAACTTGCACGCACACTCAGGGGACTGACAGCACACCCACAGGGCATAGGGTGAGAAAGCACACACACACATCCACTACCACTTCGCAGTCCTCAGATACCTCTCCCTCCAAAAACCCTTCCCTTGACTCTCCTGCAACTCCACTTCCAAGGAGTACTTCCTCTGTGACCTCGGACTCCTCCCCACAGATCCATCCAAACCAACTCATAAGGGGAAGAGGAAGTCACCATGCAGAGAGAGGAGATCCCCCACCACACACACACCCTCCCCCAAGAGCAGGAAAACTGCGCCCCCCCACCCGCACCTCCCCCAGGACCAGACAAAGCAGAACCCTGCCATAGTCTGACACTTCTACCACACAGTCTCCGTCCTCCAGACCCCAGGACACCCTGCCCAAAGTCCCCCACCACATCCTGTCCCAGGTTCACCAACACACTGGTACATCATAACCAGGATACTGGAATGGAATGGAATAAGAATTTATATAGCGCAAAAACTGTCACCCTATGGGTATCCTGGCGCTTGGATTAGAGATAAAATCAAGATAGCAGACTCAATTGTCAGTAACCGGATAACTAATAAGCATTCCTTGGAAAGAGCCAGGCTTTCAGGCTCTTCCTGAACCCAATCAGTGAACTTTCCTGCCTAAGGGTCAAAGGCAGCGCATTCTAGATATGTGAGGCAAGTACTCCGACGGCTCTACCCCCCTTCCGGGATTTCTTAAATCTGGTAGTTGTAATCAGATTGGTATTTGACGATCAGAGCTGCCTCCTTGGGTTATACCAAGTGAACCTTTCTTGCAGAGGGATAGGACCCTGTCCATGTGCTGCCCTATACACGATGCAGAGTGATTTAAAGCGGATTCTCTCCTTAATGGGCAGCCAATGAAGGTCTTTTAGCGCCAGTGTCGTAGAGAAGAAAACAAGTTACTTACCTGTAACTTTGGTTCCCCAGTATTGGTAACTTTCATAGATTCCCATGCTTTGTATCATTCCCCGTCGTCGGAATGGGAGCCTCGGTAGTATAAAAAACCATAGAAACAAAAGAGAAACCTAGGCCTAGGCCTTATCTCATTTTGTATTCTATCCACCTCTTTTTGTGAAAAAGAGACCAAACTTTTGCCAGAACCAATCAGAGCAGCCTCACCCTCTAGAACCTTCCTGAGAGAGCTCAGAGCCTCAGATTTTCGTAGCCGTTGTGCAAACAGCCACTAACTCTGTAAAAGGATGAGCTTTCCCAGGGGAGGTGGGCGGGCGCATGGGAATCTATGAAAGTTACCAATACTGGGGAACCAAAGTTACAGGTAAGTAACTTGTTTTCTTGCCCCAGTATTGGAACTTTCATAGATTCCCATGCTTTGTATCAGAATAGCTAGCAGTACAGCACCATGAACACATTTTGTAAATACATGGCATCACATAACCATAGAAAAATACATAAAGTACAGTAAAAACAAACAAAATGTGCTCACCAGGATGGAGGGATCGTAGGGAAAGCTCACCTCTCAATGAAACAGATTACGCAGGACTGCCTGGCCAACAGCCGCATCATCTCGTCCTGCCGAATCCAGGCAGTAGTGTTTCGTGAAGGTATGAGTACTGCTCCACGTTGCTGCCCTGCAGATGTCTTTAATGGCAACTCCCGAAAAGAGAGCCACAGATGAAGCCACCGACCTCGTGGAATGTGCACGGACTCTGCCGTCCAGCGGCTTGCCCGCTTCCTGATGACAGAATTGAATCGCACTGGAGATCCAGCGGGAAATGCCAGTCTTTGCCAAAGGCAACCCCTTACGAGGTGCACTGTAGGACACAAACAACTGAGTAGATTTCCGAAAGGGACGTGTGCGCTCCAAGTAAAACTTTAAGCACCGTTGAATGTCCAAAGAATGGAGCGTACGCTCCGCAGGTGTAGAAGGATGTGGAAAGAAGGTTTTCAGAATCACCGGTTCATTCAAGTGGAACTCGGATGGCACTTTCGGGATGAATTTGGGATTAGTCCGAAGAACCAGACCTTGTTTAGTAAATTGCAGGAATGGATGCACTATGGAGAGTGCCTGAAGCTCACTCACTCGTCTAGCCGATGTTAGAGCTAAGAGGAGTGCTAGTTTCCAGGAGAGGAACTTTAAGTCTGCCTTGTGAACCGGCTCGAACGGAGCTTTCATGAGTTGAGCCAAGACAAGGTTGAGCTGCCACACTGGTGGAGGAGGACGAACTGGCGGATACATCCGGAATAGGCCCTTCAAGAATTGTTTAACCACCCTAGAGGACCATAAAGAAGGACCTGCCGAACTGCGTCGAAACCTTGATATGGCCGCTAGATGCACCTTTACTGATGAATGTGCCAAACCAGACTTAGCCAGAGATAGCAAATACGGCAGCAACTGATGAGGTTGGGAAGTGTAAGGGTGGAGACCTTCCCGTTGACACCACAAGCAGAATCTCTTCCATTTTGCCGTGTACGTCTTGTTGGTACTTGGTGCTCTGGCATGAGCCAAGACCTCTCTGCATTCTTGAGACAAAGCTAGATGACTGAATTCTCTGTGTTCAGGAGCCACGCCGTCAAGTGGAGGGATCTCGGATCCGGGTGGAAAACCTGTCCCTGACTCCTGGACAAGAGGGACGGAATGGGCCTCAAGTGAATTGGAGGAGCTTGGGAGAGCCGCAGCAGTTCTGTGTACCAGAATTGTCTGGGCCACGCTGGAGCAATTAGAATCATCCTGCAGGGTTCCGCCTTCATTTTCTTGAGAACTCGAGGAATGAGGGGAATGGGAGGAAAAGCGTAAAAGAACGCGCTGTACCAGGCCATCGAAAGAGCGTTCCCTAGGGACCCCCGATGGTGAACCTTGCTTGCGTAGAACCGGCATTTGGCGTTCTCCGGCGAAGCAAAGAGGTCGATGGTCGGCGTCCCCCAAACTGAGAACACTCCGTCGAGAATGGATTGATTCAACTCCCACTCGTGAGTCACTTCCGTCTGGCGACTCAAGGCGTCCGCCTTGACATTGAGAGTTCCCGCCAAGTGCTCGGCTCTCAGAGTGATGTTGTTGTGAATTGCGAAATCCCAAATCCGTTGAGCTTCTGCGGACAGAGTCTGCGACTTGGTGCCTCCTTGTTTGTTTACATAGTGCATGGCCGTCGTATTGTCCGTCCGGACCAGCACTGAGCGATTGCCCACTCTGGGTAGAAAAGCTTGCAAGGCCAACCGAATGGCTGTCAGCTCCAGGAAATTGATATGGCACTGCCGCTGTCCTGGACTCCAATGGCCACTGACTTGAAGCTCTCGGAGCACTGCACCCCAGCCTTCCAACGAGGCGTCCGTGGTCATCACCATGGGTGAAGGAGAAATCCTGAACGTTAGGCCTTGGGCGAGATTGCTTTTCTGAAGCCACCATTCGCTCGCTGTTCTCATTGCTGATGTTACGACAACCCTGTCGTCGAACGACCCCTCTGCTTGGCGCCATTGCTTGTCCAGCTCCTCCTGTAGAGGACGCATCCTTAGCCTGCAATGCGGTACTAATGGTATGCAGGAGGACATCGATCCGAGAAGGGATTTGTATTGGCGGACCGATAGGACCTTGCTGCGGCAGAGTAGTTGAGCCGAAACCATCAATTTTTGTTGTCGTTCTTCTGAGGGACGAGCCGTACAATGCGTGGTGTCCAGCACGGACCCCAGGAATCTTGCAGATTTGGAAGGCAGGAGGACTGACTTGTGTTCGTTCAACTGAAGGCCCAGGCAGCGGAACAAATGGAGGCCAGTAGACACGGCTTGCGAAGCGTCCTGGAAAGATGGTGCCTTGACGAGCCAGTCGTCCAAGTAAGGGAAAACTTCGAGAGCTTGTCGTCGAAGGAAAGCTGCCACCGGTGCCAATACTTTGGTGAACACTCTCGGTGCCGATCGAAGGCCGAATGGAAGCACTTTGAACTGGAAATGGCTCTTTCCCACTGTAAAGCGAAGGTATTGTCTGTGAGCTGGGTGTATTGGAATATGGAAATATGCGTCTTCTAAATCTAGCGACGCCAAGTAGTCGCCTGGATTTAAGAGAGGAAGAATTTCCTGGAGAGTGACCATCCTGAAGGAGAGCTTTACGAGATAGGTGTTGAGCTCCCGAAGATCGAGGATGGGACGCCAAGTGTCTTTCGTCTTCCGCACTAGGAAGAATCTTGAATAGAACCCCCGGCCCCTCTGAGAGAGCGGGACCGGTTCTATTGCTCCTTTGAGGAACAACTGGTGGGCTTCTAGATGTAGTAATCCTAGATGTCCTGAGCGGATGGCGCCCGGAGCTCGTGTTGGAGGAAAGTCGTGAAACTCCAACGTATGGCCACTCTTCACGATGTTGAGGACCCATTGGTCCGATGTTATTGACATCCAACTGTCCAGACAAAGGGATATCCTGCCCCCCACTGATGTGATCGGGAGGGGAGGAACAGCAGGTAGAGCCGGGAGGCCGCTATTGTCGTTTGGTGTTGTCACGGCCTTGTCGCTGTTGACGGCCTCGCGGAGGGTTGCGAGAGAAAGATGCTGATTGCCCTTGTCGCTGATTCGAGTAATGTGGTTTATATGACTGGGAAGACTGCGAGGAAAAACGTTGTTGGTTTCCTCTGTAAGATGTAAATCCTCTCCCTCGTGCGCCCCTAAAGGGGACCTTGCGATAGGTGAGAGAGCCCAAGGCTGTGTCTGTGTCCTTCTTGATATTCTGTAGGGTATCATCCACATGCTTCCCGAACAGCATCTCCCCATCAAAAGGGAGGTCTAGGACTCTGTTCTGGACCTCCTGACGAAACCAGGTGGCCTTCAGCCAACCCTGACGCCGTAAGACGGCGGAGCCGGCCAAGGCCCGGAAGGCCGTGGAAGCAATGTCCATTGCGCAGTCAATCACTTCTGCAGACGATTTCTCTCCTTCCGCCAGCACCTTCTTGGCGTCCTCCTTAGTGGGCTCAGGTAATAGGTCCACGAAGGGTTCCATGTCGCACCACATCTGGCGGTCGTAACGGCCTAAGATGGCAAGGGCATTCGCCGCTCTAACCAGTAAGCTGGCCATAGAGGAAAATCGTTTTCCAACATTATCCAGACGTCTGCCGTCTTTGTCCGGAGGAGTGGTCAACGGTGTGGACGGATTCTTTGACTTGCTTTGTGCCGCCTGAGAAATCACCGAGTCAGGCTTTGGCTGACCAATAAGGCAAGCTGGACTGCCTTCAGGAGCTTTATATTTCTTCTCCAGCCTGGGGAGGACTGGAATCACCGTGGCAGGACTCTGCATGATCTTCATGCCCTCCTCCCATACATGCTCTATAATGGGAATAGATTTGACAGAGCGTTGGTGTTGTTCCTTAAAGTCATAAAGGAAACATTCCGATTCCTCTCTTGAAATAGGTAGGCCAAACCTCTTAGCAGCCCGTTCCATCAGATGATGAAAACCCCCTATATCCACCGGAGGTGAGATGGAAGTGTCACGACCAGCAGCATTTGGGTCCTGCGGGTCATTGTCCCCCTGGTCCGGGTCAGGGTCCTGTAAAGGATCCATCAAGGGATCCACTGGAACAACCTCCTCATCCGAAGAGGTATCCTGATGGGCATCGGGCAGTGGTAAGGGATCTGGTGTGGGAACCCGGGCCAAAGGTGTCACTGGCGGTGGTGTGGAGGGTACCACCGGAACACTAGTAGCCGGCTGCACTTGCGGCTGTGGTGGAAGTGGAAAAAACGTAGTCTGTCCAGAAGGGTCTGACGGAAACCTTTTACGATAATCCTGAAGCATGTCCTGAAGATCCGAAATGAGAGAGGAGGGCATGGCTACCATGCCTTGTCCCAAACTCGGCGGATGTCGCTCTTCCACAACATAAGGATGTAGTTGTTGGCCACCTGCCTGGTCGAAATACTCCTCCGTGTCCGTCTCCTGCAACTTTACGTTCAAGTCAAAGGGACTATAGGCCGGTCCATAATTGTCCTGAAACTCATCCTCGTCAGACTCATCATCTAACAGCATTGTCGGTAGATGGGAAGAGACTCGTCGCGGAGACGTCATCTCCGGCGTGATTTTCATTCTCTGAACTGGAAAATGTACTTTTTGGACCGTCGACGGTCTCGTCGACGACGCCGTCGTCGTCGGAGCATCAGGTACTGTAACCGTCGACTGCACCACAGCCTTCGTCGACACAATCTTCGTCGTCGATGGGACCACCGTCGACGGTCTCGTCGACGAACTCGTCGTCATTATCATCGTCGTCGACGTGGAAGCCGTCGTCGTCGACGTAGTCTTCGTCGTCGTTGCGGCCGTCGACAGCGGCCTGCTAGTCGTCCTCGACGTGGAAGCCATCATCGTCGACGAGCTCGGAACCTTGAACGTCGACGAAGACGTCGTCGTGGACACCGCTACCGTCGACGAGCCCGTCGACGGAGCCACAGAAACAGCGGGAACTTTAGCCAAAGTCACAGTCGTCGACGTACCTGGTGTTCTCGTCGTCGACGGACGCTGTTTTTTCTCCGGCCCAGATCCTGAAGTGCCAGTAGAGTGTTTATCACTGGGCTTGATCTTTTTGGACGGAGGAGAAAGGATCACCACCTCCTTTTTGTCCTTTAAGGCTGGCACCACTGCTGTAGCCTGTCCCTGCCTCTCCTTTACACTTTCGTGAGGAGATTGAAGGGGACCAGCCCTCTCAGACCTGTCAGAGATCTTGTGAGGGGCTTTAAGAGGGGGCTCAGATGTCGAAGAACCAGGGGGAGACCTACCCCTCTTCTTTGATCTTTGCGAGGAAGCAGCAGACACGGAATCCTCCTCATCCGAAGAGAGCACATCCTTGCGTGTCTTCATCTTCTGAAGCCAGGTAAGTAGCCGGCCTTCTCTGTCCCGAAGAGTCTTGTTCGAGAAAGTCCTGCAGATCTTGCAGTCTGTGGCCTTGTGGTCAGGATATAAGCAATAAATGCAATTATCGTGCTTATCCTCCACAAAAAGACGTTTTTTGCCACAAGAGGCACAGGACCTGAATAAGGCCTTCTTCTCCTTGTCAGACATGACGATTTGAAGCAGAAACTTGAAGAAATAAGTAGAAAAACAGTGAAAACTGAGCAGAGCTCAGTGGAGACTCCCTAGCACAACGTGCGGTAGAAAAATCTGAGGCTCTGAGCTCTCTCAGGAAGGTTCTAGAGGGTGAGGCTGCTCTGATTGGTTCTGGCAAAAGTTTGGTCTCTTTTTCACAAAAAGAGGTGGATAGAATACAAAATGAGACCAGGCCAAGGCCTAGGTTTCTCTTTTGTTTCTATGGTTTTTTATACTACCGAGGCTCCCATTCCGACGACGGGGAATGATACAAAGCATGGGAATCTATGAAAGTTCCAATACTGGGGCAACCCACGTTGTCCGTTTAGCACCAGCTTTGCAGCCATTGCCTGTACTCTCTGTAGCCCCTGCACAATATATTGTGGAGCTCCCAGATATAGAGAGTTACAGTAGTCCAACCTGCTCAGTATACACTTTTCACTATGAGCGGTCGAGAGTCTTCTGGGAGTAGGGGAAGGATCTTACGCAACACTCGTAGCAAAGAAAGGCACACACTGGCAGTTTTATCGGCTTGTATGTCCATTTGGAGATTTTCATCAACCATAACTCCCAGGTTGCGTACCACTTTTGCTGGAGCCAGAGGTTCATCCTCCGGAGTGAGTTTGAATTCTATCGGCAAGTGCCGAGACACTCTGGTAGCTGGACAATACCCCACCTCTGTTTTTCCCCCAGTAAGCTGTAGGGAGTTTTTCCTGAGCCAACTTGCAGTTTGACACATACACTCCTGGAAAATGTCCATAGACACCGCTTGTTTCCCCTCCAGCGAGAATATCAATTGAGTGTCATCCGCATAGTTGACCAGGTCTGCCCCAAAGAACTTAATGAAGGGGAATAGAAGGCACAGATAGATGTTGCAAATAATTGGGCTTATGGCCCAGCCCGGTGGCACCCCGTGATGTACTGGGGACATGTCAGAGATGAACGGCATTAAGGATACAGCCTGTTGACTTCTTGACAAGTACGATCGTAGCCACTGCAAGGCTCGTCCTGTAATCCCTATGCTTTCCAGTCTCTCAACCAGCATGACATGGCTTACCGTATCAAATGCGACTGACATGTCCAATAATACTAGGACCGAGGAATTGCTATTGTCAGCACGCATTCGCAGATTGTCCGTTGCCGTTGCCAGTGCCGTCTCATTCCCATGACCCGGGTGGAAGCCAACTTGATCCCTGTCCAGCAAAAATTTATCCTCAAGATAGCATGATAGACTTTTGCTGACAGCCTTCTCCAGGATTTTAACCGGGTAGGGCAGTAGGGCGATGGGTCTAAAATTTGCTGGATCAGTGGGGTCCAGGGAAGGGAGTTACAACTGCTTGTTTCCATACCCCTGGAACCACCCCTTCCTCCAATGACTGACAGCAAATCCCCCATAGCCCATGAAAGGTTTCTTTGCCCAGGATTTTCCAGATGTTATGAGGAAAATGATCTAATGGGGAGCCTGATGACACACTTAGAGCGAGCTGGTTAGAAGAGTCCTCTGAAGGGGCATAAAAGATGTGCAAGGAAGTGGTACTTTCGGAAACTTTAGCAGGCTTCCAAGCCGAGTCAGCCGGGCCATCAGATTGTAGTTTACTGACAATGTTGGTTATTTTGTCCTTAAAGAAGGAGGCCATTTCACCGCAGAGTTCTTGTGATGCCACTACCTTATTACTAGTAGAGCCTGGGCTGGATAGATCCCTAACGATATTGAAGAGTGCTTTTGTGCTATTGGGGGCTTGAAGAATGGATTTGGCATAATAATCTGCTTTGGCCCTAGCAATAGATTCTTTGTACTGGGTCTGAGCCCTTTTCAACGCTTTTTTAACAGAATCCAAGTAGGCCCTCCTCCATTTCCTCTCAGCCCTTTTACATGCTCCCCGGAACTGTTTCAGTTCATCATTATACCAGGAAGCAGAGATTTTTTTTCTGAGTTTTAAGCGTCTTATCGGGGCCACCGAATCAAGGGTTTCCGCCACCGCCTTACAGTAGGTCTAGTAGTTTTCATGTACCGAGATCGAGAAAGAGAATAAAAACTGACCCTGAAAGGACAGTTGGGCCCTATTTTTTACCACCTTATTCCATTCTCTACCCCTCCGGAAGGTCGATGACTGGTTGTTTTTGTCCCCTGAGCTAGGCAGCTTAATAGAGAAATGAATTAGGAAGTGGTCAGTCCAGCTCTGAGGCAGAATATCGACCACCTCTGTCTCAGCCTGATTCGCAAATAGGAGGTCCAAAACATGTCCTCCTGAATGGGATGTTTGCATTACCATTTGATGGAGACCAAGATTCTCACAAGTATGCCTTAAGTCCCTTAGATGGTTGTCTAGGCTACCATTATCCCATAGATTAAAATCTTCCAGTACCAGCATATGTGAGTGGGTTAAGCTCAGATTGGTGATGGAATTGAGTAAATCCTGGTACTGGGTATCCGCCCCCCGGGGTCTGTAGCAGAGCACACCTGTATGAAGTCTGCCTTTAGTCTCCTGGAGTGAGAAACCCAGCCTTTCGATCCAGACAACCTCATCTACCTGTGGGGGTGCAAAGTCCCATTCTTCATTAAAGATTACCCCGACTCCCCCTCCTCTTCCCGATGTCCGCGGTTTATGGAATATTTTGTAGTCAACAGGGCAAGCAAAACCCAATTGCACCAGCGAGTCTGAGGTAGTCCAGGTTTCCGTTAGGAAGAGGGCGTCCAGCTCCATGTTTTCTAGCATGGTGGAGACCTCGTGGTAGTGTTTGCTCAAAGATCTACAGTTAATCAGTCCACAATTGAGGGTGTTCCTACATTGATCCATACAGGTAGGTGGAGGAAGAGTCCCACCTTTGTCCCTCTTACCTATATTGAGTAGCTGTTCCCTAGTGTGTTCAATTCTGTCCTGGTGTGGGCTGCGACGGGCAGCGTGGCTGGCGCTGTGCGCGGCCGGGCGCAGACGGGCTGGCCTCTGGCGCGCCGCCGGCGCACGCGTGCTGCGCGCTTGCATTGCTGTTTTTTAAATAGGCAGTGAGGGGGGGTTAACTTTATTTCCACATTAATCCTGACATTGGGGGGTTTTAACCCCACACTCACCTTTTGGTCACTGCAGTGAGGAGGAGTTAACCCCATTTCCACATTCATCCTGACATGGGGGGGGGGTTGAACCCCGCACTCACCTTTTTGATCACTGCAGTGAGGGGGGTTTACCCCTTTTCCACATTAATCCGGACATTGGGGGGAGGGGAGGTTAAACCCCAAACTCACATTTTGGTCAGTGCAGTGAGGGGGGGGGGAGTTTATCCCCATTTCCACATTAATCCTGATATGGGGGGGGGTTTGAACCCCACACTCACATTTTGGTCACTGCAGTGAGGGGGGGTTACCTCCATTTCCACATTAATCCTGACATTGGGGGGGTTGAACCCCACACTCACATTTTGGTCAGTGCAGTGAGGGGTGGTTAACCCCGTTTCCACATTAATCCTGACATTGGGAGGGGGTGTTGAACCCCACACTCACATTTTGGTCACTGCAGTGAGGGGGTAGGGTTGTTCCTTATTTCCACATTCTTCATGACAATGCTGGGGGTTTGAACTACGCAGTTACCTTTTGGTCACAACTGTGATGTGAGTTGAAGTACGTTTTCCCTTTCAGTGTCACTGTGGCTGGCATTTTACACACAATTTACAATCTGCCCACTATAGTGGTGGGTGAGTATTTGGCCATCCACCTCCTTATGGGCTGGACAACGCTGGCAGTGATATCCATCCACCCCCTTTCGGTTGAGTAATGCTGGCAGTGATAGCCATCCACCCCCTACGGGTTAAGTTATGCTGTCAGTTGATAGCCATCCACCCCCCATGGTTTGGACAATGCTGGTAGTGAAAGCCATCTACCCCTCTATAGGTTGAGACTGCTAGCAGTGGTAGTCATCCACCGCCTATGGGTTAAGTAATTCTGGCAGTGATAGCCATCCACCCCCATGGGTTAAGTTATTCTGTAAGTGATAGCCATCCATTCCTCTATAGGTTGAGACTGCTGGCAGTGGTAGCCATCCACCTCCTATGGGTTACGTAATGCTGGCAGTGATAGCCATACACCCCCTATGGGTTAAGTAATGCTGGCAGTGATAGCCTTCCACCCCATATGCATTAAGTTATGCTGTAAGTGATATCCATCCACCCCTCTATAGGTTGATACTGCTGGCAGGGATAGCCATCCACCCCTATGAGTTAAGTAATGCTGGCAGTGATAGCCATCCACTCCCTATGGGTAAAGTTATGCTGGCAGTGATAGCCATCCACCCCTCTATAGGATGAGACTGCTGGCAGTGATAGCCATCCACCCCTTTATCGGCTGGACAATGCTGGCAGTGATTGCCATCCACCCCTCTATAGGTTGAGAATGCTGCCAGTGATAGCCATCCACCCCCTTATGGGCTGGACAATGCTGGCAGTGATAGCCATCCACCCTTCTATAGGTTGAGACTGCTGGCAGTGACAGCCATCCACCACCTATGGGTTAAGTAATGCTGGCAGTGATAGCAATCCAACCCCTATGGGTTAAGTTATGCTGGCAGTGATAGTAATCCACCCCTCGGAAGGTTGAGACTGCTGGCAGCGATAGCCATCCATCCCGCTATGGGTTGGACAATGCTGGCAGTGATAGCCATCCAACCCTCTATAGGTTGAGACTGCTGGCAGTGATAGCCATCCATCCCCCTAGGGGCTGGTCAATGCTGGCAGTGATAGCCATCCACCCCTCTATAGGTTGAGACTGCTGGCAGTGATAGCCATCCACCCCCTATGGGTTAAGTAATGCTGGCAGTAAAAGCCATCCACCCCTATGCGTTAAGTTATGGTGGCAGTGATATCCGTCCACCCCTCTATAGGTTGAGACTTCGGGCAGTGATAGCCATCCACCTCATATGGGTTAAGTTTTGCTGGCAGTGATAGCCATCCCCCCTATGGGTTAGGTTATGCTGGCAGTGATAGCCTTCCACTCCTCTATAGGTTGAGAATGCTGGCAGTGATAGCCATCCACCCTCCTATGGGCTAGACAATGCTGGCAGTGATAGCCATTCACCCCTCTATAAGTTGAGGCCGTTGGCAGTGATAGTAGCTCACCCCCCTATGGGCAGTGATAGCCATTTATCCATCTATAGGTTGAGACTGCTGGCAGTGATAGCCATCCACCCTTCCATGGGCTGGACACTGCTGGCAGTGATGGCCATCCACCCCCCTATAGGTTGAGACTGCTGTTAGTTATATGGGTATCCAACTTACCGTCTGCGGAGTATGCGTCGATTCCTGTTGTTGATTCAGTCATAGACGTACAGTACAGGGTTGACATGCGCGATAAGATACATGGCTGGTTCGTCTTGTAGGTGTTGCTCGTAGGTTCGTGTCAGGGGTGTAGAGCGTTGGTTCGTCTTGTAGCTGTGGATCATGTTGTGGCGCAAATCGGAGCAGAGAGACTGCTGTTCCGGATGCTATGACGTGCTGTAAGTGCCGACCTGTTCGGCACGTAGGAAGTACGCATCGTACTTGACTGGCAGGAAACTGCTGTGACAAAGCTTCCGGACGACTTCATTTCAGCGTTTATGGATCCGGCTCGTACGGAAAATGTTGCTGGTTTCGGAGCGTTCGTGTCGCTCGGGATTTGGACACATTTGCGCATCGTATTTCCTCGTCCGGACGGACCAGCTCCCAGAACGAGTTGGTTGGAAGGTAACGCTACGGACAGCTCTGGGAGTGCTGTCCCAGCAAGATCGGAATCGACCCCTTATTGTTAAAAGAAAACAGTGTTTAAACTGCTGATGCAAGCATTCCTTCAGCAATGGTCAAAAACTTTTTCAACTGGCAAGCACCAGAAAGATCTTAAATAAGGGCCTGACAAGCAGGTCTCACCCTACATTAATTGAGGAGGGTTTTAAAAGAATACGAAGTGCATTAAGCAGGATTGGGCAGATACAAACAATGTGCAATAGAGTTCCTTGTGAAAGTCCACAAAGTCTAAAATCGCTATTAGGCCACTGTTGGATCCATTTCTGCGTGCCACCCTTAGTGGGATCCCTGCCAAGTCGTACTTTTAAATATTTATCCCTCATACGTGATGAAAAGTAAGTAGTCAGATGAAGCTGGATTCGCATGCTCTGATACAAATGTATCACTGTTCAGGCGTACTTTTTTGCAGATAAAGAATCTTTATCTACAATAAATTAATTAATTTTTGTCTTTCTGTTTAAAAGCTGTTTAACATTGAGCCTATTCAATTGCAAACACCCCGGCTGCATAACAAAGCTTTGGAAACCCATTAAGAGATCCTACACTACAAGCTCCAGCATATTCAGAATGATTTATTTTGCATCAACAGTTATCTGCTAAGGAGCCAGGTTCAGACAGTAAATGTATGCATTTAAAAAATGACACTTGCGCCACCAAGGACTGTCTTTGAAGACCAAACACCAAGCGGATTTCTTCTTGGTCAATTGAATTAGGAAACCAAAGATTGACTTGCAAGCCTTAATGAAAAATAGATCCAATAATTTAGAGTCTTTTCCCTTGGTGATGGGTGAGCCATATGCAATAGTCAGTAATAAATTGGCACCCATAACTTTAAGAAGATGTTGATACGATTGGCATCTTAATGAGTTATCTGGTGGCTTAAAAGCTTATATTAGAGATTATGTTTTTGCTCCTAAAACATTAAAATGACTTTTAAATAAAACTTTATTTTCAAATAAAATGCCCAGATACTTGTAAGTCGTCACAATCTAAATTGGCCCTCATTTGCCCTAATTCACCAGGCCAATTTTTATAATCTTAGTTTTCTTGACATTTATCTCCAAACAGCTGACTGTAATGTATTCATCAAAAGCAGTGATTAGTTGTTGTAGACCTATCGGGGTTTGACTGAGTAAAATGGTATCATTGGCATACTAAAAATATTTAAGATGTTCCTTTACAAGTTTGGGTGGGTGGGCATTAATGGCTTAAAAATGCTGTACCAGGTCTTACATAAAAAGGTTAAAAAGGCATGGAGCCAATATACAGGCAAGATCTATCACCTAACTTAACCTGAACACAAGTGACTGTGTACAAGAGTATATTAGCCTTGAGAAGCTTTTGGGGAATATCTCATCCAGCAAGTTTTAGCCATGGTATGGATCTTGGAACAGAGTCGAATTCAGCTTTTAGATCGATAAAACAAATATATACGTTTTTTTTTAAACAGCACGCTCAGCCAGTATGGTAAGGGTTAATAGGTTAGTGATTGTAGAATACCCTTTATAAAATTCCGATTGGTTAATTGGAATTATTTCCCGTGAGGTTGCCAATTCTCCCAGAACGATCAATAATCGGGAGTCAAAGACCTTTGTCTCTACATCAGTTAGTGCAATTAACCGATAATTTGAGGGATTATATGCTGTGCCGCTCTTATAAATTGGCTGCACTATGCTTCCTTATCGGCACTCTGGAACAATGTTCATTGCTAGATCCTCATTATATAAAGGGTCCAGGAATTTGGCCCACATATCAGGATTAGCTCTCAATATAGCATTGGGTCGCCCATTAGAGCAGGGTCCCATTAGATCTAATCCAGCACAGGAACTGTGCTATTTATTTTTTACTCAGAGGTTCAAGATAAAGCTTGTGTTGGACTACTGTCTATCGTTGTGTTTTGTTGCAATTTCTGTAATGTTGACTCATATCCGCACTAGGTAGATTGACAACACTGGGGAAATACAGTTTGGTAAGAAATGAGTTACTTACCTGTAACTGTAGTTCTGCAGTACTGAAAACTTTCATAGATTCACATGCTTGAATCCTTGGCCCATCGTATTTATAAAGCAATGTACTGATAGGTATAGACTAGAAAATACATAGGCCTCTTTAGTTTAATAACCTATCATTGTCATTTTAAAGAAGAGACCACACTTTCAGCTTTGACCAACCAGAATGGGCTACCCTCTAAAACACTCCTGTGAGAAACGCCAGTCCCTCAGATTTTTTGCCACAAGTTCAATATATAAATATTGAAGAAAAGAGAAACAAGTGAGCTTCCTAGGGGAAGCAGATGAGTCGCATGTGTATCTATGAAAGTTTCTAATACTGGAGAACTACAGTCACAGATAAGTAACCAATATTTTACTCCAGTATTGGAACTTTCATATATTCACAAGCTTGAATCAGATTAAAGAGCAGTAAAATAGCACATCTGAAGTCTTACAAAGGCTCCCAATAAAAGGAAATAATAGTTATATATAGAAGAAACATTAACTTAACTGTATAATGCATATCACAGTATCTGGGAACACATTATATATTGTCAGACATACACATACATAATTACTGAAAATATGTGTAAATAACAAATGTATGGAGGGTAGACAGGGTAGCTCACCTTCATTGGAACAGGTGCAAAAGCACTGCTTGGCCCACTGCCATATCCAGGCAGTAGTATTGAATAAATGTGCATCTGTTCCATGTTGCTGCACGGCCAATATTCAGAAGAAAGGCACCAGCAAACAAAGTGCAGAAGTGAAAATCGATCTAGTAGAATGGGTACAAGATCTATGCTGTTTTTGTGGCCAAGAGCTTTGAATCAAGGTTGGGGGCTCTACACAGACGCTGCACTGCCCTACCTGGAACTTTGCTGCCTCCTCGATATCGCTCTTCCTATCATCCGGGGCCAGGACTTCAGCCCTCAGGGTGCACCAGGTATCTCCCAGCTGCCAGGAGTGAAGGGGAGGCATGGCCCATCGGGCTTAAAGCGCCGCCTCTCCACCCGCGGCGCGGGACAAAGCACCGACAAAGCCCGGACCAAGGGTGGTCCCGTCTGTGTCCATCAGGGGCCGGAAGAGGCTGGGCTGGGCCACCACCCTGTCATTGCTCGTATTGAGTATCTGGACACAATTGGCATAGTTAGGTGTGCAACACAGTATTAGTGCTGGTTCCCCCTCTTTATAGCTGTCTTTTGTGTTTTGCCCGCAAAGTTAGGGACAAATGAGCAGGAATAAGCGGAAAACGAGTATGGGGTCAGGAGTTGTGGGAACCCTGGACGCGTTCCTTACTTCGGCTGAATCCGCACTAATGCACGAGATTCAGCTCACTGAACGCAGATTGTCATTAGAACCTTCACATCCTCTTATGGGATTAGCATCTACTCCTGTACCTGAGCCCGACGTACCAGCTAATCCCTAATCCCAGACCAACCAAGCACCTAAATTAAGTCCTCAGCCAGGGGCCTCAATCGTACGGAGTCTGGACAGTATTTCTTCTTCTTCGCCTAGTCCTCCAGCCAAGGTACTCACTAGGCGACAAAAGTCAACTCTGACCTCAGGTGGGGAACTACTACAAAAAAAGAGTAAAGCGTGTGGCCTACCTAAGTCTAGCCATCAGGCATCTAAACTGGCCAAACGCAAGTCTACCACAACAGGGAATGGGGGAGGTTCCAATTCAGCTCCTTTGCCTCCAAACTGTAATCTGGAGGTTCAGGCTGATTTTCTCAATAAGGTCGAAGAGAAGTTGCCAGCGCTAATCGACCCACTGTTATCAAAACTGGCAGCGATAGACTTAAGATTAGCTACAATAGAACAGCATATTCTTAAAGTTCCACAAGTAGGTCCTGGGTTACGGCACGAGAAGTAACTACTGCCCGACAGGAGATTAGAACAGCCAATAGAACTAGCACAAATCCAATTGTTCATTCTCCTACCCTTAGAGTAGCCCCCCCCCCAAAAAAAAACTAACCTCTTGTTAGCTGTCACACAAAATGGCCTGCCTTCTCACATGGTAGGGACAAAGGACCAATAGGCAAGAATGCTAAGCATGGGTGGGGCTAAGTTCACTAATGGGCCCCTCCACCTCCCTCCCGAAGCTACACAGTATACAATAGTACTGGCCAATGTACCAGGACTTCCAGCCTCGGTTCAGGAACACTGGTCCTCTTTTAAGAACAAGGCCCTCCATCTGTTGAGCAACAGGGCAGGAGTTGGGAACCATCTCTTCTCTGAGTTTAAGATGGTCCGAAGATTTTCTAGGGTTGGACCATCAGATAAGGTTTTGGGTGGTCACTGCGTGGTTTTAAGTTTCAGGTCCCCAGTTCGGGTCCAGCTAATCTTGGATAGGGCAGGGTCAGGCCGCTTATGTAAGGAGGATATTAACATACTCCCGTTTGGCTTTTTTTATCAAACATGTGCAAACAATAAAGGGGGAATACCAAGAGAACCTGCTAATAACTTAGGCCACTTTAACAATGCATTCCCTACCTTTAATAGGTTCGATGCTTTTGGATCAATGGAGGACATAGATTGACTTGAATCTAACTCCAGCACCACCAGCCTTAAGATGCAATATTCAATGGAGGCTGGTGTGGTCGATTCTCAGTTGGTCACTCAGGACTTAGAGGTTTCTCTTCCTCCAGTGTCAACAGCTAAGATGAGAGGTACTAAAGGGGAAGATATCATGGCAGGAGCTGCTGGAGACAGGGAGTTCTCCCCGACTAATGTTATTCCTTACGAGGGTGCATTGGAATATGGTCCTGTACCGAATTAACACATTCCACCACATAGTACAAACTCGAGGCACAGAGACTCTAATTTCCTACCAGTATCCTGGAACATCGCAGGGTTAAAATCCAAAACACCGTCAGTGGAATGGTCATAATTCATTGAAGGCCATGATATTATGGCCTTACAGGAAACCTGGTCACTGGACCATGTGTTTCAACAGGGTTTTCAAAACTTCTCAAAACCTGCGACGGCGGGTCTGAGCGGGAGACCCATGGGGGCCTAAAAACCTGGGTGAGACAGGCAGACAGGTATAAGGTTCAAGAATTTGGCATTGACATTAGGGATATTTTAATAACTAAACTTCAGATACCCAATGCTCCTGACTTATTAATCTTTAATGTTTACGCGCGAGGGTTGTCCGGTGGTAAAGCCTCAGGCACTGTTGCTCTCCTAGACACTATCCTCGATCAGTACAATGGTGCGTGTAATTTAATAATAGCTGGAGATTTCAACTGCTCCTTTGAACCCTTATATATTAATGATGTAAACCTCAGTTTAGAGGAGGATGTCCAGTGGAATATCCCGCCACTGGCACTTCTTCCAATTAAAAAATGGACTGAAGCTGCGTTGCAGCTAAAAGTACTATGTTTGGAATGGGGGTCAGGGCCTCCAATGGGAAGTCCGACTCGGACAGGCAGGGCTCACCAACCTTTACAAACGGGTTGAGAAGTAGTCGCATAGATTTTATCTTTCTCAACAAGGAACTATGGCCATCCCTAAATGACATGGTTGTCCAGGAACGGGCGGAAAGTGACCATAACCCCCTAGTACTGTCTTTAAAGCTCAAGGAACTATTAGTTATCGACGGTCAGGCAGTTGATAGCGCTTTTGTAGAAGTACAGTTAAGTAATGATACCAGGAGAGTGAAATGGTCTAACTGTATTAATAACTAGCAGCCCGTCCCGACGTTGTCCGGTTATGAAATAGAATGTGTGTAATGTGGCAAGGGCAATTTATTTTAAAATCTTGCCGTAGACAACATTTTTTGTTTCATTAGAATACGGACGGAGAAGGGCCAGCTGCAGCCCTGGTTGATGTTAGAAGGCCCGTGTAATTGGTGTAGTGATCCGCCACCTGAGCACGGCTACAGCCCTGGTTGATGTTAGCAGGCATGTGTAATGTCGTTGAATGAGAGAGTTATCAGCTGCGGGTAAATACGTTTAATGAGAGAGTTCAGTGACAACGAGTAGGAGAGGCTGCAGTAATTGTCCCCGCAGACACGCTCATTTGCGTTGTCCCCCGCTTGAGGGCCAGATGCAGGCCTGTTTGATGTTAGCAGGCGCGTGTTCCCCCGCTTGAGGCCCAGCTGCAGCCCTGGTTGATGTTATCAGGCGCGTATAATTAGTGTACTGACCCGCCGCCTGAGCCCGGCTAGAGCCCTGGTTGATGGTAGCAGGCCCGTCTAATTTCGTTGAATGAGAGAGTTCACTAACAGCGCGCAGGAGAGGCTGCAGTAATGTTACTTACCAGGCCTCCAGCTGAACGTGTTTGTCATGCCCCAACACACGGCCACAGCAGACGATCTTCTGATTAATGTACGACCCACATGGCATGAAGGGAAGAACGTAGCACACGCCCCCAGCGTGCCCCTTGATGCGGCACAATTGCGTTCACATGGCATGAAGGCCAGACACACGCCCTCCAGCGTTTCTCACGCCCCCATCGTGTCACGCCCCCAGCGTGCCCCTTGATGCTGCGCAGCAACATAATTGGCGCTTGTATGTATGACTCACATGGCATGAAGGGCGGACACACGCCCCCAGCGTTTGTCACGCCCACAGCACACGCCCACAGCCCACGATGTGATGGACGTACCACACGCCCCCAGCGTTAGTCACGCCCCCAGCCCACAGCACAAAGCAGACACGCTCACAAGGGACTACTTTGCTGGCACGGTTCTTTTACCTTTTAAATGTATATGGTGTCCTATGGTACAATTGTATGTCTTGCACTGTATGATTGTGATGAACACCACTGTTTCTTGAAAAGTTATTAAAAACAATTTTAAAAAAATTTATATGGTGGCCGTCTGCATAGCCTATGTCCTTCTGCTGCAACTGCCCTTTCCAACGCTGTATTGGATGTTGTGATTGGTGCTGTGGTTACTGAGATTACCCGCCTCAAAGGTTTGGACTCTCTCTTTATAATATTAGTATGGATGAAGAACAATTGGAGCAAATGAGGCAACTGGTAGTTAGTGCAACTGCAGATCCCCTAAAATGTGTTACGCAAGAGGAAATTGACATCAAGGTTATTCAGGTCCACAATACACTATTTAATTAGGTAAAGGGGCTTTTTTTTATAACTAACGTTCGAAACTTCCAAATGGTGGTGGCATGGTGTGGGAAATCATGTAGGAAGGCTTATCAAGTCTTAGCAAGACAGGGATCCAAGAATGTAGCCCCCGAAAAGTGGGTATCCGACTTCAAGGCCTAGTTTGCTTCTGCGCAACCTGATCAAGAACAGTTTTTAATGTCCCTGGTTGACACTCCCTTGCATTTCACCAGGCAAGAGGTAGAACTTGCATTAAACTCAGTCCCGAGAGGTAGGGTGCCGGGGCTGGATTGTGTTCCAGCTGATCTGTTCTTGCACAATAAAGCTATCTGGGTAAAGTATATTCAGACTCTTGCGAATGCCATTGCCAGTGGTGCCCCAATACCAGACTCATGGGGAACCTTCTTAGCTTGCGCTCTGAGGTCTTGGGCAGCTGTTCAATATAAGGAGCTATATCCGACCACATTTGTCGGTCGTACCTTGCTAAAATTGCTAGCGAGTTGGCTGCTCTGACCTTAGGTGCAGACATGGAAGAAAAACGTTTGCCTATGGTGCCAGGCACCTTCCATAATTATCTGGGGGAGCTAAAAGCGGTGCTGATTGATTTTTGGAGTGTCTTTGGGCGGCTTGGGCAACAACAGAATCTGGAATAGGATGACCAGTGAGGCATCCTGAGGCATCTTCAGGGGCTTTGTATTTTTTGTCTAGATGTGGTAAAACTGCTGTCACAGATGCTGCTGTCTGCATACTCTTAATACCTTCTTTCAAGATGTAATTTATAAGTTGAAAGCTCTGACAGACTTTCTAAAGGGTTCTTTCAAGTCATATAAAAACCGTCTGCCTGTTTTGCTGGCATGTGGTGGTCCAACCTCTTAGCCAACCTCTCAAGAAGGTTGCGGAAACCACCTAAGTCTTCCGGGGGAATCCGCCAGGGGAGGAGTTGGTGAGGATGGGATTTGTAATAGGTAATTATCCCATTATATTGTTGTTTCACAGAGTTCCCCTTCCTCCCTCTCCTCACCTGATGATAAAGGATCTTTAATAATGAATGTTTGCGGTGTGCATAGCTCTGGGGGAGACCCTGGCAGCCGTCTTGTAGGCAAAGATAGAGTAGATGGCTTAGTTGGTGATTTTAGAAGAGGGGATTATGGTGCTGTAGTGGGTGCAGAAAAAGAGAAACGCCTGTGGTAGTTAGTTAACATACACTGCAAATCTGAAACTAAGGATGATGGTAAAGCAACCATTCCATCTTGGTACTGATGCTCGTGATAAAGTTCCTGAGGATCATAGTAATATTGATGATAGTATTCCTCCTCATTACCATCTGGCTGACATTTAACATGTAGCTCCGAGGGGCTGTGTGACACCCCGAAATACCATCCTCTTCAGAATCTTCTTAATCTAGAAGGTGAGTTGGTAACAGAGGAGTGAATGTACTTGGCTAAGTATGGGATGGAGTTAAAAGAGAAGATTTGGATAGTTCCGCTGTTTTTTGTTTAATTGACAACGTTGTCAACGTCGAAATAGACGCTGGTGCGATATCTTTCGTCAATGGTAAACCCGGCGATGGGTGAGCAACCTCCATCGATGACAGGGACTTTGTTGGCGGTGGTGATCGTGACGACGGTGGGAGCTTCGTTGGCAATGAAACATTCATCGATGAAGGGGATCTCGTTGACGATGGGGGCCTTCGATGGAAAAGAGGTTTTCATCGACAGTGGAATTTTCGACGATGATGAATCCTTCGTTGAAGGTGAGGTCTTTGTCGACGATGGCTGTTTTACTGATGGCAGAGCTGTTGACACCTGTGTTACTGCTGAAGATAGAGTTATCGTCACAGACGGAATAGGGCTTTGGCTCGTCGACGAGAGAGTGGTTGTTAACATAGAGAAGAGGCTGTTATAAACATAGACGAGGAGTAAGTACCAGTTGTAGATGTCATTGTCATTGATGGAACTGGTTTCCTCATCAGAAGGAATACACTTGTTGGTGATCTTGTCATCGATGGTGCAGAAGACGGTTTTTTGAAGGAATGTTTAATCTTAGGAGGAGGTGCAGATGGCAGACCAATTATACAGTAGAGAGCTGCAAAGTCCTCCAAATGCATGCAGAACATAGAACATTTATACAAGATTGTAATGAGATTGCAGTAAGGCTAATGGGGTGAAATTTAGCACTTCAGTTGGAGGGGATCTGGCTTGTGGAGAACTATGTCACATATGGGGTGAGTCATGATCAAGTTCAAAATCAGTTGACGTTAGTCTCACCACTAAGCAAATATATTACAGCCATTCCATTGCCAATGGGCCCACTGGTGTTGCTGCTGGGACTTACTGGAGTAGAAGGCGCATGCCCTTTAACTACACTCATTGGCAAGTTAGTATCACATATGTTTTTACTTGCAGCCAGACTGTTTGATACCCAATTTTTGAACTCACCTAATCTTCCAGCATTGAGCATAGTATGGTCCAAGATGTGGAATATCTATGCAATGGAAAAGCTGAAAGCTATATTTTATGATTGATCAGATAAATTGGAACAAACTTGATCGCTTTTCTCTACTTATCTCAACAGGGATATAGTAATGGAAACCTCAACGTCTCTTACGATGGAAATAATAAAAAGGTCAGAGATGGAGTAGATGTCACCAACTCCTGAGACTTCAACCACTGTGCCTATTTGAGGCTTATTTAATTAATAATGGATCTTCCTCTCCCATCTCCCATTTTTGGCTCTTCTACTCAGCTTTCTTGAATTAACAATTTAGCAAAGTTGTCATATACTTGAATATATATATTCTATGCAGAGAATTTTAGGAGTACAGAAGACTAGATAGACCATCTTAGCAGGCGAGACCAGTAGACCAACTGCCACATGCAGGGAACAAGTAAAAAGGATTGTCAGGCCACTACAAATCAACACAAAGTCAACACTGTGTATCTAGGCCAATTCACTTCAGCTGACAGTAGTCACACTCAATATAAAGGACATTCATGGTGTGCCGCAACTGGAGAGCCTTGCTTTGGGTCTCAATCCATATTTCCGCTGACCCAGGAAACACAAATGAGTGTCATGTGCATTTAGACAAAAAATTATAAGGGTGAAAATACAGGAGACTTACAGAGATCCTAGGAATACTCAATTCAATTCAATTCAATTTAAATCTTTATTCGATCTATGTACAGACAGATCATAAAAGCACAAGTTTATAAATTAAATCACATTAAAACTCATTAACTAAAAGACATAAAACAATTATAAAACCTTATTAAACTTATTTAATTCATTATTAAAACCAGAATCATCTGTACCAGAACCATCTGTATGTCAGCTCCCTTTGTGATCTCCCATAAAGACTCATATACTCCAACCATTACTGACTCAGAATTATTCCAACCATTAGCCTTCTCCTACCAAAATGGCCTGAAAATACTCTGCCCTGTTGACCCCTCCATCTGAAGTGCCTTAGTGATACTGTGCTCCACCACCCAATAATATTGAGATTTCCCCACTCTATCTCTCATCTCACAATGAAACGCAGATTGACATTATCTGATCTTTGTATCCCTTTCAGCATTAAAGACAAACTGGAATACACAGAGACAGTGAAGTTACTCAACAAGCAAGTCCCTCCTGAAAGACCGGCATGCATCTTTGATCACCCTTGTTCTTACCAGAGCAGATGAAGCAGTCAGGGTCTAGCAGAGGACCAACGGGCTGAAATTTCAGTTTTTTCTTCTTCGGCTTGGCTGCAGCATTGGGCCCTGGTACACTTTCCGTGAGGGATACCGTGCACTAAAGAGATAGATATGTCATCCTCAGAAAGACTGGCTCCCACTCTGCCCCTGGCATTCCAAGAAAAATATAGCATCCTGGGTAGGTAATTTAGATAGCCAAAACATGTGTCAAGGGCTTCAAAGCAGTTTATGCTTTGATAGCTATTGTAGAGGGGAGGATTTATAAATAAAACCAGTTGCAGCCAGGAGGTGCTGCAGGCAAGTATGGAGGTATTCTTTTAGAGAGGAGAGAAGAAAAAGAGAGTGTCTATGTGTTTGTTTTGAGAACGTGTGTGTATGAGTGTACATGCATGGTGCATATGTGTATGAGATAGAGAGAGAGAGAGAGAGAGAGAGAGAGAGAGCGAGAACTGGAAAGAGAACACTAAGTATTCAGATAGCAGGGTAGATTACAGGTCAGGTCTGGGGTGCAACACTACAGTGGTGGAACAATGCCACCTGTACAAGGCTGAGATGGAGCTCTGCAGGTAAGGACCGAGGTGCACTATCAGTTCCGTGCACGAAAGCTCTAGGTTCAATCAATCAATCAAGCATTTATATAGCGCACTACTCACCCGGACGGTCTCAAGGCTCTTGGGGAGGGGGGGTCTGCTACTGCTCGAACAGCCAGGTCTTGAGTTGCTTCCTGAAGGCGAGGTGGTCTTGGGTCAGGTGGCGGGTCGGGAGGGAGTTTCAAGTCTTGGCGGCCAGGTAGGAGAAGGCCCTTCCTCCTCTGTTGACTCTTCGGATGCGGGGGACGGCGGCGAGGGCAAGGCTGGTCGATCGAAGCTGACGTGTGGGAGTGTAGAAGTTGAGGCGGCTGTTGAGGTATCTTGGGCCTTGGTTGTGTAGGGCTTTGTGTGCGTGGGTGAGGAGACGGAAGGTGATTCTCTTGTTGACCGGGAGCCAGTGCAGGTCTCTCAGGTGTCCGGAGATGTGGCTGTGTCGGGGGATGTCGAGGACGAGTCTTGCCGAGGTGTTCTGGATCCACTGGAGTCTTTTCTGGAGTTTGGCAGTGGTTCCGGCGTAGAGGGAGTTGCCGTAGTCCAGTCGGCTGGTGACGAGGGCCTGGGTGACCGTCTTTCTGGTCTCGGTGGGGATCCACCGGGAGATCTTACGTAGCATGCGCAGGATGTTGAAGCACGACGAGGAGACGGCGTTGACTTGTCTGGTCATGGAGAGGGAGGAGTCCAGGATGAAGCCCAGGTTGCGTGCATGGTCTGTAGGTTTGGGTGCGCTGCCCAAGGCAGGGGGCCACCAGGAGTCGTCCCAGGCGGAGGGCGAGGAGCCCAGGATTAGGACCTCCGTCTTGTCCGAGTTCAGCTTCAGGCGGCTGTTCATCATCCACTTGGCAACGTCTGTCATCCCTTCGTGTAGGTTGGCTCTGGCGGTGGCGGGGTCGTTGGTGAGGGAGGGGATCAGCTGGGTGTCGTCGGCGTAAGAGATGATGTTGAGGTTGTGTTGGCGTGCGATGGCCGCAAGGGGGCTCAGGTAGACATTGAAGAGGGTGGGGCTGAGCGAGGAGCCTTGAGGAACGCCGCAGATGACTTCGGTGGCTTCTGATCTGAACAGGGGGAGGCGGACTCTCTGTGTTCTTCCGGCGAGGAAGGAGATGATCCATTCTAGTGCCTTCGCCTGGATTCCGACGTTGCAGAGGTGCTGCACTAGGGTGCGGTGGCAGACAGTGTCGAATGCCGCAGACAGGTCCAGGAGGATGAGGGCCGCTGTTTCCCCGTTGTCGAGCAGGGTTCGGATGTCATCAGTGGCGGCGATGAGGGCGGTCTCGGTGCTGTGGTTGGCCCGGAAGCCAGACTGCGAGTGGTCGAGGGATCCGTTCGTCTCGAGGAAGGCGGCCAGCTGCTTGTTGACGGTCTTCTCGATGACTTTGGCCGGGAACAGGAGGAGCGAGATGGGGCAGTAGTTTTTGAGTTTGGTGGGGTCCGCTGAAGGTTTCTTCAGTAGAGCGCTGAGTTCGGCGTGCTTCCAACTCTCCGGGAAGGTGGCGGTGTCGAAGGAGGTGTTGATGATGTCTCGCAGGTGGGGTGCGATGACAGCGTTGGCCTTGTTGAAGACGTGGTGCGGGCAGGGGTTGGTTGGAGATCCGGAGTGGATGGAGTTCATCGTGCGACGGGTGTCTTCGGTGCTGATCGGGGTCCAGGCGCGGAGGGTGATGGTGGGGGGCGTTGGTGCGGTCGTGGGGTGCGTTGGTTGTGTGCTGAAGCTGTTGTGTATGTCTGCGATCTTGTCGTGGAAGTAGGAGGCGAGGGAGTTGCAGAGGTCTTGTGATGGGGTGATGTCGTTGTTTCCGGCGTTGGGGTTGGAGAGCTCTTTGACGATGTTGAAGAGTTCCTTGCTGTTGTGTGCGTTGTTGTCCAGTCGTTCCTTGAATGCGGTTTTCTTGGTGGTGTGGATCAGTTGGTGGTGTTTTCGAGTGGCGAGCTTGTTGTCTGGTGTTGGGTCTCTGCGCCAGGCTCTCTCGAGGGCTCTGCAGTTCTTCTTGGAGCTCTTGAGTTCGTCGGTGAACCATGGTGCTTTCTTACTGCCGAGTCTGCTGGGCGGGATCCTCAGGGGGGCGAGGTCATCTGCGCAGTTGCTGATCCACTTCGTGAGGTTGTTGGCGGCTTGGCTGGGGTTCTCTGAGCTGGCAGGGGGGTCCTGGCTCACGGATGCGGCGAGCTGGTCGGCTGTGATCCTGTTCCAGCTTCTGCGTGCAACCTGTTGCTGGTGGTGGTGGATCGTGTTCTTTTTCAAGCTGAAGGTGACGCAGCTGTGGTCCGTCCAGTGGAGTCCGGTGGTGTGGCTGAAGGCGATGTCCTTGCTGGATGAGAAGACGGGGTCGAGTGTGTGTCCGGCGTAGTGGGTGGGGGTGGTCACCAGCTGCTTGAGACCGAGGTTGGCGAGGTTGTCCAGCAGGGTGGTGGTGTTGCGGTCGTTGTTGTTCTCCAGGTGGAAGTTGAGGTCCCCGAGGAGGATGTAGTCAGCGGAGGGGAGGGCGTGCGGGCTGATGAAGTTGGCGATGTCTTCGCTGAATTGTGTGCGTGGTCCCGGGGGTCTGTAGATGAGGGTGCCTCTGAGGGTGGTCTTGGGGTTGGTGTGGATCTGGAAGTGCAGGTGTTCGGCGGTTGAGAGGGTGGGGATGTCGTCGGTGTTGGTCGTGATACGGATGGTGTTCCTGTGGATGATGGCGATGCCTCCTCCGGTCTGATTGCCGCGGTCCCTCCGGGTGATCTTGTATCCCTCCGGGATAGCGATGGCGATGTCGGGTGCTGAGGAGGCGTTCATCCATGTTTCCGTGAGGAAGGCGACGTCTGGTGATGTTGTGTCGAGCAGGTTCCAGAGCTCTATGGCGTGTCTGTGGACGGAGCGGGTGTTGAGCAGGATGCACTTCAGGTGGTTGCTGCTGGTGCTCGGCTTGGTGGGTGCAGTGCAGGACCGGGTGCAGGAGAACTTGCAGGAGTGGCAACTGAAGGGTCCGTGGGTGCGTCTCGGGGTGGCTCGGAAGCATCCTGGGAGTCGGCCGACGTTGAGTGCGTAGAGTTCGGTGGCGGCGTAGGTCCGGCGGGTGGGCTGGTGTCTGCGGAGGCCAAGGGTCCGGGCGCTGGGCGCGGTCCAGGCGCGGACGGGCGCAGACAGGCTTACCTTTGGCGCGCCTTCGGCACACAATCGGCGCGCCCGCTGCGCGTCAACGCTGCGCGTGCGCACGGTCGCCATTTATGGCGAAGTGCGAGGGAGGGAGGAGCAGCTGGGAGGCGGGAGCGGGGAGGGCACAGAAGGCAAAGGGGGCGTGTCCTTACTCACGGCGGCGGGGCGGGATGGCACAGGGGGAAGCTAGGGGGAAAAACGGCACAAGGGGGCACGCAAACTCCGAGAAAAGGGGGCAAAAGCCTAAATAGGCTACAAGGCAACAGAAATAACTAACAAAACACAGTAGCGCAGGAGAGCACACCGAGCGACGGCGGGGGGCGTGGTCAGCAGGCAGGCTCAGCGAGGCTGAGGGCAGCGGCAGGCGGGGGAGCACACGCTACAGCTGGTGGCAGTGCGGCGCAGGGGTGTCCTATGAGTAGGAACAGCAGGGAGCTCAAGGACAAGATAGCTGTCAATTTGCAGGATAATGTGTGGATCTCAGTACTGAGAAATTAGAGATATCTGCAGGTCAAGACTGGTGTGCATTCTTTCAGTCATGTGCTGCCTTACAGAAATAAGCCAAGTGTGATGGATTGAGAGGCTTTGACTATGAATTATGAGTGGGACTGTATGAGGGTACTAGGTCAAGAAGCATAATGTGATTCAGATTAGAAATCAGATGATCTGGCCATGCTGAGTATCCTAACACAGGGTAATTTGGGCACTTTGTTGACACCTACTCACAGCTTTCACCTCACACGCTCACCTCCAGATCCTCTAAGGATAACATTTGGTCTGAGTCTGCGTCAATCTCGATTAATCCTTTGTGAGTCAGCTTAGTCACTTGGCAAGCTTTAACCTTCTGCTGCTCCTCTTTTATTATCTCCAACGCCTAGGAGAGAAATGAAAAGAACATGTTACTTGCCCAATAAGGATTCTTAGCATTCAGTGCTGTAGATTAACTTGCTCTGCACACTCCTGCCATCTAGTGTTGGAACATTTCCAACTTGTTTTTGTTTGAAGAAGTCTTTTGAGTGCAGAGATACTGAAACTTCACCATTAGCTGGCAATGTTCATGGGCATCAGGCCCATTGTTAGACTGTTTTTCGCATAGAGGGTGAGTGTACTGATGGAGCAGTATGTAGGACAATTTGATACCCATGAATGAAATGTATAACAAAGTTAAATATGTAATTGAAAAAGGGCTAGAAATCTGCAGGAAACACAAGCTCCCCGGGAGGCAGGTGGGCACATGTGAATCTACAGCACTACACGCTATAAACAGATAGAACAAGGTAAGTAACATTTTCTAGTCATAGCATGCATGTTGTAGATACACATGCTCTGCATACACTGTAAAATAGCACCGCATCAAGCAGCAAACAGCCAGTGGATGGTGCAGATGCTTGAAAAATGTTCTTAGGACAGTCTGACAAACTCTTGTTTGTTTGCAAGCTAGGATGTCCACACAGTAAGCAGAGTGGACCATGTAGCTGCCTTGCAAATGCCATGTATCGGTATGGTACTCAGAAAAGCCCTCCCTTTCTAATAGGTAAAATATGGTCTGGGCAGGGCAGGCAACATTTGCATGGCTTTGCAGTAGCAGATTTGGATGTGCTTGACAATCCACCTGGCTATAATCGCTATTGAAAGAGGATGATCCTTGTGAGGTTTAGCAAACGCAACGAAATGATGTGATTTGCGCCTAGTCTTCATCCTGTCAGTGTAGCATTAGGGTATGTTTCACATCATGGGTGTGAGGCATTCTTTCTGTTACAGAGTCTAGTTAAAGTAAAAGGAAAGGGAGTTTGATAGCATGGTTGAGGTGGCAGAGGGATATGATATTTAGGGTGGGTTCTAAGGATGACTCTTTGCTTATGACCCTGAAAGCTGCTTTCAAGGTGAGGGCCTCCAATTCATTAACACATCTTATGGATGTAACAGAGACAAGGAAGGCATTCTTCTAAGAGAGACGCTGTAACAGCATGAGCATAGTGTTTTAAAGCAGGATCCATAAGCCTGGTTAGAACAAAATTAAGGTTCCAGGCCGAGGAAGGAAGAAGTATAGTCGGGATGACCCATTGGAGTCCCTCCATGGAAGCAATTGATGACAGGTATACCAAACAAAGAAGAGTGTTCCCAGTTCTGCCAGTAGGCTGCAGTACCAGCTAAGTGTATGCGTATGGAGGTGTAGGCTAAACCTGACTTCAGCAGGTGGAGGTAACAGACAATGTCATGAACTGCGGGTTTGATAGAGTCAAAGCGTTTTGAAATGTAGTTTACAAACCCTTTCAATTGGCAGAGCAACAGGCCTGCATAGTGGGCTTGTGTTTTTCTTTGAGAGTCTTCATGAATTCTTGAGGCAGATTGAGGTAACCGAACTCTAAGACTTCAGGAGCCAAGTTGGAGATTGAGATACCTCAGGCTCAAGAGTCTTATCTTGCCATGATTCTACATGAGAAGATCAAGTCTCTTGGGGAGGTTCTCCTGGGTTATGATGGCAGGCCTCGAGAATTCTACTTACCCACTTGCTAGGGCAAGTAAGATTTTATCAGGACGAGCTATTAATAGAGCCTACTGGCCTATTCTGGTGACCTGACGTAGAACAGGTGTTCTGTTCACTCAGAAAGTGACTTAGTAATAAAGCTGCTTTTAAATCTTGTTTTCATACTGTCAGATTTGCTCTGCATTCCATTCAGAGAAGGAGGTCAAATGTCAGCTTATGTATTCTTACAATTTGCTGCTTCTTCTAGCCTTGAGGTTGGTGTTTACTTTTCGTTCTCAGACTGCAAAGTTAGACGATTTTGTAAAGTGAACTGTCTTAGACTTGTGATGTACAAAGAGAGTGAAAGGAAAGGCTGTAGAATATCATGTGTATTTTCTAACACACAATTAAACAGCTTGTAAATGACCTGAATAAATGTTTGTAAAATATTTTTCTGCAGTTTAGAAAACATGCGTTTTTTGTGAATAAAAAATAATTTTAATAGGATGCCTACATATCAGAACACTGTACTTCGTGATGTGCAAATTCCAAATATTTTTGCTGAAACCAAATTTCCACAGATTATTGTTTATATGCCATATAGTTTTATCAGTAAAACAGCATGTTAGTTGGAAGGTTTGTGGATATTTCAATGGAAAATGTGCTCTTTGTAAATGACAGTGGGGTACCACATCATGCTTTAGTAATATATTTATTATAAGTGAGTTTTTAAATATGAGCTGTGAAACAGACCTGTCCCCCGCCGATGGCAATACTAATTGTGAATTAAGAGGCAAGTCATGGGTCATGTGTACGCTATATGTGGGAAAGATTCCTATTACTCGTGGAGCAAACGTTTAGCCTAATAAATCAAACACAACTGTTTTTTTGTAAAGAAGAAATGCCTAACTCGCATATTTGAAGGTGTTCTTATATGTGATAATGAGGAAAAGGTGGCTCTGTAATATACAATATTTGCCTAGGACCACCCAATTTGAAACCAGTTTACGGGTCAAGTACATTACAGTTAGGTCAAGTAGATTATTTAAGTCACTAGACCCGCAGATCTAGTAACACTTTTTTTAATTTTTAGAGGCTGGACAGACATCTCGAGAAGAATCAAGAACCAGGCTTGTCTGGCCCAAGTGGAAGCCACTACGATGAGAGTGAGGGAGGTGTGCTGAAGTTTCCTAACCAGGAACAGGTGGGGAAGAGGAGGAAAAGCATAGGAAAAGATCCCTGATCAGTTCATCCACAGAGCATTGTCCATGGACTAATGGTTTGGAAACTTGGAATCAAAGTTTTGGCAATTTGCGCTGTTTGTTGTGGTCAAGAGGGCAAACTCGGGGACCCCGCCCCCCAACAACAAGCGTACGGGAGTAGGACTTGCCAGTGAGGTTCCTGCTCATGGATTTGATGCTGCATCCTGCTGAGCAGGTCTGCAAAGTTGGTGTCCACTCCCAGAAGGTACTCTGCAAGGCTGTTTATCAGATGGGTAATCACGCCAATGCCAAATACTCCGCGCTAGTACTGATAACTGCGAAGAGTGTGTGCCACCTTGATTCTGTAAGTAATACATTTCGCCCATGTTATCTGTGTTTAAGAGAACCACCCTGTGGTCGATGACCTGAAGGAAGGTCTTGAGGGCTAACTGGACGGGCAGAAGCACCAGGTGGGTGATGAATAGGCCCCACTGTTATGGTGGCCATAAGCACTGATTTATTAGGTTTTGGAAATGTGCTGTGCACCCTGAAGGTGAGGTGTCTATGGTGATGGTGACCTTCGCAATGGAGTTCATGAAGGGATGGCCCTGCAACAGTTGTTGAAATATCACCACTGCAAAGAGCGATAGGTGCTGGCCCTTATCAACACTAGATCTTCCCAGTGACTCTCTTACTGTGGTCATTGTGCCAATAGGCACTGCTGGAGAGGACACACTTGTAGCCTGGCATGTTGGACCATGGCTATGCAGGAAGCCCTTATCCCTTATTCTTCTGAGTTTTAGGGGACGATGTGGCTGAAAAAGAAGCAGTTGCTGTTGAAAAGCTAGTACCATGGGCTGGCTGGGTTTGGCATTGCACATTACTGAGTTGAGGATGGCCCCTAAGAGGGTGTGCATCTGAAGGAGCTGGAGATGGAATCTGGTGGAATTTATTGTAAATACCAACCTGTGGAGTAAGGAGATGGTAGTCAGTGTGTGCACCAGGCATTGCTGCGTTTTTGACCAGCCAATGGTCAAAATAGGAGAATACCTGAATGCATCCCCTTCTGAGATGGGTAGCCATCAAAGCTATGCATTTGGTGAGCATCCTTGGGGCTCTGGTGACTCCAAATGGTAATACTTTGAACTGATATGTTGATCACTTGCCACGAAGTGTAGCTAAAGGTGGTGACGTGGATGTATGGATATGTGAGAGTAGATGTCTTTCAGGTCAACTGTGGTCATGAAGTCACCTTGCTGCAACAGTGCAATGACATCTTCTAAAGTAGTCATATGAAAGTGTTCTGAGCGGATGTACTTGTTGATAGGCCCCAGATCCAGAATGGACCTTAGGTACCTGTCGTTTTTGGGGAATCAGAAAGTATAGAATACACCGCTTGCTAGGATGCTGTGGTGATACTGGCTCTTTGGTGTCTTTGAGGAGTGCCTGAACCTCCTCTTGAAGAAGTCGCTGGTGTTTTAGGATGAGGGGGGTGTTTGCAGGATGGGATGTTTGGTGGAGTTGAGGTGAGCTCAAGGCAATACTAGTGCTCTATGATGGAGAGAACCCACCGATCTGAGGTGGTCTCTTGCCAGCAGGGAAGAAACCCCTGAAGTCTCCAAAAACAGATGTTGTGTGGTCGTGGGGTGATGGGGTTGAAGGGAGGTTTATATTTCTTCTCTATTTTGGGTGTGATAACCCAGGATTCCACTGGCCTTTCGAACATCTCTGGAGCTGCCCTTCAACAAGGGAAGGGTCTGGAGTGATCTCTCCATCATGGAAAATGTCTTTACCAAGAAATTGTCATCCTGAGGGGTGGTGTGCATGTCTACCTTGTGGTAGGTGACTGCATGCTATATGACCTCATGGTAGGCAATAGTGTAGCCTAGAGAAGCCCTGACTGGGACATGTTCGAGGTCGGATCCCCTGAGGGATAGACATCACAGTCTTCCCAGGGGCTGTCAGTGGAATGTGACAGAGAGAGGAGTCAAAGCCCTCTAGATGGGAATGGGGACTGGGGACTGTTTGTGTCCGATAAGGACTGTGGTGACCCCTGAGGGGAGCTTGGAGTAGGGGTTGTTAGTGGTGAAGGTGGATGTTTGGATGAAGGTGGAGGGCCGGTAACCTTGTCAATGACCGCCTACTTGGGAGCAGGAGCTGGGGGTTCAAAAGAAAGATCTGCCCAGAAGTATCCTTAAAGGAGAGCCTGTGTTTCTATAGCACCACAGCAATGGGGTCAGTTGAAATCTTCCCAGTGGGGGGTGGATGACAACAGTATATTGCTGATGGTCAAGTTTTATTGGGAGTATTTTTGAGAATAGGCCGTCAGTGTCTTGGGAGTAGGCTGTCAAAGCGGACAGAATTTTCTACACAAACCCCTGCTGGGCCTCCAAAGGGGCTTTCGGCAACAAAGTGGGTTTGGGTGCTTTGGTGCAGAGGGGTTCCATCAGACTCAAAGACCGATGAGTTAGAGTGTCTTAGCTGTATCCCATCTCACTTCTGATGCCTCACCTAAATGTCGACTGGAGCACAAGGGTGGTGGTGCACCTTGGGGTGGAATTGCCTTATGCGTGAGGCTGGATGCATGACCCCCGTGGGGGCAGTGCCCCGCCTCGGAGTGTAGCTGTTTGTGTATCTTGTCATTTAGTGTGTCAACAGTATTCATAACTCTATGTCTTCTTGGTATGAGGGTAAGCTCTGACGGAGGTGGATAGACACATTCGTCCAACTCCTCTTACTCCATCTGGTCTATAATCTCCAGGCTGGGCTGATGGAGGCATGCAGGGCCGGCATCTTCCTCTTCTTTGACACCGTGGGGGTCGCTTTGCTGAAGATACCCAGGGTTTCCTCAAAGGATAGTTGCGTCTAGAGATGGGCCAAGCATCTGTTTCTTCACTTTTGATGGGTCTTTTTGCACCTGAAGACAAGTCAGGAGGAGCAGCGAGTATTGTTGTGCTCCTGGGGTAGACACAAATTACAGACCTCGTGCCAGTACGTCCAGGGGTATTGGGGGTGCACTGAGGGCATTTCCTGAAGGGTATCCATTTCATCACCGTCTTCACTTAGTTAGCCAGACGTCAGAGATGCTCTCCATACCCCATTGAGGGAGAAGAAGGGATGATCAATGAAAGTTTTCACGATGACAGGATAAGAGAGGGTCGGGCCCTAGAAACAACAAACGTATAAGGAATCGAGCTCAAAAGCGGCATCAAAACATGTGTCCTAACCTAACGAAGTAGAAAAATAATGTAATAATGAAGCATGCACATTGCCAACTAAGGGTGGAGTCACTATACCTTGTGGCTCAAAAGACTTCATCGAACAAACACAAGTTGCAAACGTTAGAGCCCAACACTAGATGGCAGGAGTATCCAAGTTCTGCATAGTTGGCATTATCGCTGAAATCATAAATGTTAGAAAAGTTGCTGCTTCTGTGCAGGGATCCTTGAACACTAACCTTTTACAACTGAAACGTGTACGTGTATATCTGGCATTATAAAATGTATATAACCACACTGTAGCCTAGTTGAAGCTACATTTTCAATAATTGTTCGAAAGGCTTACAGTCTTAATCAAGTGAAAGCCTTACACAAAGCAACACTGTAGAATTGCCCAGAAGCGGAAGCTTGAAAAACGTAAAGGAAAATAAATGAAAACGCAGCTAGATAGGCAGAATTGAGAAACTGAATTAGATAAGTACACTACTACAGTAAGCCAAGTAGCTTGCCTTTTACTGGCCTCTGGCTCAGAGTCAGTTGTTTTTGAAAGGCCTAATGAAGAGATACATTAATTAAGAAAGCCCAATTAATTAACTATATACTTGGAGCAGTGGGGCGGCCTATCATTTATAACTTAGATAAAGATGTCTATGACGCAGCACTTGGAGTACAAGTAAGAGCCGTTTTATTGTGCATGTCATAGCATAATCATAAATGTTAGAAAAGAATAATATGCTCATCTCCACTAGTTTACGCTATACAGGAAATAATGGACGAAGCAACTCCTAAATGTGAAACTTATCTAAAAAAAGGTTTTTCAAAGTCCCTTGTTCCACTGCTGTATCTCTTTTAGTGTGGCAAATGTATTAACAGATTTCCAAGTGGCAGTTGTCAAATCTCCTTAAGAGAAACAATTCTCATCAATCCAGCTGTAGCTGCTTGCCAGTATTAAAATATAGCCTAGGTTTTTCTGATAATTGTTTATTTCTAGCTGGTAGCAACCGACAATATACAGGAGACAATCTATCTCTCTAGGGTCTACTTAGATGTGTAAAAGCTGCACTTAAAGGACCACAGTTAGTAAAGTTTTACTTGTATTTTCCAACCTATTTAGTTTTAGTCATGTCAAGCTAGAACTGTAAGACTCTCCTCACATCCAAAGAATGGAGATATGTTTTAGCTGGAGCAGAAAGGTTACTATAGAGGACTGATCTTGAGACACAGTGGATAATGGGGAATTCGGAAACCACTTTCGGCAGGAAAATATCAGTACTCTACTGGAAATAAATGTTGTGTAAGGTTCACAAGCTGATAATGATTGCAACTTGCATACTCTACGAGACAAGGTGTAGTCCACTAGGAAGGCCACTTTCCATGGGAAAGGCTACAACATAGCTTTATGTAATGATTCAAAATGAGAAGCCTTCAGTTTTAAAAGGACCAGATTGAATTCTCATGGAGGGGAAGGTTTCCAAATAGGAGGAACACCTTCTTCAAAACCTACAAGAATTCCTTCATCATTCGTACGGTAAAGAACCTTTGAGAAAGTTACAACTACCAGGCGAACATTTATGTAAGAAAACTGCAGCTTGGCCAGTTGAAAAAAATAGGCAAATGCACCTTCTTTTGGGGGTGTGGTCATGGTCTGCCACCTGTCGACATCATGGGGTCTATTGAGGTTAAATACACTCTGTTATTCCCGCCGCCTGGAAGACTTCACTTTCGGACGGTTCCCGGCATGGTTTCACTGCCTGTGGGGGACCATGTTTACAGAGCGGCGGCACCAGGCGCTTATGAGGCATGTGACACCAGTCTTCTGCGGCAATCCTGGGCCACTCCTGACTGCGGTTGGACCCGGCAATCAATGGACCCAAGGACCAGAGGTAGCAGACGCCTCAGCAGAAGCGAAGGGCCGGTGCCTTTGCTGCAGTCCACCTCTTCTCTGTGCGTCAGTTGGGCCAGACGCGGTCACCATGGGCTGGAGTGGACACCTGCTGCGTGGCCTGCATGTATCAACACAGCATTGGAGCTGTATGGGGTTGAAGCCCCCCCCCTCCCCCACTGAACCAACTGCAAGATGACCGCAGGGTCCTGGGATTGAACCAGCATGGAAAAGAGGAGGTGAGGTTAGGCCTCCAGTTCTGTGTGATCGGCTCATTCGGGCCTTGGGCCAAGCTGCTCGTGCTGCCTACATCTTCATTCATATCCCTCCTCTCACATCCCAGCTTGGCTGTGGGGTCCCGAGTGGGGCCCCAGGAGACATACAGACCATGGGAGATGGGGAGAGGGGGAAGCGTGTGTCCTCCACACCAACTAGCTACCCAAGGGGACTCCCTGGAGACTAGAGAAGCTGGTGAGCATGCAATTTGATTGGCCGGGGGTCCTCTGGGAGCGGGGCAACCCTTCTTCTCTACTCACCTTGCCATTCCCCTCTTTATCCATTAAAGGGGCAAGACCTAGGCCCCGCACCACAACACGAGAGCACAATGACAAGCCCTCCCCCAAACTACAGCCTCTCTCTCCAGCTGTGGCCCAAAGATAAGAAAGGAAGACATAGGGCCCAATGCTCATACCACGTCCAAAATACACCTATTTACTGTACAGTCGCCCCATGGGATGGAAGCACTGGCAGAAGGCTTTAAATCACAACCATCCCCAACTAATGACCTGGGGACTACTTAGCAAACTATCCAATCCTCACAAGAGATGGACAAATATATAGGTAAGAAACAGACTAATGTGTCACTCTTGTGCCAAGATCTCCGGAATTGTGTTCGCCCGAAGTGATGCTATGGGTAGGGGGTCCACTCTTGAGGACAAGGTGCCTTCTCTTAAGTGCAAAGTGCCCAAGCTTCTCTCTACCACCACCATCTTGGAACACCATGCGGACACAGAAAACAGGTACTGGAGAAACAACATGAGTTTTACTGGATTTCCGGAAAACACAGAGCTCCCTCACCCAAACTATTCTTGGAAGGATGGCTGAAAACCTGGGTGCCAAACAGGGCAACTGTCCCCTGGATTTCCCATTAAGAGGTGCATTGCTCTCTGGCTCAATGCCTCTCCACTCTACAAGGGCTCCTGCCCACCCCTATGAAAGCTCAGGTCCTGAATTACAATGGTGTGACGTGTTGCTGCACCTGCTGAAGCTCGGTGGAGCTGCTTAGTTGCTGCCATATATGTAAATTGTACTTTGCACTTTGATAATTCATAAAAAAAAAAGGTTCTTTGCACTTTGACAACTTTTTAATACTTGTAACCAATTTTTACCTGGTGCGCGACCACGGCGCCTGTCTGTAAGAGCGAGTCCGCCAGGATAGGTCAGCGCTCTAGTTACTTCTCGCCCCATCCATAAAACGCACCATGCTACAAACGCGTAGTGGGCACGCCAAAGGCAAGCCCATCTGCGCCCCTCAGCGTCCTGGAGGCAGCCGGCGCCGGCCTCGCTGCCAGCAGGACGCCAGATCATGGTAATCGCCTATGCTACGGCAGACAGATGCTCTTGGAAATAGGTAAGGGTGTGAGCTGCCGCTCCCTCTTGTCTCCACAGGTGGAGCATAAAGAACGGGTCTGCTTACAATGCAGCTGGGCTTCCTCTACCACTAAGTTAGGGTTGATGGCTAAAAGAGGGGTCAGGGGAATTCCTGTACCCCAAGTGCACATGGGGTTTCAAGAGACTGGCAAATTTCGGGCCCGGCTCCTTAACACCAGGTCCCTGAATAAACATGCTCTTCACATCTACGATCTATTAGTGGACAATAGCCCGGATTTCCTGTTTTTAACGGAGACGTGGCTTAATGAAGTTTTGAATCCTACCATTGTCACTGCCATCCCTTCCGGCTATCAGATGATTAGGAAGGATCGGCCTGAGGGCATTGGTGGAGGCATCGCTATAATTTTTAAAAACCAATTCTCATGCATGACAGTTCCCACTGAAGAAGTAGCAGGAGCTGAAAGCCTTGGTTCAAATTTGGGGGTGTCAGCACATCAATCACTGGTGGGCATTTTAAATCTATAGACTCCCTGGCCCTGCCGGTATGTTCCTTGAGTCCGTCAGCAATGTGGTTTCCCCATTTGTTACTAAACATAAACACTGTCGGGTGCTAAGGGATTTCAACATTCAACATTGATACACTGCTCGCCTACTCCCCGTTCCACCGCAGCTGGTTGTGCTGTTTGTTGTGGAGGGAGCTACTTGGGCAGAAGTGAGGATCTTTTGGATCTCCTCACTTCCTGTGAGACATTTCATGCGTCCATTTTTTCGGGGAGACGCTCTAGTCCTCAGCTTTTAGAGAACTGATCCGGTCTCTATCTGGATCAGATGGCACCGACGCGCAGTGGTTAGTCAGAAACTGGTTCAGTTGTAGTATGCTCTCTCCTGGCACCTCTAGGTTTAACTGAATATAGCGTTTTGGGAATTTTAATACGGCATTGTCTTTTGGGGCATTTTATGCTGTGTTAAATACTGTGGTTTTTAAAGGTTTTTTTTAACACACCGCAGTCGTTTTTAAATTCACTCTTGTGACTTACTTGTGAACTTGCTTGATACACTGCTCGCCTACTCCCTGTTCCAACGCAGCTGGTTGTGCTGTTTGTTGTGGAGGGAGCTACTTGGGCGGAAGTGAGGATCTTTTGAATCTCCTCACTTCCTGTGAGACATTTCAAGCGGCCATTTTTGCAGGGAGACGCTCTAGTCCTCCGCTTTTAGGGAACTGATCCGGTCTATATCTGGATCAGATGGCGCCGACATTATCTGGTGGAAGCTGGGCAGGGGTCCTGGCTCCTGGCGATGACCTGGCGCTGCCAACACGCAGCGGGCGCGCCAAACGCAAGCCCGTCTGCACCCGTCCGCGCCAGGTCATTGCCAGGAGCCAGGACCCCTGCCCAGCTTACACCAGATAACGTATGTAGACGCGTTTATTCGTCCTCCGAACTTGTACTGGTGCGGCATAATGTGACACCATGCATTCATGCAAGTACATTGAACAATCTGGAATGTCCTTTTACCTGTTTAGATTGCAGCTTTAACTGTGACATTCTAATGATATAAATCCAACACCAGCGATGCCTTGCTGAGAGTGGGACTGGGGAGGTTGGAGGGACTCACAACCGAGCTACATCTTACACTACCAATCAGCTGTGTGTCTGGAAGGGATTCTTAGCAAACGTTCGCTCACTACCTAAACATGCCACTGATATCTGGGATCTGGTGAGTTCAGAATCCCCTGACCTTGGTTTCTCAACAGAAACCTGGTTGAAATCCACCTCCACGTCTGATATCTTTCTGGCTCTCCCTGAAAATTATCGGATTCTTAGACTGGATAGAGTAGGGAAAGTGATTGATTGATTGATTGATTGCAGGTTTATATAGCGCTAGGAATCGACTCCCAGAGGAGTATCTCCACGCTTCGACCGCTGGGGAACCCGTCCTGGCTCACCCTGAGAGATGGTCCATGATGGGTATCTCTAAGGTGCGACCAAGCATCCCCGGCGGTCTGGGGGGGCCGTTGTGAAGATGAGGCAAGCTGATGCCCAGAGTTGCCGAGTGTGGTCTCTGACTAGAGTAGGCACCGAGGCGAGAATTATCGTGTCCGCTGACCCTGGTCCACGACCCTGCCGCGTCGGGAATCGAACCCTGGTCCCGGGCCGTCCTCTGCTTACGGGTCTGCCGCCTCTAACCAGTGAGCCACACTTCTCCACACCAGTGAGCCACACTTCTCCACAAGTGGGCGGCGGAGTGTCAATAATTTTTAAAGAAGAGTTGAAAGCTACTATTATTAAACTCAGTTTCAGATACCCAGATGGAAATCTGTATATTCAAGGTGGAGCTATCACATCAGGAAACTTTAAAGGGTGCGCTGATATATCGCCCTCCGGGGCCACTTAAAGATTTTAATTTAAAATGAATTGAGAAAATTGCCCAACATACTATTGCCTCCTATCACTTCCTGCTGTTAGGGGATTTCAATATCCACAGTGAGGACAAAGAGAACACTGAAGCTGCCAACTTTTTAGCGGACATGGCCACTCTGGACCTGGGAAAGATTAACACTGGTCCCTCACACTTGACTGGTCACACCCTGGATATTATACTTACCAATTCTCCTCTCATAAGTGCTGATCCTTCTTGTCCACTGACATGGTCGGATCACTCTATGATTCCGTTTCATATCACTAGCTGCCTCGGACAACAATCAGTTGGAGGCACCCAGAGGGCCCATCAAAGACAATGGCATAAAATCACGTATGACTCTTTTAGGAAACTATATACGCCCGACATTTAATGAACATATGGACAGCACCATGAAGCTAAGGGTTTTTAATGATAAAATAAGTGACATAATTGTCCCCCACCATCCTGAGGAAGACCCGCCTGCAGAGGATACAAACCACCCTCTATGCACCAGGGTCGAAACAACGACACTTCCCGTTATTGGGCCTGTACCCTACTTCACCCCATCCCTACCTCTTTACAGAAGATTATACTCTGTACAACATCAAGAACCAGAAAAGTACTTTCGAATACATGAGAGACAGGCCCCATTGTAAAACTAGTGCTACTGTAAACCACGACCAGTTTACTAAGGACATTACTATGTATAATTGATTGTTTTAACTACTCTCTGATTTCCCTCCCTATACATCTGTTCTATTCTCATGAGCACAATCCTTTTTCCACACTCCCCTGGAGCAACCCTCTTTTCTGTTTTGAAACGTTCCCTACAGTGTTCTGTTATAATAACTGTGAGATTAAACATTCACTATTGAAGCTGTTTATGGTGCTTGTGTGTCTTTTTGAGGATACACTTAATTGAATTGAGAAACTACTGGGGTACACTTATGATGTAACTTGAGTTCTATGTGTATCATGTTCATAGATTTTGACTTAATGAATACCTTCCTAAGGCAATTAGTCTAGGACTATTGTTTTTTAATTGTATCTAGGCTGGATTACGTAAACGTCCTGTACCAAGGGGTCACCGGAGTATCTACTGACACGTCTGCAGGTGGTCCAGAATGCGGCGGCTAGGGCTCATGCTTGACCCTGGAACACGGATGTCCAACCATCTGAAATCCCTACACTTGCTCCCGATCCGCAAGAGGATCCGCTTCAAAGCGCTGGTTCTGGCCTTAAAAGCCCTCCATGGCACTGGCGACTCAGACATCAGGAAAATACTCCAGTTCTACTGCCCGCACCGAACCCTTAGGTCCTCAGTGTTGCAGCAAGAGCGAATTCCCAAATTATTCCGTGATCGAATAGGCAGACGCTCCTTTCAGGTGCAAGCCGCTCACCTTCGGAACAGTCGGCCTCTGGCACTCAGACAGATGTAGGACCTTCTCACATTCAGAAAATCTATGAAAACCTGGTTATTTCAGCAATAGTACATGAATCCAGCTTTTGATAGCACACTGTCACAAGGTTTTTAGCGTCGGGACACTCTATTGAGTAGCTGTGCGCTTTATAAATACTTCCCAAAAAAGAAGGCAGGGGCACGATCCTATGAGAATGTTAAGCAGCAACTTCAGGCATGCAGATATAATATATGCTCATATTTCCTGCCAGGTTCAAGATAATCCATGACTCCAAGACGTACTTTTTTGACACCCCAGAAGAGGCCTGGAGATGGGTAAGCGAAAAGCTAGACCTCCGCAGCAAATTGCACCTGTGCCACCTCCCAACCACCGCAATCAACAAACGCCTGCTAGGTCCTGAGGAGAACACGATCAAGGGAGGACAAGAGCCACACCTGGAGTTAATCGGGATCCTCAGATCTTGAGAGAGCATGATCCTGTAGCAATGCTCGCTCCTCAGATAGCCAAGTGGTGCATGCCTTGGACCTTGACCAGCGGTCTGGGTGTGGATCCGAGATGGGGAACTGATCATGGTTACCTAATCTGATAGAGACACCGGCTGGGCGATCCCCGGCAACTTATAGTGTCACACTAGTATGCATGTGCTTTTTGTAACCTACAGGCTTAACCTGATGTTTCCTGAACTAGATGAGTACCCACGCTATTGTTTTTTGCCTACAATGGTTGCAATGCTTTGTACTTCAGGGAGCTAGAGGCAGACAGATGCTTCAAGGGGAGGGGTGTGGGGTGGATGGGAGTTGGGGATGTGTTGTTTTCCTAAGTTTTGTTTGTACTTGTGTTCTAGCTTCTTTCCCCTTCTTCACAGTGCCATGCTTCATACAGCCCCACAGTGACCCCGCCCCTGGCGCCCATGCCCGCGTCTACCTAAACAGAAGCTACAACTGACCCTTATGAGGCAGTTTAGGATTTTGTCCTGGAATGTCAATAGTCTTCTTGACCGGATTAAGTGGTCAGCGGTCCTGCAATATGCCAAAAGATACCAGCCACAAGAGACGCACCTGCTGGATACACACTGAACCCTTCTAAAGAGGTGCGGATTGACCGGGTGTACCACACTGGGTACACTTGAGGATAGCGAGGAGTGACAATCTCCCTCTATAAATCCTTTCCACTGGTGGGGCGGTCCACCATAGGAGATGCCTGTAGGGGTGGAAGGGCTTCTCCAGGGTCTCCACTATAATTATAGTAATTATTATATACATACCGCCCCAGACACCTGTGTCAGCGCTTATAGCGATGGAGAGTGCCATGCTAGCACTGCCACAAGGGACCGCTATAATAGTAAGAGACTTTAATGCCTCCCCAGACCCTGCTCTGGACTTCTACGGTATACCCGGGGCAAACTGAACATCTTGTGCTAACAAACTGGGAATATATATGTACACCTCAACTAACATAGGGCATTATCTCATATTTACCTGATCTTCCTCCCTACCATGGACCTCATACCACCAGACGGGAGCTACAATCCACCCACATGGTATTTCTGACCACTCACCCATTGTTGGCCAGTTTGGGACGTCAGACATGACTCGACAAATGGGGTTGCTTGGCATTTTTTAAGACCTGGGTGGCCCACACAGTGATAATGGTGGGAGTAGCCACAACACTGGCCAAGTGTGAAGCTGTCCATAAGTGGAAATGCTCTCACATTCCCCCCTAACTGAATGGCAAATGGGAGTTGACTGTTGTGCCCAGATGGCAAACCAATATACCGTTCCAGGGGCTGCTTGTAGAAGCATGGCAAGATTTGGGCAAGTGGTGGTGCTATTACGGGCTGGACTCTGGTGACTGGTGGGGTTGGGTCTGGGGGGGTGTTGCCCTGGTGCATGCATGTTATTGCAACAATATGTCAACAGTGGAATATATTATTTGTTCTCGGTACCAAAAAAGCAATAAAATTGGTTTATCAAAAAAGTATTGCTTCTTCTTGGCACATAATCGCTCCATATTTTGTTTCTGATACCTCAAACAAAATCGATTCTGTTTAAAAGAATATTCACCAAAAAACAGAGGAAGCTACCCCTATAAGTTATTACAGGGAGGAGGTATATGCAGCACTTAAGAAAAACCTAGGTCCCTGTCTTGTACTGTTATATATAACACAATTCTTCTTTTAAATAGCCAACAGGAAAAATTACCTGCCTAGTGTCGGGATCCACTTTCAAATACTGATTAGTGAATCTCGACACTAGGCAGGTAATTTTTCCTGTTGGTTATTTAAAAGAAGAATTGTGTTATATATAACAGTACAAGACAGGGACCTAGGGTTTTCTTAAAAGAATACTCAGACATTGTCGAAGGTCTATTGGCTTTTTTAAGATCTTCATACATTGCGATGCCGAATTCAAATGTCCATAGTGCATTAAGTCACTAGTTTATGCTCCGAAGTTCAACAATGTCACTCTGAGATGAAGCACCTGGCCCTGCAGTCTGGACAGGAGATTTGGGCTGCATGGAAATCTCTTGTGTTGCAGTAAGGACACTTAAAGCACACACCTGCTTCAGACATCTAACGCTTTAAATACTGCTTGCACATCATCCAGACCTGGATATCCTTCACTCACCTGAATCTCAACCCACCCAAGACAGAATTCCTGGTATTTGCCAAGAGCAAACAAGATACTGTACAAACCTTGCTCAATGAAATGAACCCTGACGACTTCAAATCCAAACTCCCACCAAATGCCAAATAACTTGAACTTACTTTGGACACCTCAAGGAACACATTCCCAAAAACTCAAAGAAGGTATGGTACCTGCTTCCTTTTCTAAAGAACGTCAAACCATTTGTTCCAGAAAGCGACTTCAGAATTGCTGTTTAAGTCCTTGTTCTCTTGTGTCTGGATGGTGGTATCGCCCTATTCCCTGGCCTCACAGACTCCACTCTGGTACACCTTGGGGGTCACACAGCACCTCGTTCCATCCATGGCCTGGATAAATATAATCAAGTCATCCCTCTCCTGATGGAACTCAATTTACTCCCCTTGCCGGCCTGCACCATCATCAAAACCAGCTACATCATTTACCAAAGCCACCACACAACCAGCATCCCTGCTTATCTTCCAGACAAGCTCACCATCTTTATTGGTACTTGACACACCTGCAGCCAGTATACCATCGGACTGCAGACTAAAAGGTATAAACAGAAAAAAACAAGACAACAGGCCTTTTCCATCCATGCACCCAAAGTATGGAACAACATTTCCATATCCATCAACCCTGCTTCAATTTAGGAAAGAGTGGAAAACTCACCTCTTTAAAGAACACCACATAACAATGCATTAACCATACACAACTCAGCTTCCTCTCCTATTACTCATTGACATCAAGATTGTCACCTTTTGGCTAGGTCTGCGCTATAGGAATACCATAAATATACATACATGCATACACCACCACCATCTGAGCCATTCTGGTACGATCCGTTTCCACTTGGCTTTGGGGTATCATTTCTAGATTAGAAAAGATGGATGGATGAGTGGAAAACCTTAATGAAATTTCCATGATCAGTTCATCAAAAGGCATTGATGAGAAATCCCTGTTCTGGATACATGGAGGCAAAGCCTTGCAGATTTTTCTTTTTGATCTGTAGCAAAAGAATCTATGGGGTGAAAAACTCCACTCTGCAAAAAAAGCCTGCAGAATGTCATTGTTTTTTTTTTGTTTTTTTTTGTTCAAAAACCTTTATTTGAGCAAGCATAGAAAAATACAAGAATGGGCCTACAACCTCACGGGCTGGCCGCTAATAATAAGGCACAAGGCATAAATTAGAAATATACACGCGTGGTCAGGCACAAATCAAGTACCAAGCATTACTCCCAACATATCACAGAGCATATTGAATTTTTATTTTATACAAAAAGAAAAACAAACACTAAAAAGGCGAATGCACGGTAATCAAGGTCAGCCCAAAGAACGGAGGGGATGGTCTACAATCAGGAGAACATACCAAGAGCCCTGAGGCTCTAACAAGGTCAGGGGGGGGGGGGGGGAGCAGCGGGGAGTATCGGAAAGTCACAAAACAGTATGAAAAGGTTCCGGGAACGCCCGCCTAGGGAGATAGGACAACATCAGTAGTGCCTACAAGGGGAGGGGTACAGATATCCCCACGATATTCATTCCACTGGCCCCAAATCTTCGTCCACGCCCTGGGTCTGCCCCTGGCCACATATACAGTCTTCTCACGAAACATGGACCAGTCCATGTTGTCCTCCCATTTTAAGACCTCAGGGGGCCTGGATGCGCCCCAGAGTTGCGCAATATCCCGTTTCGCAATCATGTAACCCAGGGTAGCCCATCTGGTCTGGGCCACAGAGTAGTCAGTGGGTTCCCACACATTCAACAGACATCGTCGCGGCTCCGGCCGCAGGGCAACACCAGTCACAGCAGTCATCACATCAAGTACAGCAGTCCAGTAAGCCGCCACAACCGGGCACTCCCAAACAATGTGTAAAAAAGTAGCACTCGACCCACAACCACGCTTACATAACCCATCCAAGGAAAAGCCCATTGTCACCAGACGCGGACCAGTGACATACACTCGAGGAAGGATTTTAAGTTGAACCAAACGGAGACGCGCAGGAATGGCTACCTCTTTGGGAGAAGAGATTGCTGATTGCCAATCCTCGTCGTTCAGTTCCAACCCATCGCCGACCCAAACCTCCCGAAGCCGGACCAATAAGTCCGCCCGATTATTGATCAGCTTCTTATAGATCAGGGAAATAGTGCTATCAGGCAGGTGCCCGTCAAGGACACGATCCTCGAGGGGGGAAGACTCGGGCAGGGCCTCATCAGGAGTCAAGACTGAGGCGAGGGCGTGTCGGACCTGCAAATAACGAAAAAATTCCCTACCATTTAAACCATATTCCGCCTGGAGGGCCTGGAACGACTTCACACTACCTTTCGAACATACATCACCCACCTTACATATCCCAATCATATCCCAGCGGTCGAAGCCCTTAGTAGACCAGAGACACCCCAAACGTTCCGAGGCATAAAGCGGCGTCGCCAGTGTCATTCGATCCTCCCATCCCAAACTCACATTAGCGGCTCGCCACACATTTACTGCAATCCTGGACGGGCCCACAAGATGGCGCCCGGCTGTTCGAGAATAAAGCGCTCTATTAAAGTCCCCACCCGGCAGCTGCAGTCTATCCATCTCGAATGCAGGATTTCGACCCGGTGAAAACATCACGTGATTAACAGCAGACAACTGGGAAGCCCAATAATATCGCTTGATATCGGGGAGCGCCATGCCCCCGTCGTACCAAGGGATGGTGAGTTTCGCGAGGGCAATACGTGGACGCCCGTCCCAAATCAATTGCCTTTGAAGACTCTCGATCTCTCGGAAATAGGTCTTGGGGATAGCGTCATAGGAGTTCTGGAGCGCGTAGAGGAACCGCGGCAAGGACATCATTTTAAACAGAGCCGCCCTACCCAAAGGAGACAAAGGAAGCTTACGCCAACGGGCCACGTCCAGTCGCAATCTAAGCAACGGGGGGAGGAGATTACGCTCAAATCGGAGCGAGGAGTCCAACGTAATTAAAATCCCTAAATATTTGAAGCCAGACTGGACCACCTGGATAGGAAGTCTGTTCGGCAATGGGGGTAAAACACCCGAAAGAACATACACGCAGGACTTGGTCCAGTTAATAACGAGGCCTGAGTTGGCACCAAAGGAAGTGAGAACGTCAAATAAAACAGTCAGAGATTTACTCGGGGAGGTGAGATATAAAAGAATGTCGTCCGCGTAAAGCGAAACGCGGTCCTCAAAGTCCGGAGACCAGCGAATCCCCTTGAGCGAAGGCTCCCACCGAAGCCAAGCAGCCAATGGTTCCAAGGCGAGTGCAAAAAGCAACGGAGACAAGGGGCAGCCCTGACGGATACCCCTACCAAGGGCGAAAGGGGCCGAAACTCTACCATTTACCACTACTTGTGCCAGAGGTTCCGCATATAATAACTTGATCCAACCAATAAACTCAGGCCCGAAACCAAATTTCTCAAGAGCCGCCCAAAGATAAGGCCACTCCACAGTGTCAAAAGCCATTGAGGCATCCAGCGATGCCAAAATGGCCGGCTCCGTCAGAAGCCCCGCCCTCGCAATTGCACCGTGGAGACGACGTAGGTTAAGAGCCGTGTTGCGATGCGGGATAAATCCGGATTGATCCGGATGGACCAAGCCACTAATGACCGTCAGGAGGCGGGACGCCAGGAGTTTCGCCAATACCTTGGGTTCAACATTTAGCAGGGATATGGGCCTATAGGATGAACAAAGGTCCCGCGGTTTACCATCCTTGGGGATGACAACTATCGTGGCCAATCGCTGATCATATGGGAGAATACCCCGTTCCCGGGACTCCAGGAACATGGCGCGAAGATACGGCGCCACTCTGTCGGGACGCAACTTGTACAGTTCAATCGGCAACCCGTTCGGGCCCAATGCTTTGCCCGAACGGAGTGAACGGATGGCAGTAGCTATCTCATCAACAGTAAAGGGGGAATCCAACGCTACACGATCCAATTCGGAGACACTGGGCAGAGTTATATCACGCAATAGAAGGCGAGAGTCAGCCACATCTCTCACAGACACAGGGGTATACACCACACGTAAGTACTCAGCAAAACAGTCAACAATTCCAATCGGGTCCGTCACACTCTCACCACTCGAAGACTGAATCACAGGCACCACACGATTAGCTCTCTCCTTCTTATCCAGCCATGCCAGCAATTTACCCGCTTTGTCACCCACATCATACAAACGACCCTGTTGCTCCCGAAACATCACTTTAGCAGCATCCGTGACCATAGATTTGTAGGCAAATTGTTTCAGACCCAGGGCGTGGAGTTTCGCAGACGTGACACCAGATTCCAAAGCATCCTCCAACGCAGAAATCTCTCCCTCAAGGTCCACCACCTCCCTATTCCTCGCCCTCTTAGCTTCAGCAATAAGGGAGAGGGCCTGTCCACGAATCACCGTCTTAAAGGCCTCCCATAGGGACACAGCTGAGGAAACCGACCCCTCGTTATCCAGAAAATACGCGTCCAAAGATCGAAGCAAAAGGCTGCGGGTCTCGGGGGAGGTAAGGTACCACGGATTGATAGGAGCCACCCGGCCCACTGCCTCCACTCCAACCTCAAAACGAAGCCAGAGCGGAGAGTGGTCAGAAATACCCCTGGGTAGGTGTACAAACTCACGCACCGCTGGTGACTGAGCCGCAGGCATCAGGAAATAATCCAGCCTAGACAGACTCCCATGGGCCCCAGAATGAAAGGTGTATTGAAGCTGAGTAGGATGCAAGAGCCTCCAGCAATCCACCAAGCCAAAGGTATCCAAAAATCCACCCAACCACTGTTGGGCCGCAGGAGTATCTCTAGGGGGGTGGCGATCGTGGAGACCGGAGAACACCGAATTAAAATCACCAGCCAAAAAGAGAGTACTATCAGGGAGGTCCAACAAGACACGGCCCAAATCGGAAAAGGTAGAAGTCTGCAAGCCGGGGGGCACGTAAACAGTAAATAAGGAGAGGGCACGACCCTCATAGCGACCCACAAGGACAGCATATCGCCCCCGATCATCCTGAATCACATCATCAATAGCTAGGGGGAGGGAAGCCCGAACAAGGATACCCACACCCCTAGAACCCGAGGTAAACCCCGAATGTGCTACGAGGCGATAGCCCCACCTATTCATAGCATGACAAACATTGCCTACCAAATGGGTCTCCTGCAGGAAAACAATATCAGGAGATAAACGTCGTATACATTTCAACACCACACTTCGTTTGATACGATCTCCCAGACCGTTAACGTTCCACGAAACAAATCTCAACCCGCTACCCCCCATCCCACCCAACAAAGCCAAAACCCCCCACCAATGAGCATGACACAAGAAACATCATCAAGTACAGGATAAAGTCGCCTTGAAAACAGAACACACAAACAACGAACTTCCCAACCACCCACCCTCCAAATAACAAGAAAACATCCCCCACCCTGCACCCCTGCATAAAGCTAAAAAGCCACCCCAACCTGCAGTGTGCCTGTCGCCCAAGAACCCCTATTCTACACAAAGACCCCGGAGGAGGAAAGGCTCCGTCCCACCCGCCACCCCGATCAAGACCAATAACGAGAAAAAGAACATACATCAAATCAAATAAGCAGTAGAGGAACAGAGGCATACACTCCTGGAAAAGTTATTCAAAACAAGGCACCAGGCAAAGACGAAATGTTCAGCTCTCTACACCACCTTCAGCACCGCCCGGGTGGGCATCGGACTTAGTCTCAGGAGGTCGGCTAGGCAAGGAGTCCAGCCAGTCATTCACAGCATCCGGCCGATCAAAGAAGAAAGTTCGGTCATTATACTCAACCCGCAGCCTGGTCGGAAAAAGCATAGCGTAGCGCATTCCCATGTCCCTAAGACGCTTCTTGGCACCACGAAATCCCATCCGCTGCTTCTGGACCTGTTGGGAAAAGTCCGGATAAAAGTTCACCGTGGCATTCTCAAAGGCCACCGGGCCCTTCACCCGTGACGCCTGCAGGATAGCGTCCCGATCTCTATAGTGGAAAAGCTTTGCAACAATAGGTCTCGGCGGGGCACCCGGCTTACCCTGGCCCCCCGGAACACGGTGTGCACGCTCCACTGTGAAGAATTTACTAAGGCCAGATGGAGAAAGGTGGTTTTGGATCAGGTCTTCAACCAGGAGATCAACCGAGTGGGGTTCTGGGTTCTCTGGCACACCAACCACGCGAACATTACAGCGACGTGCCCTGTTTTCAAAATCTTCCAAGCGCCGGGTCATGAAATCGTTCACCCTACGGAGATTGCCAATCTCCGTCTGTATCTCAGAGACGTCCGCCGTAAGGCTGGAAGACTTGATGTCCAACGACTTCACCTTTTCGTTCGTTTTGGAGAGATCGGCTCGAATTAGGTTCACATCGATTGCCACGGTGTCAATTTTGTGGGCCAAGGTTTCATACTGCTGGCCTATTGACTCCCTCATGCCAGAAATGGCGCCCATGATGTCTTGCAAGGAAGGCTCCGTCGACGCATCCACGACGTGGTCAGACGCACTGGGACCGGGCAGGGCAGCTCCGGGGACCCCTTAGAGTGGGTATAACGGTCCATAACGTTAGATTGGACCGGACCCCCGCGCAGAGGTGTCTTCGTCTTCCGCGTCTCCCGGTCCCCTCTGCCCGCCATTTTGGAGATGCGTCACAAGGAGATTCACCAGGGTCAACGGACCGGGCACCAGAAATGGAGGCCTCGGGACCAGAGGACCGCAACAAGGGTATCACTAGGATAGAAGCAGACAAATAGAAGAAGAGGCCAGCCAAATGCCCGACAGCCGACTAGTGCCCTGGAGCCAGCTCTGGCCCGACCCTCTCGCCGATGTCCCAGTCAGAGGCAGAATCGAAACCGAAACTTAAGAAGGGGACCCACAAGTCCAATCCCCCTGCCGTTGTTGTTCAACTCCAAGACGGCCACCAAACCTCACCCAGACCCGGGCGCACCTCAAGGGCGGAGCCCAAAAGTTCAATTCACCATAACTCAGGCACCCGGTGTCAAAATAAATTTCTGAAAGGTCCCGGTAGATCAGCCCAACGTCCTCTATACCAATCCTCGCGAAAAATCAGGATTAATGCAGGATATTATGCCGGGAGCGGCGGGGGTCCGGGGAGCGCTGTGCTCACGCGGCCATCTCGGATGCCCGCCAAGCTCCTCCTCCCCAGAATGTCATTGTTGATAGCCCAATCATGATTTTCTTCGTCATAAATGCTTTTCAAATCCAGCAACAGTTTGATGGATAAGATTTTGCCAAAAAACAGTTACAGATCTATTGAGCCTTCAAGGAAACATACCTGGTTCCTGTCACGTTTTCAAGCAGCACATTGTGGTGGTATTGCCCATTTGGATTAGATTTCTTTGTCCTTCAGTGATGGCAGAAAAGCTTTGCAAGGTAGTGTTCAAATAGTTAAAAGTAACTAATTTGACACTGGGTTTATTTTTCCACCCAAAGGCATATCATTTTCAGTCGTCTAAGATGTGCACCCCAGTCTACCATGGACTCCCCAGTAACAACTACCTAAGTAGAAAGATCCTGCTGAAAAAGGTAAACGGGACCACTTTCAACAAGATTTTCATTTGCATCACCAAAGGAGTGGCTGGTTTGCTGACACTGTGACATCGGGTATGTCTGCCCTCTCTTTCCATCATTCCCTTCAGACATTGTTGCACATGTCTTATCTGTCAACTGGCATTGGGGACAATTAAAATACAGGAAGTCTTTGATCCTAGTAGGTGGAAACTTGGCAGCTGTAGGTGGCTGTATCAGAAGAATTTGATTTAATTTCTTTAAAAATTATGATATTCTCTCACTTTTCCTTGCCTCGATTACAAAGTCAGATCCAGGTTAAGATAAGAGCTGCGCTTGTAGACCCAAAACGATTCAGCAACGAAGTAGTTCTGTGAAAGGCTTGTAACACTTTTTTTAAGCTGCTCGCCCTTATAATTCATATTTCAGATAACGTAAAATGCATATTTGCGGTATCCTTAGATGTACTGCTGCTACTGTGATTCACCTGGAGGATGTTCTCGGGGCTAATTTTAGCCAGAAAGATAGAGCAGTAAAGTTTTATTCTGAATTCGCCCACCACAAACGTCTGGAACATCCTATGGAAGTATGCATCCTGGAGGTTTAATACAGCTCTCCATTCTCGGTTGTGAAATTATTTAACCCAGAGCCTGCATACAGATTATTTCTCTCCTTACCCAGTTGTTGCCTAAGTTCAGATCCAAGATAGGTCTTATCTCTTTTTGCATTCTGGACTAAATCGTGCTTCTTCTCCGTGTTGCTGGGGAGTTCTATTGCTTTTTTTCCTTCAAATGTGTGAGTGTTCAGAAACAAAGAGCCTAACCATTCTTTACAAATCTAGCACCCTTCTGTGGTTGGTTATGTTTTGCTATGTGGCTAGATGGAAAGTAAAACGTCCCCTCACGGGGCCTCTTTTTGAAGCGGAGTTGTGCATCATGAGGTCAATAGCTCTGATGGTGAATGCCTCAATCCCAAATGGCGTAATATCTACCAGGTGGAGTGTCTTGATGAAGGATCAACTGACACCAGCATCTCCTTCGCCCCGCAACATATGGTCTTCAACAATGTTTTTTTTAAGGTGAGCAGGTAGCAGTTGTACCTGTCTTTGACATTGGTCTGGTTAACTTCAACAATAAATTCTAGAAATTCATAGAGATACAAGACACGTTTGCCCTTTATCGTCCTTGGTTTTCGCAATGGCCATCAAGTCACTTGCAGCTCATTTTCATTTGCATGGCACCTAACTGGGAATACCACTTTGTGGTGAGAAAACAGATGTTTCTCTTTCCCAGACATCTTGATATACTTAAAAGATGCCACAGCAGATCTGTCTGCTATTACTAGCCAGATGAAAGATTTTGAGCATGTTTCAGATCTCCAAGTGTACAGGGCCAAATTGTGCATTTTTCCGTTAAACCCAAATTACACCCCTAGGCTGAACTTAATCCTACACCTTTCAGATACCTCAGAAACAATGTTTTTCAAACAGTTGATACAATAAGAGACGGTTAACTGGGTAAACTGCTGCATAGCCTTGGATTACAAATTACATTTTGGTGGTCATCATTGCCCCTATCTGCAGTGGGATGAGCTGCCTGGCTAAAATGATTATGTTCCAGCGTCTGCTGTATTACTTAGATAATCTCTTGCTGACAATGCTATGTTCTTTCTTTAAAGAATCACACCACATGATATCAGATTTAATGTGGTTAGGGATGCTGACTATGAATAGCATTACCTACCTTACAACTCCTGATTGCAGTAGGGGGCCTAGGACTTCCTTATATGGGAATACTAGCAGCCCGTCCCGACGTTGTCCGGGTATGAATTGCTGCCGGCCAGTAGTATATTGTTTTGTGGGATTTCGTTTTGATAGCCTTTCTTATCTGTGACAGGCCTGTGAAATGCTCCGATTCACAGTGCACTGCTGATGCACTTAAGAGTGCACGTTCAGTAGTGTGTGAACTTGAGTTTCCCTACTTTATTTTTCCTTGCAATATTATATAGCGCGAACTCGACAACATGGCATGAGCACAATTTACATTACAAAAGAACACATTCATTTGTGGTAGGCACGAGGAGACAAAGCGATTTGCCTGGAAACACAGGATGTTGAGCTGATGCCAAAATTCGAACGTAGCTCCCCAGCTCTAAAGTTCGCAATTCTAGAACTTGTGGCGGGAGGTGTGTCTAAAAGTGTATGTCGGTGCTGGCCATCAATGAGAGAGACCTGTGCATTTTTCAAATGGGTGGTGAAAAAATATGAGTATGTTGCTGGAGATGTGGGCCGCCGTGCCACCAATATACTTACCGGGGGAGGGTAAACACCCATTATTCCGCAACTTTCTTTCCGCATACCATCACTCCGCATACTTTCGTTACGAAAGTACCATGACTCTGCATTGCCATTATAACGCATGGCATTACATTTTATATGCTTTTACCACACACATTTACAACGAAATTCGTTGTAAATGCATGAATGGTAAAAGCATGTTTTTTTTATGTTTGGATAAGGTAAGTATGGGTATAGGGCAGTGGTTCCCAAACTTTTTTGACCCGTGGCTCCCTTGACCTAATTGGCAGTTTGCCATGGCTCCCCACCATTTTTTTACTGGTGACAAACATTTTTTTATGGGGCGTAAAAGCACCTGCTGCCCCGTTCCTGGCCTCTAGCAGGCGAGATCAGAGTTTTGTCTAATAGAAGTTTTGACTCGAGGAAGTGTTATTCTTGGTTAGGTAGTGCAGAGGGTCGATATGCCTGGCTGCACAGAACATGTACCGTGCAGATCACAAAGTGAAGGTAACCTAAACAGGTCCGTGGGTTACTGAGTTTGTCAGAGACTTCCTTTTGTTAGGTGCAGTGGCGTCACTAGGAGGGTGCGGGGGGTGCGGACCGCACCGGGTGACACCATCACATGGGGTGACACCGTGTTCCGCAGTGCTCAGCAGCCGCCGCTCCTCAGCTCTTTCCGCCTCCTGCTCTCCGTGGCTGCCTCTGTTGTCCTCCTTGCCGAGCGAGGTTCCCCCCGCCCGCTGCTGGAGACTCCCCTCCTGCTACACGAGACCCTTGATAGTGAATGAGTTAAGAGGCCGAGGGTCCCAAGGGAGTATACAAACTGTAACCTGCCCCTGAGTGACCCCCGTCATATTCACCGACACGCTTTCATTACCCCCAATATACTTTACATTAATTACACATACATTTACACTTCACAGCTTTTCCCCCGCACCTGTGTAGACATCACCACATACATACATTATCCATTTCATACAAGGCCCTGCATTACTTTATTGATACTTTAGCACTATACGAGGGATCACGTCACACTGGATGAACCCACATGCCTTGATTGATGGCATTGCAGTAACCTGGGCCCATCATTTTGATAACGCCACAACCAAAACAACAACTGGCTGATTGAATGTGTCTGTTTCTCTTTCTGCTTTTACATCTTGTGAAAGCGCTAACCGTTCCCAGGGCACCGAGGAGAAATGGAATAAAGAATCAGCGCTCTTCTTATCTTAGACATTTAATATGAGTTTAAATGCTTTAGGTGCAGAGATACCCGGTGGCTGGAATTAACGATTCCGGACGCTATTTCTGCACCTAGAGCCTATTATGAGTTAACGACTACAGCATGGAGAATAATCGCGCAGACATGGTGTTTCTGTGTCCAATTCTCGACGGTATTCCCTTTTCTGTACAGAATAATGATGCCCTTTGCAACTTGCCCTGAGTAAGTGGTAAATGGAAGCAGTACGAGGTGGGTGGCTGCAGTTAGTGAGGACAGGGCCTGGTAGCTTTTTATGTAGGTTTTCAAATAGGAACTGGTTCAGTCAAGAGATGAAGGCGAGAGCCTAAGCAATTGTACTAGCTGGATTTCCAGATCAGGAAAATCAGGTGTGGTGTTCCGAAAGCAGGGAAATCATGGTGCAGGAACACAGATAAACAAGTGTAAAATACATCGCAGCTCAACCCAGCGTTATCCACTGTTACCTGGAAGGAGGAGGAGGGCGTAGAAACACGAGCAAGACGAGAGAATTTCACCAAAACCAGACAAAACCCGCAAGTGTATATATCTTTTAGATAAATAGATCTTTGGGTTGTCAGAGGTTACTGGGTTCACAGAACAGAGGCGTTAACTCCAACTGTCATCCTTCCGAGGTCGATAACACGGCTTTCATTGACTTTCCTAATAACATATCACTTTATTTTAAGCACTCCCACACTAGTCAAAGTGTGGGAATAGTTATGTCTAGTATGTTTGAGGATCTGTACCTGGGCGTTGAGGGGTCCCTGCCTGAGCCAAAGATTCGTGTGGAGGGGTGTGCCTCTTCAAGGAGTTTCAGAAGAAGTTCCAGAAGCTCCGGCGTTCAATAAAGGTGGGCCTACCTGGTGCAGGGGTTCTTGAGGAAGATTCTATCCGTGCCAGGGGTTCTCATGTGTCTGAGGCTGGCAAATGATAGGTAAGGGAGGGCCCTGTATGTGCCAGAGGGTGACTGAAAAATGTCTAACGATGCCAGAGATAGCAAAGACATTTATGCGTGCCAGGGGCTGGTGAAGAGAACTATTGTGGCCGTGCCTGAGGGACTAGTCCGATCAGTGCCAGGTGCTAGTATATAGAGTGAACACTGTTGCGGACTCGGAGGAGGTCCATCATGGATTCATGGGGTAAGTCGTGAGGGGGTGACACCATGAGTTTCCGGCACTGGGTGACACCAACCCTAGTGACGCCACTGGTTAGGTGCAGTTTACAGTGAGCTAATATCTGTCATCAAAGAACTGCTGGCAGACTTCCAGGTATAGATTAGAACATATGGGTTTTCCCCTCAACATTGATTGAAAAGGTGCTGCCTGGCCCTGCCTGCCTCAGCTGTGCCTTGGCTCTCTGGCCTGGCCTCGCCCTTTTGAGCCCGGCTGCCGCTGCACCAAATCAAGACCCACATCTGTTTCTCTATATTAGCCTTCTTTTTCATTTCTGTCTCTTGCTATTTGCCTTTCTTTCACCTCTTTTCAGTTTTGCCTTTCTGTGCTTTTGGCTTTTCGCCTTTTCCTCTCCCCACTTTCACCTTTTTGCCCCTTTTGTCACCTTTAAGACCGTGTTTCCCAAACTGTGATTAGCATTTCACCAGCATTATTTTTACTGTAACAACGGAGCACGTTAGAAATCAGACATAAAATATAAGCCAAACCAATGTCGTCTTCTCTCTGAGAGAAGCCTTGGCTGGGCTTATATTTTATGTCTGATTTCTAACGTGCTCCTTTTTTACAGTAACAATAATGCTGGGAATACGGGTGTAAAACGAAGGTTGGGCAGAATGCCCATCTTCTGCCCAACAGAATGCCGATCTTCTGCCCAACCTTTGTCTTACACATTTATCACCAGCATTACGTTCACTGTAAAAACGGAGCACGTTAGAAATAACACATGAAATATAAGCCAAGCCAAGGCCTTCTCTCTGGCTTGACGGCTGCTTCACTTTTCCACATTGTGGTCGCGGCGCCCCTGGCTCCTCATTCCGGCGCACCGGGGTGCCGCGGCACACAGTTTGGGAACCACGGGTATAGGGGTATATGTTTTGGGGTACTGAGGTATATGTTTTGGGGTGTTTGGGTATTTTAAGCGTTCAGATATAGTTTTGGGTTATGGTGTACAGGGGTAGTTTAAGGGTTTAGGGATAGGTATGGGTTTTGGGGTACAGGGGTATTTTTAGGGTTCAGGACTAGGTTTGGGTTTTGGGGTATAGGGGTATTTTTAGGTTTCAGGGGTAGGTTTGGGTTTTGGGGTACAGGGGTATTTTAAGGGTTCAGGGCTAGGTTTGGGTTTTGGGGTACAGGGGTATTTTTAGGGTTCAGGGCTAGGTTTGGGTTTTGGGGTACCGGGGTATTTTAGGGTTCAGGGGTAGGTTTGGGTTTTGGGGTACAGGGTTATTTTTAGGGTTCAGGGCTAGGTTTGGGTTTTGGGGTACAGGGGCATTTTTAGGGTTCAGGGGTAGGTTTGGGTTTTGGGGTACAGGGGTATTTTAAGGGTTCAGAGCTAGCTTTGGGTTTTGGGGTACAGTGGTATTTTAGGGTTCAGGGGTAGGTTTGGGTTTTGGGCTACAGTGGTATCTTTAGGGTTCAGGGCTGGTTTTGGGGTACAGGGGTATTTTTAGGGTTCAGGGGTAGGTTTGGGTTTTGAGGTACAGGGGTATTTATAGGGTTCAAGGCTAGGTTTGGGTTTTGGGGGACAGGGGCATTTTTAGGGTTTAGGGTTAGGTTTGGGTTTTGGGGTACAGGGTATATTTATAGGGCTAAGATGGGTTAGTGTTTAAGGGTGTTGGGGTATTTTAAGAAGTAAGGGTGGGTTATGATTATGGGGTGCAGGGGTATTTAAAGGGTATTTACAACAAGGGGTGGTGATGGACAGAGTCTCTGAATTAAGCAGAGTACTCTCACCCAGTCAAGAGATCAGGGCTAGATCCAACACCGTTTTTTAGCTCATTGCACCATCCCAGTTTCAGAACCTGGCTGTATGCAAATTAGTCTGTCCCTGGCCCAGTGCATCATGGGAACAGGGCAGACCAGACTACAAAAGCCAATTCTTACACTGGGAAGGAAACAAGCTTCCGGGGACCGGTTTCTGGCATTTCAGCCGTCTTCGGCCCGGCTTGCTTGAATCCTGATGGTGCAATGAGCAAGGGACTCACATCTGAGTATACCCTTCCACGCTTAGGGTGGACAAAATTGTTCATCACCACCCCCTTTTCTGAATCGTTTTTGGCCACTATAGGTGTGGCAGGGTATACTCAGACATGAGTCCCTTTCTCACTGCTCCATCAGGATTCAAGCAAGCCGGGCCGAAGAGGCTGAAATGCCAGAAACCGGTCCCCGGTAGCTTGTCTCCTTTCTGGTGAAGAATTGGCTTGGTAGTTTGGTCTGCCCTGTTCCCATGATGCACTGGGCCAGGGACAGACTAATTTGCATATAGCCAGGTTCTGAGCTGGGATGGGGCAGTGAGATAAATAACGGTGATGGATCAAGCCCTGATCTTTGGACTGGGTAAGAGTGGTCTGCTTAATTCAGACACTCTGTTCATCACCACCCCCTTTTCTGAATCGTTTTTGGCCACTATAGGTGTGGCAGGGTATACTCAGACATGAGTCCCTTTCTCACTGCTCCATCAGGATTCAAGCAAGCCGGGCCGAAGAGGCTGAAATGCCAGAAACCGGTCCCCGGTAGCTTGTCTCCTTTCTGGTGAAGAATTGGCTTGGTAGTTTGGTCTGCCCTGTTCCCATGATGCACTGGGCCAGGGACAGACTAATTTGCATATAGCCAGGTTCTGAGCTGGGATGGGGCAGTGAGATAAATAACGGTGATGGATCAAGCCCTGATCTTTGGACTGGGTAAGAGTGGTCTGCTTAATTCAGACACTCTGTTCATCACCACCCCCTTTTCTGAATCGTTTTTGGCCACTATAGGTGTGGCAGGGTATACTCAGACATGAGTCCCTTTCTCACTGCTCCATCAGGATTCAAGCAAGCCGGGCCGAAGAGGCTGAAATGCCAGAAACCGGTCCCCGGTAGCTTGTCTCCTTTCTGGTGAAGAATTGGCTTGGTAGTTTGGTCTGCCCTGTTCCCATGATGCACTGGGCCAGGGACAGACTAATTTACATATAGCCAGGTTCTGAGCTGGGATGGGGCAGTGAGATAAATAACGGTGATGGATCAAGCCCTGATCTTTGGACTGGGTAAGAGTGGTCTGCTTAATTCAGGCACTCTGTTCATCACCACCCCCTTTTCTGAATCGTTTTTGGCCACTATAGGTGTGGCAGGGTATACTCAGACATGAGTCCCTTTCTCACTGCTCCATCAGGATTCAAGCAAGCCGGGCCGAAGAGGCTGAAATGCCAGAAACCGGTCCCCGGTAGCTTGTCTCCTTTTTGGTGAAGAATTGGCTTGGTAGTTTGGTCTGCCCTGTTCCCATGATGCACTGGGCCAGGGACAGACTAATTTGCATATAGCCAGGTTCTGAGCTGGGATGGGGCAGTGAGATAAATAACGGTGATGGATCAAGCCCTGATCTTTGGACTGGGTAAGAGTGGTCTGCTTAATTCAGACACTCTGTTCATCACCACCCCCTTTTCTGAATCGCTTTTGGCCACTATAGGTGTGGCAGGGTATACTCAGACATGAGTCCCTTTCTCACTGCTCCATCAGGATTCAAGCAAGCCGGGCCGAAGAGGCTGAAATGCCAGAAACCGGTCCCCGGTAGCTTGTCTCCTTTCTGGTGAAGAATTGGCTTGGTAGTTTGGTCTGCCCTGTTCCCATGATGCACTGGGCCAGGGACAGACTAATTTGCATATAGCCAGGTTCTGAGCTGGGATGGGGCAGTGAGATAAATAACGGTGATGGATCAAGCCCTGATCTTTGGACTGGGTAAGAGTGGTCTGCTTAATTCAGACACTCTGTTCATCACCACCCCCTTTTCTGAAGGGGTATTTAAAGGGAGCAGGGTGGGATTAGCACACGATATGAGACATGGCATGAAGGGCGGAGCGTACCACACGCCCACAAGGGACTACTTTGTTGGCACGGTTCTTTTACCTTTTAAATGTATATGGTGAGCGTCTGCATAGCCTATGTCCTTCCGCTGCAACTGCCCTTTCCAACGCTGTATTGGCTGTTGTGATTGGTGCTGTGGTTCCTGAGATTACCCGCCTCAAAGGTTTGGGCTCTCTCTTTATTATATTAGTATGGATATTACCCTGCAGCACAGCTGCAATGGGTGAGTGGGTAGAGGCCATGTCACTCTGCCTCCAAAAAGGCTTCCCAGGGAACTAATCGAATGAATGGGTACCTCAACATCAATAAATCCCTTTGAAGTGTCAGAAATGACACAAGCCTGTTCTTCTCCACACCTCACTATGGGGCTCATTAGGATGGCGGGCAGACATCAGTCCACCCGCCATCGTTGTGTAGCTGGGACCGCCCGCCAGACATGCAGCGGTGCCACCACACATATTAGGATGCGCCCACCATACTGGCTTACGCATCCAGGGATTTTAACATTGCGGAGAGTGCTGCTGCCTGCAGCACCGTACGCAATGTTAAAACTGCTTGCACTGCATTTCCCTGCACCACGTGGCAGGCACCAAGCGGTGCCTGCCACTTGGTGCATGGAAATGTAGCCCAGTGTACCCCCCCCACACAGAGGGGGCCCACAATGTGGGATGACTGCTGCGAAAAGACAGGCGGAATGGGATTTTGTAATCCCTACGGCGGCAGGCACTGCCGCAATGCTGCCCTGGAAAAGGACCGCCTTGCAGAACCATGGCGGAGGGACTTTCCGTCCGCTACGGACACATTGGGATTCCCACCGCCATCCTAATTCAGCAGTGGGAATTTCATGTGTGATGGCAGAAGGACCGCCACCTCCGGCCCGGCGGTGGCGGTCCGTCCGCCATCCTAATGACCTGACCTGAGCATTAACACATACTGAAAATTATCTTTTTTCTGCTCCATTAATTTTATTATTAGGGCTCCCTATCAAGGAGTCCTTATTTCTCCACACCTCACTAACGTGTCTAATCCTTGCTGCAATGTGGGATTGACAGAGTGGATGCTCGGTTTTCAGATGGGGTTCTTTATAACTTTGAAATGTTAGAAAGGGGTTTGAAATCACACAAAGTCAGTTTCTCACTCACCAACAAATTAAACCTGCTGTCTAAATCCTCTCCCTCCTCCTCCATGTGAGATCTCACACAGTCCTCCACCCATTCTACACAATGCATGAAGCAAGACAATATAACTAAAAGGATTTATGGAGCATTTATACAACACCCAGGACTCACTCACAAAAAATAATCTAAGGAATCAATGGGAGGCAGATATATGCAGACCCATATACGACACTGAATGGATAAAAATACTTGAGCATCCCTTTAAGGTTTCGCATAATGCGCCATTTAAGTTAATTTGGGCCCAATATACTTAACCAAGCTTACCTTATGCACTAAAGACTGTATAATATATTCCACAGAGTCACTTCTAATTGGGGGCGCTAGAGGGCCCACACACGGAATGGCCGCCTAGCTCTGTGGCTCCCGTTCCCTGGAGCTTTAATCCTGCAGTTATCCTATACTACTGAAGATTGATGTCCCACTAAGATAGCTTAATTGAAGCGGCAAGTGATCCTCCACAATCGACGCGACCCTCGAGACGTTTGCTGTGTCTGGGGCTGAGGAATCGGACTGGCGGATCTGACCGGCAGCGCCCTCGGGGCTCGAGAGGTGAGGGGGCTGGCTGCGGGCCGGCACGCGAGTCCGGTGCTTGCCACGAGGTGGTGGGCCTCTCCTGCTCGGCTCGCTTGCGGTGCCCGAAGCGGGCTCGTCTCCCGGTCCGATCATCGGCTCATGGACCTGACCCCCTTGCTGTGCTGCCTGCTTCCCTCCCGCTAGCTCTCGGCTGCAACCGGACACTTTGCCCACCCAGTAAGCCGGACGGGGAGACTGCCTCGGACCCCCACGCGAGGCGAGTGGCCGATGCTGCCGACCGGACCCTCGCGCCTGACGGGAGAGCAGACTCCCTACCATCGTCGCCGCGGGGGACGGAGAAGCAATAGGAGACACCTGCCGCGGGTCACGGTCGAGGATTGGCGCCTTGCCGGGAGACAGGTGGGACGGGTGAGGCTGCGCCCGCTATACTACGGCCCGTCGTGCCATCACTGGGGCGCGTGTACTGATCCTGGGCTCCGGACGTCTTCCTTTGCCTCTTCTGCTGTTGGCGGGTGCTGCTTTGCCCTGAGGAACCGACGCCGCCTGGCTGCCCGGGCTCGCGGTTCGCGACCTCGCCGGCCGCCATTCTGTCCCTGTGAGCAGACAGGGTCCCACCACAGACTATCTCCCATGTCGAGGCTGGTCCCCACGGCCCTACACAGTTAACTCAGAGGTGTTGTTTACACGTGGAACTACTTGCGGCAAGCTGACAAGGGGATGCCTACACCAGCTGCCAACGTGCGCTGAACATCCTTAATTGTGCCTCGTGGATGACCCTTGCTCATTACCGCTGACCTGGTGCTTGTTACCGGGCTGGACGCTTTGTCTTGCATACTTACTCGGAGTAGCGAAGCTCCTCTCCACGGAAGGGAACCCCCGTTGTGACGCATTTAAGAGAACTGGCGAGCAGCGGCTCAAATACTCACGCGACGCCATAACTGGCTAGGGGGCGCCCACAACAGATTTGGCGGGTCAAGCGGCGGAGGGAGGCGAAAGGCGCAGAGGCAAGATGGTGCGCCCTGAGAACCGCCAGACGAAAATCACCTTTGAAAGTGCAAAAAGAGGGTCGAGGACAACTCCTGCCGAGCCGGGTCCCAGTGCCGGCTCCCCCGCTCCCACTACTTCTCCTCCTAGGGAACTGGACCTACATCATCTGTTTCAAGAAATGAGACAGGGCTTTGCCACAGTGGTGGAGAAAGTAGACAAGATGTCCTCCAGGATGGATGCCCTAGTACACAAGGTTGACCAACACGAGGAGCGGATCACGACAACGGAGCAGCGGATCTCCGACAATGATGACCTCACCGCATCCCACACCTCACAACTTGCCCGTATGGACAACCTCCTGCGAATCATAGCAGCCAAGAACGAGGACTTGGAAGCCTGTAGTAGACGCAACAACATACGCGTCACGGGAATTCCGGAGTCCACAGACACGGGCAAGATGGAACTATATGTGGAGAAGCTTCTTAAGGGATCGGTGGGAGAAGATGCGTTCTCACCACAATTCATTGTCGAGCGGGCGCATAGATCACTGGCCCCCATCCCCAAGCCTGGCCTGCCGCCTAGGCCGATCATCGCCCGATTATTGAATTATCGCGATCGCGATGTTGCCTTGAGAGCAGCTCGTACACAACAGAACCTACATTATAACGGAGTCGCATTTTCCCTCTAACCTGATTTCACTCCACTGGTTCAGGAGGAGAGACGTAAATTCATCGCGGTAAAAAAGAAGTTAAGAGAAGCCCAGCTGGAATACGCATTGCTCTACCCGGCGAAGCTACGAGTGACACACCAGGGAAAACATCGATTCTTCACGAATCCACAAAAGGTAGAGGACTTTTTAAAGACGATCCGCAAGGTACGGAGGAATGGCCGGAATACAGAGGAGGACCCCGACGGTGGCCCAGCCTCGTCGGCCGACGAGCATTAACCAGTGGGTGCCAGCCTGATCTGAACTGCTGTACTCCTAAATCGGCGGGCGTTGCCCACACTGCGCGATCCCAGAGGGCTCGGACGCTATGATATGGACCGGGACTGCATAATCTCTTCAGTGGCAACGTATTCCAGGGACCACAACTCCTGTCCTGGCCTCCACCGAGGTTGGTACAGTGCTGGAGGCTACCGGCGGGAGAAGTGGTTGTGTGCCCTCGATGTTGTTACCCCCACGGGTGTACCCCATTTATGCCATTAAGTTGTGGAAGTTGTGGAGGGAGGGGGGGTGGGGCGTGGGAGGGATGGGTGGCTGCTGTCATGATTGGGATGCAGTAGTGGGAGGGGGGTTGGGACCTGTTGGGAAGGGAAGTTTATTGCATGGAAAGGACAGGAGAGCGGCAGACAGTCATGACAATGTGCATCATGTGCTTCGGAAAGGTATTGCTGCAGTCGTAGGGGTGGGTATCAAGATTATATTGTGTCACAGACAATGGCTGATTTGAGCGCCAACGCACAATTGAACTGTATGTCGTGGAATATAAGAGGGCTAAATAATGCTAAAAAATGTCGAAATGTGCTTGCCTATTTAAACCGCCATCAAGTCCACATTGTCCTGTTACAGGAAACCCACTTATCTCCGCAAACGCGAGTAGCCTTTGCCGGTAACTGGGCTGGCACCTGAGTATTTTCCTCCTACTCTACTTATGCGAGGGGGGTTGCTATCCTCATTAAACGCACTGTGCCATTCCAAATGTGCGGCGAATTCGTAGACAGGGAGGGGCGCTTCGCCCTGCTTTGGGGGCGACTGGGCCGCGACACTATCACTTTAGCTAATTGCTACGCACCCAACATTGATATGCCCTCCTTTTTCACTATACTTTGGGGCAAAATCGTAGACGTGGGGTCCAGCCACATAATTTGGGGGGGGGGACTTTAACTTAGTACTGCAGCCGCAACTAGATAGAGCAGATGGAGTAATGCACTACAAGCCCAGATCCAGGGAGACACTGGGAGGTGTGATTCTAGAGGGCGGGTTAGTGGACGTGTGGAGGTGCTTACATCTCTCCCGTAGGGAGGGTACACACTTCACCTCTCAGACAAACACATGGGCACGACTGGACTATTTCCTTACGACCAGGGGTGGAGACAATCCTACACTTACCGAGGACATATTTCGACCACAGCCCTGTCCCGATGCGCATGCGAATACCTGGTTGGGACACCCCTAGACCACGATGGAGGTTACAACCTACGGCCCTGCTGGAGGCTCTGTTTCGCACTGAGCTCGGGGAGGAAATTGCTGTTTCTTTCCTAGGAACAGGGGGTCCGTAGACTCGGTCGATGTATCTGGGAGGCTTTTAAAGTGACGGTCAGGGGGTTTTGCATGTCCAAAAGTTTTGGGGTCCTTCGCGATATCCAGCGCACTATCTGCACACTCAATGACGAGCTGAGGGCCTTGGAAACCCGAATGGTGGAAGACGGCAGCGCCAGCGTTCACGCAGAGTTCAGAGATAAGTTGACTAAATACGAGGAAGAAGCCGACAGGGAAGCAAAGTTCAAGGGGAAGCACTGGCAAGCTAGGAAGTACTGTGAGGGAGACAGACCCGGTAGGGCGCTGGCTGTGATGACACGCGCCCCACACGACCACAATACGATCCTAGAGCTCACGGATGACCAGGGACACACAGTTAGAAATTCAGACGATATACTCACTGCGTTCGTTACTCATTACCATGCACTCTACACCACGGCCACGACTGCCGATGTACCGTATAGTGACTTCTTAGGTGACGTGGCTCTCTGCTGGCTTAGCGATGGAGACAGGGCCTTCCTGGCTGCCCCTTTCGAATTAGATGAAATCCGTGAAGCCATTATGTCTTTGAAAAATGGTAAGGCGCCTGGACTAGACGGGTTTCCGGACGAATTTTATAAAACATACATCGATATTATGGCCCCTGTTCTCCGAGAGGTCTTCGAGGAGTCGCTGACCGACGGCGCCCTCCCCTGCTCCATGCGTGAGGTCGTTATCACCTCACTCCTGAAACCTGGCAAAAACCCCACTCCTGCGACTCGTATCGTCCACTGTCCCTCCTGAACTGTGACGTTAAAATACTCGCGAAGGTTCTGGCTACCAGACTATCCCTCTTAATGAACAAAATTGTTCTACCTGATCAATCCTGCTTTGTCTCGGGTCGCTCCACCTCTCACAACCTACGCACGTTGTTCTCCTTACTCCGCACGGTAGACCCTGACCTACCAGTGGCCGCAGTTTTCCTCGACGCCACTAAGGCCTTCGACTCGGTCGAATGGCCATACCTCTTCATGGTCCTAACGAGCATGGGATTTCCCAAGTTATTTATCTCATGGGTTCAGCTGCTCTATACGCTGCCCACGGCTAAGGTCCTCATTAACGGTCGCCTCTCGCATTCCATTGCCATCACCAGAGGTACCCGTCAGGGGTGCCCTTTGTCCCCACTCTTATTCGCAATTGCTGTTGAGCCCCTTGCGTGCAGGCTTCGACAGCTACACCGTGAAGGTGCGGTACGTTGCTTCCAGCGCCAGATCGACGTGTCCTTATACGCCGATGATATGACACTTTTTGTCAAATACCCAGCCTTGAACCTTAATCCCTTGCTCAGAGAGTTTGTACTATTCGGCAGGATGTCTGGGGTGCACATAAATTGGACCAAGTCGCAATTTTTTCCACTCACGGATGCGGTTGCCGATTTTCCCCTTGATTATCCTCTCGAGTGGTGCAGATCGGACCTGCGATACCTCGGGATACAGATCTCGCGTGATAAAGATGAAACCCTACGCTCCAATTACGGCGTGGCAATCACGAAGCTCATTGCGTCGGTGGACTGCTGGATTGCCCTCCCGCTCTCCATGGCTGGCACAACGTCCCTTATCAAAATGATCATCCTTCCCCGCTTTCTCTATCTCTTTGTTAACATACCTTACTATCCGGGTGCCTTCTTCTTTAAAATGCTGAAATCAGAATTGTGTCGCTTGTTCTGGGGGGGCAGGGGGCCGAGACTTAAGTGGTCTGCGCTGACACAGCCATACGACAAAGGAGGCTTCGATGTCCCAGATTTCGAGGCTTATTACCTGAGCGCGCAAGCGCATTATGCTTATCATTGGATGGTTCCCACCCCCTTCATGCCGCAACTGGCAGTGGAGGACTGAATTGTTCATCCCCTCCCACTCAATGGTCTCCTTCATTGCCCAGAATCATCTATAATGACACCACTTACCTCCGTTTCATGCACTCTGGATGCTTGGCGCCGTATAGCTAAGAAACTATCTTGCCGCCTACTGTATTCCTCTCAATTGCCACTGGCATATCATCCTAGCCTCGCCCTTCTACAGGAACGTGGCTTCCGATTACTCTACGAACGTGTACGCGTCACATGATGGGGTGACCTCTTCTCAGATGGTCTGTTCAAAACTGCGGAGCTATTCTTCGCCTCCCATGCCGCACTCCACTTGATATATTTTACTATCTGCGCTTACGCCAAGGGATGAAAGATATCCTACCTGATTTCCCCAGTGAGCCTGACAACACGCAACCACTGCATTTCATGCTATGCTCACAAGATGGCTCACACCTAGGGGTCGATTCCGATTCGGGAAAAACCGCTCCGAATAGCCGTTTGGAGCTTTTTCCCCGTACGAATCGTACCCTGCAACATCCCCCGTACGTACGATGAAGTACGATTCGTACCAGGAGCCGTACTCCGTACGAGTCGTACAAGACACCGTACGACTCTAATCTCCGTACGATTCTCCCTCGGAACCCGCTGTACGAGACATCTGTACGGTTTGCGGCTGGTTTTTACGACCCAGCAAGTACGATACGTGTTGGGTACGCACCGTACGACCCTTTTTCTACGGGAGCTGAAAACAGCCATAAAAGCAGAGTTCGTGCCGAAACAGGTACGGAACGCCCCCCCTCACCCTCCGGGTACGGTGCGTACCCCCCGTGATCGCAGGGGTACGCACCGTACCCCTGTGATCATGGGGTGTACGAGCCGTACCCCCATTGTACGATCAGTGTACGAGCCGTACCCTCATTGTACGATCGGTGTACGAGCCGTACACCCATTGTACGATCGGTGTATGAGCGGTACCCCCATTGTACGATCGGTGTACGAGCCGTACCCCCATTGTACGATCGGTGTACGAGCCGTACCCCATATATGATCGGTGTACGAGCCGTACCCCTATTGTACGATTGGTGTACGAGCCGTACCCCCATTGTACAATCGGTGTACGAGCCATACCCCATGTATGATCGGTGTACGAGCCGTACCCCTATTGTACGATTGGTGTATGGTGCGTACCCCTGCGATCATGGGGTGTACGGACCGTACGGTGTGTATGTGTTTGTGTGCTTTTCCGTACGACTCGCCCTTACCTGACGTGGACCGTACGAATCGCGTCCTCATACCCCGGTCCGGATCGTACTCGTTGGGTCGTACGGTATGAGTACGAGTCGTACGGTTCACGGTTTCAGCCTTGCAATACGTACGGATCGCGACGATTCGGACGGATTCACGGAATACGGATCGTACTTCGCGACTCGGACAGACGGGTACGATTCGTACGGAGAGGGCTCCGGATACAAATCGTACAGACGTTTTTTTCCCCGAATCGGAATCAACCCCCTAGTGTCTGGACTCTATCGACATCTCAGGGCGAATATTCCGATGTCTGAAACCGGGGCCCGGCTACACTGGGACACTGACTTAGCGATCGAACTCAGCGATGAACAATGGCATTACTGCTGTGCCCTTACGGCTCAAATATCAGGCAGCAGTAGACTTAGGATAATACATTATAAGTTCCTACAGCGACTTTACTACACCCCGGTTAAGAAGCATAAGTTCCGACTGGCTGATAATGACAGATGTGAGCGCTGCCGTGCAGAACATGCGGGCTTCTTACATCTCGCTTGGGAGTGACCTCCTGTTCGCCTCTACTGGCAGCAGGTGCACGACGCCCTTGTGACTATGACAGGGGAGTCCATACTGCTCGATCCTTTACTCATGCTCCTTGGTTACACACCGCACATCCCTAAATCCTGCAGGAAATTCTTGGATATTGCACTGCTCTTGGCAAAGCGGCGAATAGCCTGCCGTTGGGGTCGTGGCAGGGCCCCTAAATTCAAGGAATGGTTAGCTGACATGACCTATAGCCAAGAACAACACGTAACCTTCACTGAGCTACTGCCCATCACAAGTCAACCTAAAGACATATGGGGTCCCCTAGTCGGCTACCTACTTGCCCAGACAGATGAGGAGGATGGCCCGGAGGAAGACACTGCCCGTCACCTCACTGATGCCAGGTGACGCTATATGCCGCTCGTCACCTACTGACACACTAATATTCTTCTAAACCGACTCGTCAATCTCCTACCCAAATATATGCCCCACTAGATAGCGCAACCTGTCAAGAATAGCTGCCAGCCTACACTATACCTACTGTTACTCATGTTGTGCCCTCACCCCATGTGTGTTCATGTAGCTTAATCCACAATGTGCATGTTTTTCCCTTGACAATGTGACTTGCCACCCTTCATTGTGCTCACCCTGATGACGTAATGTTACTGTTGCCTATGATAGCGAATTATAATATGCATTCATTGTACCTTTTTACATCTATGACTATGCTGCCTCAAGCTCCAACCCATGTATGTTTGTTTTTTCTTCTCTATGTATCTCTCAAGGCTTTCAGTGTTGAAAAACGAATAAACAGATTTAAAAAAAAAAAAAAATGAAAAAAAATAAAGAGTCACTTCTAATTGCCCCCGTTGTCACTTACTCAATGCAGCTTAGCCTCATATGTTGCGGACCAGCACCTGGCTACAGTACTATTGAGACTGGATCACGTCTGCCCAAGCTCAGGTCACACAACACAGAATCCTAAACTCCATTAAGACCTGTGAGCTGGGTCTATACTCACACCCCAAACATGATAAAGTAATTGATTAATCTGTGAATTTGGCTTTGTTGTTGGCACACCACTTGGACAGGGAGGAGAGGACCTGCCTGCTGAGATACTATGTTCAAAGCTTTTAAATGCCACAACAAAAACCATGACTGGCCGCTTAGATCCCAAAGACACATACTATCCCTTCTTTTTGGACCAGCTATGTCAGTACTGTTTGCCGCTGACATTCCCTGTGAATTGCTCTAAATATCAAAAAGCGCCGCAAAGCACCAAATACCTGTAGCATATAAGATCTAACTTGAGGCACTAGAATCGGGATAACTTGATGAGAGAGAGAACCTCACAGTGAAGAACATATAAGTACGGCATAATGCATGAATGATATTAACTAGCCTACAAGATAGGGTGTAGGGGGTTTAGAGTTGTTTAAAATGTTAATGCACATATTTGTCTCAAGGTTAATATGAAAAATAAGGTTGAGTATTTTTTTGTACTAAAAGATATTGATATGCAGTATAATATACATTTATAATTGTACTCTGGTATGAAATGATCCACTTTAAAATTTAAGATGTAAAATAAAATAAAAAATCTGAGAATGATGGAAAAGATGATGACTATCGGCCTGATTTACCATTGTAATTTACACTTTTAAGAAAGTTTATGCTTGTAAGTATATTAATTAATTTTCAGTACTCACAAACTCTGGGCCTTATTCACAAAGGTAACTACACTTCGATTACGTTTACACTTTTTTAAGTAAGTTCACCACTTTTTTGTAGTTACAAACTCTTAGTGAGTGTAAGTTACTACTAAAAAAAAAAAAAGGCAATAAGTCCAGCACTACACATGGTTGGCCACTGGTACTGCAACACCCTCTCACAGAAAATAATTGAGGTAGGGACTTTCAATAAAACTCCAAAGGTAATAATGTAACATTAAATGAAATAATTTAAAATAGTTTAACATTTTAAATAAACATCAATTCATGTTAAAAAAGCAAAGAATAGTACATATGATTATTTAATTATAAACTATTGTAATAGCCTATTTAAAATGTAAACAATAATGTAACAATATATTTAATAAACACATAATAACATTATTTCAAATAAATAATCAGTTGTAATACTTATTGATGCACATTAAAAAAATTGGTTTATATTTGGGCAGGATTTTCTTTCAATTTAAACTTCAGAAAAATTGTTTTAATTTATTAGATTTCCATTAAATAAAATTTTAAGTTAAAATTCATTTAATAGTGTTGTAGTATTTTATATATTTTAAATGAATTGAGATTAATATTTAACATAAAAATGTTTTAATATTTATTTTACAGTTACATTTTTTTTTCCAATTACTTTACGACAAGGCGACCCCTCAATATTGGTGGAATGAGATTCTATGTCTTTTTCGCTCACAAGGTCTCCATTTCGTGGAATCTTTTGGGGAAGGAGGTAAGGATGCGGTAGAAGGATCACCTTCTTTGATCTCCCTTAACACCTTTTATTTCTCCTTTTTGCACCCGAGTACCTCTAGCACACATCTGAGGCAATACCAACCCATGCTTGATGTGTTTTTCCAGAAATCATATTCCTGAAAGAATGTGGGTGTACAAAGGCATACTACACAAACTGACTACGGGTCATTTACCAGTTATCTCTTTCCACAGGAGGCACATTTAAAAAATGTTGAAGGCATTCTCACAGTAAAATCGACCTGTAAGCTGGTAATTTACTTGGAAAATATTTGTAGATGATTAAGATGTTTAAAACTAAAAAAATTCACAAGTGAGAACAGAAATCCTGACAATACGTGTTCCAGAGAGCCTCTCATACAAGCCGGAAACAAAATGACTGTGTGATGCATGCTGGGATTGAGAATCTGCTTGAATCTTGTAGCAACCAAGTACTATTTTCACTCAGCATCACAATGCTGCCTGACTGTATTTTCCTCCATTTTTTTTCAGTCTTCCACACTGTTGCTTTATGTAACATTATCACTTTATAATGCCATTAAATGCGTCAAAGGTTTCCAAAAAACATTGCTTCATTTAGGATATGGTGTAGGTATCTAAATTTTATACTGACAGATATACACTAACACATTTAAAATGTTAAAGTGTTCTGTGATTGCCTCACAAAAGTGTAACGTTTTCTAGCACCTATAACTAAATATCAGAAATCCATGATACAGAAACATAGTTTTCTGGCAGTGGCCACCAAAAATCATATACAGAGACATCTCCAGGAACAGATAAAAGAGAAAGGCACACATTGCCAGGCCTAGACACCCTGTTTCTGCCCCAACTGTAGTTACTATAAATGGTGCTGACTTGCAAAGTACTCAATATTCTGTTACACCTTCCAGGCAGAAATACATCTGCGGTTGAGGATGTTTAGTGAAGGGGGGTGGGTAGCAGTTTTGGTTCTGCTGCTGTTTTCGAAGTGGGGTCTGAGTCAATTCTATATGGTTGCTTTCTTTTTTAAAGGTTCACCAGATCACTGAATAAGTTACTAATGTTAAATGAAACAAGGAACAATACAAAAAACTACTGCTGCCGATCACCAAGACTCAGGTAAACAAGGTCAGAAATGGGCTCTTCCTAGAAAAAGTCTGCAGATGCAAGAACTCAAAAGAGCCCCAAACTTAATGGAAGTAGATTCCACCAATGAGTATAACATAATACAAGTAGCATGAGCTCAGAGTGTGTTAAAGTTAAGCACAAGCCAAGCTTGAAAAACACAACTACAAAGACAGGTTAACCAACGTGATCATCTAGCCAGAGACTCTCTTTCCAGGGAATATTGGTCAAAGAAAGCATGTCCTTTATCCTCTCTGGCAGTCGATGAGCACTCTGTAACAAGGACAACCTTTTATTAAAAGTACAGATACTGCATTGGCTACAGCAGATACAAACTAGCTTGAAGAACAAAAATGTTCTTCAATGCTGCAATAGTGACATACAAAACATGCTTTAGCAATCAGTGTGTGTGAAGGAGAGTTCTCCACTACAATACCACAACATGTAACTGAAAAAGTAAAGTTTGTATAGCCCACACCACAGAGTTAGCTACCTTTGGGTGATCACACGCAAGGCAAAGCAAAGAAAATACTATATCCTGGTTCATAAGGCTAACAGAGACAATATTTTAATTAGGTCAAGGATATAGAAGGGCTACTTTGTTCTCACAAAGATTTTAGATATCAAAGAAAGAACCAATATGGTGGTTTTTAGTAACATACATGTTTATTCTCCTTGTCTCTCCATTCTGTAAGCTCCTCGGATGCCAGCTCCGTGGGACTCATGTGGACCAAGCACTGTGGGGTGACCTCCCCTAGAACCACCTGTCGGAACAGCTGCTGCAAGTACAGAAAAAAGAACATACTCCTTATTACACTCTGAACAAGAACTCATTTACCATACATTCTTCACATACTGACACACACTAAATCACACACACCTCTGTACATTTATCAGTGACTCCTACTTGTTATTAATGTACTTTGAGTGTGGTGGCTCTCTCACTGTATTACTCTCATCCATCACCTTCTACATACATTTCTGTGCGTGTGTGTGTGTGTGCATGTGTGTATGTATTTCGGATGTTGATGCATTTCAGCTGAATGTCTTCTTCAAACCAAGTCAGTGCTGTCACACCCCATCAATAAAACAGCACACTTACTACTGCAAAGTCTGAATCTGTATTTAATTAGTCTGGTGATCTTGTATAAGTTAACCATGCCGCTATTCTTGAATACACAGTAAAAAACTGCCCAAATGCAATCGTATCATTAATCATAATTCAAGAGTGTCCTAATCCACTCATAATATCGTTTATCGTAGAACTTGCTACATTAAGTAAATTAAAAATCAACACTAGGAGTGTAGTAATTAGCAGTTTCATTCTGCCAGGACTACATTTCAAATAACAATGGAAATAGACAACAGATTTAATACTATCGTATACAGACATTACATCATATGCTTCGAGTCAAGTTAGTCTCCCCGGCCATAAGTGAATAAAAATTACAAATGAAAATAATAGCAACCACACATTCCTAAACAGTTGCCTTATTTTTCTTATGCATCAAAAAACATATTGGGGCCTATTTAAAAACTGCATTTTGTACTACGTTTTGTAGTACTACATTAGTGCTACAAATATTCTGCAAAATGCTATTCAAAAGTCTGCATGCAGAGTTTCCGCCTCTGCCTCGCCTATCTTTTTTTAAGTGCAGTGATCTATGCACCAAATCTGGAGTCTTCATACACAGAAATCTACATTTAAGTAGTAAATGTCAGAGGGGCAGGGTGGATGGAAAACGGGGAATACTTACTACTAAAGGAGAAGGTTTTAAGGAGGAGTCAGGAGGGTGTTACGGGAGCGTTAGGGAGGGATTTAGGGAAAGACATGCACCCAACCACAAAAGAGCAAGCCCTTTGCTATTCAAAAACTACCCTTATAAAGTTACTAAAGCCTACAAGGGAACCAAAACAGTGTAAAATACTCCAGCTCAGAGCTGAAGTAAGACCAGCAGCAAACATGGGCAACCACTGTAACAGCACACATGGCCAACCAGTGGTACTTCAACAACCTTCCATAGAAATCAATGGAGGCAGGGTATTAAAATAAAACACCGCAGGAAATAATGTTTGTTTAAAATAGTTGAGAAAATAAATAAATAAATAAATATAATTTTATGTGAAACATATACATAAATGATACATATTTACAAGGTAATTATAAAATATCTTTACAACGTTTTTGCATTCAAAATAAATGTAAGATAAACCGTACTTACCAAGTATCGGAGGAACGGAGAGGGAGAAGAGGCTGTGTCAGTCAATCGTAATACACGGCGTACCTTGTTCGGAGAGTGGGCACAAGCCTCAGAAGAGTGACGAAGCTACCGCGAGAAGAGGGATCGCGGCAATCAGCGGACCGTTTTTCCCTACCGAAGCGAGTGGTGCACCTTAGAGTGTCGGGAAAGTGGCAGCAAACTTAGCCGGATGAGGAGAAGGAAAGGACAAGCGTATGAAGAGGGTAAGCAGGACAGCGGGGGACACAATCTTGCATAAACAGTTTCAAGCCCTGGTCGAAGATAAATTGCTATTACCTTGTAAGGAGCGCGGGGGAAAACTCAATAACTATCAGTCCCTCGGGGCCAGGTACAACAACAAATACAGATACAAACACAAGTACAAGTTACTGCCTCAGGAATAGGCAGTTTCTTGTAAATACCCCGATAGCTGCCCTTAAGTCTAGTATTGCACCCTTAAGTACTAGAAAGAAGGGGAGAAAGCAGGGCATGGCTGCAACATTTCCTTCTAGATCTAGAGTGAAACAACATAAAGGGAGAGGTTCAGGTGCAGACTCAGAGCCCAAGGTTAGAGTTACCCCTTCTCTAAGATCATTCTTTAAAGTGCAAGTACAAGAACAAACACAAGAAGGGCACAAAATACCATCTACCAACAAAAAACAGCCTGTATATAATCCTATTAAAAATAAGGGTGAGGGTAAGGTGGTCCAAATGGAGAGAAATACACCACAAGTAGTGGTAATAGAGGGTAATATAGCAGAAGAGAGCCAGTCACCAAATGCAAATGGAGATAACTCAGAACACAGTGTGCATCAACCCGAAACCCCTGAACCCCCTCAAAACTCGACAGAATAAATACTGGAAAGTATGTTAGTAGAAATGAGGGCCAAATTTGCGATCTGCGATAAAAATCAAACTAAGATATAGGAGGCTTGCGAAATATTGGATACTAAACTGAATGCACCAGGGGAGAGAGTCACTGCAGTAGAGGCAACAGTAGAAACTTTAAGTAAGGAAGTAGAACTACATCAAAGGGAAATTAAAATATTCAAGTCAAATGAAGGAAGCCTCAGGGACAAACTAGAATCCCTAGAAAATCAAGCAAGGAGGAACAACTTAAGAATTCTGAATGTGCCAGAAGGACTAGAAGGGGATGACATCAAAAAGTATGTAATCTTGCTGCTAGAAGATAACTTCCCCTGGACAATATCAGCTGCATTAGTGGAAGATATCCAGAGGGTACACCGAGTCACTTTCAGTAAATGCAAGATGAGGAAAACTCTGAGTGAAATCCTGATTAACTTTAAAACATTTACCCTCAAAGAAAAAATTCTGAGTGAAGCTCTAAAGAAAGGCACCTACACCAAAGATGATTGGTCATTCAGAATCCGATCAGACATTTCTAAGGCAACACAGGACAGACAGTGGGAGCTTGGGCAGCAGATGCAACACCTAAGGTCACTTGGCGCAACAGTCCAAATGCACTTCCCTGCCGCCCTGAGAATAATGTGGAGGAACAAAATATACAACATCAGAGAGCCCACGGAGGTTGAGTGCTTCTTGGAACAAATGCGAGCGCAACTGTGAGAATAGAATAGGTGTTTGGAGAGCACGGAGCTCAAAAAGGGCAATCAATACTGCTCAGTCAAGATAAGAGGGAGGCTTCTCCAGGGTGGGAGGAAACAATAAAGATAAAAGAAACAACGAGGAAAAAATATCTGCACATGGGTGGGGAGCATAATAGGGAAAAAAACCACAACAAAAAAGAGTCCTCACAATGCAAAATGAAGAAAGAGAAAGGGACCGGTAAGATGGAAGGAAGGCCCCAGCTTCAAAAAGAAAAAAGAAATGAAGAATGACCCAGCAGTAGTTAACATCCTTTCCTGGAATGTTAACGGTCTCAGAACTAAGAGCTGTGGAAGGAGAATTTTCGAATATCTGAAAACAATAGATAGCGAAATCATAATATTACAAGAAACACATCTCCTGAAAAAGGAATGGGGAGAAATAATAAAGAATCAAACATTGGTGGACTCATATGTTTGTACGAATCAAGAATGCTGCATTAAGGGGGTAGCTATATTATTTGAAAAAGTCTATTAAGGTAAGGATCAAGTCATCCAACGTGGACAGGAAAGGGAGATGGGTGATAATAACGATTGTTATTACTGACTCAATACAGATGATCCAGAACCACTACAAAAGATATATACACGACTACTAACGGCCTCATCCCCAATAATTATGGGGGGAGATTTTAATATAATTTTAGACCCCAAGGTGGACCGACTCCCAGCTAGAAAGGAGGTAAATCTCATAAAAATGAGGGAGTGGTTAGGACTATGTACAAAAGACTAGGGTTTAGCTGACATCTGGAAGATGAAAGGAGATGAAGTCCAATGTTTCACTTTTCAAAACAAAAAAATAGGGCATTCAACTAGAATAGATTATTTTCTGTTGGATAGTGTTGGACTTGGCCCTTTTTGGCAGGTTCACCCCTGAACTTTCTGCCTTAAGCTCTGACATGGTGGTAGTGGTTTGTGGCCTCTGGTCACTTTAGCACTGTCGCCCAGTGTAAAGTGAGTGCGCGGTCTGAGTGAGTATGGTGAGATTGGCCTGCCCTCCTATAGGAATACATTAGGGATATGTGTGTCCATGCTAATTCCTGGTATGAGAGGAGTGCAGGGGCGAATGTAGTATGTATGAACTCGTGAGAATAAATGCTGTGCAATGGTGTGCACAGATTTATGGTGACTGGTAGAGAAATGCCACTTTTAGAAGTTGGCATTTCTGTGTGCAATGTTGTATGCCTGCCAGAAGTGAATTTCATGTCTGGTTTGTGAGTGACTGGGGCTGGATGGTGTGGGTGGCTCCAGGAGACAGGGTGAGTCAGCCAGTGATGAATAGAGAGATCTGCATGCAGATGGGAGGGAAGAGTTGCACCTGGGACCTGAATAGGGCTGTGCCTTCCCTCCACAATGCTGGCTCCACCCCCTGTGGTGTGTCTGATCACCGAGCCCCCACCTAACAATAGTGAAGAGGAGCCTGGTAAACAGAGTGCTCCAAAACCAGTTGCATCTGGTTTCCCCAGCCCTGTGCTATGACACAAAGGAAAAAGTGGTATAAAAGAAGGGGCTGTGACCCCATGAGAAGATTGTGCTGTTCCTGACTTGAGGGGGGCCTGCTGCTGGGCTCCAGAAGGAACCACCACTAGGGACTGCCTCCCTGCAGGAGGGCCCTGTGAGCTGGCCTGCCTGAGCCCAGCCTTTGCCCCCCCCCCTTCCTCCCGAAGGGCTTTCCCTGGACTTGGGACTTTGCCCCTGGGTGCGCTTCCCCTGTATTGGGGTGGAGACTTTGCCCTGGCGCTTGGAGAGCGCTTCTGTTTTTCATTTGCAGCGCTGGGCTGCTGCCTGATAATCCAAATAGCGATTGCCCACCCAGCTGTATGCTCATATTTCGAGCATTTGTGCACTTCAAGCGAGTTTCCACCCCGCATCTTTGCAGCTTTTTGGCATATTTAAACAGAGGGTACCAACCCCGCATTTCTGCCGGTTTTGAGCGGGTGCCCACCCCCACATGCGGCGTTCATCCGTGGGAGCCCACCCCGCGATTGACTGTACTTTTTGCACGGGTGCCCACCCCGCAACTGTGCTTAATCGTAAGGCGGGAGCCCACCCCGCGCTTACGTGAGGGAGAGTTCAGCAACGGCAGAAGGAAGAGTCTGGCCGGAGTCAGGCCTCTGGAGTGCCTGGTTGTGGGTGGGGCAAACGAGGCCGCCAATTGCAGCGCAGTAAAGCCAGAAGCAAAGGGAAGCAGAGAAGCGCTTCCATCGTCAGCGGATCTCCCTTCGTGGAAGGGAGCCCTGCAGCCACCCAGAAGCCAGCCGGAAGCAAAGGGAACAGAGAAGTGCTTCCACTGTCAGCGGAGCTTCTGGCGTGGAAGGGAGCCCCACAGCCCGCCTCCAGCCAGCAAAAAGAGCGGAGCTGCCTAAGGACCGAGCGGAGACCACGCTGGAGTTCCAGGTGAGTGGGGCTTCACCTCACATGGCCGGTACCTGATGGTCTCAGTGAGCGGCCCTGCAGGAGAGCGGACCGCTCCCACAATTGGGGGCCATTTCACCTGCACAGTCCCAACGTGGGCCTTGGGGGGCAGTTTGTGGCACAATTTGTTAGTGCCAATACAATCTAGTCCACGTTGGCCATAATCGCTGCCAGAGCCCGCGGGGCTCCAACTAGGGGGCAGAGTTAATTGGAGAGCCCCAGTGAGGGCCAGAGGGCACAGTTGTGCCTGGGCTTATTTGCATAAACACAGCTGCCCCGCCAGACAGAGGGCAGCTGCAACGTTCTGGACATGTGTTCAGAGGGGACAGTAAGTGCCAGGCCTTTTCTTTGATTTCACAGCTGCCCAGCAAGTAGTGGGCAGCTGCCACGTTTAGGTTGTGCAACTGCGTACTTTGCTTTTGCTGAATTTTGCAACCAGTCCTGATTTTGCTGGACATAGGGCATTGGAGCCCTAGAGGAGGCCAGTTGGCCTGGGGCCAGGTTCCGTGTGTTGTGCCCCCGAGTGGGGCACACTGTGTTCATGCTAATTATTGCCTAAGGTGGTTAGGCTTGCGATGCCCATTGCATCTTGTGATTTGATGCCTACTGGGGTTTATGCTTATGAGATTATTGCATAATATGTTCTAGGCCTAATGTGAGAAATTCTGAGGTCAGTTCTTTACCAGTAGTAACTGGTTGAGTGCTATTTATGATTACTACTTGTGCATTTCTGAAGGTTCTGACTGTGGCCCGATTGACCCGGCCAGTTGTGAATAATCCCCTGTAAATATTGCCCAGTGCCAGTTGGCACAGTGTATATCGTGTGATTACTAGTCTATGTGTTTATGGTAATATAAAGGCTATTTTTGATTTAACCTTGTGTGGAGTTCCTTTTGTGGTGTGCCTAGTGGGTTGCTGCTATGTGTGTGTGTGTTGTGCAAACGCTTTACACATTGCCTCCAGAATAAGCCTGACGGCTCGTGCCAAGCTACCAAGGGGGTGAGCAGGGGTTATCTTTGGCGTGGAACTCCCTTGCCCTGACTAGAGTGGTGGTCTCTGCCTGGTTTTGGTGCAAGCCTTAGCCGACCAGAGATCCAATTTCTAACAGATAGGAGCCTAATTATCGGCACACAAAGGGTAGAACATCTGCCAGCCCATCTATCTGACCACTCTGCGGTCCTGCTAAAACTGCAGATTAGGCATGCGACTGCACCTCCAAGGTGGACAGTTGATCGCACAACTCTGGCGGATCCCCCAAAACATAGAAGCTCATATAACAGAAACAGAGCAATTTTTCCTGGCAAACAAAAAGGGTAACTCCAGGCAAGTTGCCTAGGACACCTATAAGGCGGTAATCAGAGGGAAGATACTAAACATCGCAACATATAATCTAAAAAAACAAAGCCTCAATCAGTCAAATGGAAGATGCAATAAAACTCCTAAACACACAATTAGAAAAAGAAACTTCAACACCAGAGATAAAAAGAATAGAGACTGAAAGGAAAGCAAAAAAAGAAGCCCTCGCAGAGACCCTGGATAGTATAGTGAGTAAAAAATGAGAGGCAAGTAAACTAACCCACTACGAATATGGAGAGGGGTGTAGTAACATGTTGGCCTGGAAGACAAAAACAGATCAATCCAGAAACAAGATAGCAGGTATCCAGGTTGGGAATTCTGCGGAAATAAGTTCTGAAGATGCTGTGATTAAGCAGGAGTTTGTGATATTCTTTGAAGACTTATACACAGAAAACATTACTCCAACAATAGAACAACTTCACGGTTACCTAGAAAAACTAGAACTCCCATCACTAACACAAGACCAGAGAGAAGACCTGAATGGAAAAATCACAAATGAAGAAGTAGAGGAAGTCATTAGGGGTTTAAAGAGAGGGAAGGCTATCGGCCCAGATGCTCTACCTAACGAGCTATACATCAAACTAAGAGATGTCTTGGTCCCCCCCTGACAGAGTTGATACATGAAATTTTTGTTGATAAAGGAGACCTCCCGGATTCATGGAATGATGCAATAATTAGCATACTTTTGAAACCTGGGACGAACCCTGGGAAATGTGTCATACAGGCCTATTTCCCTCCTACACTGTGACTACAAGATATTCACGCAGATTATGGCGAAAAGGCTAAGTAAAGTTGCAGAATTTTTAAGCAATATAAATCAGAAGGGTTTCATGAAAGGAAGACAGATCCAGGAATTGACACATGAGGTAATAGGTGCAATAGACATAGCAACACACAAAAAGATGCCCCTATCTACCATTACTTTTTATGCAGCTAAAGCATTCAACAGGGTCGTTCCTGAATAGCGTTCTGGAAAAATACAAGCTGGGGGAAAACTTTCAAGAAATGGTCAAGAGGTTATTTGGAGATCCTTTTACCAAAATCTTAATTAACGATAACCTTACTGAAAATATCAAGAGAGTTATGAGACAGGGTTGTCCCTTGTCCTCTCTGCTTTTTAATTCATACATTGAACCTCTAGCGCACAATCTCAGAAACAACCCAGAAATATCCCCTTTCTCCTAACAAGGGTGGGAGGAAAAAGTCACCTTATACGCGGATGACCTAATGATTTTTACTAGCAACTTGATAGGGTCATTTAAGACTATAGAAAAAACTTGGAGCAATATGGGAGAGTCTCTTGATATTCGATCAATCAGTCAAAAACTGAAATTATGGAATGGAACACCTACAGTAATAATCAACTCGTAAGGGAGAAAACACGATTTCTGGGTCTAGAATTGGTCAAGGATATAGACAAAATAGCCCAAATAAATGTTAATAGGATTTTTGGAGAGGTTAGAAAATTACTGAAAGTCTGGGGTGGTCTTCCCTTGACTTTCATGGGAAGATCAAATATAATAAAAATATAAATCGTGCCTAAATTTACCTACATTTTTAGCCAATCCCACTAGAGTTTAAGAAGGAGTCAATAAATAAACTACAAGGGGAACTACATAGCTTTATATGGTCATCAAAAGAGACAAGAATAGCTTGGAAAAGGTTAAGGAGGAAAAAAGAACAAGGTGGGATAGCAAGCCCAGACATGTTAGAATATTATAGAGCTTTGCAGTTCAAATATATGAGGGTTTTATTAAATGAATATGAGCTGTATCCCGCCTACCTGCAAGCAATGATTGGTGCAGAAGGAAACTACCTTTACAAATTTGGATATCCGAAGTATTTTAAAAAGATCAAACTGAAGGTTCTCATGTCAGCAGCAAAATTATGGTACCACATAAGAAGAACACTGAAAATACCTACTACAGTAAATATGCTCCTATATGGGACTCACCAGGGACTCCTGAATGTCTCAAGGATAGTCTCGCAATCCAATTAAGGCAAGCAGGAATACTCAAATGGGGTCAATTATTAGCCGACAATAACATCATCGATTGGGACCAACTGGCAAATATAACAAATGGTAGTTTATCAAAATTTAAAATCTATCAACTTTCAAGTTGGGTGAAGACTCTAGTAGAATGTAAAAAAGGAAATAGAAAATTGGAGATGAAAATGCAGGAATGTGGGACTCTAAAAAAAGAGTCTCACAATGGTATTGGGCCCTTATATTAGCGGGCGAGGAGGACTTCATAATACCAGACGGGACCTGGGGGAAAGATCTGCCAACGCTGGATGTTCAAAAAACGTGGCAAGTATCTATGGAAAAATGTTGGTTTATTGTAAAATCTGCTGCTTTAAGGAGAAATCATGTATTCACCACACATAGAGCGTATTGGTCTCCAAAGAGGTTATCCAAATTCAGCGGGCAGAAAACGAAAAACTGCCCAAAATGTGGAGAGGAGAAAGCAGACGACTTGCACATGTTCTGGCAGTGCCCCCAGCTCGAAAATTTCTGGCACGAAGTGAGTAAGGTATTAGAGAGTCTACTAGAACGAGCAATCGAAGTAAGTATTGACCTCGTTATATTTGGGGTGGGTCTAATAGAGGAAGGCTTAAACAAGCTCAATCAGAAGCAAGAAAATCTGTTTTTCCGGTTAATATTAGTAGCCAGTAGGGAAATTTGTGTTAAATGGATAAGTTCCTCGCCATCTACACATTGGGAATGGCTGGCATCCATTCACAAGATAAACAGGCTGGACATAAGTGGGAGACACGTTAAAAAGTATAATTTTTGGGAAATTTGGGAACAGTTCAATCAGTCATCATAATGTACCAATTTGAAATAATGGATGTAAAAAGTCCTATGATTATGCAATAGAAATAACTAGCAAGCAAAATGCTTGTTCGAGAAGCTAGGATGGATAGCTCCCCCCCTCGGATAATATTTATTGGTAATGGAAATAAAGGGACCCTAACGAATAACGGAGAGAAACTCCCCGAACCAGACTCAAACATGCGGGCAGTGAAGGGTCGGAACAAGAAAGTTAATGGGTCCCCGACAACTCCATACACAAACTATTGCAGAATGAGGACAAAAAAATATATACATTTTTTTTTTTTATAAAATATAATTAAATTACCTCTAATTAGTTTTACCCCACAGGGAGACTCTGAAGTTGGGGTGGAGAGCTACAATTGGAAAAGTATAGGGACATTTTTTAAAGTGTATTTAATTTGTAAATAGCTAGTAAAAATATTATATGTTGAATATTAATGTAAATTAAGTGTATATGTTTATTTTACATCTAGAATAAAATAAGAAACGTTACAGCACTATTAACTTAATTTCTAATCAAACATTAGATTGAGTTAAATATATTTAATTAAATGTATTTTTCTGAAGTTTTAAGTTAAAAAATATAACCACCTAAAGTATTTTCTTAATGCATTAATAATTATTAAAAGTGAGGTATAGAATGTGTTAAAAGTAATGTCATTATATTTTAATAATATTTTATAATCACTCATTTTTAAATTCAATAAATGTTATTAAAATATTTTATTATTAAATTAGAAATATGGACACGTTTATATATTTGTAACTTTAAATTATAATTATATATATTTTTAAAGCTATTTTAGATAATTTAATTTAACAATATTTTCGAAGGTGTGTACTTTCAAGTCCATGCCTACATTATTTTCTATGGAAGTGTGTGGCTGCACCAGTGGTTGGCCGTGACTTACTACTGCTTTTTTCCACAAATCACTTACACGTCTCCGCTCCTCAAATAGAGGGTGATGCTAAACTTATAAGTGGGCGTCTACACCTTTAAGTAACTTTATCCTCAGATTTTGTGAACAGCCAAAAGTACTACTCAAAAACTGTAAAAGAAATGGTATATGTGTAATTTTCTCACATGTATAAGTTAACTTTGTGAAGAGCCCTCATTATGTTGTTGTGAAAGGGAATGGGTAATCTTAAGGGTACTTCTCATTTTAAGGTACAATACTAAGAATGTTTATTAGCTTAGCTTCAAAAAAGCTCCTAGTAACATTGAATATGATTGCAAAGCATGGTATATAAAAGTGGTCATTGTCAGTGAATTATGGTATAGCTCTGCTTAAAACAAAGAGTCATATAAAAACATTACATAAATAGGATACATTAGTAAAACAGCGAGTGGATTTCACCTGGAAATATATACCCGTATTTTCCGGCGTATAAGACGACTGGGCGTATAAGACGACCCCCCTACTTTTCTTGATCAAATGTAGGTTTCATGCTATACTCGCCGTATAAGACTACCCCTCTTCCAATGTCATGTCATCAAATATGTACGGTAAACGTAAGTAGATGTTAAAATTCCCAAACAATTATTATACTGCTACATGTTGTACCGCATCATACTGCATAACTTGGCATTTCTCGCAGCATAACTCTGCTCAGCCTTGCACATACGTTGGTATTCCCCTGCCGCAAACCTCTCGTGGCCTTTGTTATAGAGCAGCATAACTCTAGTGATAGCGTGTCATTCGTGAACAGCACACAGGTCTGCCCTGGGTGCCTTTCCAGCACTACCACAAGTTGCACCGCATCCTTCAATTTCTTGCTCTGCGCATTTCAGCTCGAATAGGGAGCCCATGACACCCATACAGAACACTCCTTAACCCCAGCAATGCTTAATTAGTCGGCCAAACAAGATTACAGAAGACCAATGCTTATCAGAAAAGGCTTTGACGTGCAAACACAACCATGGCACGTTTACTGAAACAATAGCACCCTCTACTGACAAAACTATACATATTTTACACCATGCCTTCCCATTAATACAAAGGCTCAAGGCAGTTTGGTCGTTGTTTCCACTCCCAAAAATGTTGTTCCTGGCGTATAAGACGACCCCCGACTTTCAAGACCATTTTAAAGGGTTGAAAAGTCGTCTTATACGCAGGAAAATACGGGTATGTCACTGTCCCCAGTATGTAAACATATCTAATAAAAATCTGTGGATGGACAACATATGTTCCCGATATTAAGTGCTTGGCTCTATATCAGTTTTTTTCGACCCTCCTTATAGTGATAATATGACAAACTTAACATAACATGTGTATTTGGAAAGCATGTTTACCCAAGGGTATCTTGGCGCTGAATTAAACAGATGTTCATTATGATGACCAGCTAAAAGTCCCAATGAAAGCAGCATTATATTAGAAACAACTGTACAATCACATCATGCATATCATCTTCTTAGTTCGTTAGAAAGAAGTATGCTTAGTACAACAGCCAAAGTCTTGATAATCCTTACAGCCAATGTGAAAGGTCAGTTCTTCATCTATGTAGAGTTATATTGAGTTCAATTATAAGCTTAGACTCAGGTTTTCATAGTTCTTTCTCTCAACTGCACCCTCTTTGTTTAGTAACCATCCTGTCAATACTAAACAAATTCAGCAAATGAATACATTGGTTATACATAATGATAATGTGTCACCACTGTTTACAGGTGATACCCATTTTTTTTTAACTATCAAATGTTCCAGGGTCCTCTTTCTGACTGGGAAGACAGACCTTTTATTTGCAAGACAAGGCCATTTTACCGCAAACTCAAAAATCAGTTCTGCAAGTAATTGATTTCTGTATACTCTTTGGTATGCCAGTAGGGAATTTACATGTTTTACATATTTTGCTATTTTTCTCTAACTAGTACTGTGACGTATGGTGAAATGACTGTGCACTAATGTCTCCTGGGGATGTTGGCCTAGGATTCATGATGGAAGAGTTGAGAGGTAATCTCCCTACCAATGACAGTATCAGATCTAATGATATACCAGTTTTGTGATAAATCTTACTTGGGTAGTACTATTTCTATATTTCGGAAAACTAAACAGTAATTGTTCTCTAGTCATGGAGTGAGCTTTTCTGGAGGCCTGTCTTCGAATTTTATTTGGGTATCCTCTCTTTCGGAATCTATCCATGATCCTTTGTTATTCTTATTTATAAAAAGCATTGGTGCTGTAGTTATGTTTAGCTCTCAGGAGCTATCCATGGGAGATTGTCCATTTATGTTAGGTAGTGTAATAACTGTAGGCTGAAGTGCACTATTGCCTGCAGTTTCCTCATGGTGTCGCCTGCTGGTGACCATTTCATTATCCTGGCTCTTTGAGTTCATCTAATTTAAATCAATGTTTGTGTTATTTATTTTGTGAGTGAATTTAGGATGCAAATCGTTATGCTGTAGCACATAAATAACATTTTCAGCTTCTCTGATTTTCTTATTCCAATTGATTTTTTGTTTGAATCTATTTATTGACAACAAGTTCCACGAATGAATAAACTACCCTTTCCTTTCATAGCCAATATTGATGTACACTTGCAGGTACAATACTCATATGAGTGTTCAGTATCACGGTACATAGTGGGCTTCACAATGTAGTAAACTTGGACATTAGCACAGTATGTGAGTAACCCAAATTGTACACTATTGAATACATGTACGTAATATTCTGATGCAGTTTCTGGTCTGAAACACAGTAGGAGGTATTATACTATGGGGGAGCACTGAAACATTGGGCTTAAAAAATGTTTCAAGAGAATGTTAAAACTCAAGCAGTCCCCAACGCAATCAATGTTCAAGGAAGGCATAACACAGATGAACAATAGTTACTTACCTGTAAACAGGTGGTTCTCCAGTATTGGTGTCTTTCATAGATTCACATGCCTGAATCATTCCCCGTCGTCGGAGTGGGAGTCCCACGGTATATATAAAAGCAATAAATGCCATAAAACTTATAGCAAATATCAGAGATACTAAACCAGGAAGTAAAGTAGCACCAGCTACAGTAGAAAAAACTTCCACATTAGTGACTATCCTAGTCGTTATGTATTAGTCCAAACTGCGGCCAATCAGGCGACAGCACCCACCAGAATGTCCTCCCCAGAGGCTCAGGCTCTCAGATTTTTTCGCACTGGAGTGAAACCCTAAAATGCCTGAGTGAGTCTCTGGGGGGAGGCGGGCGGGTTGCATGTGAATCTATGAAAGACACCAATACTGGAGAACCACCTGTTTACAGGTAAGTAACTATTGTTCTTCTCCAGTATTAGGGGTGTCTTTCATAGATTCACATGCCTGAATCAGAATAGTAAGCAGTACTCCTAACATAAGGCTCGTAGACGTCAGAGTATCAAATGCATATATATATATATATATAATTATAACAGAATACCAGTTATACAAGAAGCATCAAATCTGAAAGAACGTCTAAAGAGCATATAGGAGGAGGAGGAAACAGAGGCTCACCTTATTTGAAAAGATTACGCAGCACTGCTCTTCCAACCGAAGCATCTGCGTCGTCTGCTGAATCTAGACAGTAGTGTCTAGTAAAGGTGTGTCTACTAGACCATGTAGCAGCTCTGCAGATCTGTCGAAGAGGCACCCCAGCAAAAAGGGCAGTGGAAGAGCTAACCGCCCTTGTAGAATGTGCTCTTGGCAAGGCCTGTAAGGGTCTACCGGCCTGCTGATGACAAAGTCCAATCGTAGAGGAGACCCATCTAGTAATGGTCAGTTTTGAAACTGCACAGCCCCGGCGTTGCCGCCCATAAGCCACGAACAGTTGGTCTGTCTTGCGGATGGCAGAAGTTCTGGAGAGATAAAATTTAAGACATCTTCTAATGTCTAATGAATGTAGTGCTCTTTCAGCCGTAGACTGTGGGGCTGGAAAGAATGTCTTGAGGACAACCGGCTCATTCAGATGAAAATCCAGAGGCACTTTAGGCATGAACGTTGGATTAGTACGCAGTACCACTAAGTCCGAGGTGAATTGGATGAAAGGTGCTTTAGATGTAAATGCTTGAATATCGCTTACCCTTCTAGCAGATGTTAAGGCTAGTAACAACGACACTTCCCATGTCAGAAATTTCAGGTCCACCTTATGGATCAGCTCAAAAGGTTGACGCATGAGCTGAGTTAGTACGACATTCAGATGCCATGCCGGAGGAGGTTTCCGGACAGGCGGAAACATACGAAATAATCCCTTGAAAAATTGTTGTATGATCCTTACAGAGAACAAAGAGTTCGATCCATCTTGATGAAATCTAGAAATGGCAGCTAGGAAGACTTTAAGAGTAGAATGTGCCAAACCCAATCTGGCCAAATGCAAAAAGAAAGGAAGGATTTGCTCCGGTTTTGCATGAATGGGATGTAGATCATTAGATTGGCACCATGCACAGAAACGTTTCCACTTAAGTTTGTAGGTTTTGATCGTGGATGGAGCTCTGGCTTTAGCCAGCACCTCCTGGCAATCTTGTGGAATGTTCAGGTGTGCAAATTCCATGTGCTGAGGAGCCAAGCTGACAATTTCAGCGAGTTCGGGTCCGGATGGTATACCCTGCCCTGCTGGGTGGAGAGAAGATTCGGAATGCGTGGAAGTTGGATAGGGTTGCATTCCGAGAGAAGGAGTAGCTCGGTGAACCAGTATTGCTTGGGCCATCGTGGAGCGATCAGTATCAACCGGCATGGCTGCTTCTTCATCTTCCTGATAACTTTCGGGATCAGAGGTATCGGTGGAAAAGCGCATGCGAATATTTGATTCCAATTCAGCGAAAGGGCATCCCCGCACGAGTCCTTGTGGGGAACCCAGCTTGCAAAGTATGGGCATTTCCGGTTCTGGTATGTCGCAAACAAGTCCAAATCCGGATGCCCCCATATCTGAAAGATGCGATGTAGAGATGGTAGATGTAGTTCCCACTCGTGAGTGCAGCCCCCGGACCTGCTGAGAGAGTCCGCCAACACATTTGCGATTCCCGGAACATGGACCGCTGACAGATGGATATTGTGAGTCAGGGCCCAACTCCAGATCTCTTGTGCTTGTTGCAACAACCGGGCTGATCTTGTGCCGCCCTGCTTGTTCAGATAATGCATGCAGATGGTGTTGTCTGTCCGTATTAAAACTGTGGCACCTTGTAGAGTCGCTTGAAAGGACTTCAGGGCTAAAAATATGGCGTGCAACTCTAGCCTGTTTATGTGCTATCTCATTTGGATCTGGTTCCATTTCCCGCTGACCGTCATGCCTTGGAGGTGTGCACCCCAGCCTGTCATTGATGCGTCGGTCGTTACTATGAACCTGGACACTTCCGTGAGGAAGGAGCATCCCACTTGTATGTTGGATCGGTGGGTCCACCATTTTATCGCTTGTCGCATTCGCGGTGTAATTTGGATGATATCCTCGAAGGATACTGATACCTGGATCCACTGGCGACTGAGCTCTTCTTGCAAGGGCCTCATCCGAAGACGACAGTTGGGGGTGAGAAGAATGCAGCAGGAAAGCATCCCTATGAAGGACTTGAACATGCGCACTGAAACACACTTTTTTAATAACAGTGCCGCAGCGAATCGTTGAATCTTGTCCTGTCTTTCCTTTGAGATGAATACTTGGGCGAGCTTGGTGTCCAGTGTCGCTCCCAAGAAAGTCTTTCTTGTTGCTGGCGTGAGGTGTGACTTTTCGAAGTTTACTGAGAAACCCAGGTTTTGCATCAGTGACAGAGTTTTAAGGGAATTTTATTCAATTAAATTAACTGAATTCTTCCCACAAGAATCACAGGCCCTGAACAGGGATTTTGAAGAAGACATCTGTGAAACTTGAAGAAACTAATAATGTAGAAGAAAAATTTCGAGAATCTAATGAAATAGGCTGTAATGTACGTAAAAGAAACAGCAAGAAAGAGCTGCAGGCTTCTCATTCGCAAGAGATAAAACACCCTTGCTGGATGTGCATTGATTGTTGTTCCTAGAAAATCCTGTGTCGTAACTAGGAATAATTAGGACTTGACATGGTATATTGATAAAAACCAGGCATTGAAACAGTGACTGCAAAGTCTGGATGTACTGGATTGCTTATTAAGAAGAGTGATCCTTCTTAAATAAACTTGTCTCAGAAATGATGAATGCGTATGTGTGGCAGACACAGATAGGCTGCCAGAATCTAGATAAGAATCACGTGGAGTGGACCGAGAGTCCTAAAAAGATAGGCCTGTGATAGAAAATGAATATAACTTAGAGGAAAGAGCAGCCACGTCCCATGCTGTGGAAGGATTGGCACCTGAACCTTGACACTCTGGAGGTCGAGTGCACTTGTCAGGTCCTCTGGCAGTAACATTTGAAAAACCTTTTTGAGGTACAACATTTGAAAATGTTTGCGCAGGAATGACAAAAATCCGGCGCTACATTTCTGACCAGCTAGTTGATGAGGAACTGAGAGGAAAAAAAACTAACTCCTTATTAGATTCAGAACCACTCCGACGGTCCCTGATGTATCCATAAGTCAATTTGTGAATGACTCACGTAGATGAGGTGAATGCGGTCACTATGAAGGCGTAGCAGAAAAGAAATAGCCAAATTCTAGAGCATGCCCTTTTGGCATCACAATTAGAATTCCCCACAGATAAATGGCATCGGTGACCAAATTAAATCCCAGAGATATTCCACCCTTATCCCACTTGGAATGGACTAAGGATGGGCTCTAAAGTAAGTCGTAGTTTCCTGGAAAAACGACTTCCTGTATACGATTTGGAGTCGCATAATACAGTTGTATACCAGATACTGGGTGGAACTTCTTGGAATAAAATGTGAAAACTGTCCTCGGGCACCACGAAAGGGTTGATCCCCGCACTGTAGAGAACAGAAGGCGCGGTATTGTCTGGCCAATATGATGGCCCAGAAGTAACATCTATAAGAAGGTACGGCCATTATCTCAGTTTGAACTTGTGGGCGAGGAACCAAAGGTTCTTCCAACCCTAACTTCGCATCACAATACTGCAAAACTTGGAGATGCAATGTGCACTGCACGGTGTTTTGCTGATGATGATCTCCTTCCATTCTTTTCGTTAAAAATTCTAGAAGCGTCAGTTTAGGGGTATTCATGGATACGCACATTCTGTGCCCCTATGCCAAAATTGATTGTGTCCAGAGAGCTAAAAGATTGCCAGAGAGCCACCAGCGCCGATCTTTGGCTGAAGCAGAGCTCAAATCTCTGCCAATCTACAATTAAAAGAGAAAAAACCTTCCGCCTCTATCCTGGTGACAAGGGCTTGACGAAAGCGTGTCCCCATTCCTTACATGAGGAGGGTAAATCCGTCAAAATCCGCCGGAGGATAGAATAATAAAGATTCATGCAAGATCTCGTCAAAGGACAGGACATGGCATCCCAAATAAACCCAAGCTAAGAGTCTGGCTAAGTCGGAAGCCATTCCAAGAAAATATGGCGTCGAGTAAAAAGACATCACTCCATCCGGAGGATCTTGCTGAAAGGAGGTTACGACTAATAAGTAGGCTAAAGGAACACTGTACATAAACCCAACTGAATCAAGCGTCGACGAACCTAACCATGGACTGGGTACAGCATCAGAAAGGTCAACCAAAAACGTGACCCTCAGTGTCCGCATAGGAAAACTGTTGCAGACTTAAACTACTATGGATGTGACCGCTGACGCTGTCAGTCTACAAACCCTCCGTAGACGTACTACTTGTTGTCCACGAAACTGATCCTTAACTTGGCCAACATTCAACAATAAAACTCACCATCACTGAGGATGTTTGATGAACAGAGTATTTTGTCGACTTAGAATGTCGTCGACGAGCCTGCTATTGACTAAGCTGAACTGTCGTCAATGGGCCAACTGTTTACAGACCTAAAGCCTGCGGGCCAACTGCCGATGTGCCCACTGTTAATGGCCCCAACTGCACTGTGTATAGGTCCACTGTTGACAGCCAAGAGATGCTGGGTGCCAATGGCCAACTGCCGATGGACCACATGTCAGAAGGGCCACTGTCAGTGGCCCACTGGTAGTGAGCCAATCGTCGCCAAAGCTTTCAGTTGACTATTTCAGCTGAATAGGCTCTCGAACGTCGACGAGACTCTTCACCGTCGACGAGGCACCTCACCGTCGACGAGACTCTTCACCGTCGACGAGGCACCTCACCGTCGACGATTGCACTTCACCGTCGACGAATGCTCTTCAGCGTCGACGAAGGACACCCTGCACCGTCAACGAGGCCCGTCGTTGACGGAGCTCCCTCGTCGTCGACGAGGCTTGTCGTCGACGAAGCCCCCTCGCCGTCGACGATGCTTCCCGTCGACGATGCCACCATCACGGTCGACGAGGCTTGTCGTCGACGAGGCTAAACTCGTCGTCGACCAGGCTCACCATCGACGAGGCAAAATTGCACTCGGTTATGAGGCTGTTTGTCGACGAAGCTCTTTGTCGGTTGCGCAGCTCCCTGCGACTTACAACCAGTGCATAAGAGGGCACTGTCAACAGGATCCTGTAGCCCTGTGACACCGTAGAGCACCAGTGACGGCAGAGATTGTCGTCATAGAATACAAAGAGCGTCTTGTCAATCAGCTAGCACGTTCTCAGAAGAAAAGTGCGCAGAACGAGTCTAAACGCCTGAGAGTAAATCTCGTGGGCGTAGATGTGGGAGGCAGACTCAGAGTAGGTCAAAGACCCTTTACTTTTGAAGCAACCTCAGCTGGTGAAGTGAAGCCAAAAACATCACTGCAACATAAAGGCACCATATAAATAAAGAAAATCCTCCCACATCAGAAGGGGGATAGCCAAATCACAAGAACATCCCCTTCTCATCCTACCATGTCAGCGACAGGCAGAGAAAATGATCCATATATTCGTGAAGATAACCGGAAACGGTCGCAGCTTTCCACAAGTGACACAGGGTCAACAAATAGACTTCATGTAAGAAGACATCACAAAATTTAATATAAATGAAGTAAATGAAGAAACTGAGCAGAGCTCAGGGAGACTCCCTTCACACGACGTGCGGTAAAAAATCTGAGAGCCTGAGCCTCTGGGGAGGACATTCTGGTGGGTGCTGTCGCCTGATTGGCCGCAGTTTGGACTAATACATAACGACTAGGATAGTCACTAATGTGGAAGTTTTTTCTACTGTAGCTGGTGCTACTTTACTTCCTGGTTTAGTATCTCTGATATTTGCTATAAGTTTTATGGCATTTATTGCTTTTATATATACCGTGGGACTCCCACTCCGACGACGGGGAATGATTCAGGCATGTGAATCTATGAAAGACACCCCTAATACTGGAGAACAACACTTTTCTTCCATGAATAACCATGCAAAGTAGGAAGAAGAAAAACAATTATAACCAATAACCACAGCGTCAAGTTGGTACTATGATCAATGCGTCGTCCCTAATTTTAATAACAAGCTTTGTATAATGGCTATCAGTGATGAAGAAAAAGAGGGGGAGGGAGAGGAAAGAGGACCAGGTGGAGAGTCTGCAAACTCCAGATATAGATGACTTCCATTTCTTTGTAATAAGACGTTTGGCAACTATAAATCCCAGGACTAAGAATTGTGAGGTCATCCAGTATTTTTTAGACCTATGATAGAGGTCTAGTAGGCATGTCTCCAAGTGGTGTAGGTCTGGGCACTCAGTTAAAGTAGACAAGACCGTTGTGACAGCTCACCAATAGGTGTGCAGCGATGGACAGGCCCTTAGCATGTGTAATAAATCTGCATCAATATACGATAATCTGGGGCACGCAGCATCTGTTGTGTGATAAAGCCTGTTAATGTTAGCAGGGGCAAGACAGGCCCTGTGGAGTATGTAAAGTTGTATAAGTTTGAAGCGAGCATTGTGGTATGTGTTGTGGGCCTTCCAATAGTGAGCTCGATTCCCAATCAACGAAGGGGCGAGTCGAGTCTGTCTCCCATCTACGCTACAGAGTGGGGTGTGGTGGGGTAGTGTGATAGTGATTAGAGTCCGCATACCGGTGCGTGAGGTGTCCTCCCCCTTCCATCAACTTTAGATACTGAATCAGGAGGTGTGTCGGGAGTTCAGAAGTTATGTCTCGCCAATGCTGTCGTAGTGTGTTGAGTAGAGATTGGTGTGGAAAAAAATGGACCGTCAATAAGCCATCTTATTTCATTAGAGCGTCAAAAGGTGCTAAAATGCCCTCATTGTATAGGTCACCCAGAGTGCTAAGCTACTTATTCCAACTGATTAGCAGGTCATTGATGAATCAGGTCCATAGCACAATATGATAAGTCATGTTTTCATGTCTAGAATACCTGCTCTTCCCGTCAGCCCATGGAGATATTGACATAGGTTGAAGCAAAGCAGGTGTTTATTGCTGTACCTGAGAGGTGCCTACACCATTTATCTACAGAACTATATTGTTACTAAGACAGAAATTCATCATGTTCAACAGCAACAATATTTAGTCATGTTGAGTGATAGTTATCCATGGGCCTCCATCTAAAAAACATGTCTGTAAGCTTGTATGATACCCAAGTCATATTGTATGCACCTATGTGGCTGTGTGTATATACACACACAAAAACAAAGTCTTTCTTTAAAAAAAAAACTTTTTCCTCCTATAAACTAAATGTTTTTGTACCAGCCTATTAATAAATAATAATCACTATAGAAATTACCTAGTGGTAAACCTTTTTTAAAGGAAGGGAGGGAGAGAGACAATGTACCCTAATATGCTGAAGCCAGAAAAGCTGGGAAAACTGCTGCTGCTCCTTTAAATGCATACTACTAGTACAACATCAAGCCCTGTAGGAGGTATTTGAACCAGTTCTCTTTTAAGGTGATGAAGGATCATGGAGGAAGTAAGGTTAATTACTTTTACCCTTTTATTTTAGGGAAGCTGGAGTACTGCTTATGATTATAAATAACATTCCCCTGAAGGTGAACTAGGATAACCAGAATTGATTGCTTCTCCTCCACAGGCTCTTCATCATTAGACAAAAGTATGGAATAGAATTGCAAGCCCATCCATTCCAACTGAAAGAAAAAGAGGCCAATGGAATAAACCAACAGTACATTCACCGAATAGATTCTGCAACAAATCTTATCCCACCTAGTCGTCTGCTGTGAAATCTGGGTCAAGATAATAATTTCATGCGAAAGTATGTACAAGCCTCCAGGTGGCCACCTTACATAGGTCAGCAATGGAAATGTTCTTTAATAAAGCCACAACTGCTCTTCCTCTTATTCAGTGAGCTAAGGGACTACAGACAAAAAACTGTTGGCATTTCAGTAGCATAGCAGAATACAGGAAACAATCAATGAAAAGTACGTGTGTTTCCAAGTGACTTGCACTGCAAGTGCTGAGCCATAGTTTGGTCAGTTTGCCTAATGTCTTTTAGTTTTATCAAGTAAGAAACATAACACTCTTAATGACAAGCGAATGGAAAGCCCTTTCTGCTGGAGAAGAGGTATTCTGAACAAAAATTGGAAGAACATAGTCCAATTGACATAAAAGTGAGAAGGCAGGAAGCTATGATGGGTTCTTATTACTACTTTATCTTTGTGCAAAACTGTGTATGGTTCCTTACTGCCTTAGTACCTGAAACTTACTATTCCTATGGGTGAGGTTCGGAACACTAGAAAGGCTATCCCCCAGGAAATAAGCTGAAAAGTACCTTTACAGATAGGTTCAAACTAGGGACACATTCATTTAGAAAGACAATATTAGGCTCTGAAGGAGGAGAAGCATGCCTAAAGGGAGGATAAACCTTTCTGATTTCTTCTAGAAAGTGTTTCACAACTGCGATTTTGAAAAACAGTTTGTGAAGGATCTTTTCCACAAGGGAAAACGGCTGTAAAATGTACCAGTACTGAAGAAAACTACAGCCCAGCCTTGGCTAATTCAAGAAGATATTGAAGCACCGCTTGATTTTGACACACGGTTGGATCAATAGTTTTCTGGACACACCGGATGCAGATCCTCATCCAATTGAAAGAATAAGATCTTTGAGTGGATGAAGTCACACTCCCTTGTCTCATCGTTTATTAGCTTGATAACTGATGGGATCAGTGGGATCGGAGGCAATGCATAGACAAACTTCTTCGACCAAATGATGAAAAGAGCGTTCCTCTGTGCGTGCTTGGTAACACCTGGATGCATTACTTGGGCATTTTTGGTACTCTGCATTTGTAAATTGACGTACTTCTGAAAATTCCTATTCGGAAATATGTCCTGCAATACGCTGTCATCTAATACCCATTCATTAGTCTCTTGAATAGCTGTGCTGAGAGAATCTGTTTCCGCATTTCGAGCAGCAGGTATATGGATTGCTGTGGTGTGCTGATTCTAGCAATCAGCCATTCCCAAATCTCCTGAGCTTCTCGAGACAGTGCTCTGGAGCTGATGCAATGTATTGTTGCGTTGTCTATTTGAAAAAGGAGGGATATCATTTTGAAGCTTGGTAAGAAGAGATGATGGACCACCCTCAATTCCAGTAAGCGGATGAAGTAATTCTTTTCTTTCTACAATCACATCCCTAGGACATAGAGAGCAAGCATGTTGACTCCCCAAACTAACAGTGACGCAAGAGTCGCTATGGTCTGGGAGGGAATGCCCGGATGAAAGGGAACCCCCTTCAGCACATTGGTCGATTGGCCCAAGCTACTGAAGAAGTCAATAGCAACCGGAGGAATAGTTAACTTATCTTCCCAACTGTCCGAAAGCTTGCACCACTAGTCTTCCAAGCACTGCTGCAATGGTCTCATCCTCAAGCGGACATTTGGTACTAGAAAGATGTAGGAGGCCACTGATCCAAGAAGTGATGAGATTTGAGAGTTTGTGTTTCATCTTTAGAACATTCCACAGACACATATATCATAATCTCTCCTTCGAAAGATACATTCTTGCTGATTGTGTGTTTTTGACTGCTCCCCAGTAATGAATGGCCTGGACTGACATTAGTTAGACTTGGTGTGATTTACTTTTAGAACCAAAAGCTGAAGCTCAGAGGGCATAATGGTTAAGTGACCCTAGGCTTTCTGAGGTGTTGATGCCTTTATCAGCTAATTCTCGAAGTAGGTATAGATGAAAATTCTCATCTTTCTGAGATGAGTCACTACCACTGCCTTGCACTTTGAAAGGTTTGTGGTGCTGAGTTGAGGCCAAAAGGAAGATCTGTGCTACACATCTAATCCCCCAGATTGTGTTGGAGATTTATTTTGTGAAGTGTCTTGATAAAAAGACTGCAGCCAGGAAGAATGATAAACAGACTTTATTCTTCACAGCTCCTCTCTCCACCAGTACGGGTACCACACATCAACATTCTAAAGTAGCCTCCTGAGTCCCTGGGAGGTGCCAACCAGAAGCGCAGGGTAGGGGAGGTGGACTGTACCAAGTATGATGACAAATGTCAGTTACATTAAATAATGGCACCTTGTAGTATATAAAACATAACATAACTAGATTGTAACATGTCTCCATGTGAATCATCTTTTTCGTTATGTGTCTGTTTGTTGTCCAGAGGTCTAAAATGGTATAATAATCTTGCCTTGGTCCCCTTTTTCAAGCCAGAAAAAGAAGTAACAGTCGCAGTAGTTATATGATTGACCATCTTGACCACAGTCCAGTGAGAATGATAATCTACCAGGACTAATGCGAACTGCTTAGCTACCCTTGGAAGATTAAGAGGACCCATTATGTCTAGAGCAATTTTCTCCCAATGTTTGTTTGGTACTGGAATTGGAAAAATGGGGGGGTTTCTAGGTATCTTGGACTTATCACTGTTGGCGCATGTATGGCAATGTTTAACTTTGTCTTCAACTAATGAATCCATGTTGGGGAACCAGTACCGTTCATGTAGTCTGGCTTTGGTCAAGCTTCTACCCAAGTGGCCTTTGTGAAGTAGGTCAATTATCTTATTTCTGATGGCTTCAGGGGGAATGATCTTGTCCTTTCTAAATAAAATACCTTGGTCTATGTTAAGTTCATGGCGCACTTCCCAGAACTTCTATATGTCAGTGCTTACTAGGTCTTGAGAATCAGGCCACTCATGTAAAGAGTAAGATAAGAGTTGCGTCATGGTATTGTCAGAGTCCATGCAATTTGACTATTCTTGGGAAGAGATGGTAGAAAGGTTTATTTGAAAGATGGGACATTCATTTATGTCAAACTGTTCTTCTTTCTGGAGAGGGCTTCTAGAAAGGAAATCTGCTGCAGAATTTTGTACCCCAGGCTCATACTCAACTTTGAAACAGAAACCTTCCAATCCCAGAATCCATTCGGCTATGCGGGGGGTGTTGCAAGAATTATTTTTCGGATTGAACATAAAAATTAACGGTTTATGATCAGTGCGTATACAGAACTGCAATCCCCACAGAAAAAACTTGAAATGTTTCACCCCCAAAAAACAAGCTAACGCTTCCCTTTACACGACTGAATAATTCAATTCAGCTTTGGTCAAAGATCGTGAGGCGAAAGCTACAATTCTTTCTTTGCCATCAATTTTTTGTGATAGAGTAGCTCCCAAGCCTTTCCCACTAGCATCTGTGGTAAGGATTGTTTTCTGGTTATGTTAAAAATTACACAGATACGGAGCAGAAAGTATGCTTTCCTTTACTATAGAAAAGGATATTTGGTGTTCCTCTAACCATTGGAATTGAACGTTTTTCTTTGTGAGTTCTCTGAGATAGGCATTGAGCTCGGCAAAGTGATTGACATACTTTGCCATATATTCGGCCAACCCCAGGAAGGATTTAAGCTCTTCTTTATTGGTGGGCGCTGGAGCCTCTTTTACAGCCTCGACCAGACAGAGCTTCGGTTTGAACCCATCTCTGGAAATGCAGTGGCCCAGATATTCCACCGATTCCACACCTAGTTGACATTTCTCCTTTTTTAGTGTGAGACCGGCCTCCTTGAATTTCAACAGAACTTGTCTCAAGATATTGTCATGTTCCTTGACACTGGCACCGTATATTAAAATGTCATCTTGAAAACATAGCGTTTTTGGTATTTCCCCAAGAATGTGCTGCATAATTTTCTGAAAAATAGCTGCCGTCGAAGCTAGTCCAAACGGCATGTGACAGAACATGAAGGTTCCTAAAGGAGTGGTAAACGCCGTGAGTTTTCTGGAATCAGGATGTAGCTCCACCTGATAAGCCATGGAGAGATCCAGAACGCTGAAATGAGTAGCCTTCCCCATAGTGTTCAACATCTCATGGATGCGGGGTAAGGGATGTCTTTCAACTAAAATGCTGTTGTTTAAATCCCGTAAATCGATGCACATCCTGATGTCTTGACTATGGTTCTTCTTGGCGATCACAATGGGGGCCACCCATTCTGAGCAATCCACTGGTTGAATGACGTTCAACTCCTCCAGTCTGGTTAACTCTTTCCTTAATGGTTCCCACATTAGGTGAGGAATCGGTCTAGTTTTGTGAACTACAGGACAAGCGTTGTGTTTTAATTGAATTCTATGTTGGAAGTTTTTGAGTAATCCTAACTTTTCCGAAAAGACTTCAGGGAGCTCCTTGATGATGTGCTCACTGGTATTTGCAGGGCTAGTGAATAATACTTGCTCCGGGTCGTTGGGGTCTAACTTAATTCCTAACTCTTTTTGATGTTGCCATCCCAACAAGTTCGAACCATTTTCTACAACATAAACTTTGCCAACAGTGGAACGGTTCTTGAAAGAAATGATGGACTTGAACATTCTCTTCATGGGAATGGGGTCCCTATTATAACCGCTGGGGGCTATGTCTGCTTTGGAGAGTTTATTTTGATAATGACCTGTTATAGATTTAAAATCAGAGTAATTCACCAGGATGAATGGGGAACAATAATCTGCAAACATCTTTAAGTTTTTTCCATCAATGTTTACTTCACATTCAGGATATTTCCTTTCTGATTCTTCCTCTATGTTGGTTATCTCTGCCACTTTGTTACCAGGGTCAGTATTTATTTCTTTAATACAAATGTCAGTGTGTTCAATGGATTTAGCTATTTTAATTGCTTTCTGGAGATCTGGCTGCTTTTATAACAATTTCTTCTGAATTTCTTTGCTGTTTGTGCAACGTACTAACTGGTCTCTAATTAAAGAATCATTTAAGTCCTGGAAATCCCACAGCTTACTGAGACCCCTGAGAATTGCAACGTAATTAGAAATGCTTTCCTGTTTTCCCTGAATACGACTGAAGAATTTATGTCTTTCTAGAACTATGTTCACCTTGTCCCCAAAATGAATACGTAACTTAATCAGAGAGGTGTTGTATGCATCATCATCCTCATCCTCTATTTCTGGTTCTGGAAGTGACTTAAACACTTTTCTACCAGTGGGACTTAAGTTGTGCAATAAAATATGTTGCTTCCTGAATGCACTGAATTTCTCCCCTCCAATGGGCACAAGTTAGGATTCAAAAACTTTTTCCCAATCCTCCCATGAGACACTGGGTTCTCCAAATTCATTTTGGAAATGCGCTGGTTGTGACATGCTGGCAGCTACCATGATGACATACTCAGGAAAAGTGACCAGATAGAATAAAAGATTGACCAGGGAGGAGATGAAATAAGCGAAAGAAATCACCTATACCCTAAAAGGTTGGCAAAAGCACGTTAAGGGAAACACAATGTACATTTGCTATTGAAAGTCATATGAAGACATTGAAATATATAATAAATGACCAAAGAGAAATGTGCTTAAAGTAAGCAACAAAGATTAAACTGTACTATGACATATAGTGCAAAAGAAAAACATTAGTGCAATTCAATTATTTAGTACCACCATGGAGTGAAGTCATAGAAGGTATAATGTTAAGACTAAATTGGTGTGCACATCACCGTGCAATGAAGTATTTAGCATCAACACGATGAGGAAATATAGGTGAGCGTGCCACCGAGAAGATCATCAGCCAAAATACCAAAGGAGTGCGTGCCTCCGTAGCTGGGGTGAAAATGTTTCTAAAATGAAGATGTGCGTGTCACCGCGAGGAATCACCAGGCCCCCAGCTTATTGACACGCATAGGGAGTGCGTATCTCCGATGAATGCCTCAGAAAAGGAGGCAGGCAGCGCGAGTAAGTTAGAAAGTGCGGTTCCAAGGAGGCTGCGGCACAGGAGGTGTTCTTTGACGAGATCGGGTCAGAAGAAAGGCAGCTCCAGGATGGAACCGCTCTGCGCAGCTGCCGTTGAGGAGTCACCGAGGGAATCTGCCGCTGAGGAAACAAAGCCGCTTCCGAAGTTGTACGGCGTGCCAAAGGTGGAGCCGATGCCGCTGAGGAAGAAGGCCCCGGTGTCCAGCTGCTAAAGCAAAACCGTGGGGAGCTCGGAGACTCGTAGTTGACTCGCTTCAGGTAAGCTGGTTCAATTGCTGTGAAGGAGCCGCTAGGAAGGCAAAGCGGCAGAATGACAGTCGTGGGGTTAGGGCAGTAACAGGAAAAGTGGTATCGCATTAATCAGGGAGGGCAGATAAAGATTAGGGGTCCAGTCCCTTACTATGCTTGACTGTCGAAACGCTGGTGAATAAGGTGTTATTACCCTGCTAAGACGGGATAGAGATATCGTAGCAGGTAATGTTGTCAAAAGGGGCTAAAAACTCCCTGAGGCATGTCAACAGTCATGTGTTGCTCATTTGAAGAATGCTGGGTTGGTGGCGCCGAGTTAATGGATAAGGAGTCTTCAGGAATTCCCACGATCGTGAGAGGGGTATAGGCACGTACAATGTTCACCAACAAAGTTGTTTACAAGAGCAGATTCACACGTAAACAAGACCTCACCAGTTGGTTTGTAGATAGACGGTGACAGGCATTAGGTGTTGATACCAGCTGAAGAGCTTCTTCAAATGGTAGAAGTGAAGTTCATACAGGAATTTGGCGAATTGGCATGAAGAAGTAGCGTTGGTGGTGGAGTTCAATCAGAAGGGGAGGAGCAGGAAACATCTGTCCCCTTACACAGATCGTTGCCACTGATAAAAAGACTGCAGCCAGGAAGAATGATAAACAGCCTTTATTCTTCACAGCTCCTCTCTCTACCAGTACAGGTACCTCAAATCAGCATTCTAAAGCAGCCTCCTGAGTCCCTGGGAGGTGCCAACCAGAAGCGCAGGGTAGGGGAGGTGGACCGTACCAAGTATGATGACAAATGTCAGTTACATTAAATAATGGCACCTTGTAGTATATAAAACATAACATAACTAGATTGTAACATGTCTCCATGTGAAACATATTTTTCGTTATGTGTCTGTTTGTTGTCCAGAGGTCTAAAATGGTATGATAATTTTGCCTTGGTCCACTTTTTCAAGCCAGAAAAAGAAGTAAACTCTCAATAGCTTTAAGGTGTCTTTTTTGGAGGGATGGATCTGCCTGTTACTTCCTTCCACTTGTCCGGATGATTACTGATGCTTCCACTTACTGGACTGGAAAACAGACTAAAGGAAGTGAAAAGTCAATGTTTGGTTTGTTTTCCTATGACAACTGGTGTTTATTTATAGACTTAGTAGCCCTGGGGGACTTTTGATATTGCTACTGTTGGCAGGTTGTCATACCAAAATGCTCTAATAGGGTGTATCAGTTTAGGTGTCTGAGATCGAGGATGTTTCTGCTGGAGCTGTCCTTCTTTGGGATTAGAATTGGTAGAGAGTGTATATACTACAGTTCTGGTGTTCCAGGGGTACCTTCTCAATATCATCCTTCTGTAGGAGGACCTCCACTTCCTCCTAAAGGAGGGAGAGGTGTTCTTTGCTGAGAACGTGTGCATGGTGTGGCATGTTGATAAAAGGGTAGTGAAATTTTGAGGCAATAGCTGTGTTGGACTACAGCTAATACCCATTTCTCGGATGTGATTTCATCCAGGTAAGAGAGGAAGTTGCATATCCTCCTGAGACAGATGTTGTGGGATTGAGGGAAGGCAGGGCAAGTCACTGCTTAGAGGGGGTATCTCCTTTGCTAGAGCCACCTTTGATCCTACCTCTGTTGTTAACTTGTTAACTCTGTAGGAGCACCCGTGGCTCAGGGGTCCAATGCCTGACTTCCCCAGGAGCAGTGTTCTGTCTCAGTATGGTATTTCTTGTGGGGACATGGCTTGATAAGGGCGAGGGTACACACACTGCCTTGGCTAGTCTTTGGTGCCGGTTCAACATCCTCCATATGCTGATTGTGAATGCTGGTGTTTATTTAATAAACATATATTTGATATTTTGAACACTGTAAATACTTTTGCACTAAAACAACAGCATTGCACATGACAGAGGTTTGAAATACCTATGCATGAAATGACTGGGCCCAAACTAAGCCTCAACTCCATTTCATTTTTAATGCTGCTATGATAATGTCTGTGTTTTCATTCCTCGGTCTCTCCCGCCCCCCCCCCCCGTAACCAAAATGTGCATTTGTAATGCTCTGTATGGCTTTGCAATTTTTGAAGAATCATGGCAGAAGCCTTTGCAACATTCACAGCTTTTTCTGCCAGTAGCTAGTAATTTGTATGAATTCCGTTGTTTTCTATCTCGTTTGTAGTGCTGCATCCGAGAACATTAGGTTACAAAAGGGCACATTCATATTTCAGGTAGGGACAGGTATTAGAATGGTAGCATCAAGTGCCATTGTATAATTCTGTTTTGGGATTTGTCAATTCATTGCTACATTTTACCACCTTATTCTGACTTTGCCATTTTGACTCCCCAACTTTAGAGGAAGAACCCTTGTTGGTTAGTATTATGATTGGAGTGGTGTGGCTCACTGGTTAGAGGCAGCAGACCCGTAAGCAGAGAACGGCCCAGGACCAGGGTTCAATTCCCGACGCGGCAGGGTCGTGGACCAACGTCTTAACGGACTCGATAATTCTCGCCGCAGTGCCTACTCTAACCAGGGAACACACTCGGCAACTCTGGGCATTAAGCTTGCCTCATCTCTACAACGGCCCTCCACAGATGCCGGGGATGCCTGGTTTCACCTTGGAGATACCCAGAAAGGGAGCATCTCACAGGGAAAACCAGGACGGGTTCCCCAGCGGCCTTCAGCGCCAGGATACTCCTTGGAGTCGCAGTGCGCTTTACAAGTACACCCACATTTACATTTAGACTTACAATATTTTGGCCTTGACCTCATTTCATTTACTGTTGCATTTGATTGAGCCTGATGCTAATTCCATGTAGTGCTTTTATATGCATTTGAATAATTTCCAATTGCGGTGTTCTGTATTGCACCCTGAATTATTTCAATACACCTACATGGTGTGTCTCAAGGATTATTTCCTTGAAATATTATTTATTAAATCTGTTTTGGGGTGCTATTTTGGGACATATTGTTTTGTAAATGCTTGAGGTTTAACACCAGCCTAATCCTGTGTAGGCGCTTTATGTGGCAGGAGAACAAATACATGATTGTTGGATTTGCTACATGAAACCATCTCTGGGAAGAGTGATGCATGCGCAACCGAGAGATTTGCCGGCCTCTTCCTCTTATTCAGCGCTGAGGGGTTGTTCCTCGCCGAACATGTCTGAGACGTCCTGCTACTGCATCCTCTTGCGTGCCCAGCAGCACTCTCTTCGGTACCAAAGTGTCTTTTTGGAACGGAAGACAAGACATGATGGACAGGAGGCGTCAGTGTGGTTGGGGGACAGGCACAGATTGCAAACCTCATGGCCGTCTGCCCAATAGTATTATTATTTTTTTTTGGTAACTTTTTATTATTTGAAACAAGAAAAAATAACACATCAAACATACGATCAAGGCAATACAGTAATAATACAGCCAGTAGGTCTGCGCTCAAGGAGGACGGGAGATACATGACAGCAGGAGAAAAGAGTCTTTGAATACAGATGAGGGGAGGGGGGCGAAGGCAGAATTGCATAGGAACAGCAAAATATACCACGGCTAGAAGGAATGTAGGTCAGGGCGACTGGGAAGGACTAGGAATAGCAGTGAGTGGGGGCGCACAGATATCTCCACGGTATGAGTTCCAAGGGTTCCAAATCTTCCCCCATTTTTTGGGTCTGCCTCTTGCCATATACACTGTCTTCTCTCTGAACATGCACCAGTCCTGACTCTCTATCCGCGCAGTCACTGTAGGCGGCCTCGGGGACCCCCACAACTGTGCAATATCCCTCTTCGCAACCATATTGGCCAGAGTCACCCATCAAAGCTGCGACACGTCATAGTCATTCGGACCCCATACATGCCCAATAGTATTTTGAGTGGTAGCGAAGGAAGTTCTGGAAGGGTGTTTATTCTATCACCCATACATCATTCTCTGGGAACAAAGGACTGGAGTCCGTGCTGGACCCTCAATGTAGCTAGGCCTTTGATGTGCTGAGCAGGAACCTACTGCCTTCATTGTTTTTATATTCTGCACATTGTTGTAATTCTTTTGTCCTAATAAACTTCTTCTGACCTTAAAAAGTAGTAATTAGTTGTGTTAAACCCTGTGAAATAAGGAATTCCATCAAGAATATCAGTTGGAAACATCAACACAGTTATTCCTAATTCCATGGTGTCTAACTCATAACTGCAGGACTTCTTTAGGGTTATTCCAGCCACCAGGAATATGTGCAAGGAATTCCATTTTATTTGTAAAAGTGGCCTTAGTCCTTGCTTTCTGAAAAAAAGTGGTAGCAGAGTTCTTTGGAGCTCACTATGTGGGTGGCCACTGCACTAACCTGTGTGTCCCCAAATGTCCCCACCCAGTACCTACATGTTTTTGTGACATGCAATATTAATACATAGGATATGCTTTGAGTGGAAGGCTGAATGTTTTGCACTATCTGATTCCTACATGTTTTAGAATCTGATTTCATAGCCTACAATGCTCAGAAAAGCAAATAAAACTTACCAACCAGGTTTCAAGCAAATACATTAGGAATAACTTGCTGACCAAACGCAGCCTTGTTTTTAGACAAAGCCTTCAATGTGTAATTTGTTTAAAGAGCATTATGTAAGTGGCCAACATTGCTACCCTGAAAATATCTATGATGGATGGATACATGCTTTCTGAAGGCAAGGAAAGCTTCCTTGCTCCAGAGGAATATGCATTAGTCTCTGTGGAGCCTCAATTCCCCTAATTATGCATGATATTGAATATCCACTCAGCAAAAGTGGCTTTTGTCACTTTGTGGCCTGGGGTAAGTTCAGCATACCAATAAATAGGAAGGAAGGAGATTGCTCTTGCTAGATAGAATTCTAGTACTTTACTTCATCTGCATTAACCTTCCTCCGACAGCTTTAGGGAGAAGGGATCATTGGGGCAAGCCATCCAACCTTCCACCCTATCTGTTCATCAACCCCATGCATGTTGTGTTGACGAGAAGCTGTAAAAAATAAATTACCACCCCACACCGGGAAGGAAATTGCCAGGTCGTGGGAGTCATTTTTGGGGGTTTTGAAAAATAAACTCCTGGTTTGTGATTTTGTTTGTTAAAATCAAAAACTATGGGAATGTTAGCATCGGGCTGTCATGTTGATGGAGCAGTCCGTCAAACTTTTCTTACACTGACATAAACAGCAGTTCCTGCCAGTGTGTAGAGATGTCCCACGGGCAAGCAGACATCTCTAAATTTGGCAGAGTGGCAACATAAAGTCCTCCGCCACCCTGTTTGCCTTTGCTCCATCTGTGAAATCCAAAATCAGGCACTCAGTATTTATAAACACCAAAGGATCATTAGCTATTTGTCATACTCTCTCCCTAAATGTTAAATATGTAACACCAGCCTCATCTCCTGCCATCTAATAGATGCCCTCCCATGCTCTCTGAATACTATAACCCCATAACTGTCTCAGCATTTGGTGGTGGCCATATTCAATATTTACATGGCAGGGTAAAGCAATGGAACAATGAGGCATTTTGAAGGTTAATAAAATTGCACCTAATCACCACAAAGCACTCTGAGGTAGCTTAATTTCACACAGAATTATGCAAGAAAACTCTAAAAGGAATGCATTATTTAATTAAATAAATAAGGAATACTAAATGGAAACTTAAATTAGGAATACTGCGTGAAAAAGGAGGTACAAAGAAAAATGTCACTTAAAGCATAAGTAAGTACAGTTCTTCAGTGTTGGTATGGTTTCACATACTTGAATCATTCCTTTTCACCTGGCTGGGAGACCGACAGTGAGCTATGAACAGCAGTAACAAAGAAAATGCATTGAAAATAGTACAAGCACAGTGAATTTAGTAGCACAATCAAAAAAAAGACCCAAACTCCAGTTGATAAGGTGAGAGTTCACTCAACTACAGTTTCCCAGTGGATTCAGTACTTCAGAGTTCTAAAGCACTAGTGTGAAAGGATTATGATATCTATAGCCACTGAATGGTGAGGAGGTAGGACCGCATGGGAATATACGAAAGATACCAACGCTACAAAACTGTATCTGCAGGTAAGTCTATTTTCATTTCCATGAATGGCTTTTTTTTATAGATTCACATGTTTGACAAAGAACAGCAAGAATTATTTCATCCAGTATGTAATGTATATCCTATTATGCCTTAATATATTTCAAACCCAATTAGCAAGAAGATGCACATCTTAACCCCTTGGCTGTTGAGGTTTTTCAACCCCCCAGGTTAAGCCATTTTTTCTAATGTTGGAAGTACTTTGAACTTAAACCTTTACAACATTGAGGTAGATATCCAAACAAAACTAGCTTTCTTCTTTTCCCACATTTGGGAACTTTAAAGGTTCTCATTGTGCATGGATTATCTGGAAGAAACTGAAAAGGGCATAATATATCAACCTTTTTTCTAATTTGAAAATATTGTTTTGCAAGAAAGTGGATGTTTTTTTCCAAGAATGGCATCAATGAAAGGTCCAGCTTTTAGACATAAGCAATGTTGAAAAAAGGCAATTTTCTTTACCAAAGTTTGTGTATTTCTACAAGTGGTGGTCCATGTTTCATTTCTTGTGGTTTCAATTACTTGCAGTTTGTGGGGGAAACAGGTGTGAAGTCTAAGGGTGAACCCACAAAGCTATACAATTTTGAAAACTAGGCAAAATTCTGAATTCATGGGGTGATGTTTGTAGCTAGTTCATGGTTTCCTTAAAGACACTAGATTTTAAAATAAAAAAGAATGCGAAAATCTAGAAGTGGCTGGCAACATTTTCATCTGTAATTTTTTGCCTCAACGGCAAATTTACAAAGTCAGTACACTGTTACGTCCAGTAAATCCTTCTGGTCACAGGGACAAATAGTGTTTGTTGTTTGTCCGAAAGCATGTGATACATAGAGCCAAAAACTGAGCTGCAGCTTACAATGCTATTTCCTTGTGTACCGACCATGCATCAATACATATTGTAAAATAAAAAAAATTATAAAAAATGGGTATGAAGGAAACCTAGGCATTTCTGTAGGTACTGATTCGTGTAACAGTGGTTATTTGCACCACTTTGAATTTGGAGTTACCCATGCATTCATTGGATTCAGAGGGCAATTTACAAAATGTGATATTTCTTGCACACTGGATTACATTTGGAAGTTAATGATAGAGAGAAAATCAATTCATAACAACATACTATTCAGTACTCCCCCACCTATTCCCGATAATAACAAAACCCCACTTATGTGGCTCAACCAAGAACCTCCAAAACGACAGGCCCAAAAATGCAACATGACGATATTAACATTTTCTGCCAAAGAATTTCCTATTTTACTGATGGGGTAGGTGTGGGGTTTGGGCCTGGGCTTGGCCACCACGGCGGAAAACCTAGCTTACTCAGTTATTTTTCAAAACTAGACACCCAGTTAATTCCAGGGTGGTGTACCTTGCATTCATTTGACAACATTTTCTTACCCACGAATGCCCTGTAAACTTCAAACGTTGGCTACAATCACACATTTTGCTCATATTTCTCTGAGAGAAAGTGCCAGAATCTGTAGCAATCCACAACATTCCTGATAAAAATGGTATCACACTTGCGAGGCTTCACCTAGCACATGGGAAAAGGAACAAACCATGCCAGGGGCATGCGAAGACCTTATTGACTTGGCATGGTCCTATGTTGATTTCTGTTGCAGTTGTTAGACCTAGCCACAAAAGTGGGGTACTGTTTTTATTGGGAGAAGAGTGGGAAGGCTGGGTGGTAGAAATGTTGTGGATCCCCACAGATTTCAAAAGCTCCATTCACAAAATATGACAAAAATGTGTGATTTTAGCCAAAGGTTTGCAGGGCATTCTGGGTAGAAAACATAGTGGGATCCAAGCAGGCCATATCACTAGGACTCCCGTGGGAGTCTAGCTTTCATAAATGGTTCAGTTTAGTAGAACTCCCTGGTTGCCAGCTGACTCTAGGCTCATATACTGCAACCATTTAGCATTGCAAGTGAGAAGAAAAATGTGGATTTTTACCCAATCTGCCAGCCCGTATGTCAAAACTCTACCCAAAACAATCCAAATGGCTAGTTTTTATTTTTAATGGTGTATGCGATACGGTTACTGTGAAAGTGATGCAGTAGTATGGAGATACTACACATATACTTCCACGTTTGTAAAACAGTATTTCATTGGCTTAGAACTCTGTCAATTGTAGAAAACAGAAAAGGTATTCCTCTTATCCATGTTCAATTTGATATATTCAAAGGAGAAGGTTGTGCTCTTTGGATGTGGGAAAATCATTTGTTCAAAAACCGCCTTGGAAGATTTTGGATTACTTTACTGGCTGGAGAAGATGATTCTGTGCTGTTGCAAGAGGAGGAAAAGGAGGTGGCACTGAGGAAGAAATTGAAGGACTCTACAGTATGGGATTTTTTTTCTTGGTCACCTGGGGGGGAAAAAGGTTAATTACAAACTTGTTACATGCATGCTATGTAACAAAGCTGTTGCCAGGCCACCTAACAACATCTCTTCAATTAACTAACTACAACTCATGTGCTACCTAAGAAGCGCTATCTCTCTCAAGTTGGAACCTCCTAGATTCCCAAAGAAAAAACATATAAGCGATCCTTCACTGGAGCAGCGCCAAGGAACTGGAATTCCTTACCACCCAAGGTACACACAAATCCATCAATCCACTTCTTCGAAAAAGAGGTAAAAAAGATCTTAATGAATAGATTCATGGCATAGTCTTTCGGAGAGACAGGTCACAAGTGACATCTCAATGCAAGCAACCTCTAGATTGGTAAGAAGCACGTCGCTTACTGGAGAACCCTTGAACTCTCTGATCCTCGGGGTACGTGGTTCTGAATAGTTTCAGAGCAGCAGCTAATACCTACCATGAAGTAGCTAGAGCTACGATGATCAACAGAGTTTTAATGGACTGTCGGTTTCATAATTATTTGTGATATTTGTGATATTTTGTGGGGTATTTCTAGAGCGCGACGTTCGCTCCGGAGGGAGCATCTTGGCGCTGGGGATCCCAGATGAACCATTCCAGGGGGAGTTAGATGGAAGCTTTGGCGGAAGCGTCAGAGAGATTAAAAATCCATGTCTTTAGCAGCTTTCTAAAGGGTTTTTCCTGGGTTTGTTGTCTGAGAGTTTTAGGCAATTTGTTCCGAGCTTTAGTTGCAAGGAAACTGAGGGTCTTCCCACCCTTCGTTTTCAGATTGTATTTGGACGGAAGGATGAGGTTGTCGTGGGTTGAACGAAGATGACGGCTGGGCACGTAATGGGGAAAACGTTTGGTGAGGTATGTAGGACCCGTTCTGTTGTAGGCGCGAAAGGCTATAATCAGGATTTTGAAGAGAATCCTCTTGTGAAGGGGGAGCCAGTGAAGTGAGCGGAGTGCTGCAGAGATAGAGGATCTACGTGGTAGGCCCAGGACAAGACGGGCAGCAGTGTGAAGTACGCTCTGCAGTTTTAGGATGGTACTCTTTTTGGCGCCTGCGAGCAAACCGTTGCAGTAGTCCAGTCGCGAGATTATGAGTGCTACTGTCACTGTTTTTCTGGCTTCGATAGGGAGAAAGTCAAAGAATTTTCTCAGAGATCTGATTGTTCCGAAGCATTTGCCTGCGACGGTTATGGCATGCTGATCAAAGGAAAGATCGGAATCAAAGATTACGCCGAGATTCCTAGCAGACAACACTGTCTCGGGGGGGGCAACAGAATTATCCGGCCACCAAAGTGCTGGACAGAAGGAGATATTTGTGCCGATCGGGAGGATCTCCGTTTTACTAGAATTGCATTTCAAGTGGTTATTTTCCATCCATCGAAATACTTCGGTCAGGCAGTGTTTCAGATTGAGTTCGGCTTTGGTGGAAAGTTTATCCAGTGGTACAATGAGTTGTGTGTCATCGGCATACGAGGTGACAGGTATACCGAATGACTCTATAAGATTGAGGAGAGGGATAAGGTAAATGTTAAAAAGGAGAGGGCTCAGGATGGATCCTTGCGGGACGCCTGAGGAGACGAGTTTGACTTTGGAATGGAATGGGCCCAGAGAAACGGTTTCTGAGCGATCGGAGAGAAATGACTTAATCCAGGATAGGGCGGAGTCAGAGATGCCAATGTCTCTGAGTCTACTGATGAGGATGGTATGGGAGATGGTATCAAACGCCGCCGTTAAATCAAGAAGGATAAGGATGGAATTTTTTCTCTGATCTTGTAGGGTTTTTATAGTGTCAGATAGTTCGATGAGAGCGGTTTCTGTCGAATGCTTGGGGCGGAAACCGGATTGTTGGGGATGGAGGAGGTTGTTGTCATCTAAGTATCGTTTCAACTCAGTATGGACCAGCAGTTCTGTAATTTTACCCAAGGCCGGGAGTAGTGAAATTGGGCGTAGGTTGGTTAGGTCCGTCGGGGGTTTATTTGCCTTCTTCATCAAGGGTTTGACGATTCCTTTTTTCCAACGGCTGGGTACTAAGCCAGAGCTAAGCGAGGAGTTGATTAAGTTGTTGATTATCGGGTTAACCTCGTCGATTAACTGGTGGAGTATCTTGGGGGGACAAGGATCAGATGGGGCACCGGATTTGCAGGCTAAGATGGCTTTTTTCGACTGTTCTGGAGTGACAGGGGAGAAGCAACTTAGTGTGCAACCTTGAGGGACCAATGGGGGGGGTACAGAAGGAGTGACAGGGGAGGGGAAGTTGATTTGGATCGAGGCGATTTTGTCCTCAAAAGTCAGAAATTTGGTCACAAAATATCTGGGAGGGGGGGATTTCAGGCAAGAGTGCCTTTGGCTGCGTGAATGATTTGATTATTTCGAACAGCACCTTTTGTTTTTGGCCTGCGTTTTTTATGGCGTTGGCGTAGTAGTTTTTTTTTAGCCAATTTTATTTCCAAGAGGTAGTTTTTCCTAGTGGCGATATAGGAAGTACGATTTGTAGCCTCGTATGTCTTTCGCCATTTTCTTTCTGCCTTTTTACATAGCAGATGTGCATTTGCAAGTTCTGGTGTAAACTATAACTGTAAATTATGATATTTGTTGCAAGAGCCCAATGTGGCTCTTTACTCTAGAGGTATCTGTGTCTATACAGTTCATCTTGTTTTATTCAACCCTATGTACAGTGCTCTGATACCCCTGTGTCATGTAAGCGCTTTATAAAACACTCTAAAAAAATATATACATATACAATGTACCTATTCTAGGTAGAAATATAAATAGATGAAGCTAATGAGGAATCATTTTCAATTTCTCTGTTATGCCCCTGAAGAAAAACAGAACTCTATTGCTTTCCAACAGTCAGCAGTATCTCTATGGTTTTTGTTAGTATTTAGTAGCATTGGACTGTGTTTATAGCCCACTTATTGTTATTGACCAATCATATAATGTGTTGCTTCTTACTTTGATTTCTTATCTAGTTTTCTACTCAATTTCATTGTCACGTGACCAGAAATGTGTTTCAAATTAATTTCTAATACTTTCCAAACATTATTGCTTTAGACTAGTTTTATTTCCTTACCTCTTTTAGATCTCTTGGTAGTATTGTGCTACATCAGAAGCCCAAATTGTATTCAAGTCAATAATTGCCCTCCTTTCACAATTAAGTTCTTGGTATGATGTAGTTTTTCAATGGCCAATCATTTAACTCTTAATATATTTGTTTCTCTACTTCTGTGTTCCTTATTCTTGTATGTTAGTGTACGTGCACTGATCGTGTCACGACTGATGTAATATGTGAGGTCATAAGCAGTGCCTTGCGGGGGAGTAAGTTATCGTTGGCTCAGGTAAATGAATTTCCCTGATTTTGTACGAGTGAAATCAGAGCCTAACTATAACGCCCCTGTACACTTTGGTTTTGGGTTTTTTCAGTACATTTCTAAGGGTTTTTTAATTTCATATCCTAACTATAACTATAACCTTTGGTGTTTTAAGAGAATTTCTAAGGATTTTTAATTTTATTTCCAAAATGTGACCTCTAACCTTTCAAAGTGAGTGAATGAGTAGCTTTATATTTCAGTGTGTGGGTGTGTGAATGGCAGTATGGGTCTGTAACTGGGGTGTGAGTGGTTATGTGGGTGTCTAAGTGGGTGTGTGAGTAGCTGTGTGGGTGTGTTAATGGGGTTGTGTGACGGTATGGGTGTGTGAGTGGCTGTTTTGGTCTGTACATTGGGTAAATAAAGGGAGTAGGGCCTCCAATGAGCTCTCAGCAATCCAGCTGTGTGAGTTTTTACTTGTCGTAGCAGTAGGGGTTCTTGGGGCCCAAGGACCCTCAGCATCCCAAGAGACTTTATCAACCAGTAGCCGTGTCTGGTGGTTACAGTGGACTAATGCATCCATTGCAGGGGCCTGTGTTCAACCTCATGGTCACAGGTTCAAATCCTGGCAGGTTCACTCAGCCTTTCATCCATCTGAGGTCGATAAAATGAGTACCATTGAGTTGGGTAACAATAAACATCTGTTATTCAGTGGCAAGATACCCCATTTGGGGTGAACGTGCACTTTACAAATACACAAGTTATGTTATGTTAGTGTGCAAGAAAGTGTTCTTGGCCACCAAGGGCCCTCAGCATCCAGGGAGACTTCATCCCCCAACTAGTATAGTGCCACGAAGTGTGTTTGCAGAGTGCTGGACAAAGGGGACAGGGCCTCTTATCCCTCAACCAGTAGTGTGCAAGGAGGTGCATTTGCAGAGTATCTGCATTTGCAGAGTGGCTGAGAAAGGGGGCAGAGCCTCCAACAAGCTCTCAAAAATCCTGCTGTGTGGGACTTACTGGAGATAATAGGAGGGTTTATTGGCCGCCAAGAACCCTCAGTATCCAAGGGAACTTCATCCCCAAACCAGTAGTGTGTCAGGGGGCTTGTTTACAGAATGGTGGAGTAAGGGGACGGGGCATCCGACGAGCTCTCAGCAATCCCCCTGTGTGGGACATGCTGGAGGTAAAAAGGAGGGGTTCTTGGCACCCAAGGACCATCAGCATCCAAGGGGACTTTATCCCCCAACAAGTAATGCACCAGGAGGCGCGTTTGCACAGTGGTGGACAATTGGGATGGGACTCTGATGGGCTGTGTCAGGAATCACAGTTCCACAGGGGATGGAGATCGCTCTGAGCACGGGAGGAACACATTTAATGCATTTTAACATACCAATTTATGCTTTCACCCCACTTAAATCAACCTCCCCGGCTGGGGTCAGAGAGTCTCTACCCTGACCCCTTCATAACCATTACAGCCCAAATTTGAGCCCCTAGGACTGTTTCCCAATAATAGAAAATTGTGCCTGCAACTTGTCTGTGAAGGTGATGCCAGCCAATGAGGTCTTTACTTTGATCCACAGATTCCTGTGGTAGGATCTGCATCCCTAGATATCTATATTTTTTTGTCCTTTAATATCTCTAAAACTACTGAACGGATTTACATCAAATCACAACAGGCATTAGTAAATTGAATAGATTTCACCTATGTGATTAATTCTAATTTGTTTTTTGTTGTAAGTCATAGTTTGGTGAATAGTTGTGCTATATAGGTTAACGAAAGTCTGCTAAAGCGTTATGTCTTGTTTTTTAAGAAATACAATATATTGTATTGGTACTGTTTTTATTATAAAGTGGGGAGATTAGGTAAAAGGGGGTCCCTGATATGTAGGCTTGAAATTGGTGCAGCTATGGGGAGAATAGATAAAAGGTGGATGGAATATCAAGCATTCCTTGCATCCATTACTAGGATCATAACCAATTTACATTTGGCAAGTTAAACAAAGACTTCATACATTTCCAAAGGAAATATGTCTCTGGAGCCATAGTGTTGTTTTAAGAAGCTAAACACTTGGACGCTGGGAGTAAGGGAGAAGAGAAGGGGCAGTAGAAAGAATAAAAGCAAAGTTCCGGAAGTATAAAAAGAGGGTGTCAGAAGGGGCAGGGCCTGCTGAGTAGCACCGAAGAGGAGTGGTAGGCAGAGGGCTAACTATGCACTGTTTAACGTGCGCATGTCTCTTTGGCTGGCCTTTTTGCGACGGCTAGTCCGACATGCACAATTAAAACCTCTCAACCCAACTGTCTTAAGACAGCTGGGTTGAGAGCAAGTGAAGGCCTCCAGCATGCTGGGGAGCAGCAAGAGAGGCTGCTCCCTAAAATGAGGGCACTGCTCTCATGCTGGTGAACAGCATGTAAGCTGCGCCAGGATTGGGCCAGGGAGTTTGCTGGTACCCGCACTGCAGTCGAGGAAAGAGGAGCTCTGGAGCGGAGGACGTGTCTGGTAAGTGTTTAAGTTTTTTTAGTGTTTATTTGCACTTGCCTCGGTCCCCCACCTTTTAGATGCCAGCCGCTACTAGAAATTCCTGTTGTTTCTTGGGCATTTTATTGCCTGGGGCAAGGACAGAAGACATGTGGAAATCTCCCCAATCTGTCCTCTGAGCTTCGGGGGAGTGGACAGTACTGCTTTTTGCCAAATAGGCTGCTCCTGCCAAATCCCCAAAAATAAATCCCTAGTGTTTATCAGTTTTTAACTTCCTGGTGCAGATTGGGGACAAACCCACCATAGGGAGCAAAACGTCTGCATTTATCATCTGGGGAGGTGAGCATGACCTAATGTCAGGTTGCACCACCCCCATCCATATTCTTTTCCACCATGGGGAAATCCGTGATGTCCATTGGGATACTACCCTCCCAGGGGAGCAGATTCGGGTTAAACACCTTAATCTGCCACTAGGAGTACGGGGGGCAGAAAAACCTTATTGCTCTGGGTGCGGAGGGGCAGCACTGGCCCTTGGCCAAGAGCCACTCAGAAAATAGAACCCCTGGTATCTAATAGACTTTGTAGCTTCCTTCCACCCCATGCCCCACTGGAGATGCAGACTAGGGACAACCCATCCTATTAGACCCCTTAAGTGGGGCAGAAAGACAATGTGGCCCTTTTGAAGAGAGGGAATTGCACAATGCCAGAGTGGGTTGCCATCATACTTCTGGTTTTCAAATCTGTGGTGTTTAGTGGACATTCCACCCCCCCCCCGCCCCAGGGTGATACACTGGGGTAAGCCTCTTAATCTGCCCCTCACCCCTAGGGGTGACAGAAAGGGTTGGGAGAGCACTGTCCCTGTTCCAAGGGGAGGCTTTCTCGATAAAAAAAAAACCTTCCTGGTGTCCAGTGGGGTAGATCCGTGCTTAGGAATCATCCTCAGATGGCAATTCCAAGTACAGATCCACTAGGGGGAGACTGACCTGGAAAGTGGTCTCTTTCCCAGCGCTGCCTCTCCCACAGAGATTAGTGCTCAGAGTTATGCCCTGTGGCACCGATTAAAAGTGAAAGTACACCACTCGGTTAGTGCAGTCTACTTTCACGTTGTTTTACAGTGACATCAGCTTGCTGAGCATGCTGATGCTACACAGCAAAACAAATCAAACTCGGGGCCCAAAGTAGGCTTCTCGCTCATGTCCCAACTTTGATTTTAGGAAAGAAAATACTTCTGGGGTTTCTACTAGAAGCATTTTCTTTTCTAGAGCATCCATCAAGATTTCCCAATAGTTGCACTGAAAGGTGATGCAGCCGTCCAGAAGGTGTCAACGGCCTTATTTTGAGATTAATGGATAGATGCTCTATCAACTCCAGGCCATCAAAGTCTGATGGAGAATTAATATCCACAAACTAGCACCTTGTGAGGGTATGGCAAACTTGCCATTTAGCTGCCCTACATTTGTCCAATAAATGAACTCCTGAATAAAGTGCTGTCTAGCTGCATCACATTGGTTGAATTTTTTGATATTTAAGATTGTAAGGGACAACTAGCTTTCAGGTAACAAGAAACAATAGATGTGGCGATCCATCTCGCTATCCATTATTTTGAAAGTAGGTGTCCTTTATAGAGAACTTCTCTAATTTTCTGAATATTTCTGTTAAACTGGTTTCGAATCTCAAACACCTTTGAATGAACAAGGAGTGCAGTGCTCTCTCAGCACTTGTGATGGGCTTTTTAAAAATAGCTTGAAGCAAAACTGGATCATTTAGATGGCACCCAAAAAGCACCTTCAGTATAAACTTGGACTGGTACGCAAAGAACGTTGTCCTTGTCAAATCATAAAGAAAGGAGGCGTGATTATAAACGCTTGGATGAAGCTAGGACTAACATTAGAGCTGATATGTTTAGGTTCAAATGGACCTTTCATTAAAGACAGTGCTTATATCCTGTTAAGGAGGAGAAAGCCTGACAGGCATACCAACTCTGAACAAACCTGTGAAAAACTCTTTCATTATCCTTGCTGATAGAAGAGATGAAATGCTGGGTGATCCCCTGAACCCCAAGACAGTCATCAAATATACCTTAGTGATGGCATTTTTAAGGCCTGATCAAAAAATATGAAGGAAGGCTTCGTCCACATGCTTTACAAAGAGGTGGTTGATAACCAAAGGCATGTTCAAACTTCAGTGCTGCACGTCAGGTCGAAAGGTTGAAGAGTACACCCAAACTTTAAATTATAATACCCATGCACATACCATTTATTTAAAGTTTGTACTGGCCACATTTACAGCTCCATCTATATGGTCACAGTGGTATTCTCACACTCATGTAGACTTGCGTTTCCTTGCTGCTTCTTTCTTGTAGCCAGGTAGGCCTACATTCGGCTAATTGAAACTGCCAACTATATCTATGGAATTTTCTGTCTTAAATCAAGTAACTGTCAAGGTGGATATACTTTTCATAAAATTGTACATCTTCTGACTCTACTTTAAGGACAAAGATGGGTTCTACAGTAACACTAAGCAGCATACATCACAACATAATCAGCCTTAAGATGACAATGAGACATGCTGGGGAGCTGTCTGGTGTGCTTTATTTTTCTCCAGTCTAGAGACCATGCCTGAAGCAGATACTTGAAAAATATTTACACCACTCTTTCAGATGTGAAAGACGACCAGGGATGCATTCAGCAGTTTCCTTGCCTCATAGAGGAAACAATACAATGTAGTAAATCACTGGAAGGTCAAATTGTTTTGATATCCATTCCACTAGAGAATAGAAATAGGTTATATCATTCGGTGGCGGGTCAATGTGAGGCATGGTAGATGTACTTGTTGCTGAGGTGACGTAATCATCTCAGTTACCAGATGGTGAGGAGAGTGCTCAAAGAGCTCTCCATCTTAATTAATGTTCTCATCTTCCCCATCTGAAGGATCCACATCCACATCTTCCCCATCAAGGATCCACATCCACCTGCAGAACCACCTTTGGTAGAGGCAACATCTGTGATAAGAGGAGGAGATAGCAGAGGTGGTAGTTGAGGCATCAGTACTGGATCTGGACATGAGATGTAATATTTGGAAACCTCGTATAACAGTGTTCTATCAAATCAAGCGGCTCACAGATAAAGTCCACTATAACTCCTACCACTGGTGGTCATCATAATGTCTGTCATAATGAGGGCGTCCATATCCCCAGTGAAATTCCTCTTCCTAATAACATCTAAGGGCAGCTTCTTCATGCTTGACCTATTCCAGGAAGCAGGCTGGGACTAGTGGCTGCTCAGATGGGTCCTTTGTCCTGGGATTCACTTTTTGTGAACTTTGCAGGTACTTCAGAAGGCGAGAAGTCTTCAGGGAGCAAGGACTTTGGGTCTGGGACCAGTGAATATGAAACAGCTTTCTTCTTACCTGTCATCGATGGTGGGACCATCAGGGGTATATTTGCTGATGTTGGTGCTGTCGACAGTACCTTCTAAAATGGTGGTGTAGCCGAGGGTGCAGCAGGTGTCATAAGTCTACCAGGCATTGCCGTCTGGAAAGCAGTTGGTTTTGTTATAGATGGTAGAGCGATGGGTTATTCCCCAAACCGCAGGCACATACAGTTGGTACCAGGTTCATAGACCTGACTCGGCACTGGCCAGGAGGCGAATACCAATGCGCATTGTGGTCTTGATGGGAGATGTCACAAGGTGGGCCTGGTCAGAGGAGAGGACTTTCAGTAGAGAAGATGCCAGAGGGATAAGAAGACCCCATAAGCGGAAGAGTCTGAGGAAGGCCTCTGGGCTGGCTCTGAGAATAATGGGGATATAGATTACAGGTGACTGAGGTGCTAACTTCAACTTCAATTTCAAACATAGAGACATCCCTCCACTGGGGTTGCGGGACCCAGGCTGGATGGGCTTGTTTCCTCTCCCTTTAGAATGTTTCCCCTGGTTCACCGGGACTTACTTACAGACATGCTCTTTCATTAACCTCCCTCCTCCCCTTCCCAGGTGCTGGAGAATATGGACTGATGCTCCATTCTGAACGAAGACCTCTGTGCTGCAATATATAACGGGTAGAACCCTCAAGTCAGCTTTGTTTCATTTGTTGTTTATATTATGTACTTTCTCTTGGTGTTTTAGCTACTACAACTCCCGTTGGAGGGTCTCTACAGGGAGCAGCCAATTATTGCAAAGTAAAGTGATGGAGTTCACATGTTATATAACTAAGAAGGTGTTATTAGGCTGTAGGATGACTACCTGGATATAGTTACTGTCATTTATGTATTATTTTCTAATATAATTTGTTACAATATGATCTTTGTCGAATCAAGTGACCTACTATACATATGTTTAAGGTTTATTATCTTTCAGGTAGACACTAACTGATTAATAGCAAGTGCAAACGCCTTTGAGTTTGTAATGGGTAAATGGTTGCTCTCATGCAACTTTATTTTTATAATGAATGCTAATAAAAATATGTTTAAAAAATAAAAATAGATGGCAGAGCAACCGTTCTCAGTGACGAACCGGTGCTGATTGGGCGTACACAGCTGGAATCATTGGCCCGCCCATCACCAGTACTTCACCAATAGGTGTAGTGGAGACAGATGGACTCATGGATGGGGGAGCCGCCAACATAACCGCCAATAATGGTCTGTCATTCTAATTTTGAAATGCAGCAACAGACTACAGGAGGTAGCCCATGAACCCTAAAGAGACCAGGGCAATAATCTGTAGCAAACAACAATGTTTCAAGGGTATCGTTTCCAGTGACAATTATACATACATGTGTAATGACACAGTTACTTACACAGGATTTAATCCGTAAAGGAAAGAACCAGGGAAACATTTTATGTAAATGTAGAATATATTTAATATAGTAGGCATGTTGGACTTATTAACTTCATATGTTCAAGGACATGGGTCGGTAGCACTGCGTTACATTCAATGGCATGTAACCAACAAACTACTGTGCACAAGCGCTCGTGAAGTGTGGTGACGGTGCAAGTGATACATGACGTGGTATAAACAGTGAGAATGATGGCGCAACAGCAAGTGAGATAAAAACCACGATTTACATGTTCAGGATACCGTGACAATAAATGACATGAGAAATCAATTTTAGATATATAGGGTATCCGTGGGTAGGGGCATCAAGAGTTCCACTGTGGGAGTTGACAGCGTTTCGGCCTGCAAAAGTCTTAGGCCATCATCAGGACCAGGTTACATTAGCTCATTCTATGTGGTCGCATTAGACAAGTTAATGGTCGTAGTTTCTATGCTTGTATACGAACTGACCAAATGGTCAAGTTATTCGAAGTCATCTACAATTATTACCTGTGCTGCTATGTACATTTTCCTTTGTGTAATTTCAAAAATCAATCAAATTGATTATCAAAAAGAAAAAAGGAGAAACATGTAAACTAAAGGACTGTCCAAACCCCTTGACACTGAAGCACACACATTTTCAGGTACATTTAAGTGTGCACCAGGGATCAGAAAATGCTCTCATTCACAGGGAAAGAAAGCAAATGAATGATGTGGACTGAACCATTATCCCATAAGGTACACTGCTACGGATGGAACCAGAATACAGACCAATGGCAGAACAGAGCTGACCCACAGACCCTCTCTGCAAAAATGGGTTTATATAGTCATAAAACTACTGAGTATACAAGATTACAATTGGCAAGACAAAATACAATCTCTCAATGCAATTCATCCATACCCAGAGAAGGAAACCAGCACTAAAACCTTTAGCTACTCCGGTAATTGTGAGATTCAATCTAACAAAATACCTATGTGTATGTAGGCTTTAATACAGCGTAATAACAATATACCCTTAAATGTTTATAGACCTTAAAATACGCTTTTACCAATCAATATGTCGGGCCTATTGCCTTTATGATACCTTTTTGATATACACAAGCAGGCCCATAGCCTTCATCACTGTCAAGTCATAATAACAAACTCAGACTGACTGTGATGGCCACTGGTTTTTCCACAAGGCAACACTGTAATAAATTGCAAATAAAGCCTAATAAGGATTACTATACTGCAAATTGTCTATCTCCATGGTTTGTTTGGGTGGGTTACCTGCCAAACCCTAGACGACTATGGTATTCTCTGAGATTCCATGTAAGAATATAACTGCCTACAGGCTTTAGCACAATATAGCAATTCTTTCTTAAAAGCCACCTGACCATAAGGACTCTAAAAATCCTAAAGATTCTAGAGATCCTAGCCAGCCCAGTGATAGTGATAAAAACAAGGATAAGGAAAGAAACAAAAACAGAGGCAAGATACACCTTACCCCCAAAGAAACCAAAAGAAGAAATAAAAATTGCACAGCTCCTCTTTCAAGTGCAACCCGGCTCAGTTTAGCAAAGCCTGGGCTGTTTAGTACCCAAAAAATTACACCATCACTCAGATCCTTTTTCAAGGTACAAGAAAAAAGTACGAGTAAAGAGAGGACCAGAGAGCTCCAAGCAGTACCAAACACAAGCGAAGCCATAACGATGGCAGAGAAGCCTGAAATAGGAGGCTTTGGAGCACCAACAAGCAAAAAATATCAAGCACTGGTCACTGTAGAAGATCAAGAACTAGAAAGAGGTAGTAAGCCTGAAGAGCAGATGAACGATACCAGAAACACAAAAGCACAAGACCAAGCATCTCCACCCAGAAAAGACCATGGCCTAGAAACAGCCCACACCAAAAGTTGTAGCAACAGTTACAGCAACAGTACCCAGGCCAGCACCAGTGCGGACTGCTCTAACGAGCCTCAGGCGGATAAGATATTAGGAGAGATGGGGGCAATGATGAGAGAGCTAAGAGATAAATTCGCAATTTCTGAAAAAAACCAGACAAAGATTCAAGAAACATGTGAGACACTCGATCAAAAAATAAATACTCTTATTGATAGAGTTACGCATGTAGAAGGAGAAATAGAAACCCTGAACAAGAAAACAGAAGCAAATTATAAAGAGATAAATAAACTTAAAACTAGAGAACTGGAGATCAGCGAGAGGCTAGAGTCTATGGAAAATCATGCCAGACGAAATAACTTAAAAATACTAAATATTCCCGAAGGCTTAGAAGGGGAAGATATAAAGGGTTTCACAGTCCAGCTTCTAGAAGAACTAATTTCCTGGACCAAATCCACCAATCTTGCCGAAGATATCCAAAGGATACATCGTGATCCCTTTAGAAAAGGCAAACAAAGGGAAAAAAACCGGAAAATACTGATTAACTTTATGACCTATTCTCTAAATGAGGGTCTAAAGGCGGTTTCATTCTCAAAAGATGGATGGTCTTGAAGGATTAGATCGGACATCTCAAAAACCACTCAAGACATACAGTGGGAACTGGGACAGCACATGCCACAACTAAAAGCATTAGGTGCAAACGTCCAAATGCGTTTTCCGGCCTCATTAAGGATCATGTGGAACAATAAAATGTTCAATATAAGGGATCCAAAAGAGGTGGAAAACCTCATAGACCAAATCAAGATCCAGCAGGAAGACCACTCTCGCGCCCACTCTCACTCCTAATCAATAACTAATAATCTTCAACTAAGCATCTAAACAATATTATTATATGTCAACAGGTCTTGGCAAATGCCTAAAGGTGGGAAAGGAAAATGCACAATTTTGTACCCAAAGGCAGGGAGCTCAAAATGGGCAGTGTATGCCCTGAGGAGAAAAGAAGAGGGAGGCTTCTCCAGGGGGGGGGGGGACTAAACACAGCTATGCTCACCAAGAAAAACAAAAAAAAGAAAAAGAAAAAGTATGTCACAAGGTGGGGAGCAAATTGGGGGGAAAAATGAAAAAATAATAAAGTCATAAAAACAAGCTATGGGGAGTCGAGAGGTCACCAAGTTAAAAGTATAAATTGGACCGAGGATGATTAATACAAGTTCAGGAGGGGAAGAAAAAACGCTCAACGTCCTAACTTGGAATGTAAATGGACTGCGAATAAGAAAACGTAGAGCAAAAATCCTGGAGTATCTGAAAAACATTGATTGCGAGATAATAATAATTCGAGAATCTCACCTAACTAAGGAGGAATGGGAGCCTATATGCAAAAGCCATAGCTGGATAGAACACTGTATTCCCACAAACCAGACTTGTAATGTAAAAGGAGTGGCAGTCATCTTCAAAAAATCTCTCAAAGCAGTCATTGAAAATTCGGAAGTAGATAAGAAGGGAAGATGGGTGAGTGTAAAAGCAAAAATTTATAACAACATGTACACGGTGGTGGGTTACTACGGTTCAAACATCGACGACCCTGAACCACTTAAAAATCTGTATTCTCACTTATTGACGGTTGACTCACCCATAATATTGAGAGGTGACTTTAATGTTTTACTAAACCCAAAAGAAGATCGATATCCAATAGGAAAATCACTTCCAACACCAAAAATGAGAGAGTGGCTTGGAATTTGCATCAAGGACTTAGGGATAGTTGATACCTGGAAAGAAAAAGGGATTAAACAACATAAATTTACCTTTCAAAATAAGAGATTAGGCCACGATTCCAGGATTGACTTCTTCTTGGTCAGCAGTTGTCTAACTGAATATATAAAAAATGTAGAACATACACCAGAACATCTCTCAGACCACTCCGCGGTAAAACTCAACTTGACGCTAATAAACTCTCCCATCCCCCAAAGATGGACAGTAGATAAGAAAATATTTCTGGACCAAGCCTGCATAGTTAAACTAACAGAGGAAACTCAACAGTTTTTTGATTTAAACAAAGAAGGAACAACAAAGCAAATAGCTTGGGATGCATATGAAGCATGTATTAGGGGGAAAATCATGAACATAATGGCCTACAAAAATAGAGAGAAAAGATCTTTTGTAAAAAGCATTGAGAAAGAATTGATGGAACTCAATACACAGCTGAATAGGGCCAGTACCAGTAAAGAGAGAGAGGAACTAGAAGTCAAAGTAACAACAGTCAGAGAAAGATGGGAGGCCAGCAAACTTTCGTATTATGAGTTCGGTGAAGGGTGCGGAAAGATCCTAGCATGGAAAGCAAGAACTGAGCGAACCAGAAATAGGATAAACAAAATACAAAAAGTGAGCCAGCAAGGTATACTCTCAGAAAACCATGACATTAGGAAAGAATTTGCAGAATTCTTCACAAATCTATACACGGAAGAATCCTTTTGCTCCAGTGACGAAATACAGAGCCTACTAGAAGAGATTGAAATCCCAAAGGCATCTCTAGACCACAAGCTAGATCTCAATGAAGAAATTACTGAGAAAGAGGTCTCTGAGGCAATAAAGGCTCTAAAAAGGGGGAAGGCGGCAGGCCCAGATTCTCTACCAAATGAAGTTTTTTTGGCTCTTCAAACAGCCGTTTTGACCCCTCTCACCGAACTTTTTAATGACATCTTTCTTAATAATAAAGATCTCCCCAGATCCTGGAATGAAGCAATAGTTAGTATCTTGCTGAAGCCAGGTAAGGATCCAACTAAATGTGATCCCTATAGGCCCATCTCACTCTTAAACTGTGACTATAAGATCTATACACAAATTTTGGCAAAAAGATTAGGGGCTGTGGCAGGATCCCTAATCCATCCAAACCAAAAGGGCTTCATCAAGGGCAGGCAAATTACGGAACTATCACATGAATTGATTGCCACTATAGACATCGCGACTCATCATCAAACACCTTTGGCAGTTATAACATTTGATGCTGCCAAAGCCTTTGATAGGGTCAGTTGACCCTTCCTGAATGCCATTCTGGCTAAGTTCTACCTAGGGGATAAGTTTGAGAATGCGGTAAAAAACATCTATAAAAGACCAACCGCAAGAATTTTGGTAAATGAGGGTCTCACTGACAGGGTTCAGATAGAAAGAGGAACTAGACAGGGATGTCCCCTGTCCCCCCTATTGTTCAATTTCTATATAGAGCCTCTTGCATGCCTACTAAGGGGAGAAGAAGGGATAGTACCTTTCACACATAAAGGATGGGAGAAGAAAGTTGCACTATTTGCAGATGATTTAATGATATTCACGGCAACTTAACAAGCTCACTGCCAAAAATAGAAAACATTTTAAGTAAGTTCGGGGCAGTTTCAGGATACCAAGTAAATCAAACAAAATCTGAAATAATGGAGTGGAACAACCTGTCGGGGAACTCTCTTGTGAAGAGCAAAATAAAGTATCTAGGGATAGAATACATCAAAGATATTGAAGGGATAGCCGCCTTAAACTTTAAGAGAATATACAAGGACATAAGAACTCTCCTTAAGGCTTGGGCTGGCCTACATCTTTCCTTCCTAGGCAAGTCAACTTAATTAAAATGACAATAGTTGGGGAGGAGCTTCGCGCGCAACCAACATGGCCACGTGAGCTTAGGGCTCCCGAGACCCTCGCAACCTCCGGCATATATCCTGCAGCTAATCCTGACTTCTCTATACGTCTCCGTGAAAACGAACCACGGTAGACGCGAAAACTGCAATCAGAACTCGAATCGGACCCGGGGTGCCGAAGTTGTGCCGATTGGGAGTTGCGGCCTTCTGCCTCCGCGATGCCCGGCAGCGGGGTATGTGTGGTGCCCGAGATGAAGTTGAACAACATCGGCCAGCTGTGAAGGAGAAGACCGGGGGGCCTACTTTCACTTTCGTTTTCACCAGATGAGACGATCCCACATGAACAGTTTCCAATCTCCTGCCGTGGCGGTTTGGCCAGCGCTCCAGTGTGAACATCTACGAGTTGTATGACTTCAGGGCGACTCTGGCACTGCGCCCTTGGATCAATTTCGGATTCCTCGTTGGTGAATTGCTGAACCATTTTCTTTGACCTCGCCTGTATATTGGGTGTGGCCTGCTACTTGGCTCCTGTGTGTCGTCGCCATCTGGCCTTTGTTATAACCGTCTTCACGGCTCCTCGACATGGCTGGCAAGCCAGAGGGGGACAAGCAGAGGTCCAAAACCACTCGGCGAGGTGGCTACACCCAAACCAACAACATGGATCGTTATGCTCAGGCGAAAGTATCACCCGGTGGGACGAGTAAGGCGACTGAGGGAACAAAGGAATCGTCGACCCTGATGGCAGACCCCACCTTGCAGGACGTGATGGTCGCCATTGATGGGATCCGATCGTCTCTTGGCAAACAGATGGAAACACTGGCTCATAAACTCGACACTGTTGCCATAGATGTGAATTTGATACGCATGGACCTAACGAAAACCAATGAGAAGGTCAAATCACTTGATATTAAAACCTCTGCCCTGACGGGTGATGTCGTTGAGATTCAGACGGAGATCCACAATTTGCGTCGCCTGGAGGATTTCGAAGGAAGGTCTAGGCGGAATAACGTTCGCATCATAGGTGTTCCGGAACAGGCCGAAGATTCTGCGACAGATCTCTTTGTTGAGAACTTGATCACTAACCACCTCGCCCCCAAAGGGCTCAGTAACATTTTCGCTGTGGAACGTGCCCACAGAGTCCCTGGTGGGAGGCATAAGACCGGGGCCCCTCCGCGGCCTATTATCGCCCGGATCTTCAATTTTCGTGACAGGGATGCTATCCTGCAGGCTTCGCGTTTGAGTGGACCCACGAAGTTTGAGAACACTACCATCAGCTTCTACCCTGACTTTACTCAGGCAGTCCAGAAACAAAGACTTGGATTTCTGGGGGTGAAGAGGAGGCTTCGTGAGATGGGACTCAAATATGCCATGCTTTTTCCGGCTAAATTGCGCATTGAACACGCTGAGCGAACTTATTTTTTCGACCGACCAGAAGTGGTGGCTGACTGGCTCGAGACACTTCCGGCCCACCACCCGCAGGACGGGCAGAGCGGTGGGGCTGAGGGCGGAACGCCGGATCAAGAATGACTCTTTTACGTTTGTTTGGCTCCTGGGTTCCTGCAGACTTTGATCTATGATTCGTTGACTGTGCAGTAAGATTCACCGAGACACTTGAGGAGGGGTGGGGGGAATCGGTGGCTCGTTTTCCTCCTCTACTTAGACTTTCCGTAGCTTAGTTGGGATGTGGGGGCGACAGGCACACTGCAGGTTGGGGTGGCTTTTTGGTCTTACGCAGGGGTGCAGGGTGGGGGGTGTTGTAACGGGATGTGGTTGGGGGGGAGGAGGGGGTTGTTTGTTTTTGGAGTTTTGTTTTTGCAAGGCAATGCATCGTTTACATGTATGGTTCGAGTGCTGACTGTTGCGTCCGGCTGGTATATCCGCATTGTATGGGAGGGGGGCTAGGGGGCTGAAACTATTGAGTTGGAATGTGAATGGGGTTGGGGATAGGATCAAGCGGGGTATAGTGCTGCAGTTGATTAAACGTCATTCCCCTGATGTGGTCCTGCTTCAGGAGACCCATTTGGTCGGAAACAATTGTCATGCAATGAATAGGAGGGGTTACCGTTTGGTTGCACATGCGGGGTTCTCCTCGGGCTCCCGAGGAGTTGGTATACTCATTAAGACTTCATTTCCCTTAGAGATCTACACCACGACACTGGATGATAGAGGCCTCTATGTTGTTCTTACTGGCCGTTGGGAGGGTAAGACGTTGTCCCTGGTATCAGTCTATGTTCCCCCCGGGTTGCAATCTATTACCTTTGCGGACCTAGGGCGGACTCTCCTAGATCTCCCTGTGGGGCCATTGATACTGGGTGGTGACTTTAATGCGGTTGTCTCGGGTACCTTTGATAGACACCCACCGAGAGACCTTAAGGGCTCACAGAGCTGGCTACACGATTTTATTGGTACTTTGGGCCTGGCTGATTGCTGGCGCTTGTTGCACCCCTCTCAGCGACAGTATACATTTCACTCTGGTGCACATGGTAGTCTTTCGAGAATTGACTATGTCTTGGTACCTGCGCGCAAGCGGCAACTGTGGCTGGCGTTAGGCACATGGCTAGAGGAATTTCTGACCACTCTCCTGTTTGGCTCCGACTTGACCTCTCCGTGGGTTCAGAGGGGAGAGTCGCGCCAATTAATCCCTGGTACCTTCGCAATCCTAAAACACGGTCTGACTTGATAAAATCACTTGACTTATACTTCCTGGAAAATGAGGGTTCCGTGACGTCTGCTATATCGCTTTGGGAGGCCTTTAAGACGGTTTTGAGGGGGCAGGCTTTGTCACTGATCTCAGGTGTCAAAAAACAAAGAGATGAGGCCGTAGTTAAGATTGAAACGGAAATAGCAGACCTGGAGTTGGTTCTGGAGCGAGACCCTACCCGCGCAAACATGCATCTATTGCGATTAAAACAATTAGATTACAAGGCGTTGGTCACGGAGGCGGCCAAGGCTATGTTCCGTGAGCAACAGGGCCGTCTCTATGATGTGGGAGATAAGTCAGGGAAATTGATTGCATGGCTGAACAAGAAAGAGAGAGTTAATCACGTAGTGCCTGAGATTGAGATGGCTTGTGGTGTACGAGTGTCTGATCCGATTAAGATTGTTGAGTGCTTTGCGGACCACTTTAAAACTGTGTATTCTCCTGTTTCGGACAGACCGGAAGAGGACTCCCACTTATTGTTGCGAGATGTAGCCCTCCCCAAGCTTACTGAAGAATATAGGGTTCTTATGGACTCTGCTATAACCGCGGACGAGGTTGCCATCGCAATTCGTTCCTTGGGTTCTGGTAAGGCCATGGGACCGAACGGATTGCCGATAGAACTGTATAAGTTGTGACCTGATAAGATAGCCCCCTATTTGAGAGATATGTTTTTGGAATCTCGTAAATGTGGCACTCTCCCTTGGGACCAGCGGCTGGCGACGATTGTTGTTATTCATAAGCATGGGAAACCAAGAGATAAGTGTGGGTCTTATCGGTCTATATCACTCCTGAATGCCGAGCCAAAGATTCTGGCTAAGGTTCTTGCGAACCGATTGATTACGGTCATTAGTGATCTCGTTCATCCGGATCAATCCGGCTTTATTCCGCACCGGAATACCGCCCTGAACCTCAGAAGGCTTCATGGAGTTCTCGCGAGAGCGACGTCCTTGCGTGAAACGGCCACGATGGCTTTCGATACTATCGAGTGGCCGTATCTTTGGGCAGCACTGGCCAAGTTCGGTTTTGGTACCGGGTTTATAGGATGGGTACGTCTTCTTTATGAGGACCCCCTGGCGCAGGTGGTGGTGAATGGTCGAGTTTCGGTTCAATTCGGTCTTGGGCGCGGCACCCGTCAGGGATGCCCGCTTTCACCCCTTCTGTTCGCCTTGGCCCTGAAGCCCCTAGACGCCTGGGTTCGTTGGGAGCCATCTATAAGAGGAATTCGGTGGTCCCTGAACACGAAGATCGTATCTCGCTTTATGCGGACGATATTCTGTCATATCTGACCTCGCCCTGGAAATCCTTGATGGTCTTCTGTGATGTCCTAGCCTCCTTCGGGAGGAACTCGGGTTTGATGATTAATTGGGCGAAGTCCTACCTATACGTGATCTCGGGTGACCCGCCCCTTCCTCCAAGTAATTGCCCCATTCAGGTGACACAGGCGGGATTTCAGTATTTGGGTATTTGGATTACCGCGGACCCAGTAGCTAGATACGAACGCAATCTTCTCCCGCCCCTGGCTAGGCTACAGCGTGATGTCTTGGGTTGGCATAGGCTCCCATTCTCCTCGCTTGGGCGCGCTGCCCTATTTAAGATGATGTCCCTCCCTCGGTTCTTATATGCGCTCCAAAACACGCTAGATGTGGTCCCTGCCAGTTACTTTCATAAGATTGAGGGCCTTCAGAGGAAATTGATATGGGATGGCCGACCACGTATTGCTCTGGCAAAATTAACACTTCCGTGGTACGACGGGGGCATCACCCTCCCGGACATCAGAAGGTATTATTGGGCGTCCCAACATGGTGCCATCAATCATGGTATCTATGGCCCTGCACTGAACCCGGCATTCGCGCTGGATAAACGGTTGCTTCCGGGGGGTAACTACTTTAGAGCGCTATACTCGACATCGGTGATCAGGTCATTATCTGGGCCGACTAGAACAGCCGTCCGCGTGTGGCATGATGCTACCACCTAACTGGGCTGGAGGGGCCAACTGACTCTTGCGACCCCGCTCTTTGACTCTGAGAGGCTCGGCAATTTGTGGAAATCCAAGGGGTTCGAAAAGTGGGATCTCATTGGAATTAACAAGGTGGGAGATTTGTGGGTTAAGGGACAGGTGAAGTCTTTTGATGTTTTAAAAACGGAATTTGAGCTGAGTGACTCGGAATATTTTCGATATATCCAGATCTGTCATGCTTTGATGTCGGTTTTCGCTAGCGGTGAATCGGTTCCCGAATCGGCTCCACTGGAGGATAGATTGCAGGACGGTCACATTCCAGACAGTACAATCTCCCTGGTGTACAAAAAGCTGATAAATGACAGGTCAGATCTCCTGCTGCCACTACGTGACCTTTGGGTTCAAGACAGTCTCGAATTAGATGATGAGGACTGGCAGTCCGCTGTCTCCTCACCTAAGGAGATTGGGATCCCTGCGAGACTTCGCCTGGTCCAACTTAAGATTCTGCATAGGGTCTATGTCACTGGTCCCCGTCTGGTCCGTATGGATTTTTCTGAGGAGGGGCTCTGCAAGCGGGGCTGTGGCTCGGTGGGGACGTTTCTTCATATTCTTTGGGAATGTCCTGAGATTGTTGCTTATTGGAACGGAGTGTATGAGGTGATGAAAGAAGTCACGGGTGTCTCTCTCCTGCCGGAAGCCAGGCGCTGTCTCTTGAATGTCTGGGAGCCCACGGATTATAATGTGACTCAAACTCAATGGGCGACCCTGGGTGCCATGATAGCAAAACGTGACATTGCACAACTGTGGGGCTCGTACAGGCCACCTCAGGTCGAACTTTGGAAAGAAAACATGGACTGGTGCATGTTTCGTGAAAAAACTGTATATGTGGCCCGGGGCCGTCCGCGGAAATGGCAGAGTGAGTGGGGACTGTGGAACGCTTACCGAGGAGATATATGCACTCCCCCCATGATAGATCATACTGATACTCCGATGTCTCCATAGCCCTACATTCCCTGATTGTAATTTTGATTTATTGTTTGCCCCTATGAATCCCCCTCCCCCTACATGTAATGTTGATTTTTATCTTATTCACTGTCTGGCCTCATGCTCATAACAGCACTCTGTATTTTGTTTATGCCTTGCTTGTTTTTTATAATCAATAAAAATAAATACAAAAAAAAAATGACGATAGTTCCAAAATGCACATATCTGTTCAACTCTCTCCCACTTGATTTTAACAAAATGGAGATAAAAAAACTGCAAGGAGAGTTATCCAGCTTTATTTGGGCCTCAAAAGGAACTAGGATCAGCTGGAAAAAGCTGAGAAGAAGCAAGATGCAAGGAGGCATTACCAGTCCAGACATTTTGGAATATTGTAAAGCTTTCCAGTTCATAAATATAAGGACCCTGTTGGGCATCTGCGAAAAATGGCCCATGCACTGGAATGGAAGGCCTTAATCGGTCCTAGGGAAGAAAATTATCTATATAAATTTGGACACCCCAATTTTTTTTTATTATTAAACTGAAGATGATAAGATCAGCAGCAAGAACCTGGTACGATGTTAGAACCACCCTGACAATACCCTATTATAGTAAATTCTCCCCAATCTGGGACTCCCCTGGCACTCCAGATTGTGTAAAAGACACCCTAATAAATCCCTTAAAGGAAGCTAACATAAACTACTGGGGTAACTTGATAAGTGATAGCAAGATCATAGAATGGAAGATACTAGACTGAGAAACAAAGGGAACCTTATCAAGGTTTAAGTATTACCAACTAAATAGCTGGATCAAAGGAGTAAAAGAAAATATGCCAGGGGATGAAATCATCGAACAAAAACTTCTGGACACAGAACCTTTTAGAAAAGAAATAGCTTACTGGTACTGGGCATTGATAAGATCTGGTGAGGAAGAATACAAAGCCCTTCATGACATCTGGTGCAAATCTATGCCAGAGCTCGATATTACAAAACTATGGGAATCCTCAAACAACATCGCAGGACAAGTGGCAAAATCTGCTCCTCTGAAAAAAAATCACTTATTCACAATCCACAGAGCATATTGGACACCAAAAAAACTGTCAAATTTCAAAAACAATACAGTAAAGAAATGCCCCAAATGTGGAATTGAAAGAGCAGACGACCTCCACATGTTTCAAGGTTGTGTGCTGCTAGAGGAATACTGGAGCCAGATCGGTAAGACACTTTCAGAAGTACTAGAACAACCAGTGGAGGTAAGCATTGATTTGATTATTTTTGGGGTCAGAAATAACTTGCATGCCACTAATGCGTCGAAGGACAAAGAAAGAATCCTCTTTTTATTGATTTTCCTAGCTAGGAGGGAAATTTGTATTAATTGGATAAAACAATCTCCACCAAGATACCCTGATTGGCTTAACTCAGTACTTAGGGTATATAATCTGGATAAAAAGGGAAGGCAAAGTAAGAAAAATAGGTTCTGGAATATTTGGGAAAAATACAATTTGGCAACATCTAAGGGGTCCAATGATTAAGGCAAAAGTAACAACGATTTCAAGCGGAGTCTTGAATAGAGTAGTCATAATGACTAGCTCACCCCACTTCCAAAAATCGTGTACCTAGATATGGAAAAAAGGGGGCCCCAAATGACAAGGCAAACAGTTCCCCCAGAGAGATAGAAGGCGGTCGTTGTGGAACGGATCCAAACGAGATAAAGGGGCCTCCGACATCTCCATACTCTAAGAAATCTTTCTGCTTGATGAGGACTTAAAAAAAAAAAAAGCCACCTGTCTTCAACATGCTTTTCACAATAGGCAGGTCAATGATTCCTAATAAAAAGATCAAACCTACGAAATCTGTCATGCTTTTTCCCAAGGAACTGATGAAGCCTCTACCCTTTACAATTGGCTTTACACCCTACCCAACACAGGTCATAAACTGGCAGCCATCACACATACAGTTATACAACTACAAATGTATGGAGAAATACATCTTGTAAAAGAATATACAACCCCTCTCAACATGCTCTAACAAGAATCATCACTGTGAAAACTCCCCGGATTTGTCATAGCTGGTGGTCAACACCAAACCATTGATTACTATGGTATTTTGTGAGATTACGTGTAACTAAATACCCTTCTATAGCCTATAACACAATGTTATAACAACCAATTGTTGAAGGCTTACCAGTTTTAACAAATGCTTTAAATAATTAGTAAGTTCGACCAACTGCCTTTTTGTTAACATTCCATAATAGGCGGCCAAGCCTACTGAATCGGTCATAACATTTCCAAGTGCACCAATCACCATAACCAACTCTCACCTACAGTTTTCAGCGTAAGCTGTTCCACAAGGCAAATATCAGATACACATTCGTAAAATTAGAACGCTATCCACAAACCTTCTGTATCTACGGTTTGCCACAAGTGGTAACCAATACCAAACCTTGCCTACTACAGTATTCTATGAGTCTCCAAGTAACAAATATCTATGTGTAGGCTGAAATATAGAGTAATAACAATCCACACTTAAATACCTATTGACTTAAATATATGCTTTACACAATAAATAGGTCAGGCCTAGTACCTTTTTCAAAAAAGTTTTGTGTATTTTTATATACAATTAATGTATTTGTATTTTAGGATTTGGACGTCTGATGTATGTTACATTTTTCTTTGTTTTGTATTAGCCAGGCTTTTCAAAGAATTATGTAATGCATAACTGTTTTTTAGAGAATTATGTGTTGTATAGTTGTAATGAATACCACAATAAACTTCTCAAACAGAACATTTCATAATAAACAGCCTTTTTCATTGGCTTGCCAACTGAGTCAAACTATATCGAGTATAAACTTTGCCACAAGCCAAAAAGTGCAATTCAAGCAGTATATTTAGTGGAAGAATACAAATTCGACCCAATCAAATCCTGTTGTACCTCAGTTGTACCAATATGTGGGTGGGGGCTAGGCCTCTCTCTCTCAGTAGTACTCGGAAAGCTCTTTTGTTGACATAAAGTAACGCAACAGTTGCACTGTCAAGCCACACCTACACATTAATGTAGTTTACTGAAGCCCTGAGCAACCCATACTGCTCTCTAACACAAGTTAGACGATTGTTGTTATTCATAAGCAAGGGAAACCAAGAGATAAGTGTGGGTCTTATCGGTCTATATCACTCCTGAATGCCGAGCCAAAGATTCTGGCTAAGGTTCTTGCGAACCGATTGATTACGGTCATTAGTGATCTCGTTCATCCGGATCAATCCGGCTTTATTCCGCACCGGAATACCGCCCTGAACCTCAGAAGGCTTCATGGAGTTCTCGCGAGAGCGACGTCCTTGCGTGAAACGGCCACAATGGCTTTCGATACTATCGAGTGGCCGTATCTTTGGGCAGCACTGGCCAAGTTCGGTTTTGGTACCGGGTTTATAGGATGGGTACGTCTTCTTTATGAGGACCCCCTGGCGCAGGTGGTGGTGAATGGTCGAGTTTCGGTTCAATTCGGTCTTGGGCGCGGCACCCGTCAGGGATGCCCGCTTTCACCCCTTCTGTTCGCCTTGGCCCTGAAGCCCCTAGACGCCTGGGTTCGTTGGGAGCCATCTATAAGAGGAATTCGGTGGTCCCTGAACACGAAGATCGTATCTTGCTTTATGCGGACGATATTCTGTCATATCTGACCTCGCCCTGGAAATCCTTGATGGTCTTCTGTGATGTCCTAGCCTCCTTCGGGAGGAACTCGGGTTTGATGATTAATTGGGCGAAGTCCTACCTATACGTGATCTCGGGTGACCCGCCCCTTCCTCCAAGTAATTGCCCCATTCAGGTGACACAGGCGGGATTTCAGTATTTGGGTATTTGGATTACCACGGACCCAGTAGCTAGATACGAACGCAATCTTCTCCCGCCCCTGGCTAGGCTACAGCGTGATGTCTTGGGTTGGCATAGGCTCCCATTCTCCTCGCTTGGGCGCGCTGCCCTATTTAAGATGATGTCCCTCCCTCGGTTCTTATATGCGCTCCAAAACACGCTAGATGTGGTCCCTGCCAGTTACTTTAATAAGATTGAGGGCCTTCAGAGGAAATTGATATGGGATGGCCGACCACGTATTGCTCTGGTAAAATTAACACTTCCGTGGTACGACGGGGGCATCACCCTCCCGGACATCAGAAGGTATTATTGGGCGTCCCAACATGGTGCCATCAATCATGGTATCTATGGCCCTGCACTGAACCCGGCATTCGCGCTGGATAAACGGTTGCTTCCGGGGGGTAACTACTTTAGAGCGCTATACTCGACATCGGTGATCAGGTCATTATCTGGGCCGACTAGAACAGCCGTCCGCGTGTGGCATGATGCTACCACCTCACTGGGCTGGAGGGGCCAACTGACTCTTGCGACCCCGCTCTTTGACTCTGAGAGGCTCGGCAATTTGTGGAAATCCAAGGGGTTCGAAAAGTGGGATCTCATTGGAATTAACAAGGTGGGAGATTTGTGGGTTAAGGGACAGGTGAAGTCTTTTGATGTTTTAAAAACGGAATTTGAGCTGAGTGACTCGGAATATTTTCGATATATCCAGATCTGTCATGCTTTGATGTCGGTTTTCGCTAGCGGTGAATCGGTTCCCGAATCGGCTCCACTGGAGGATAGATTGCAGGACGGTCACATTCCAGACAGTACAATCTCCCTGGTGTACAAAAAGCTGATAAATGACAGGTCAGATCTCCTGCTGCCACTACGTGACCTTTGGGTTCAAGACGGTCTCGAATTAGATGATGAGGACTGGCAGTCCGCTGTCTCCTCACCTAAGGAGATTGGGATCCCTGCGAGACTTCGCCTGGTCCAACTTAAGATTCTGCATAGGGTCTATGTCACTGGTCCCCGTCTGGTCCGTATGGGTTTTTCTGAGGAGGGGCTCTGCAAGCGGGGCTGTGGCTCGGTGGGGACGTTTCTTCATATTCTTTGGGAATGTCCTGAGATTGTTGCTTATTGGAACGGAGTGTATGAGGTGATGAAAGAAGTCACGGGTGTCTCTCTCCTGCCGGAAGCCAGGCGCTGTCTCTTGAATGTCTGGGAGCCCACGGATTATAATGTGACTCAAACTCAATGGGCGACCCTGGGTGCCATGATAGCAAAACGTGACATTGCGCAACTGTGGGGCTCGTACAGGCCACCTCAGGTCGAACTTTGGAAAGAAAACATGGACTGGTGCATGTTTCGTGAAAAGACTGTATATGTGGCCCGGGGCCGTCCGCGGAAATGGCAGAGTGAGTGGGGACTGTGGAACGCTTACCGAGGAGATATATGCACTCCCCCCATGATAGATCATACTGATACTCCGATGTCTCCATAGCCCTACATTCCCTGATTGTAATTTTGATTTATTGTTTGCCCCTATGAATCCCCCTCCCCCTACATGTAATGTTGATTTTTATCTTATTCACTGTCTGGCCTCATGCTCATAACAGCACTCTGTATTTTGTTTATGTCTTGCTTGTTTTTTATAATCAATAAAAATAAATACAAAAAAAAAAATGACGATAGTTCCAAAATGCACATATCTGTTCAACTCTCTCCCACTTGATTTTAAAAAAATGGAGATAAAAAAACTGCAAGGAGAGTTATCCAGCTTTATTTGGGCCTCAAAAGGAACTAGGATCAGCTGGAAAAAGCTGAGAAGAAGCAAGATGCAAGGAGGCATTACCAGTCCAGACATTTTGGAATATTGTAAAGCTTTCCAGTTCATAAATATAAGGACCCTGTTGGGCATCTGCGAAAAATGGCCCATGCACTGGAAGGCCTTAATCGGTCCTAGGGAAGACAATTATCTATATAAATTTGGACACCCCAATTTTTTTTTATTATTAAACTGAAGATGATAAGATCAGCAGCAAGAACCTGGTACGATGTTAGAACCACCCTGACAATACCCTATTATAGTAAATTCTCCCCAATCTGGGACTCCCCTGGCACTCCAGATTGTGTAAAAGACACCCTAATAAATCCCTTAAAGGAAGCTAACATAAACTACTGGGGTAACTTGATAAGTGATAGCAAGATCATAGAATGGGAGATACTAGACAGAGAAACAAAGGGAACCTTATCAAGGTTTAAGTATTACCAACTAAATAGCTGGATCAAAGGAGTAAAAGAAAATATGCCAGGGGATGAAATCATCGAACAAAAACTTCTGGACACAGAACCTTTTAGAAAAGAAATAGCTTACTGGTACTGGGCATTGATAAGATCTGGTGAGGAAGAATACAAAGCCCTTCATGACATCTGGTGCAAATCTATGCCAGAGCTCGATATTACAAAACTATGGGAATCCTCAAACAACATCGCAGGACAAGTGGCAAAATCTGCTCCTCTGAAAAAAAATCACTTATTCACAATCCACAGAGCATATTGGACACCAAAAAAACTGTCAAATTTCAAAAACAATACAGTAAAGAAATGCCCCAAATGTGGAATTGAAAGAGCAGACGACCTCCACATGTTTCAAGGTTGTGTGATGCTAGAGGAATACTGGAGCCAGATCGGTAAGACACTTTCAGAAGTACTAGAACAACCAGTGGAGGTAAGCATTGATTTGATTATTTTTGGGGTCAGAAATAACTTGCATGCCACTAATGCGTCGAAGGACAAAGAAAGAATCCTCTTTTTATTGATTTTCCTAGCTAGGAGGGAAATTTGTATTAATTGGATAAAACAATCTCCACCAAGATACCCTGATTGGCTTAACTCAGTACTTAGGGTATATAATCTGGATAAAAAGGGAAGGCAAAGTAAGAAAAATAGGTTCTGGAATATTTGGGAAAAATACAATTTGGCAACATCTAAGGGGTCCAATGATTAAGGCAAAAGTAACAACGATTTCAAGCGGAGTCTTGAATAGAGTAGTCATAATGACTAGCTCACCCCACTTCCAAAAATCGTGTACCTAGATATGGAAAAAAGGGGGCCCCAAATGACAAGGCAAACAGTTCCCCCAGAGAGATAGAAGGCGTTCGTTGTGGAACGGATCCAAACGAGATAAAGGGGCCTCCGACATCTCCATACTCTAAGAAATCTTTCTGCTTGATGAGGACTTAAAAAAAAAAAAAGCCACCTGTCTTCAACATGCTTTTCACAATAGGCAGGTCAATGATTCCTAATAAAAAGATCAAACCTACGAAATCTGTCATGCTTTTTCCCAAGGAACTGATGAAGCCTCTACCCTTTACAATTGGCTTTACACCCTACCCAACACAGGTCATAAACTGGCAGCCATCACACATACAGTTATACAACTACAAATGTATGGAGAAATACATCTTGTAAAAGAATATACAACCCCTCTCAACATGCTCTAACAAGAATCATCACTGTGAAAACTCCCCGGATTTGTCATAGCTGGTGGTCAACACCAAACCATTGATTACTATGGTATTTTGTGAGATTACGTGTAACTAAATACCCTTCTATAGCCTATAACACAATGTTATAACAACCAATTGTTGAAGGCTTACCAGTTTTAACAAATGCTTTAAATAATTAGTAAGTTCGACCAACTGCCTTTTTGTTAACATTCCATAATAGGCGGCCAAGCCTACTGAATCGGTCATAACATTTCCAAGTGCACCAATCACCATAACCAACTCACACCTACAGTTTTCAGCGTAAGCTGTTCCACAAGGCAAATATCAGATACACATTCGTAAAATTAGAACGCTATCCACAAACCTTCTGTATCTACGGTTTGCCACAAGTGGTAACCAATACCAAACCTTGCCTACTACAGTATTCTATGAGTCTCCAAGTAACAAATATCTATGTGTAGGCTGAAATATAGAGTAATAACAATCCACACTTAAATACCTATTGACTTAAATATATGCTTTACACAATAAATAGGTCAGGCCTAGTACCTTTTTCAAAAAAGTTTTGTGTATTTTTATATACAATTAATGTATTTGTATTTTAGGATTTGGACGTCTGATGTATGTTACATTTTTCTTTGTTTTGTATTAGCCAGGCTTTTCAAAGAATTATGTAATGCATAACTGTTTTTTAGAGAATTATGTGTTGTATAGTTGTAATGAATACCACAATAAACTTCTCAAACAGAACATTTCATAATAAACAGCCTTTTTCATTGGCTTGCCAACTGAGTCAAACTATATCGAGTATAAACTTTGCCACAAGCCAAAAAGTGCAATTCAAGCAGTATATTTAGTGGAAGAATACAAATTCGACCCAATCAAATCCTGTTGTACCTCAGTTGTACCAATATGTGGGTGGGGGCTAGGCCTCTCTCTCTCAGTAGTACTCGGAAAGCTCTTTTGTTGACATAAAGTAACGCAACAGTTGCACTGTCAAGCCACACCTACACATTAATGTAGTTTACTGAAGCCCTGAGCAACCCATACTGCTCTCTAACACAAGTCTAAAGATAATAACTGAAGGGCACGTTGCTGGGTCTGCAATTCATTCCTCCTTACTGCTATCCTCACATCAATCCTGCTCCCAGAGAAAAATTAATTATCTAGTTATCTAAGACACTTTAACAGCATTATGTCATGAGTGTGCCACAGTTTTAGCTCAGGCAGCCCGGCTGCTGCTGGCTCAGACAGCTGCATAAAAAAATAAACTATTCAAAGCTGCGTGGAGGGGACGCATGTTTTTCTGTGGAAGAACACAGCTCCTGCCCAATCAAACATGTACTCCTGGCTACAAACATATGGGAAGAGCCAAAGTCCGCCTCTGTAGTACTCCTGAAATCTATTTTGGGTTTCAAGTCAGACATAAAAATTACTGACAATGGTTTGCAATGGATTGCCCCTTCACAGATGTTAATATTATAGCTATACTAATAGACCTACATTAACTAAATTCCTACCTTGTTCTTTGGGTCTCCCAGGTTAAAAGCAAGCGTTCTGTACTTCTTCTTGTAATGAACATTTGTGCAGACATGCAGTGCAAACAGCTCTCTTTCAACGTTCTTGGCCACATTCTTCACAGACTCTTCATGTACGATTATGTCTGTTGACTCCATGACTCTGTTAACACATCAATCAAAAGTGAAAAGGACAACATATTCAGGCAGCTTTTTTGCAGAGATTAACTCCCCCATCTTGTGCAAATAAGCGAGTATCAAGTGGGTTTTCCAAAAACGGCCTCACAGGTAACAGAAACATTTTACTACTGTCAGCATGAGTACACAATAGACAAAACGTACTTCTAATGCACAAACCGGACCCAAACTGAATGTGCTAAAGTTCTCACATATATGTATAATGGGGATAAAATCAGGACTGTAACAAAGTCACCGTAAAGCAACCTACTTTGCTACTTCATCCTGTATCTCTCTTATTTTAAACCTTTTGGGTACATGCTACAGCAAGTAAGTAGAAAACCGCAATAAGTGAATGGCACCAGGTAGCAGTCGATGACCAAATCAAAAACATTTGTTTGGTGCTCTTAATCAAACTATGCCCTGTAATAGGAAAAAGCACTGAAATTATAGTGAAACAGAATGTGTTTGGCATGGCCAAAGTAGCTGTTCTTCATCTGCCACTGGCAAGGATACATCTTGAGAATGCAAAAGTACTTGGCTCCAGTTTAATACACAAACGCTACGGTTAGGAGGATCAATTTGAGATGCAAAATGTGATTCCTCTGGCAATTATGGATCTGCAGGCAGGGTCATGTCTATTTCAGGTTGTCTGGTAAGTAACTCTTGACTGGCATTAAAAGCTCAGTCAATGAACTGTGAAAATGTAATTTAGGTGCTGTAATGTGGCTGCCCTGTTCCCAGTTTTATTGTTGAAGCTGACGGCGGCCAGTAAATGCACCAGAGAGGTCCTGTCAATATTCTGGTTACCAAGCAGTTCAGAAAAAAGTAGATGGATACATTTAGGTTGGCACCTAATTGCAGCCACAATCTATGAGGACTGGCTGAACAAAGTCCTGAATTTCCTATTGTAGGAGTACTCACTGGCCCGAGGGCAAACACTGAAATGTTGGAACCTACTGGAAGATTAGAGTCTAAAATGATATCTGAGGGACTGCAGGTTGTGGAAATATATTTGAAGCAGTTCATGACGTGGCGACCAGCCACAGCCGCTTACCCCAGGAATCTAGGGTCTTGTTTCTTACTGAATCATGTATGGGCAATATAAGGTCTTGGGAGGCAGAGACGTTCTAGTTCCAAGGTTCAGTCCAGTACAGCTAGGCTGCAGATCTTTGTGGCTCCTAGGCAGGCTGTTTCTGTGAGTCATCTCCTGGCAGGACTCAGTGAGACTGATCTTCAGTTCAAGACAACCAGGTAGGAAACTGAAGCACACCTTCTTCTAAAGGTTCAGGCTTCTTTCCCAGCCTTTGGTGGAACAGAAAATTGAAATCCTCCTCTCAGCTTGTACGATAGTGCTTTAGAAGTCATCATTGCAAACAGAGAATCCTCACTATAATTTAATAGTAATACTTCACAAGTGGAGGGCACAATTGAGAAGCCAAGGCTCGGTCATAAGGTGCGCAGCATTCAAATTCCATATACCTAGCCAACATGCATAGGGAGTATCTTCGTTACTAAATGGTCAAAATGGTAATCATTGGGATGTCACCGTCCTGATAGCAAAAATGGGGTTGTGCAGCCACTGAGTAGATGAAGATGGGGAGAAATCCTCCACGTGCATAAGCAAAACACACCCCATTATTCCAAGACAGGTCTGTGGGCTCAGTTTGGTTTACAGGACAAGAAAGCCGGAATGTGCTTTGACAAGATGCTTGGAACTACCATCCTCGTCTTCATGCATTACACACATTAAGAGCATCACACTACACACTCAGAGCTAAGAGAAAGATCTCAATGATGGGAGACAACATAGATTTTACAAAAAGAGTTAGTAAACACCTTTGTCAGGGCTACAGCTACAATTCTTGTGTGATTCGGCTAGGAATTAGCAGCCACCAACCATAAGTATCTTGATGAGCAGGTAAGGGAAGAAATGGTTACTTACTTGTAGTCCTGTTTCTGCATTGTAGTGATCTTCATCCACCCTCCTATTCTCCCTATCAGCTGAAGTGGATGTCTCAGTGGCTGAAGAATAAAGCTTTCTGACTATAAATACTATTATCAAGTATGGCTTGGTATCGAGACATAGGAAAGGTGAATCTAGATCAGGAGCTTTATACTTCTTAAGGAGGAGAGGTGTAGCTGCCTTGGTCGCTGCAGGTATTAAAACATTTTACCTCTGCTAATTCAATCTGATGAGGTACTAATGGATATAATGGTCTAGGAGTGGAGTGTATTTGTAAGGTCTCTATGAATACTGAGACAGCTCCAAGAGAAGTCTTAAGGGGAATATTCAACTTTGCAATCCTTATGACTAAGACATCTTGGAATGTGGCGGTGTGTCTACTGGTGAAACTCTAGCCGGACATTCAGCAAAGAGGTCAGCATGTAGGATGACGATGGTGAAGTGTCTATATCCTTTCCAGACGATCTTGAGGGTGACCTCAAAGGGGATCTGTCTCTTCAGTTTCCGCAGAGGTTGCTAGTGAAGAGGCAGATGAAGATACCAGCGGAGGTCAATTCCTTAGAGAGGGAGGCCTCTTCCTGATAGGAGAAACAGAAGTTGGTCTGTCGACCATTAGCGACAGTGTTACTTGTGGAGGTAGGTGCACTGAGTCCTAAAAAGGAATTCTGAAAGACAAGGGCCCATGAACGTGAGGGGAACGCCAGACTGGCACAGGGCCGCATCAGGCCTAGACCGTACATCGGGGGAGTACTCACAGCAATTGTGACCCTGGGTTCGAACAGGGACTTTCCGGTTGTGGTGGCCCGGGGGCCGGATCGGCTGTTTGTGCTCCTTTGTCTTGGCGATACATGGTACTGGAGGACCCAGGGCGTGTGGCCCTAAACGCCGACTGGGCTCCGTCTGCACCCTGGGCTCGGCTCAGGCAGAGGCTACAAACGGGACACAAACAAACCGTGCAGCAGTCCACTTATGGCACACAGGTCCCCAGTGTGTCTCGCCAACAGCGAACTAAGAGACATCTGGAAATTCACCTTTACTGGGACTATCAGTCAGTGGATATGGGAATATAGCGTGATCTCTGGCCACTGAAAGGGGACCTTGTGCAGCTGTAGTTGTGCAGGTGACGCTCATTAGCTCCGACTGCGCATGCAGAGCACCACACAGGGATAGGTACTACTCATGTGGCACTACAGCACTGGACACCCCCCATCTGCTCGTGTGGCCTGTGGTGGTGCGGGACGTCTGTGTTGGTGCATAAGGGATCGTCAGGGCGGCTGCTACCGCTATTGTAGTTGTGTGACGTAGTGCAATAAGTTCACCATTTCTCTCCTGCCCCCAACCCGGGACCACTCCTTTGCTCTAAAACGTTGCTCCCTGATTCATAAGCTAAAGCAGGAGCCTCATGTCAGATTTTCATCATAGCGGGGTGCACAGATCGCGTAATATATTACTGGTGACTAGGGAACCTCTGATTAGAAGAACAGCAGGTGTTGTTTTGTAGGTGCCCTGACTAGGAGGGCACTATAGACCAGTACGGACCCACTGATTTTTCCCTTAGTGAACTGATCTGAAGGGCATACCTGATACTAGTGGCAGTGTATGCCCAAGCATTGCGAGCTCTCCACCTCCCTGCCGAATGCCCAAGGAGCAGCAGCTGGTCAAGGGGCACCTCCGCTCTGGCCTCCCGCCCAATCCGAGTGGACCATCACAGCCCCCTGAGAAAAACTGGGATTGTGATTCGCAGTCTCAGTCCACACAAATAGTAACAACACTGACCGAAAAGCTGGACAGTGTACTCTAACAGCAGTAGAAAAACCTGGGGCCTACTTGGAGAGCACAAGAGCATCGCTGGGAAGTAAAATGATAAAGTCACAATAGACTTCAATCATCTAAGAGCGGATCAGCGTAAATTTTCCGACAGACAACACAATACTGAGATGCAACTGGAGGAACTACCGTCAATTGCCTGGAAAAGCGCCATCAAGTTGCAGGCACTGCTCAGCCGCTTTGCGGTTCTGGAAGATAGGGTGGAAGACGCAGAAGACAGATCACACCGCAACAATGTACGCATTGGGGGCTAACCTGAATGAGTGGAGGGACAGGACATAGTGAAATACACAGAGGATTGGCTGCCTCGGGCTGACTTGTCTGCTCAGTCTGTGGTGAAAAGAGCACACCAGGTCCCTGCGAGATGACCACCAGGAGCAGCTCCTAGGCCATTTTTGATCCGTCTACTTAATTACAAGGATCGAGACATTGTACTACATAAAGCATGTTTTAAAATGGAACTCAATATGAACAGCACTGTGGTGTTGCTGTTTCCAGACTATACTGCAGCGGGTCAGAGACAGAGACACTCCTTCTTGGCAATAAAAACGCCGACTTCGTGAACTGAATGTACAATACTCACTACTTTTCTCAGTGCAATTGGGATTGGTGGATAAAGAAACCATCAGGTTTTTTGACTAAATCGTTGCACCCCACAGAGCTAGAAAGAACCTCTGGTGCTGCATGACACTGTAACCGGGGCAAGCGGAGACACACCAACAGACCCGAACATCTGGCAGCCATACCTAACTTGAAGGAAATGAAAACAGAGGTAACGCCACAAACTGCTGCCCACATTATTTGAAATCACAGTCCGGATTATTCGAGGCTTTGCCTGCTATGATGCCTCAGCTGTCCTTTACCAGGTTACACACCAATCTGGGGTGTGAGTCTGACCAGCGATCCCACGGCCCTAGGCCACTTGTGCCTCCACCAATGCTCACTGGTGGGGATGTGGATACTGTCACAGCAGCAGGGGCAGTAGCCTGCGGCCGCAGAAGCCGAATCTGCTAGTCAAGTGCGAACATAGGTGGTTGTCCCAGCAAGGCCTGGCCTGTGTACCGATACTCAAATGGGCATTATGAGCACGCAATCTTCCACCCCTCTTTCCTCCCCCCCCCAAATTTGCAAACAATGCAAATCTACCACTCTATTACTGGGTCAATTAAACAGATGCCAAATGTTGGCACATTGGTTTGGGTGGACGCCTGTTGCACAGCTGCTCCATCGTGCTTATGCATGTTACATGTTATCAGATGGTCTTTTAAAAACCTAATTGCTGAGTAAAATAGTTGTGAGTGCTGTGTTCCCAAGCATGAGAATGTACAATACAAGTGCTTCGATGCTGCGGTGGATGGGGGGTGGGTAGGCACGCAGAATAAGTCAATATAATGCTAATGTTATCTACAAAAATAGTAACATGGAATATAAGTGGCATGCAGACACCATCATGCCGTTACCTGGTCTATTCCTATCTTAGACATAGAACTGTACACATCGCCTTTTTAAAGGAGACTCATCTGACTGGTCTCAAGGTCGGGCGCCGGCGGAGCCGCTGACAGGGACAGGTTTATGCCACTGATTACTCATCGTATCTGAGGGGAGTCCTAATATAGGTGCGGGCGGGAACCCCACTAGTATTGGAAGCAGTGACAACTGACCCTTAGGGGAGTTATGTGTTCATAAAGGCGTGCCTCAATGGGGTCTCACTGGTATTGTGTGCGATGTCTGATATAGAGGCAAATGCATGGGCATTAATCGGAACATCCGCAAACACTTAGAAGGTGGAGGGTGAACTACTGCAGTTGGAAACAGACTGGGCAACTGGTCGCGGGCATGGCGTTATTGGAGGCGAAGAGAGGAAACTGGCAGACTTACTGGAGCGCCTGCGACACATTAACTATGATGCACACTCAGCTAGGGTACGTGCGCATTAAGCATGGGTTCTACGACAAGAACAGACACTCCAGCCTGTCTTGGCGCGTCGCTTGCGACAGGTCAACTACTATAAATGCAGGCAGAAATACACGCAGAATTCACTCGCCAATACAGGGCCCTCTACACGTCCAAATTTACATCTGATGACGCATTGCTTGCCGCAGCTCTCTCCCACTTAACACTCCCAGTGCTGGACCAAGCACTAGCCCTAGAACTAGACGACCTGATCACGCTCATGGAAACGATAAGAGCACTGGCGTCGGGTAAGACCCCGGGCACAGATGGTCTCCCCTCCGACTACTACAAGGTTTATACGGGTGCCCTGACAACGCACCTTCAACAGCTGTACAATACAGCACTGGATACGGGCATTCTCCCTCCTTCTATGCATGAAGCACTATTAGTACCATTGCCCAAATAGATAAAAACCCAACCGAACCAGGACCATACCGTCCGTTGGCCTTGTTAAACACAGACTACAAAATACTAGCCAGTGTACTGGCCCTGCTGATGCCACTGTTGGTGGACAAAGACCAGAATGCCTTTGTCCCATGTCCCGGCCCACAACATGTCCCTTAAACATCCACCACTTCTTTAGGGTTGCCACCTACACACTGTGCAACTGGTTGCACTCAGGTTGCACTCAGGTTGCTAGTGTTGGACCTGGAGAAAGCGTTTTACTCACTGGATTTGCCATACCTAATTGAGGTCCTTGGAAAACAGGGCATCGCAGGACGCTTCCTCTTCCTAAACCAGCTGCTGTACACGCAAACAACGGCAAGAGTGAAGTCAGGCACTTATATTTCTGAATCCATACCGATTGGTCACAGAACATGTCAGGGGTATCCTCTCTACTGTTGTTCGCCATGGCGATGGAGCCGCTGGTCAAGTTGCTTAGACAGCAGAGTACTAAATGGGGTATCCCACTAGGAGACGGTATACACACAGTATCACTGTACGCTGATGACATCATGATGTATCTTAAAGATGTCCGCACCCTCCCAGTTGTATTAATGAACACCCTGACAAACTTCGCTAACCTGGCGGGATTGAAGGTAAATTTGAGTAAGTCCTGCTTATACCCCGTCAGTCACGCACAACCGGATCCTGCACTCCGATGCAGCGACATAGGTATACCCTGGAGAACCGAAACGTTCAGATACCTTGGAATCCGCATATACCACAACCAACAAGACCTGCTGGAGGGAAATATAGGTAGAGCAATTACAGCACTGAGTTTGCAGATGACCTTCCGGCTCTCGCTCACGTTATCAGTTGCAGGCCGCATTGCAATGGAGAAGATGGTGGTGCTCCCCAGATTATTGCATCACTTCACAAACTTACCACGTCTATGTGGCCCCAAGTATATTCCGGAGATTCAAAACTGCCCAAAGGGAACTTACATGGAACGGTTCCCCATGCCGAGTGGCCCTAGCAATGCTGTACCTCCCAACTGACAGGGGGGCCTAGCGGTCCCCAATATGGAGCAGAATTATCTAGCTTCGCAGCTCCAGCGGGTGGTCGGGTGGATGGCGGGCCTGCTATTGTCTGACACTGCCACGGTAGGTCCTCCATGGTCGTTGGGGGACATGCTCCGCTTATTTCATCAGTGCATCAGACGCCGTCCACCTGATCAGCTGCTACTTTAGCATACAAAACTTACCATAGAAGCCTGTACATTACACGAGAAGTGACAACATGTGCATTGGCCCTACAGCTGCAGGGTACGCCTATCAGATATGGCCCGCTGGCAGCTGCGAGGTTGGTGAGCTAGCTCATTTCAGGGGTGCAGACACTAGGGTACCTCTACCAGGACAGGGCGCTCATCCCATTTGAGGAGCTGGCAAAGGCACATAAAATTCCACATGGTCAGTTCCTACTCTACTATTGAATCCTAGCAAAGCTGAGGGGCAGATGGGGAGACATGAGTACGGAGCACCACATACATTATACTATACAAAATTTTGACATAATGGGCGGGACAGTCACCACATTAGCTGGTTTGCAAACTCACTGCGGCTTCACACGGCGGCATCAATGACATCTGTTAAGCAGAAGTGGAAGGCAGATAAAGAGCGGCCATTTACGGAAAAGGAATGGTCCAAATACTACTTAAGTCTCACGTACATTCAGCATAACTCATGTTTCAAACTCATACAACACTACATAATCCTGAGGGCCTATCTCACTCCAGAGAGTATCAATAAACTTTATGGACAGACAGATGGGGCATGCCCCAGATGCAAATAAGTGGGGACTGATTTTTTACACATGCTATGGCACTGCACCTCCCTAAATGCATACTGGAGACGGGTCTGCGAAATACTGGGGGCGTCTACGGATTGCCAACCAGAATGCACCTGGGAGGAGTGCATACTGCACCTCTACCCTAGAGGTAAGAGACTGAGGGCAACTTCTTGTTTCCTGGACCGGAGTATGCTAACTGCAAAACGTCTACTAACCAGGAGATGGAAAAGACCAGATCCGCCGACAATACCAGCATGGACGCAATTTTTCTTAGTGGGAAACATCCTTTACGACGAAACTTTTACAACGCGGTACCATTACCACGCAGGTTTTACAACGCAAGTCGTTAAATTGACTTGCGCTGGAGGGCGCTGTAGGATAGGGAATAGTTTAATTTACTATCCAACACCTTCCCTACTATCCACGGGGACTGGAGTTGGAATAGTAAATTAAACTATTCACTATCCAGCGCCCCCCAACGCAAGTCGTTGTAACGACTTGCGTTGTAAAACCTGCGTGGTAACGGTAAAAGCACGCCTTGTACCGTCATACATCCGTTCTTAGTATGAGCTAGGTCAGAAGCTAAGGCGCTTCGTGTGCAAGACACCCGGGGCCTCCGCAAAGTGCCTATAGCGAAGCAGTGGGAGGTCATGGTGCAGGGATTATATGGGTTACTGGAGGACGGCGACAGGAACCCGAAGTCAACTACCCCCAGAACCGTCACATTAGATGCGGGCGCGCAAGCAGACATTCCAGCAAGAAGTTGATAGATTGGTAGGGCTTCCCCTCCTCTATGTATCTATAACTTGTCCCCTGAGCTCCTGGATTTGTGAAATTGCTGGGCGGGAGTAACCATGGAGTGGCATTAGCCTAGACAATACGAATGCATACATATCCCTCATAACTCCAATCAGCACAGCAGTGAAACATGGGGCTCCTACAGTAAAAGTACTGCCAACCCCCGTATTCTGTTACAGTAGAAATGTATTGTATAGGAAAGTCACACCTGTAATGCCGCTATAGCACTGTGTACATGTAGGGAGACACCAAAAGTACTGTCCGAACATAGTAGAATGCTCAGCTTTTATTGTTATTGTGATATATATTCAAATCTGTTGCACAATCTTTAACCACCAGTACTGACAAATTCAGGCTGATAGTGCCCGGCACTACTTAGCAGCAAACTCATTGAAGTTACATCACAAAGTGTGCAGTGGGTAAACAAAAACTGAAATGTATGACTGTGAGTAATGCTTGAACAACAAAACTGCTCAACCCCTTGTACAAGCATGCAAATGTTATTTAAATAATATGTAAGCAAATGCTTATTAACAAACTTCAATAAACAGCTGTTTTAAAAAAAAAAAATGAGGTGCTGGTGTTATGCCACAAAACAATTTGAGCCTTTTCCTTGGTGAAGGAATGTGTATTATGGAGGCTGCAGATGACAAAAAGGCACTCTTGACATCGATCTGGCGTACAGTGTCCCATCTAGTGCCTCGACGTTGACGGTCATTGTTGTGAAGTCTTCATCATAAACTTTATTGTCGCTCACATAGATCTTATATAGTACATCTCACAGGATAATTAGAAACATAACAATCATAATTTAAAAATACTATAGAAATAAGGGACAAAAAAATAAAACACAGAATTGCCTCCCTACCAAGACTAGGGCAGATGACCCATCTGCAGCATAATACGACATTGCTATATGGGACAGTTCCCTGACTAATCATGCAGTCCTCCATATGTACAATAGTTACTAAAACACACATACCATTCACTTTAAAATGAACAATAAAACAGGGTCCGCGACTCTGACCATTACATAAATATTTAAAAGCGAAGGGTCTAACGCCTAAAAATATACATCTCAATAAATATAATAGTAAAAAGGCATTACATAACATTAGATGAGGAATATCATACAATAAACTTAGAACGTCTAGGGCCCGATGTAGGTAAAACGCATTTACCGATTTTAAAATACCGAATCATACCGAATCGGTATTTTGAAATCGGTAAATGAAATGTAGGTAAAAGAAATCGGGAAATTACCGAATCGGTAACAATCGGTATCGGGGTACCATAACTCCAGAATCGATAGTTGCCGAATCGGTAATTACCGATTCGGCGATTACCGACTCGGCAAGTACCGAATCGGGAATTGCAATATACCCCCATGGGCCAAAAGGCCCATAGGAATGCATTGTAAATATCGAATCTGTATTTGCCGAATCGGTATAAGCCGATTCGGAAAATACCGAATCGGTAAATACCGAATCGGCAAACACGGAATCGGCGAGAGAGTAAAAGTGAAACTAATGACAACAGCCAATGAGGTGGAAGCACCCTCCCCCACCCTAGCAGGGAGTGGCCACCCAGGCAGGTGCAACTCATCAGAACTTTCTGGAGAGGCAGCCTGAGCTGAGCATTCAGAGTGAGCAGCAGTGGTAGCAGTATCCTGAACTGTGTGGAAATGGAAAGCAGCTCTGAGAGCCAGAAGGCTGAGCGCAAGCACAAGGCCAAGTTCAGCACCAAGGAGCTGCAAGTGTTGGTGGAGGAGGTGGTGAGGGTACACAGGCAGCTGTTTGGGAGGCTGTCCCTCACAGTCCCAGAGAGCATCAAGAGAAACCTGTGGATTGCAATTGCTGGGAGGGTGAACGCAGTTGGTGTCACCCACAGGAGCCTGGACGACCTCAAGAAGAGGTTTTACGACATTCGCAGCATCACAAAGAGGAAACTGGCCGAGCTGCACAAGCAGGCAGGACTAACAGGTGGAGGCAGGAACCCGGCGCCACCCCTCACTGACCTTGAGGAACTTGTGTCCACGACAATTGAGAGAGAGAGTGTGGTGGGAGTTGGGGACCTCGACAGCTCATCCAGAGCCACAGCTAAAGGTAAGAAGCATGCGCAGCATGACACACCCTACCAGACACCTCCCCTTTAGCCCCAATGCACAGCCAAACCCCAGCCCAGTACTGCTTGCAACATACATGAGCAATGCATCATGGAAAATGTAGTCAGCTTTATGTAGTAACAAATGCCAGTGCACATTCTAATGAAATGCACCTAGAAAATGAATCAGAGTATTGAAAATGAGATGTGCAATGTTTTTATTGTAGTGACTGTAAGACATTAGCACTCAGTTCACAAATGCTTCTTTATACCTAGGGGCAACATCAGGCAGTGGAGCAGCAGCTACACAAGCTCCAGCTCCAGCAGCATCAGACAGTGCGGTGGCAGGGCAAAGCAGCATTGTACCATCACAGGAGGAGGAGGAGGAGGAGAACAGCAGTGCCGTGTGCAATGAGGATGACACAGGACATACCCTCTCATTTCCCCACTCCCCCCTACTGTCACTAACGCCCACATTGCAGTTTTCACCGGAAAATTCACCAACACAGACTCGCCCACCACCTGCCACATCTCCTGCCAGGAGGATCACCGTTGCACCTTTGACCATCATGGAGGGAGCAGCGGCTCAGGCTCCAGCACCCACCCCTGCAACACCCGTGGCACAACAGCCCACAGAGCAGGCCAGCAGCAATCAGCGCAGGCCACGCACATCCAGCCCTGCTTTACCAGCACGGGAGGGCAGTGTATTTCAAGGGCTGGAGGGGAGTATGGTCCGGATCCAAAGGATGCAGGCCAAGTCGATCCTGGCTTGCCATTGCCAATTGCGGGAGCACAACCTGCACATGGGGTAGATGACAAAGGGGTTTAATAGTTTTGTTGAGAGCAACAAGGAAATTGCTACTGGACTGGGGCGCATGACTACTGCCATTAGCCAGCTATGCAGTAAGATGGAGGAGCACGAGCACTGTAGGCGCAGGGATGCCCGCCTGCAAAACCGGTCACTCAACCGCCTTGCTGTAGCTACCGCCCAGCTATGCCGCCGAGGGGCTAACATGGAGGACTGCCTCACCAAGAACACTGCTGAGGTGACCAGGGGCATCTCCCGCATCACCACTGCCATGGAGGCACTAATTATATCAAACACGGTGGTGAACCCTGCCCTGGACGTGGGCGAGGCTGGGGACAGCAGCAGCCGCAGCAGCCCGGCCAGCGCTGTATCTGAGCCGCGCAGGAGCAGCAGGCGCTCCGCTGAGGCAGCAGGACACACAGAAGGGGGTGAGCCACATCCAAGTGGGTCAGCTAAGCGCAGCAAGAAGTAAGACTGCCAGGGTGGGTGAGGCAAACCGGACTATTTACAATCCCCACATATTCTGTTTTTGTTAAATGTGTTGCACATCAGTGCAGTTACGTTGTGCCAACATTAGTAAAATTTTCTAATTTCAACATCCATACACGTGTCTGTGCATCTGTACTCACTCAGAAATAGTTGGCTGTTATCTCCTCACGTCTGTACCTCCCGTCACTTGGTGTAGACACTCCAGCAGGTTGTGTTAGTGGCATAGCTATGTCATCGTCTGGGTCCTCGTAGTCAGACAACTGTACCTCTGTGCCCTTCTTGACCGCAAGGTTGTGCAACATTGCAGATACAGCAATTATCTTGCAGGAGGTGATGGGGGTATATTGTCTGGCACCTCCGGTCTTGTGCAGGCATCTGAACCTGCTTTTCCAGATGCCGAAGGTCCGTTCAACTACATTCCTTGTGCTTTTGTGCGCACGGTTATACCTCCTTTGGCTCGGTGTTGAGGGGTTGAGGTAGGGGGTGAGAATGAATGAGCGGAGGGCATATGCACTGTCGCCTAGAAGAGAATGGGGTAACATTACTCACATGCATACATGTACTTCACACTGCTATTTAGGTTATGGGGGTCTGACACTGTGTCTTACCTAGGGTGTATCCTTCACCGAATTCCCCTGCCGTCAGCCGTGCATAAATGCCGCTTTTCTGAAAGATATAGGAGTAATGGGTACTCCCTGGAAATTTTGCTACCACGTCAGTGATGACACACTTGGCATTACAAATCACCTGCACATTTATGGTGTGCGTTGACTTCCGATTACGGTATATGTATTCCGTGTCAGCAGGGGGACAAATCGGAATGTGTGTGCCATCTATGCAGCCAATGATGTGGGGGAATCCTGCCATCTGGTAGAAGTCTGCTTTTGTCTGTACCAGTTCTGCTTGGGTTGCAGGGAAGGAAATGTATTGGTCCATCCTTTCGATCATGGCGTCTAGGAACTTGTGGAAGAACCGGGACAGGCAGCTCTGGCTCACCCCTCCTACCGTAGCTACTGCACTTTGAAAGCTGCCAGACGCAAGCAGGTGTATGCTGCATAGCACCTGCACGTGCACTGGGATTGCGTGTGCCCTTGGGGTGGGGTGCTGCAACAGGTGTGTGAGGTCCCTAATGAGCTCTGAGATGGTCTCTGGGTCCAGCCTGTACCTCTGTAGGATCTCTGCATCTGTCTGCATGGACAGGGTGATACGCTCTCTATACACCTGCTCCTGTCTCAGCCATTCCCTCTCTCCATCCTGCTGTAGCCGTAGCCGTCTTGCTATGACATAGAAAGCTGCCATGGTGCAAGCAGAAATGCATTTTGGGTCCTTTTTTATAGGTTGCACCTGGTTACCACCTGATTCAAATCTATGGTAAATACCGAATCTTAAAGACCGATTTAGACGCAAAATCGGTATTTCAGAGCTTTCCTACATCTCAATCTTCAGTAGAATTGGTATTCTACCGAATCGGTAATGTTAACGATTCGATAACATTACCGATTCGGAAATTTTCCCGATTCTGTTTTTTCCGAATCGGTATTGTACCGAATCGGTGATTTTTCCGATTCAGTAATTTTTTACCGATTCTGTTTGGTTACCGATTCGGTATGTTTTCCGATTTGGTTTAATTTCCGATTCGGTATAGTTCCGACACGGTAACTTTTCCGATTCGGAATTTTAACCGATTCGGGCGTTTTTGGGACTCCTGCATCCCGAAACATCAATACCGGTCGGTAACGGCCGAAAATACCGATTTTCGACCGTTACCGACCGACCTACATCGGGCCCCTAATCCATAGAGCCATCAGAAATTTTGCTAAACTGAACACTACAACTCTCATTGTGTCAGCGCTAAGAATTCTGGGCACTTTAAGATGGTGTCTGTAACCAATACACCTACCTTGAGGGACAATCCACTTGGACCTCAAATTTTTGTAGTAAGGGCAGAAGAGTAATAAATGAACCTGGGATTCAGGTCCTCCTTCGCATGCTGGACAGAGATCATTAAGTGGGTCTTGGGTTCGCCATCTACAGCAGAACACCCTACTGGGGAGTGTCCTGCATCTAAAATGAATAACCAGTTTTTGGCCCATAGCTGGATCAATCTCATCAATAGTATGTTCATATTGGGGTAAGATTTAAAATCTATGAACACAAGAGCAAGCCAGCCCGTAGATCTAGTCACACTTTCCACCCAAATTATTTATCAGTAGATTTCTTTCTCCCTGCTTCTGGATATCTGAGACATCATCTCCAGATCGGTCCAATATGTTCCCAACTCCAGTTTTCTCAGTAGTGCCCTAAGGCAACATAACCCAGGAATTTTACTAACACATGGTGATAGTATAAGATCCATGAGTCCCACACTGTAGGGAGCAAGTGCTTCAGCAGACCACAGCCGATGCCAAAACATTAGAAGCCTATATTCTATTTTGTGTACAATCTTCCTTTGGGCCAGAACTAGGAAAACGGGGGTTGATGGGGGTGCTTGCCCGAAGACTGAGTAAAGATCTTAAAAAGTGATGCTCAATCACAAATAACCTGTCAATGTTTCCACATCCCCACAGTCCTGCACCATACATAACTGAATCCAAGGCCTTTGTATTAAAAATTTCAAGTGCTGGGTCCACTTTTCTAGTCACAGTTCTTCTATAGATCTTTATTATATGTGAAGTTTGCTGGATACGTGAGAGATGTGCGTTCGCAAGATGTGGAGCCCAATTCAAATTTGGGGTAAGCTGTATACCTAAATTATAGAAAGTGTAGACCAATTCGACTGGGTTCTCGAAGCGTGGAGATACTCCTCCGGGAGTCGATTCCTAGCGCTATATAAACCCGCAATTAAATTAAATTAAATTAAATTCTCCCCAACAAACATGAGTCTCTTAGATGGCTTCAAAACATTATTGGAGAAGACCTAATAATTTGTCTTTGCATCACTTAGCTCCAATGCTCGCTCATCACAAATGGAATAAAAATCATTCAGCAGCTGTTGGAGCCCTTAAGAAGATTTTGATAAAAGTAGAGCACCGTTGGCGAAGAGAAGAGACGGGTCGGAGCCCTTCTCTCCCTGACTTTTGGGGTATCGCACCCATCTCTGTCAAGATATCCCGCTACTGCGTAAATGAATAGTGAAAACAGAGTAGCTGCAAAAACTCATACCTATCTGATTTCACACCTGATCTTAAAGGACTCTGTTTGCTGCGCCTTCTCTCCACACCTGACCTGGGCCATAATATCTGCATGTATTCTCAGGATATCCAATACATTTGCTGGGATCCCCATTTCAGCTAATACCGCCCAAAGTTTGACCCTAGGCACTGAGTCTAAAGCTGTTCACAAATCTATGAACACTACAAACAATTTCCCCCCATTCACAATCACTTCTTTCCAATAGATGCAAATACAATGAAAAACCTGATTCAGGGTACTAATATAAGTGCAAAACCCTGCTTGAAAATCGAACAAGGTATTTCCTTCTTTGATCCACTCTTGAAGACAGGCTAATATTTGTTTACAAAATATTTTCTGCAAGGAATCTATAAAACTAATAGGTCTATAGCTTCCAGGATTTGCCCTATCACCCTTCTTCAAAATTGGTATAATCTTCACCAGTTACCAGGAGTGGGAATCTCCAAGGCCAAAAGGATGGCATAAGGTTAATATAAGCACACCGCACTTCTGGGTCTTCCCTGTACAAGTCGTTCAGGATCCTATTCGGGCCTGGAGCTTTGTCTGGGATACATGTGCTAATAGCTGCATAGGTCTCTTTGGGGAGAATACAAGGGCATCTGATTTACTGGGTGGGGGCTTTTCCAAAGGGCTATAATTTTACTCATCCCGCCATTTCCACATGAATACAACTCACCAAAGTGATTCACCAATCATGAGGTTGAACATTAAATTCAAGGACAGCCTTTTGGCCTTTCAGACGTAATGTACTTGTTATCTTTTTCTACCAGGGCTTTGTGAAGGGTGAACCAAACCAAACATTCCCATTGCCTCTTGGCATGATCCAGTGTCAGTCTGTCCCTGATGCAGAAACTCCCTAAGCGCGCTCGCCCGAGGCCTATCATTGCTAGACTTCTCAACTTCCATGACCGGGATGTCATCCTGAAGCAGGCCCGAGCCAAGGAGCCGTTGCTATTTGATAACACACGTATATTGATCTTCCCAGAGTACACGCGACAGGTGCAACAGCAGCGGCAGTCCTTTCTGGTGGCCAAGGCCCGCCTTCGAGAGCTCAAACTCCCCTATGCCTTGCTGTATCCGGCGCGGCTGCATGTGGTGTACCAGTCTCGTGGGGACAAAGGTGCTGTTTCCAGCGCTTTGGATTTGTCCATGTCTTCCACGCGGGGTTTATTAGGGGGTCCCGGGGGGTCGCTATTTTAATACATTGCAGAGTTGCGTACACACGTTAAGTCATGGGGGGATATACAGGGCAGATATTTGTTTGTGCAGGGTACGGTGGGGGGAGATACTTTGGTCCTGGGGAGCGTTTATGTCCCCCCGCCTTTGTCCTGGAGTCTTGCTGAGAAACTTATAACCATATGGGAAGATGTACCTGAGGGTTTGTCGGTTGTGGGTGGCGACTGGAACGACGTACTGGATATGGCCAGGGATCGATGGAAGTCGGGGGTCATTTGGAGGTCAGACAACTCACCAAGTTATGTTTCCTAGTGACGGGTCTCGACAGGGTCGACCCCTGGCGTAGGCTACATGACACAATGCAGGGATACACCTATTTTTCGGCGGTCCGCGGCTCCTTCCCCCACCTGGACTACTTATTTGTTCAAAGGGCATTTGATCATAGAGTGGTGGCAGCTGACATTCTCCCACGGGGGCTATCGGATCCCTCACCAGTGGCTCTCACTATATGGGCCGGTGGGGCCTGTGGACCCTTCCGGTGGCGTCTTTCAATCTGGCATCTCCAGAAGGAGGATTACAGGGAACAGCTGGAGGAGGCTATAGACCAATACCTGACGATTAACATTGTCTCGGTTCAGGGGGCGGCTACCTTATGGGAGGCAATGAAGCCCACGATTCGCAAGGTGGATTTGGGTGGCTTCTCGTAAATTACGCAGAGAGGCTCTGGTATGGGCAGAGGCCGCTATCCTTGAGTTAGAGGTGCATGGGATGGAGAAGGGAGGGAGACAAGCTTGATGGCAATTGCTGCTAGCGCAGTAGGAATAATCTCATATTCTTATAAATGAGGCTTGTCAGGCGTGGCTGGTTACGCGCAGCAGGGTATATCAGTGGGGCGATAAATCGGGTAAGCTGTTGCATAGGCTGTGTCAGGGGACACTTCGCCCCCAGGCTCTTCCGGGCATTACGGGGCAGGACGGGCTACCCTTTTCGGATGTGTCGGCAATTGCTGGGAGCTTTGCTGAATACTATGCAGCCCTGTATGTGCCCACGGAATGCCTATCTGCGGAGGTCATTGTTCGCTTTTTGGATGACCTCCCGCCTAAAGCGCTCTCGGATGCCGTGCGAGAGGAGTTGGAAAGCCCACTCACCGAGGAGGAATTTGGGGCGGCCTTGGGGGACCTGAGCCCTGGCCCACATGGCTTCCCCTAGCAAATTTTTCAAAAAATATTTCCCGCAAATGGGGCCTCACTATTTCAGGGTAGTGGAGGAGGACCGGGGGAGACTACCCGAGGACTGGATGCACGCGGAGGTAGTAGTCATAAGCCCGGCAGACAACCCGAACACCATACCTCATACCGTTCCATCTCCCCCCTGAACATCAAGGCAAAGATATTGGCCAAGGCCTTGGCCAATTGGCTCCGAGCACATATAGCCTCGCTCGTACATCCGGATCAGGCTTGGTTCATGCCCCATCGGGCGACCAGCTACAATATTCGACGGGCTCATACTGCGGTAGCTAAGATTCAGGGTCTGGGGGTACGGGCAGCGCTTCTGCTGGCAGATATGGATAGGGCCTTTGACTTTTTGAGCTGGGTTTATTTATTTGCCCTCTTGCGATGACTTAATTTTTGACCCCGATTTTTGTCATATTTAACCCTGCTATTCACTGACTTAACGGCGTCGGTGCGGGTAGCGGGCTTTGTTTCTTCTACATTTCCCATCCGGCGGAGCACCAGGCAGGCGTGTCCACTATCCCCTAACTTATTTGCCATAGCAAGGGAGCCGCTTGCTGCTTGGGAGAGAATGGATGCACAGGTCTCCGGCGTTAAGTGGGCGTATGGATTGTCTGATCGTATAGCTCTGTATGCTGATGATGTGCTATTTTTTCTCACTAATTTAGATAAGACAGGCCCTCGGTTGCTGCGAATAATGCAGATCTTCGGGGAAACCTCAGGATTATATATGTACCCTCAGAAGTCCACCCTGTGGGTCCTGGGTGAAAGGGCCGTGCTTGTTCCTGGGCTTCATCAGTGCAGGTGGTCCATGGGGGAATGAAGAATCTGGGGGTCTATTTGTCTGACTCCCCTGTCACGGCAAGGGATCGTAATCTGTCACCCGTATAGGACCGAGTGCTGGCGGATCTTAAGACCTGGTCCCATATGCCCTTATCAATTTATGGCCGGTCAGCCATATTTAAAATGGTTTCACTCCTGCACCTTTTGTAATTACAGAATCATCCCTTCCCGACCACCCCACGGTGGTTTCGCCAAGTGAATGCGGCCTTTAGTCAATTCCTCTTGGATGGTGGGGCTGCTAGGGTGGCACTACAGACCTGTTTTCAATCTACGTATTGCGGGGGACTGGCAACCTCGGATATCTGGGCATAATATATGGCTTTGCACCTACTCGTCTTAAATGAGAGGTGGTATGGGGACAGGTCGGACCCGGCTTATGCCGTTGAGCGACGATGTATGGGGGACCACACGCTACATACGATTCTTTACTCTGCCTCGCTGAAACGCTCGTTACCGTCTGCCACACAAATTGTCTTTCAAATCTGGAGACAGGTGCTTCGGAGGATGGGTTGGTGGAATAGGCTGACTCGGAAAACCCTACTCTGGCACAACGGTCATTTTCCGCAATTGGCGTCCCTACAAGGGTTCCGCGACTGGGATAATATTGGGGTTTCTACCTTGGGTGACGTTATGCGGGGTATGATTCTAAAATCGTTTCAAGACATCCAGAAAGATTTTCAGATGCCGAAGACTCAATTCTTTAAGTACCTACAGTTTAGGCATGCTCTCTCTCCCAGCCTGGAGGGCTTGGGGTCCCTGTCGGAGTTCAGCCCAGTAGAAGCTAAAGTGTTTATGGGGGACCTAAATGACCACAAAATCTCTAAAATTTACCAGTCTCTGGTCACACACTGTTCCCCCTCATTGCAGCACTTAAGGGAGGCCTGGGAGGGAGATGTGGGTCAGATGGAAGAGGAAGATTGGACAGAGGCTCTGGCGTCTCAGCGAGGGGCAGCCATTGCAACAAGTTTACGGCTTATTCAATTCAAGTATCTTCATAGAGTTTGTGTTACATCTTGCATTTCTCTTTTACTTGCATTGCCCTTTTAATATTAGAAATTGTATTCATTCAATTAGTGGCACATGCCATTCTGTTTATGTGACATCATTTAGAATCTGAAAAAAACATTCAGCTCAGCTCCTTGGCCTGGATGGATGTACTGAGCTCTATTATAAATAAACTGAGCTTTCTTTAAGAAATCATTTCTGCTTCTGGATCTTTATAGTTTATTATACCAGGGTCAGGCTCTGGAGGGCGGGCTTGGTGGCCTCACCACTATAATCATGAGGATGGGACCCTGCACATACAATCTAGCACTGTAAAGCATTGGCGAGGTTTTGGAGAGGGGTACTGGCTAGTCTCTCTGAGGTGCTGGGGTGGGAGCTCCCCAGTTTGCTGAAGCTAGTCCTTCTTCATGTGATGGAAGGAATTGGGGGCAATATCTACAAGCTTTATCTCATGCGCCTAGGTTTTACCCTGGCGAAGAGGGGAGAAGCTAGGGCCTGGAAGGCAGTGGTCTCCTCTCACTTTCCCCATGGAAAAATGGTCTAGACTTTTGCATGGGCCTGGAAATCCTGGTGTTTGAGGCCAGGGGATGTCCCCCTAAGCATTACAAGATATGGAGCCGTTGGGCAGATTATCGGGGCCTGGAATTAGAGCCGCCCCAAGGAGATTGGGGTAGAGATCCAGGGTGACCTCCGTATTTGCAGCTGTTTGTTTTTCCTTTATTGTGCTGGTTTGTTTCGTGATTCATTCATGGTCCTTGGGCGGGATAGATGTCCCTGGTGGAAGATGTTTTATGTTGTACAATGGCAGCTGTGTAAGAGATATGTTGCTCCGGAATTTATGGCAGTGTGGGGGGTGGGGGGTTGTATTAAGGGTTGATTTTATTTGTATTGCCCTTTATTTTCTCCTTATTTTCATGAAAAAGGGTCAAATTCAATTTCTGTATCTTGTATGCGGCAGGTGTCTCTGGGGCTCCGAGATCTGCATTGTTAGTGATCTTTTGGTAAATAAAATCTGTTTTCAAATAAACAGATCCTTGATTGGGACCTCACTACCAAACATTGGACAGAGGGCAAAACTGGGAATCTGATGATTCCCAGAAGACGGTCCCACCTGTCGATGCACCCCCCCTTACACTGCCTGCACCCTCTTCCTGAAGTCCATCCCATAGTCCAACAGTCCCACTGACCATGTATCCCCATAAAAGTCAAAATTCTATTCAAGAGAGTCTCATCGGGGGTTACACGATACTTAATTGCAACAGATGTGTTAGCGATAAGGATTGCACAGGAATCTATAGCCATCAGGCCACCTACTATGTTTCTATGGGCAAAGCATAGTTTCAACTTGGGAAAGATCATCCCTTATAATGGAATAGCAATGTTGAGTCTCCCTAAACCAGTATGTGGCCTTGTTTTTAAGTGAATCTTGATCTTCCCTTAACGCAGTGGTTAGCTTGGAGACCTGCATGAGGAAAATTGCCGCTTCCTTTGTCTGGGCACGGTTTTTAAAATAATAACCATTTTGACCACTCCCGTAGTGTGAGGTTGTACAAATCTTGTGTCATGGAGCTTACCCTCATCTATCACCACTTCTCCTCTTTCAATCCCTCTTCCGAGGCCTCTGCCCCGTGAAACATTTGGGAAGACAAGAGACCTATACTTTGCTCAAACATGGCCACATGTTAAATAGGGAGAAGAGCACTGGTGGGGCCAGACAGGGACAGGGGCAGGGGGAGTCCAGTGACTATTGTAAGGAGTCGGCTAACATACATGCATCCTAGGTATTGTAGGGAAGCAGCCTGCTAGCCATTATCATGCAGCGACATCTGTCTGCTACTACCTTTGCTTGGTTTTCTGTACCAGGTCTTTGGCTACCCTTTCCTCCAGATCCTCTATTAATTTTTACAAGTTCTCTCCCTCCCCCTTAATCCCTTTGTAGTAACTCTCCACATGATGATAAGTTCAATATCTTCTTTATTCAGATAAAGATAGTAGCAAGGTAAAAAAGGGTGCTGCCAGCTGCAAGTGCAACTCAAGTATGACAGCTCTCTACAGAATGTACAATAGATTCCACATAACTACATTCTACATTCTACATCCTACATTCTATTCTACTACAATACTAAATACCAAGTTACCACACATCTCCCTTCTCAATAAAAAATTAAGAAAGAAGGAAATGTGATGTGCTACAAACTTAACATTCTTCCTTTTACATACAAACATATTCTTGTAAACATTTAGGTGTAATCACCTTTCTTCCACTCTTGGTGAAAACTTGTTGTTCCCTGCTGTTATTCACGGAACAATTCTCTAATACAGATTCTTGTGAAGATGGATCAGAACTAACCTCAAGATCCAGATCCACATGATCTGCAACACCTGAAGCATTATCATCCATAACAACATTATCATAAGAATGGTCCAAAGGTTGAACACAACTCCAATCCGAAGTGTTAACCGGACTCAACCACCAGAAATCATCTAACTCACCAAAACCATCACCCCCATTTCCCTCCTTGAAATTGCTTTGTTGTTCACACGATCTGGCAAAGGCAATCTTACTCATGTGAGGGATGCTACCGTCATCTAACATGACTGTATCGCGCATTACCTTAGTGATTGTTCTGGGATCAGAAAATCGTGGTGAAGTTTTCCAACCTTCTTCGATAACTTAACTCTAACTAATTGACCAATTTCAACATGTCTTTCCTTGGTTCCATGTTTTTTGTCATATTAAATCTTGCTTTTATTTTGAGACTTAAAAATATTTTCTCTTACAACTTTTGCATTCCAACTATACTTCTTACTTCTGCCCATCCACACTGGATTTATTTTACAATAAGGAAATCTGCCTCTCATTAATCCAAAAGGACTTTCACCACACGTATCATGTAAAGTTATTCTTTATGACCACAACATTTTGTCTAATTCACAGCGCCAATCCTTTCCACATCTGTTGGCTAACTGTAATGTTCCTTTAATTACCCTGTTCACTCTTTCCACAACAGTTACCTTGAGGATGATATAAGGCAGAAAACTTTTGTTTAACACCAGTAGATTCTAAAAATCCTTTCATGGCATCAGATTTAAACTGTACCCCATTGTGAGTCAAAATACATGCAGGGAGATCTTCTCTGATGAAGCATTCATCCAAAAATCTGATAACTGTTAGAGTGTTAATTTTATCCACAACTTTCAATTCTATCCACCTAGAGAATAAATCTATTAGAACTAAAATATATTTCAAGGAAACATCTTGCCACGTTAATGGTCTCATAATGTCTAACGCTACCTCTTCCCATGGTAATTTGGGACAGCTCAACGAGGACATTAGTGGATTTAGCGTTTTCTGACTTTTATCTGAACATTCACGACTGAAACAATCTTTTACCGACCTTTCAATTTCCAAATCAATCCCTGGCCACCAATACAAAGCTTTAATGTTTTTTTTGATCCTGGATATACCTGGATGTCCCTCGTGTCCTAAAGTAATGATTTTTGAACGAACACCCTTTGGGGGAATTAGCTTATCGCCACGGCAAACAAATGTGGATCCATACTCAATTAATTTCTAACTTCCCAAAATGGTTTGAATTGGGGATCACTTTTCACTTGAGTGTGCCATCCATTAGTAATTTTCTCTTTGACACCTTCTAGCACCAAATCTTTTGTACGTTCAGTCTCCCATTCATCTTTTGACAAGGCTTGTGAATCAGAAAATACACCAGCCACACAACACTCATTCCAAGAGTTATGTTCAAGTTCTCTCAAAGGCAAAGATAATCTACTTAAGGAATCAGCCACAACATTTTTGACTCCTGGCACATACTCAATTGTATACACAAAATCTTGAAGTCGCATGGACAATCTGGCAATCCTGGCTGACGCTCTGCATAGACCTTCAGTAGTTAACAGCTTTGTCAAAGGTTTATGATCAGAACGGAGAATAAACTCCTTGCCCCAAATAAATTTGCGAAAATGTTCCATTGCCCACACACAGGCTAGAGTTTCACGTTTGAGTGACATAATATTTTTCCTCACAAGGTCATAAGGAACGTGAAGCAAATGCAATTACTACTTCTACACCTTGTTTGGACATCTGAGAGAGAACGCCCCCTAAACCAGTTCCACTGGCATCTGTGGTAAAGAAAGTTTCCGCAGAGGGATCGAAGCCTTGTAACATTGGAGCATTGCAAATTGCCACTTTAATGTCGCGAATTGCTTTCTTACAACTCTCACTCCACACAAATGGTGATTTGTTCTTCATCAAAGCTCTCATCTTACCGTTTTTTGTGAAAATTGGTTTACAAATTTAGCATAAAATTCTGCCAAACCCAAAAACGATCTGAGATCATCTTTGGATTTCGGATCAGGTGAATTAACAATTGCCTCCACAAGTTTTGCTTTGGTTTGATACCACCATCACATATCTCATGCCCAAGATATGTAACAGATTTTTCTGAAAATTTACATTTACTCAATTCAGCAACCAATCCAGTATCCAAAAGGATTTTGAGTACTTCTCTAAGCACCATGTCATGATGAGACTTGCTCTTCCCCATTATTCAAATGTCATCCTGGAAGAAAATTACCTCCTGCATCTGACCAAATAACCTAGACATTAATCTCTGAAAGACAGCCGCTGCCGAGGCTAACCCGAACGGCATTCGTTTGAATCTGTAAAACCTAAAAGGTGTACAAAATGATGTGAAATGTCTACTGTCAGGGTCTAGGGCTATCTGGTGATATGCTGCCGAAAGGTCTAAGGTAGAAAACCACTTAGCCTCTCTAGTTAAAGATAAAATTTCGTCAATTCGGGGAAGTGGGTATTGATCAATTAATATTTGACTGTTCAAATACCTCAAATCCACACACAAGCGGGCTTTTCCGTTGGCCTTGCGTGCGACGACCAACGGAGAAACCCCCTCTGCGGCTTCTACAGTCTCAATTACCTTGGAGTTTAACAATTTGTCTAGTTCAGATTTAACTTCATCCCTTATGATCATTGGAATATTCCTTGGTTTGTGGATCCTAGGAACTGCACCCTCCTTTAATCGGATATGATGGGTAAAGCCTTTTAACCTTCCCATTCCTTCAGAAAAGACAGTAGGAAACCCATTAAGCACCCACTTTTTTGTGTCCTCACCTTCACAGGAAACCAAAACCTGTTCCTTGCTGTTCGGATCCAAAATTATATCTAAGCTTTTCTAGGCCTTCCTTCCCAAAACGGATGGCCCATCTTTCGAAACATATAATTTGCAGGTGGCATGTCTTCCTTTAAATCTAAAGACTAATACTCTAAAACCCACAATATAAATTCTTTCACCCGTGTAACTTTCTGGAGCGATTTCGGGAGGTTCTAATCCCCCTCCAATTTTGGACACGAACTGTTCATCCCAAACGTGCTGAGCAATGATAGTGAATGGGGAACCCGAATCAGCAGCCAATTGGGTAAGAACTCCTCCTAAAGAAACTTGGCACAAGGGTTTATCTGATGATCCTGAAATAGTCAATACAACTTTTTTCTTTGGAACCAATTGCACTTGAACACCTTCATCACTGGATGAAGAGCTGCCTTCTGGTTCCGTTTCTTGAATGCATGCAACCTTACTTTTGTAATTTTTATACATTTACCTTCTGCACACCTTAGCAAAATGTCCTACAATTCCACATACTAAGCATTTTGTAGTTTTAGCAGGACATTTTGGATAATGAGCAGAATGTGAATGACTGCCACATCTATAGCAAACTAACTCTGAAAACTTTTTTGTTTCTATGTTATCCCTTTTAAATCCTGCTTTCATATCTCTATTACCTTAATAATTGCTTTTGCTATCTAAGATTTTGTTAACTACTTCTACATCCTTTCTTTCATTAGCTAAGGATGCTTTCACACATCTTTCAGACATTTCGGCTTTTTAACCATCGCGATAATTTTTTTCAATGAACTATCGCCTTCAACCCATAGTTTATGCTGAATAGATTTGTTTTTTGCATACATCACCACTTGATCACGCACAAATTCATCGTGAAGCTGAGCAAATCTACATTTGATAGCTAACTTTTTCAATGCAGCCACATAATCGTCAATAGATTAATTTCTTTCTTGCTTCCATTGAAAAAATGCGTGTCTAGTAACAGCAATACAAACACTTGGCGAAAAATGGTCGTCTAAATCTAGTAATGCTGCTTTGAAAACATCAATGTCTCTACTATATCTATCTTGTTTGTGTTGATTATAAATCTGCAATCCTTCCGGACGCAAACCTAATAAAAGAATTCTCTTTTTTCTTTCTGGTGAAAATGACCCTCCAACATCTTCTATGTTAGCAATGAAGTTGAGGAAATATTCTTTCCAATCCAACCATGCAATTGGTGGATCACCTGCCACAGTCATACATTCTCTTGAAAACATTAAGTTCATGCCTTGTGGTGTTTCTTTAGATGAACTGTCACTTGAAGAAGAAGGCATGTGGATAAGAAGAAAAAAAAAATAATTGCACGAAAAAGGATAAAATATAAGGGATGGTACTTGAAATTAACTTTGAAGGTATACCACTGAAGATTTTTAAATGAGACTTGCACCTTACAATTTATCACGTGTGTCTCAATTTAGTTCAAGATATTCCTTGAAAACGATTCTTGAAAAAATATATATATATACGCAGGGCAGCACCCTTGCACGATCTAAAAGATTCCGTAGATAGAGTTAATTACAATAAATAAATACTGTTTGTCCTCCAAATGCGTTGTCTCCTTCCGTGGTCTACTCTCCGTTGTAAGTAAATATTGCTGATCGATCACAAGATGGCTGCTTGCGTGACCTTACGTTGCGTGCCCTTACGTTGGTTCATGCGTACCACGCAGCGCACGGCAAACTCCAAGGACGACGTAGACACTGGCAAAGTGTTACAGGGAGCGCGCGCACGGACAATGCTCCATCTTTTAGAGGTGAGTTATCTATAACGAAGGTAGTTCCGTTAGAGGCACGGGACAGTTTTTGTAAAATGCAACGTGGACTTTAGTTGTTTAACGCTGACAACGAGACATAAGCTGACAAAGAGGAAAAAAAATGCGCTCACCACAGTCTTTTGACGAATTTTAAATCCTTGGCCAGAAACGATGAATAAGAGATAGAGTAGAACAAAATCAGAATTCCTTAGCACGCTACATCGATGGCAAAATCCAAAAATCTTTAAGATATCAATCCTAATCCCACGACGTCGCCAAAACTGTAGTAACTCTCAACACGATGATAAGTTCAATATCTTCTTTATTCAGCTAAAGATAGTAGCAAGGTAAAAAGGGTGCTGCCAGCTGCAAGTGCAAACCAAGTATGACAGCTCTCTACAGAATGTACAATATATTCCACATAACTACATTCTACATTCTACATCCTACATTCTATTCTACTACAATACTAAATACTAAGTTACCACACCCTTAATTGTACCCCTTAGACTTTGGAGTGGGGACAAAACTTCCTTGTTGGAGACAAACGACAGTGCCATATTTTGCCCCTCTGCTCCATTGTCCGCCATAAATAGGGCGGCATACCTATTGTGGCATTCAAGCTGGTCAACCACCTGGGCATCATGAGACTGCGCAGAAATACAAAGGTGTGGCTCTTCCCCCCCTCCTTTACTACCAGTGCCTCCTGCGAGGTTTACTAGAGATTAGTGGTATGCGCTTACCAGTTTTCTTTTTAGGAGGGGGAACAGGTAAAGCCTCGGTGAGTTTGGGATAAGGGCATTTGAGGCATTGAGTGTTGGGGAAATTGGGGGGGTTTACAATTTCTTGACGGAGTATCTATCATATCCATGGCAGTGTTACCATTTGCTCTGGTGGACAATCTTTTGGCATATGAATTCCCAAGGGCCCCGTCCTGGGATTTCTTGGCATTCGGATAACAGAGTATCTATCATATCCATGACATTGTTACCATTTGCTCCGTGACCCCGTCCTTGGCTTTCTTTTTACCCATTACAGCAGGAAATACATTTTGGCGCTCACAATACTGTGAATTCAAGGAAAATCACAAAGTCCAAGAAGGAAGCCAGTGCCAGCCAAGGGGGTGCCCAATCCAAATATCAGGTCAGAAAGTCATTACAAAACAGCGTAGTGCAAAAACACTTGATGGAATGAACTAGAACAGCCCTTTTGAGGGAGCGATATGGCTAAGAGACAAAAACAAGAGTACCTTTGGTGATGGTTGCCTGGTGTTATCCCAGGATAGCAGGGACACTTTACTGCAGAGGCAAGTGTTGTGAGCTGTGATTTGATGTCAAAGGTCTTTTCTGTGGCAAAGGTTTTGACGTGGAGTTGTGGGGGGTTGAGAGATGTAAGTGCTTTGATGATATATATTTTCCATACACTGAATGATGTTGTCTCGGTCTCAACATTAACAGAGATAAAATGTCCGAGAGTGAACATGTCTGGGCTGTACCTCCGGATGACATTAATCTGCTTGACATCAAATGGGATTGACTATGACAGGACTGTCTGGAATAATGGTACTTCTGTCTTTCATTCTTCTTGAACCTTTTGTTCCTGGGATACCCTTCTTCTGGAGTGCTCAGAAGCTGAGGATTTAGGCGCAATGGAGGAGGAACCATCTCAGGAGGACTTTCTTGGCCATCGCATCTTATTTGCCAAGCAGTTTGATCCCCTCATGATCCTTTATTGTCCTTCTGGACATTTTTACTCAAAAATCAGCGAAGGCACAGTGACAGAAAAAGCCTAAAAAGCTAATAAATCCTTCACAATGATGGAAACCATAGAGTGATAGTTGGGGAGGTTATGAGACCTCGCCAAGCAATAATGTCACAATTCTGTATTGGGTCCAGTTAGGTTACTTTCATTTAAAACTTAGCTTATTCCATGGCCGCTGTGGCACAGAACGCTCGGGCTTAACTCATGGGAAACAAGTGTAAAGCATTTATCAGTTCCAGAACAGTCAATAAGTAGAAAACACAAAGCAAAAAAAAAAACACTCCAGTTTATAAAGTTAGTATACATTTTTATCTTTAAATAAAGACTAAAAGAACAAAGATCTGAAAAAGGAAACAGGAGTTATGATTTTTAAAAGCCTTTGATAAATCACTGCCATTCACTCAAAAAGTTTCATAAATCACCACTTTTCACTTGTAACAGTAGTCTATAAGTCTTAAACTAGGGGTCCAAGCCAAAGTCAAAGTTTCAGGCCGACCGTGGTGAACTATTTGAATGCAGGGGTCTCCTAGGTCAGGTAAAGCCTTTTACCTTTGCACCTAGGAACGTTTCTGGTTCTTGTCCCCATCAACGGGGCTTGCCAGCAAGGTCCTCTGCAGTGTGGATCAGTGGTTGGGCTCGATGTCAGCTTGAGGTCAGCGGATAGGCGAAGTACAGCGGTACGGTAGGAGTCTTGGTTCTTGACGCAAGTTCAAGGCTATCCAAAGACCCAAAAAACCTTTCCGCGGGTACGATCTGAATTCAGTTTCTCAGGGAGGTCTTGTCAACGACAGGCAACTGAGTAAAGGTTGTGTGGTAGCCTCTAGTAGTCATGCAAAAACCATGATCTTTGAGCTCTCTACTCACAAGCTGCAGTTCCTTTTAGGGGAAAGAGCACACACTAGCACCAGGCGAGGGCCGAGGACCTCTTGGGGGCTAAGATTTGATCTCCCCAAGTGCACCAGCAAGGTCAAGCACAAATATGATTGTTACTGGCCAGCTGGGCTCTTGCAGATACAGGCTTCTTTACCTTTTGTGTTCCAGGGGCTTAACTGGAGGCTGGCCCACTAGCCCTTGGAGTCCACTTCCTGATTCTTGGCACAAGGGGGAGTAGGCCCAGCCCTTGGTGTATCTCTCCATAAGTTTAACAGCAGGAGCAGTCATCCTTCTGAAGAAGACTTTTCTTTGGTTCAGCTGGTCATTCCTCCACAGGTTCAGCAGACACAAACTTCTGTTCTTTCTGAGTCTAGCAGTATTCTGAGGCTGGTAACCAAGGGTGCCACTCTAATGCCAGCCTCATGTCCGTGGGTGGGGAGGACTCCCTAACCAATGAGGGTAAAACTCCACCATCAACCCTACCCCTCTTGCATCACTTCCTGGGGGATTGGCACTAAACATATCCTACAGTGCATCTCTCTGCCAAATCAAAAATGTCTTCCCTGGGCTAGAGGTATGGGCACAACCCTAAGGTGTGTCAAGTATAATGAGCAACTCCTCCTCCCCCCTGGAAGAGATGCCAGTTGTCTACTTAGACAAACAAGAGGGTGTGACTCACATTTGCCTGTCACAGGCGGCTGACCCTTTGAAGACTGGCCATATGCGAGCACAGCCCTTGGCAATCCTGTCACGGAGAGGTCACACCTCCTCCCACCAACAGGCCCTTTGTTCTACTTCCCAGAGAGCATTTCACAGCTCCTGTCTCAAGTGAGAGCAGCTGGGTTTCATAAGAAATAGCTACTAGAAACATTGGGCAACAAAGCTTTGGCTTACTAAAGTTCCTTTACCTTCATAGTTACCTTAAATCCGACTTTTGCAATAATTCAGATATAATCTAACTATTAATTGTACACACTGAAGTACTATTTTTGTTATTTCCCAACTGGAAGCTAGCATTTTGTAAAAGTAAAAGGGTAACTCTATGTTAGTCAATGGTACTGCTAGTCTTGCTAAAGGGAAAACGACAATGGTGACATTTCATAGTCAGGACATGCAAAAAATTGAATTTGACATGCCCTTTCCAAAATCAGGCACCCTACCTTGTGGTTGCGTAAAGCCAACCTTACGGGTGACCTATAAATATTAAAAAGGAAGGTTAAAGGCATGACAAAGAGGGTTATTTTGCTACGTCTCATGGCAGTTTATACGTTGCTTGACTAGGCTGCAGTAGCAGATCTAGAGCTACGTTTTTACTTTGCCACCACAGGGGTGGCAAAATAAGTGCTACAGTGTACCAGTAACGATAAGTTACTCACCTGTAATCCTAGTTCTCTTCTAGGGGTATACTCATCAAAGTCATAAGCACTAATAGTCCCGCCCACGTGCTGGACCCCGGAGCATATACAAAATACTTAGTTATATATGTGTATGTTTAGCAAAAAAACATGTACGTAGTAACTTCAGACATACATATATACATGTATATACATATACATAAACATGCAGCCTCACATCATTCAACAGGCTAAGATGTCAAAATTGCATTGGGTTTTTCATTTAAAATAAAAATAGGTTTATATAGCATTTCTGTAACAAAGAACAGGTACGCCTCTAGTGTTCCAACACAGCCTTTTATTTTCAAAGAAAAAGGCAAATAATAACAGGCAATTAGCCCACAGGCTCCATAGATAAAACCATAACAGTAATAAACTGGCACCGTGCCTTTAAGACCTCCAAGACCTCCCTGCTACCATCATGCACCACATGTGACAGTTAGGGCAGGTCTTTTTTATGGTGTACTAACATGTAGGAATCATGAAGCAAGACAGGAAACGCTACTATACTAAAGGGTTTGGTCCAGGGAAAAGGAGGGTTGCTAATGACTTTTATGTGTATACTCCTGGACGAGAACTACGATTGCAGGTAAGTAACTAACCCTTCTCTTCCAGGGGATACTCATCAATAGTCATAAGCACTGAACAGAATAGCAAGCCTATACCCACAATCCTGTGGACGAATATCAGTATAGTTACAGCAAAACACTAAGGATAAATCATCCAAACGGAATCCTTAAAGAGGCTTGTCCGAACTGAGCATCTGCCTGAGTGTCAGGGTCTAAACAGTAATGGCGGGTAAATGTATGCACTGATCGCCATGTGGCATCTTTAAAAATCTCTTCAATAGGAACATTTTAAGGAAAGCTGTGGTAGAGGCCTTTACCCTGGTAGAATGAGCCTTTGGTTTGCCAGGGAGAAGTTTGTTGGCCAACTGGTAAGACAATGTGATACATAAGACTATCCACTTAGAGATGGATTGTTTGGAAGCTGCAAAATCAGTATGTAAGGAACCACAGTTTGCAAACAGGCGGTCTGATTTGCTCAATGCCTTGGTCTTGTCTAGGTAGAACTTCAGAACCATCCTAAGGTCTGGTGAATGTAAGGCCCTTTAGGGAGGATTTGAAGGATTAGGAAAAAAGTAGGAAGAGTGATAGTTTGGTTAATATGAAAATCCGAGACCACTTCAGGTAGAAAACACGGATGAGTTTTAAGGACCACCATGTTTGCATGAAAAATGATATAAGGTTTTTTACAGCACAAAGCTTGTATCTCACTCACTCTGCCACTAGAAAAGCAGCCTTCCATGAGAATTGCTGCAGAGAGGCTTTATGAATAGGTTCAAATGCGGCACCCATCAACCTATCAAGAACAATGTTAAGCTCCCTTGGAGGGGACGGGGATCTGATTGGTGGGTAGACTTTTTTAACCACTCAAGGAAGTCTTTAACCACTGAAAAAAAGAAACCTGCATAGGAGATTTTCTGTATGCGGTAATAGCTGCTAAATGGACCTTTATAGAAGAAAACTGAAGGCCTGCCTTGGCCAAGTACAGGAGGTATGGTATAATCACCTGCTACTGACCCCGAGTGGGATCATGGCATTATTAATACTTCCTAAGTAAAACGCTTCCATTTGAAAGCGTACGACTTTCTGGTGGATGGTCTTCTCACTTTCTTAAGAATCTTCATACAGTCTGCGGACAAATCTAGATGCTCATACTGGAGGACCTCTGGAGCCATGCCGTCAATCGTAGAGATGAGACGTTGGGGTGGAACACCTTTCCCTGTACTTCAATCAATCAGGAATTTGTAAAGCGCTCTACTTACCCGTGAGGGTCTCAAGGCGCTGAGGGTGGGTCGGGAGGCGGAGCAGCTACTGCTCGAAGAGCCAGGTCTTGAGGAGCCTTCTGAAGGTGAGCAGGTCTTGGGTCTGCCGTAGATGGGTGGGGAGGGTGTTCCAGGTCCTGGTGGTGAGGTAGGAGAAAAATCTGCTGCCGGAGGTGGCTCGTTGGATGCGCGGGACGGCGGCGTGTGTGAGGCCGGCGGAGCTGAGCTGGCGGGCGGGGGTGTAGAAGTTGAGTCTGTTGTTCAGGTAGGCTGGTCCGGTGTTGTGAAGTGCTTTGTGTGCGTGGGTGAGGAGTTTGAAGGTGATCCTTTTGTTGACGGGGAGCCAGTGCAGGTCTCTCAGGTGGGAGGAGATGTGGCTGCGGCGGGGGACATTGAGGATCAATCGGGTTGAGGCGTTCTGGATGCGTTGTAGTCATTGCAGGTGTTTGGCTGGGATTCCTGCGTAGAGTGCGTTGCCGTAGTCTAGCCTGCTGCTGATAAGGGCCTGGGTAACTGTTCTTCTTGTTTCGGTTGGGATCCACTTGTAGATCCTGCGGAGCATGCGGAGGGTGTTGTAGCAGGAGGAGGAGATGGAGTTGACCTGCTTCGACATGGAGAGGGAGGAGTCGAGGATGAATCCTAGGTTGCGTGCGTGGTCCGTGGGTGTCGGAGCTGCTCCCAGTGCGGTCGGACACCAGGAGTCGTTCCAGACCGAGGGGGCGGGCCCTAGGATGAGGACCTCCGTCTTGTCCAAGTTCAGCTTCAGACTGCTGCTCCTCATCCATTTGGCGACGGTCTTAATTCCCTCGTGGAGGTTGGTTTTGGCTGTGTGCGGGTCCTTGTGAAGGAGAGGATGAGCTGGGTGTCGTCAGCGTAGGAGATGATGTTCAGCTTGTGCTGGCGGGCCACTTGTGCGAGGGGGGCCATGTAGACATTGAACAAGGTCGGGCTGAGGGATGAGCCTTGGGGTACGCCGCAGATTATGTCGGTGGCTTCGGAGCGGTAGGGCGGGAGCCGGACTCTCTGGGTTCTGCCGGAGAGGAAGGACGTGAGATGTCGGTGATCTTGCGGTGGAAAAAGGTGGCCAGAGTGGCACAGTTCCTGGGAGGGCGGATGTCATTGGTGTTGGCGCTAGGGTAGGAGAGTTCCTTCACTATGTGAAAAAGTTCTTTGCTGTCGTGTGCATTGTTCTCCAGTCGGGATTTGAAGGATGATCTGTTGGCTGTTCTGATGAGGTGGTGGTGTCTGCGGATGGCGTCCTTGTGGGCTGCACGGGTGTCTGGTGTGTGGCCGTGAAGCCATTTCTTCTCCAGCTTCCGGCATGTCCGTTTGGAGGTCTGGAGTTCTTCGGTGAACCAGGCGGCTTTCTTGCGGGGGTGGTTGATGGAGGGTTTCTTGAGCGGGGCGAGGGTGTTGGCACAGTCGTCGATCCACTGTCTGAGGTTACGGGCGGCGGTGTCTGGGTCGGTGGGTGGATTCCGGGTGGGGGTGGAGGTCAGCTGGACCTCGGTGACTTTGCTCCAGCAGTGGCGGGGCAGCTGTTCGGTGCAGTGGTGCGTTGTTGGTTACATAAGGGTGAAGTGGATGCAGCGGTGGTCTGTCCAGTGGAGTTTGGGTGTTTTGTTGAAGTCGACGTGGTTGCTTGTGTAGAAGACGGGGTCGAGCGTGTGGCCAGCGGCGTGGGTGGGTTCGGTGACGAGTTGTCTGATGCCCAGGTTGGCGATCAGGGTGTTGGAGTTGGCGTCGTTGTTGTTCTCGAGGTGGGAGTTCAGGTTCCCGAGGAGGATGTAGTCTGTGGAGGCGAGTGCGTGCGTGCTGGCGAGGTCAGTCGCTGAACTGGGCCCGTGGACCGGGGGGTCTGTAGACAAGTGTTCCTCTGAGGGTGGTGTTGGGGTCGGTGTGGATCCGGAAGTGGAGGTGTTCGGTGGAGTTGAGGGAGTCGTCTGCGAGGGTGTGGACCTGGAGGGTGGATTAGTGAACGATGGCTATTCCTCCTCCGATTCCGTTGGTGCGGTCTCTGCGGGAGATCTTGTAGCCGTCTGAGATGGCTATGGCGATGTCCGGTGCCGAGGAGTTGTTTCACCAGGTCTTGGTCAGGAAGGCAACGTCTGGGGCGGAGGTGTCGAGCAGGTCCCAGAGGTCGACGGCGTGTTTGCGTGCGGAGCTGGTGTTGGGGATTATGCATCGAAGGTGGTTGGGTCCGGTCCTTGGAGGCCTGGTGGTTCTGTTGTATGTGAAGTTGCAGGTGTGGCAGGAGAAGGGTCCGTGGGTGTATTTTTTGGCAGCCTGGTAGCAGCGGTAGTCTTGGCCGGTGTTGAGTGCGAGGAGAGTGCTGGGGTCGTATCAGAGTCTGTCGTTGTGGAGTGCGTGGGGTCCAGGGGTCCTGGCGCTGGGCGCGGTCCAGGCGCGAACGGGCGCAGACAGGCTTGCCTTTGGCGCGCCTTCAGTGCGCAATCGGTGCGCCCGCTGCACGTCCGGGCGGCAGTTGCCATATGAGGCGGAGAGGGAGGGAGGGACAGCTGGGAGGCGGGAGCGGGGCGGAGAGGGGGTGTGGCCACAGGCGGAGGCTGCGGGTGAACCAGGAAAACAGAGGAAAAAAGAGGGATGTGGGGGGGTGTGGAGCTGGCGAAAAAGCGTTAATGAGCAGTGGATCAACAGAAATTAAGAATACAAAACAGTGGACAATGCAGAACATAAGAGATTACAGAACACAGCACAGTCAGACAGTCAAACTTTCCAAGGCGTACTTGGATAGTAAGTCCGCTCGGCATGATTTATCAATCATTTGTAGAGCGCACTACTCACCCGCAAGGGTCTCAAGGGGGGGTGAGGAGGTAGCTGCTACTGCACGAACAGCCAGGTTTTGAGAAGTCTCCTGAAGGTAGCAGGTCCTGGTTCTGTCACAGGTTGATGGGTAGGGTGTTCCATATTTTGGCGGCGAGGTGGCAGAAAGATCTGCCACCGGTGGCCGTTCGGTGAATGCTTGGAACCGTGGCGAGGGCGAGGTCGGTGGAGCTAAGCTGGCAGTTGGAAGTATAGAAGGTGAGTCGTTTGTTGAGGTATGTTGATCAAGTATTGTGGAGTGCTTTGTGAGCGTGGGTGAGGAGCTTGAAGGTGATCTTCTGGTTGACAGGGAGCCAGTGCAGGTCTCTCAGGTGGGCAGTGATGTGGCTGTGGCGGGGGATGTCAAGGACGAGGCGTACAGAGGTGTTCTGTATGCGTTGAAGTCTTTTCTGGAGTTTGCCCGTGGTTCCCACATAGAGGGTGTTGCCGTAGCCCAGCCTACTGGTGACGAGGGCCTAGGTGACCATCCTTCTGGTTTTAGTGGGGATCCATCTGTAGATCTTGTAAAGCAAGCGGAGGGTGTTGAAGCAGGAGGAGGAGACGGCGTTGACTTGCTGGGTCATTGACAGTGATAAGTCCAGGATGAACCCCAGGTTGCGTGCGTGGTCGGGTAGTGTCGGTGCAGCTCCCAGTGAGGCCGGCCACCAGGAGTCGTCCCAGGCGGAGGGGGTGGATCCGAGGATGAGGACCTCCATCTTGTCCGAGTTCATTTTCAGGCAACTGTTCTTCATCCATTCTGCGACGGCCTTCATGGAATTTGTTTTTGGTGGTGGCGGGGTCCTTGGTAAGAGGGAGAGTATCAACTGGGTGTCGTCTGCGTATGAGATGATGTTGAGGTCGTGCAATTGTACGATGTTTGCGAGCTGTGTCATGTAGATGTTGAAGAGGGTCGGGCTGAAGGATGATCCTTGGGGTACACTGCAGATGATCTTGGTGGCTTTGGATCGGAATGGAGGGAGGCGGACTCGCTGGGTTCTGTCGGTAAGGAAGGATGTGATCGAGTCCAGGGCTTTGTTGCGGATCCCTGCGTTGTGGATGTGTGTGCGTAGGGTGTGGTGGCAGATGGTGTTGAAGGCGGCTGAGAGGTCTAGGGGGATGAGGGCCGTGGTTTCGCCCTTTTCCAGCATGGTCCTGATGTCGTCGGTGGGGGCAATGAGGGCGGTTTCAGTGCTGTGGTTGCTGCAGAATCCGGATTGGGAGGAGTCCAGGGTGTTGTTCTCTCCGAGGAAGCGGGTCAGTTGTTTGTTGACGATCTTCTCAATGACTTTCACCGGGAACGGGAGCAGGGAGATGGGCCGGAAGTTCTTGAGGTTCTTTGGGTTTTCCTTGGCTTTCTTGAGTAGGACGTTGATCTCAGAGTGTTTCCAGCTCTCCAGGAAGATGGCGGTCTCGAAGGAGCTGTTGAAGATCATCCGAAGTTGGGGTGCGATAATGGACCTTGCTTTGTTGAATATGTGGTGAGGGCAGGGGTCTGACGGTAAGAAGGAGTGGATGGTGTTCATGGTTTTTATGGTGTCTTCGTCATTGATGAGGTTCCAGGAGAGCAGGAGCACGGTGTGGCTGTGGGGCGGTGAGTCTGAGGTGTCAGCGGTGGTCGGGGGTCTGAGTGTTGAAGCTGTCATGGATGTCTGTGATCTTGCGGTGGAAGAAGGTGGCTAGGGAGTGGCAGCGGTCTTGTGACGGAGGGATGTCGTTAGAGCTGGAGCTGGGGTTGGCGAGTTACTTCACGATGTTGAAGAGCTCTTTGGTGTTGTATGCATTGTTGTCGATGAGTTCCTTGAAGGAGGTCCTGTTGGCGGTTCGAATGAGTTGGTGGTGCCTGTGGCTGGCGTTCCTGAGGGCTGTGTGGTTTTCTGGTGTTTGTTCGTGGAGCCACTTCTTCTCGAGTCTTCAGCAGGTCTGCTTGGATGCCTGGAGGTCGGTGGTGAACCAGATGGCCCTTCTGTTGGTGCGTCTGTTTGAGGGTTTCTAATCGGGGAGAGAGTGTTGGCGCAGTCGTCGATCCATTGCCTGAGGTTATGGGCAGCTGTGTCGGTGTGGTCCGCTGGTGGGTCTCGGGCGAGGATAGTGATTAGCTGGTCTTCATTGACCTTGTTCCAGTTGCGGTGGTGTATTCATTGCGGGAGGTTGTGTGCGGTATTTTTCACGAAGTACACGTGGATGCAGCGGTAGTCGGTCCAGTGGAGTTCGGTGGTGTGGCTAAAGGTGACGTGGTTGCTGGCGGAAAAGATGGGGTCGATTGTGTGTCCGGCAGAGTGGGTGGGTGTTGTGATGAGTTGTTGGAGTCCAAGGTTGGCGAGGTTGTCGAGCAGGGCAATGGAGTTACTGTTCTTGGCATTCTCGAGGTGGAACTTCAGGTCTCCAAGGAGGAAGTAGTCTGTGGAGGCCAGGGCGTGCGAGCTGATGTCGGTGATGGAGTCGCTGAACTGTAGCCAGGGTCCGGGGGGTCTGTAAACAAGGGTTCCTCTGAGGGTGGTGTTGGGATCAGTGTGGGTCTGGAAGTTCAGGTATGTGGCAGTGCTGAGGGTGTGTTCGGTGCTGGTCGAGATTCTGAGGGTATTCTTGTGGACAATGGCAATTCCTCCTCCCGGTCTGTTGGTGTGGTCCCTGCGGGTGATCTTGTAGCCACCTGATAATCTCCTGTGTGGGATCTCAGATAGTTGAAGAAGATCCGGATACCACCACTGGCAAGGCCACTCTAGTGCGATCAATATCATTCTAGTCTTGGCCCTGTAGAACTTGTTGATCTCCAGAGGAATTAGTGAAATTAGAGGGAAAGCAACCATTTTATCATAAGCGTATTACCTCTGGCGCATGGTTGGTGAAACCTGGATGCGAAGACGGGTCATTTTGCATTTGTTGCGTTTGAAAACAGGTCCATGTCTAGAACACCCCATCTATGGAAGATTTCCTGTGCGTTGTTGTTGTTTAGCACCCAGTCGTGAGCTTGGCGAAGTTCCAACTTAAGAGAGTATGCGTGGACGTTGAGAGTACCTGGGAGATGAAATTGCCAAAAATTCTTGCGAGAAGCTACTTCCATATGGGCTGAGCCTCCTATGAGAGGGGTCTCGCCCTGGTTCCTCCCTGTTTGTTCAGATAATACATGGTTGTGGTGTTGTACACCTGAATCAACAAGAAACATGTGCGGAAGGAAGGGAGCAATAACTGGAGTATAAGATGTACCGCTCTCAGTTCTAGTAGGTTGATATGATATCCCTGCTCCCTCTCTGACCAGAGTCCTAGTACTTGAAGAGGCCCCATGTGAGCCCAACAACCCTGGAGGGAAGCATCCATGACAATTGTCTGACTGGGAAGATCCTGAGGAAAAGGAACTTCTTTCAGCAGATGCGATTGTTTCATCCACCATTTGATTGAATCCTTGGCTGACTGAGTGACAGACGGAGAACTACTTAGTCTTCCCAGCGATCCGATACTTGTGACTACCGGTCCTTCCAGAGTTTGCTGCAGAGGACGCATTTGTAGTCTGGCATTCTGGATGATGAAGATGCAGGATGCCATGGAGCCCAGAAGTGAGAACACTTGTCTGACCGTAGGATGGCGAGAGCCAAGGAGAGTGCAGCACTTGTCGTGCACTGAGGATGACCTCTTCTCCGAAGGACACAAGCTTGCATTGACGGTACCCAGAGAAGCACCCAAGTAGTGGATCGTTTGAGTCTGATTGAAAATAGACTTCTTGTCGTTGATTTGCCGGTCCAGATTGCTTAGCCTCAGGACAAGTATTGGTCTGTTCTCTTCGAAAGGACCTCTTTTTCATACCATAAAAATAAATTCCCTGTCTTTGCTGGGGAGAAGGAACTGCTTCTATAGTGTCTTTCTTTAGTAGGATAAATGATATGGAATCAGCACCCATCCAAAAAGTGTTTCCTTAATAGTTTGAATAGTCCACAATGCATTTAGATATATACAGTCTTGTAACAGATAAGTCCGGGCTTCAGTAAATTTTTTCTTTTCCAAAGTTCTTTATTGTAGCAATGCAAGGTAAAAAAAAAATCCAAGAATACAAATGTATTCCTTTTCTTAGCCGACGCGTTTCGTCTCAAACACTGAGACTTCTTCAGGGTTTTACCTGTGGCTTGAAAGTAGTGGGGATGGTGCTTAAGAATCCAAGGAACACAACCCTGTCTGATCCTTTAAGGGCAAAACCCGAAAATTACAATAAATGATATGGAATCAGCACCCATCCAAAAAGTGTTTCCTTATATCTAAATGCATTGTGGACTATTCAAACTATTAAGGAAACACTTTTTGGATGGGTGCTGATTCCATATCATTTATTGTAATTTTCGGGTTTTGCCCTTAAAGGAACAGACAGGGTTGTGTTCCTTGGATTCTTAAGCACCATCCCCACTACTTTCAAGCCACAGGTAAAAGTAGGTGCATTTTCTCTTGCCTCAACCCTTGCTGTTGTATAGAATTTCTTTAGTAGAATGTTCACTTCCGCTCGTAACAAGTGGTGATGTTGGACATATCTTCCCAGAGGTGGTACTGATGGAGGTGGGGATTTGAATCCGAGCAAGTAACCATTCAGCACAATATTGAGTACCCACTTGTCTTTTGCTATTTTTCCCCACTCGTCCAGATGAAACATAATACTTCCCCCCCACCGGAGTGGGCAACGGGGATGGGAGAAGCCAGTGCTAATTGTTTAGCCAGTTGCTTTGTTGAGGAAAGTGTCTGTCTTGGAGCTCCCCTTCCTAGACCTGGTTGATGTTGATGGTAATGCCGGTCGTATGGTGGGTACTTGCGGCGAAAGTCCTTACGGTACCCAAGGCCGACCGCCTTTAGAGTGCCCAACTCTGATTTCATCTTCGACATCTCGTCATCGGCGTGAGTGCCAAATAAGGAAGTACCATTGCATGGAAGATTCATAATCCTTCGTTGTGCTTCCGGTTTGAGACTATTGAGCCGCAACCAGGCCAAACATCTGGCGCAAATACCATGGGAATATTTATGTGCTGCCAAATTCGATTCAGCTGCAGCTGCGTAACGACCTGGTTTGCAAACACACCACCTTTCTGCAAAATCTCATGAATGTCCTGCTGGTCTTCCTTGGGCAGCTTCTCTGTGAATCTAGCCAAAGAGTCCCACAGAGACCTGTCATACCTCAGCAGAAGTGCCGAGGTACTAGCCAGCTTAAAGAAGGATGCCGATGTATTGCGCATTCTTTTCCCCAGAGAGTCCATGTGCTTGCTCTCCTTCTCAGGAGGGACTGAAGAGGATGTTACTCCAGGATGTGTTTTCCTGGCTGCTGCCACTATAACAGTATCCAGGTGTGGGTCTGATTGTAGAAACAGCGGATCCTGGTCAGGGGCTTTGTAATTTTTTGAATTGTGTGGGGGAGCCAAACATACCACAGCTGAAGTTAAAAAGGTTTTCAAAGCTGATTCAAGCAGCCCAGGAACAAGAGGGAGTAAAGGCCTTGCCAAGGACCTCTGGTGTGGTTTCTCGAATATTACAGATGAAGAAGTAGTTGGCACAGGCATGTCAATACTCAACTTGTTGGCTCCTCTGCAGAGGACTTTATTAAAGGTGACCATACAGAATTGCTAGGAAAATTCGTAAATATTTACGCTGGGTGCGTATATTATATACAAATCCGCAAACACGAGTAAGGACAGGGTGGAGATATCTCCACAATTCATCATTGCGTATGGCCCCAGACAGGGCTGCCCCTTATCGCCTATCTTATTCGCATTTGCCATGGAGCTGTTAGCGTGCAAACTCCGCCAGCAAGTGTTGGACTGGGGTATCGACGCGGACAGGCAATGGCACATAATTTCTCTACAGGCAGACGATGCACTGGTGTACCTTCGAGGAGATAGCGCTGTTTTACAAGACTTGATGGCACTCCTGGATGTCCACGCTCAGGTCACAGGCATTCGAGTAACTGGTCTAAGTCAGTATTTTGTTTTCACATGGAAGTGGTCCCGCTGGATCAAAGGCAGGGTATGCCCCAAACCCAGCTGGAATGGGCAATTGGCACGCATCTGGGGTGCAGGTTTCTCATTCCACTGTGGACATCGTAGAAGGGGACCTGGGTAGGACAGTTTCTAGAGCATGCACAGCAATGCCGTTCTGGTGTGACCTTGACTTGTCACCTATGGGCAGAGTGGCCATAGTTAAAATGCTTTTACTTCTGAGGCTCCTCTACTATTTTTCCGCCCTCCCACAGAGGCTGCCATAGTCTATGTTTAATGATCTGGAGTCGCTCCTCGTTGCGTTGGTATGGCGAGGCTCAAGGTCAAGTGTGGCACTTTGTAAACTGTACCTTCCACTCACAGCTGGGGGACTGGGAGCTCCAAATTACGAGCATTACTATGCTGCCGCACAACTCCAGAGAGCGTCCATGTGGCAGAATTGCCCAGCTGAGCAATGCCATTAAGACGCACAGACATAATAGAATGGCTGTCGGGCTCTACTACCCCCACGCAAAGGAAACCGGCTAACCTGTTAATGATGGTAGCTAGACGCAGCTGGCTACGCTATGTGACACCTAAGAGCCTGGCAATGCCATATGCACCTATGCTACCTCTCGAGATTTTACCAGGCACATTCACTTGTCACGACTGACCGGAGCTGGAGGCCTGGGCAGGAGTGAGATTGGATACCTGGGGCGATCTATTCACAAATACACAGCTGTAGAGCCTAGAGGGGCTGATAAAGAACTTTGATATCACGCAGGGTACTTTTCTGCTTTATGCGCTATTAACACAATTCCTCCAAACTACCGGAATGTGAAGAAAGAGCCAGACACATTGCAGGAGCTGCAGACTCTGCTCACGCATAGGAAAGGCAGACATGCGGTGACTGCACTATACAGTTCTCTTAATCCTGGTTCTACTTCCCTACTGGCGCCACTTTGGGCATACTGGGGCTCTGAGCTGGGCGTCACCATAACTGATAAACATTAGACGGCAGTGCATAGGGTACCCAAAATAATATCCATGAACGCTAGACTGAAATATACACCGTTTAATTACTTACATCATACATATTTAACACACACAGACTAGCCCATATGTACCCTATGTTGGTCGACATATGCCCTTGCTGTTTTGGGACGGATGCAACATTCTTCCGCATGGACTGGGCATGCCCTCGCCTAGGTGCATATTGGAGTGAAATGCAGGTAACACTAGGGGAAGCAACTGACACATTAATACCGGTAAAAGACCTGCACTTTCTACTTGCCATCACCAAGCACAATGCAAAGCGAAACATTTTTAATAAATTCTTAGACCTAGCACTGGTGTTAGCAAAAAGGAGAATAGCTATGTCTTGGAAATCAAGTGCGGCACCTGATGCGCGTAGCTGGCTGCTGGATCTCCGCAAGGCACTGGTGGCGAAACACATGACACACACACAGATGGCACACCGTAACCCTCCTCAAACTAACCCCATGCATTGGCAAGAATACTTGTCCTTTGTGGAAGGCAGAATGAATACATCTAGTCCCAAGAGGGGCTGAGATGGTCCCTCACCGTTGGCTTCATTAACAACACAATAGCATGCAGATGGACGTAATTTAGACCCCTCCTTGGGTAGGGCCTAACCTAAATAGATAGGCCCTCCGGCTCCCGCGAACAGACAGGGAGGTGTGGCACATGTCCTTAGCTCCTCCTCCGCCTCCCCTCGCTGCACCCGTTAACTTTAAGAAGCATACACATATGCAAATACCGTAGCTTATGCACGACCCGCATTACTATGTACATGTGGAATATTAGAGATTGTAGTTTTTTTGTTTAGTGTTTATACCGTACTGGTTGGTGTGAAAGTATGGGGACGAAGACAGACTGCTGTTTTACTTGTTGAGCTTAAAGTGGATAATATACAAAGATATATATATACAGAAAGTTTGATTCTTTTCCTGTAACCAGCATGCGATACAGCCTGGTTCCCCACCCGTGTCAAGTTGGTAAATGTCACTGTATGATATTGTATACTAAAGATGGGAACTTATACTATGCTTAAACTGTGAAAAACCAATAAAGACGAATTCAAAAAATGTTTTAAAGGTGACCATGTCGTCAACTGGAGACACTCTAGCTGGAGGGGTAACAGATAGGGTTGGTGAGGAGATTCTCACCAATGACCTTGATGATGTAGATCATGAAGGTGACCGTCGCCTACTTCTTTGTGATCTGGAGGAAAGGCGAGAACTCGACGGTCTAAGGGGCAGCCTAGATCGGGAGTGTCGAGCTGGAGGAGACCTAGTTCTACTTGGTGATCTGTGTGGAGATCTTACCATAGATGTAGCAGGTGGAGGACCAGCAGAGATTCTGGAGGGAGAATACGTTTGAGAGAAGAGAAGTCTGAACCAGGACTTCTGGGTGGAACTCTCCAATGTATAGCACTCTGTAGCCATCTTGGAGAGAGGTTAACTGGAGGTGTTTATTTCCCAGTAACCGTAGATCCCTCCGGCGTGATTTGCACAATGTTAATACCAAGAGAAGGAGATGCTTCCCTTGACGTCAATCGTATGGACCTAGACATCGACCTCAGCTTTCCTTGCACCTCCATTAAAGATGAGGGTGGCCTCGATGACGTGATGCCTGTCGCCGCCATAGGAATCTTGGCCGGCGAAGACAGTCTATGTCGTTCCTTATCTGGATTGACTGCGGAGATGTTTTTCGGCATTGAATGACCGACTGGAGCCGACGACACTGACAGTGACGCTCTAGACGTCAACCGCCTGTGTGACTACGGCGGAGTCTTCGACGTCGACACTCTCCACGCAGACCATGCTTGCTGCGATGGTGGCAGAGTTCTGGATGTCAACCGTTGCATCAACGTCAGTGAATGGCGATGAAGGAGTTTCTTCAACGTCGACCAAGCTTTGACATCGACTTACGCTTCTCCGGTCTGATAGACTCTAAGCCCGAAGTAATATGTCTCAAAGCCAACTTGCCTTCTGAAGGCAGAGGCTCTGACCGCTTCGACAGCAATCTGTCCCTCAACAATGTTGCATGCCGTGTATGTTTTTCCAAAATAATTACAAAAAGGGGGTGGTGATGGACAGAGTATCTGAGTTAATCAGAACACTCCTACCCAGTCAACAGATCAGGGCTTGATCCATCACCGTTTTTTTGCTCACTGCACCATCCCAGTTCAGAACCTGGCTATATGCAAATTAGTCTGTCCCTGGCCCAGTGCATCATGGGAACAGGGCAGACCAAACTACCAAGCCAATTCCTCACTGGTAAGGAAACAAGCTTCCGGGGACCGGTTTCTGGCATTACAGCCGTCTTCGGCCCGGCTTGCTTGAATCCTGATGGTGCAATGAGCAAGAGACTCATGTCTGAGCATACCCTTCCACACTCATGGTGGCCAAAATAATTACAAAAAGGGGGTGGTGATGGACAGAGTATCTGAGTTAATCAGAACACTCCTACCCAGTCAACAGATCAGGGCTTGGTGTATGTTTTTCCAAAGCAGACCGCGACGCCGACAGTGAACAGCCAGGTATCTGCTTCCTTTTTGATGCTGGAGAAGCAGAACAGCATTGTTTCTTCTCTGATCTGTGTTTTACCTGAGAGGAGGGCTCTTTAAAAGCATGATGGCTCCCAAGGCCACTTTTTGATCCTTTTCCTCTCTCCAACAAGGCATGTTATGTTATGTTATGTTATGTTATGTTATGTTAATAACAATTTCTTGAGCGCACGTACACCCTTGGGTTTCTTGGCGCTATAGGTTCAAGACACTAGACACAATTCTTAAGCATAGGCCTGTTGGAAGAGCCACGTTTTTAAGGACTTTCGAAATGCCAGTAAATCATTGCTCTGTCTAATACAAAGTGGCAGAGCATTCCAGAAAGAGGCAGCAAGATGGTGAAAACAGCTGCCACCCTGGCGTTTCTTCTTAAATGAAGAGACATGAAGCTTCATCTTCACTCTGTCTCGAAGTATTCTCTTCGAAAATTGCTGAAAATAACACTTCTCTGGATTGTGTGAGGATGGCAAACACACAATACAGACAAAATGTGGGTCAGACTTTGCCATCTTCTTCCCACAGGAGGGACATTTATTGAACAATGCTGGCATTTCTGACATAAAAAGTTTTCTAAATTGTCAGAAAAAAATAAGAAAACGTCAAATGAAGGTAGAAAAAATGATCAGGAAAACAATTTTTGACTAGAACAATCAAAAATTGACAAGCTCAATGCTCCAGGATCCTCACAGAAGGAGCAGGAAAAAAAACCATATGCTAAGGACTTATAGGTAAGCTAAATATGCAAATCAGGTATTAGCCAATTGCACCTATTTTTGAGGGGCCAGAGCACATGCACTGGGGCTTGGTCAAAATGGTACTTCAGAGTACAAAAACAGCAGCATCAGTTACAAATCTAGGTGTGTGTGTGGTGAGGGGGTGGACGATCATACAAAAAGAGACATTTACTTGAGAAGTTGAAAAAATGAAGTTCTCTCTAAAAAATAAAGCAGTGGACAGCACACATAACACCCACAGGTCCTAGTGCGAAAAAAAGAGCTGCTTGAGAGGGAACTGCCAGTACAATGCATGCTGGGATTTAAAGCATATAGACCTCTTAAATGTACATACAAACTTTTAGTGCACTTTTTAAGAGTAATGCCTATCAGCCCTCACTTAATCCTCATTTTGTACAGACTTGTCAGCAGTTCAGGAAGAAGATGCTCCAATATAGTCCTGGAAAATCTGGTCTGAATTATCTTTGTTGAGAGTGTCTTTTTTACCCGAGATTAACTAAATTCACATCCACCTTTAAATTATTTGTGGAAGAAGTGTTCAGGGTGTCCCACACACAGCGCAGAATTATTTTAGCGTTTATGACTAGCAATAACAGACTTATATAGTTGCCATTAACTGTGGACTGAGATACACTCTGGGCACACCCCTATCTTCCAGAGACAAAACTGATGGGAGAGTAACAAAAATATACTTGGAGCATCTCACAGTTGTCTTTTGACTCAAGGCAACGAGGCAGAAAAACATAGGGTAGTGCAGCATACTCAAAATGGAGGTGGAATGACATGACCGAATTGCCAGAAAAAATATTCTCCTCGACAGACTGATTTCATTATATAGATGTCGCCAGATGTATCAAAGAGTTTGTCACAGGAACACAGACATCTCTTTCTGTCCAAATAGAAATAAGAAGGAGCACCTAACTTCTTTATTGTGCCCACCACTTCTGCTGCAGAAGTGTGAATGCACAGAAATAAGACCATAAGGAAAAATCTCCTTTCGAACTGAATTCCATCAACATCTTTAGAACAAAGGACGGGCACGTTTGGAACACCACTTTGCCAAATGCAAGAGGTACGTCTGTGTCTGGCACCAAAGAAACTGTAACTCACTTGTCTTGCCTCTGAAATAACGATCAGAATGGTTATTATCTATGAAAGAGGCTTCATGTCAATGCATGAAAGAACACAATTCAGGTTAAACTTGAGAACAGCCAGTCTAACCTCAGGGAATGTCACAGATCTGTCAAATTACGCTTAATGGCGAAATGGAAAATTCAGGAAAATACCCCCATTCAGTTGCCAAATACTTCATGCAAGTATTCTCTTGTATGTCTACATTCATCAGGTATCTACAGAAGGATACAACATCATCTACACAGCAGATTAAGAAGGTCGATGCTGCTGTTTTGGGCTTAGTGTCAAGCCTCAGATACCTTTTGACCGTTGACTGACACCCAAGATGACAGAGAAGGGACATAAATGGGGTAAAGGCTATCACTTCACTGAGCAAATGCTCAACTGCAATACCTGTAAAGAGCTAAACTACTCTCCCTTCATTCACAGCCAGGGGAACTTGATTCAGGGAAAGTTATATGGACTCCTAAAGAATGTATATAATGTGTGAAAATCACCCCAATCTTTACAAGCTGTGGCCACCAGGTTTCCTGATCATTTTTCTCTACTAAATACTGTAAGGACAAGAGTCTGTCGACAACTGTGTATCCCTGCCATTGAGCCATTTCCTTTGTGTCTTTGATAATATTGGCTTCAATGTAGAAAGTCAGGTATTAACATTAGTCAAGTTGCTTGTGGGACACATACAACTGCTCATTTAAAAAAAGAAAAAAAATTAACATATTTTTATTGATTTTCACCCACACAAACCCACACAAACATCTTGCAGACATTTTACATCAATATTTGTGAGCATATATCTTGGCTTTTAACATTTGTATCTTGTTGAATCCTCTGTTCACATTTATGCTAGCATGACCATTCTTATATTTCTTAATCATGAGGACGTCCTTAGTGTGCCAGTTCAGTTTAGTAGGTGGTTCAGTTCCAGCCCTCGTGCTTTTATTCCAAACATTCCTTGCATCTGCTCTTCTAAGTGATACCCTCCTCTATCCCACCCCAGTCCCCCTCCCCCGGTGTGAACCCCATCACTACAATTGGCAAAGCAATCAATAATGTGTGACAATGCAAAGTGGCACCCCTCTCCTCTGTTTCTTCTTGGTCTAGCTCAGTCCCACTTTCGCAGCTGTGCCTCCTGAAGATGCTAGGTGCCCCACTGTAGCCTCTCAACGCAAGACATGTCTGTGAGAGTGTCTGCTGAGTCTCCATCTGACCCCAATTCTGGTAACAACAGCAGCGCAACTATGGCCTCCCATGCTTTCGTGGCCTCCAGTGCCTTATCATTATTGGCTCCCTTGGCCTGTTGAAATCGTGCTGTGCTCTCACTAGCTGCCCATTTGGTTAATTCTGCCTTCCAGCGCACAACTTTGGGCCCCTGCCTAGATTTCCAATGCGTTGTCAACTCCCGCTTGGCTAACAGCAACCCCAGGTCCAAGAACTTACTCGTGATTTTCATCCTAGCTGAATGGGGAAACCACAGCAATACGCATACACCTAAGTCCGGCTCTATCTGCCTTTCCTCACATAGGGAGAGGTGTGGCGCTGCGGCTAGGGCGACTGACTCCGGAATCTGGGGATCATGGTTCGATCCCCGGCTCTGGCGGCAGGTCAGCCCAGCACCATGTGACTCTGGGCAATAGCTCGCTTAATCTTCCCGACGGCCCCCAGCGCCTAGAGACCCTTACGGGTAATTGTGCGCTTTACAAATGTGGATTATTATTATCTAAATATGTCCCCAACTGCGGGCAGCTCCACATCATATGAATACATTCCGCCTCCTCTGAATTGCAACAGGGGCACTTGACCGTGTCTATATTAAAATACTTGTTTATCCGCGTGGAGTTAAATACGCCCTATGTAAAACATAGAAGTGGATAAGCTGGAACCTAGCGTTACGCGTGCTCTTCCATGCTCTCTCCACTATCTTAGACCACGTTGCGTCAGGTCCTTTCCCAGGTCTGCCTCCCACTTTCTTTGCAACTGACTCAACGGCTGCAACCCCTCAGTCACCAATCGTCTATTTAGACACGTTATAGCCTTATAGGTTCCCGCCGCCATTACTACGTATTGGCATGCTAAAGAAGTCTGTGGCTCTGATAGCCCTCCCCCAGTGGCGTTGGGAGCTGTCACGAGAGCTGAGTGTAGTAAGAAGTCGCACCTGGGAAGACCAGGTCTGTCGTGGAGTGTCTGATAGGGCAGGAGAACGCCCCCCTCGTAGAGGTCTCCCATCACTTGTAGCCCCAGTTCCTCCCATTGTGCTAGCGCCGACCAATACCCCCCATGTGGTAGGGCTGTGCACATACCCAAGGGAATCTCCGGTGCATTAGGGGTGCATTAGGCCTATTAACCCCACCCCTTCATTGGCTTCGAATCCAGCATAATCGCAGCGCCCTCTCCTCGTGGGTCAAGGAGCCAAGCCGGAGCCGCTGACGGAGTATAAGAAATGACAACACGTGACGTGGTATCCACCGACCTGTCAGGCCGTTCGGACCCCTAAACTCTCTCGCCACCGCCTGTGTAAGCCATTGCAGCTGGGCCGCAAAGTAATAAAGTTCGAAATCTGGGACCGCCAATATTCCCTCGGCTCAGGGTCGCATGTTGTGGTCAAGGCCATCCTCCGTCTGCCGTTCCCCCATATGAACCCCCCGTCAATGATCGGAGCATTTTGAAGAATGAGCCCGGTATCCAAATTGGCAGTGTCCTGAAATAATACAGTAGTCGAGGCAATACCACCATCATCTTCAATAGTGCCATTTGGCCCGCCACTGACAGCGGCAGCGTGCTCCAGAATGCCATGCTTCCTTTAATGCCTCGTAGCGCTCCACCCACATTACCCTCTAGCAGGTCCCCTTGTGTATGATATATTTTAGTCCCTACATACGGCAAGCAATGGGGCTCCCACCATATTTCTCCCTCCCGAGTGGGGCTCGCCGCCTTCTGACTCAAAGGAAACAAGCAAGTCCTTGCCCAATTCACCTGGAGCCCTGATACTGTTCCAAACGTACTCAATAGTGTTGCCACCCCCGTTAAATCCTCGCCTGTATTGGCCAAGAACATGAGTAAATCATCAGCGTATAGCGAGATATGCTGCATCTCTCCGCCTAGTGTTAGCCCGCCGTACTAGTGACGCTTGACATTGAGGCGTTGTACACCGACATTCCTCAATGTCAGGCGTTACAGTCAGTGGCGGCACTGTTACAGAGAACCCCGGGTGACAGGCCTGACAACTTTGTGCGCGAGTGTTTGGAGATTGTCTTAATGAACAACTATTTTGAATTCAATGGGACCCTACATCAACAAATCAAGGGTACGAGCATAGGGGCTTCTTGTACCCCCAGTGTTGCGAATATCTACATGGGGGAGTGGGAAAGGAAAAATTTCTTCAATGAGGCGGCTCCATTTTTCGACAGTGTCGTGACGTGGTGACGCTTCATTGACGACATTTTCTTTATCTGGAAAGGAGACAGTGATTCTCTAGATGAATATATCCTGTGGCTTAACGCAAGCGATCAAAATCTGAAGTTTACATCCAAAAGCAGCGCCCAATGTGTAGAATTTTTGGACATCCTTATTTCTGGTTCCAGTTCGTCTTAGAAGTCAGTCTCTTTCGTAAACTTACTGCTAAAAATACCATTCTGCAATATCAAAGCTATCATCCGACAATACAGAAAGACTCAATTCCGTTTGGTGAGTTTTTACGTATTAGAAGAAATTGCACTAACCTTACTGAATTTCACAAACATGGGGATGCCCTCATATTGAGATTGTTAGCTAGGGGCTATCCAAAACGTTTAGTTTGCCATGCATACAAGCGGGCCAAATACTATAATCGCGATGCCCTCTTGGAAGGCACACATCGTGCCCCTAAAGAACAGGTGGTCTGTCTAGTCAACCATTCTCCCCTCAATTTTAAAATAAAAAACATCATTCAAAAAAATTGGAAAATTCTGAACACAAATGAGGCGAGTACTAGATTGGAGCAACCCTTGGTGGTCTTTCGGAGAAACTGTAATTCACGAGATATTCTTGTACATTCCAGATCACAAGTTACGAAGGAGATGCGCCAGTCTACCATCACAGGCCTCCCCTTGGTGATAGGAAACCATAGATGTGGATGCTGCCACGCCTGTGACTCTGCTGTAGTCACAGATTGTCTTGCCTATCAGGAAAAGAGTTTCAAACTCAAAGACCTGACCAACTGTCGCAGCCAGAATGTTGTTTATAGTTTGTTCTGCCCGTGCAATTTGGTCTATATTGGCGAAACGTCTCGTGAATTTAGGGTAAGATTCAGCGAGCACAAATCAGCGATACGGAATGGCAGGATTGAAACCCCCCTTGTCCAACAATGTCTCACTAAACAACACTCTGAAAAAGATATTAAGTGGTGTATAGTGGAAAAAGTGAAGGGACAGGCAGGGACGCCCATGGAAATAGTACGTAATGGAAGAGAATATTTCTGGATTTTCTCTATGGACAGTGTTAGAAAGGGCTTAAATGAGGAAATCCAATGGAATGTAACAAAACCTTGGTAGTTGTTCTCACTTTAACAAACCTATGATATATAATTGTACAGTCAGGAGGTGATGGCTGCGTTTTTCTGCAGTTGTGATGTGAAGCAGGTGGCTGTATATCTGTTATACAGGGCCATATGGATTGGATCTTCAGCCACTGCTATTTTTCTTAAATATTTTTTAAGATCTTGTGTTCTATCTTTTTAGGAATGACATTAATACAGATAGAACTTAGTTACAGTTTCGTCCCTATAGACTATTCTGGGCAATGGTTGAACTCTTAGGCCAAACAAGATGGATTTGTATTGATCTGCTGGTCGGATTATATTGACAAATTGGTATTTATGCAGGACTTTTCGAAGGATATGTGAATCTGAAATTATGTACCACAAACGTTTTTATTTGGAGGTGCATTGGTTCCTTCTTTTTTGCATAGGAACGTATATTCTCCCGTATTTAAGAAATTCAGAACTGCACGTCATTAGATGGTCTGTGCAACAATATGTGCCTTGAATATGAGAACTATGGCAGTCTCACTTTCTAAAGATATGCAGAATTGAGGGATTTAAAAACCGGCTAATAAGGGAAAATAGAACGAACATGTCATCAGTGTTTCGTTCTGCTTACTTTTTCAATATGGCACGGGAATATCTGATGAGTAAAAAGTCCCCTCTTTAGTTTCTAGGATTAATGGCGTGACAGACCATAGAGTGTAAACGCACGATAGAAAATATGGCCGCGACGGAGAAGGAAACAAGCATTTGCAATGCAATAGGTCTTGCATTAGGAAAGTGTGAGCTATTGGTATTGTAAATTAATTTTTTTTTATTTATGTGTTGGTTTTGAAAAAGGCAAAATTAATAGCTTTGTCATTTACAATGCCAATAGTTTTAACTTTAGCAAATGTGACACCTATAGCATTTGTAATGCAATATGTGTTGTATTTATGTGACTTAGATGTATTGATAATACAAATAACAATGGCTTTTAATTTTTTTAATAATTAATATTAAATAAAAGTTATTGTAATTTATAATGGCAATAGCTTAGACTTTTGTAAATAACTTTTGTGAAGATTATGTTCAGTGTATTTTATTGTGACGAATATCCAAGAACAGAAGTGAAATATTAACATCTTTTTGTGACATTTGTAATAAAGCTTGAAACATTGAGAGAACATATTTGAACCAGTTGAATGGTTGCACAGATTGATGCTGTGGTGGCGGTGAGTGATGTTGTGGTAGTGACGAGTGATGCTGTGGCGTTCAGTGATGCTGTGGTAGCGCATAGGTATGTTTTGGTGCCCCTGAGTGATGCTGTGGTGCCCCTGAGTGATGCTGTGGTGATGCGATAGATAGAGTGAGGGCGATAGATAGATAGAGTGAGGGTGATAGATAGATAGATAGATAGAGTGAGGGCGATAGATAGATAGAGTGAGGGCGATAGATCGATAGATAGAGTGAGGGCGATAGATAGAGTGAGGGCGATAGATAGATAGATTGAGGACGATAGATGGATAGATAGGGTGAGGGCGATAGATAGATAGAGTGAGGGCGATAGATAGATAGAGAGTGAGGGCAATAGATAGATAGATAGAGTGAGGACGATAGACCGATAGATAGAGTGAGGGCGATAGATAGAGTGAGGGGGATAGAGAGTGAGTCCGATAGATAGATAGAGTGAGGGCGATAGATAGAGTGAGGGCGATAGATAGATAGAGTGAGGGCGATAGATAGAGTGAGGGTGATAGATAGATAGATAGAGTGAGGGCGATAGATAGATAGAGTGAGGGCGATAGATAGAGTGAGGGCGATAAAGTGAGGGCGATAGATAAAGTGAGGGCGATAGATAGAGTGAGGGCGATAGATAGATAGTGATCCTATCGCCCATTCCCTTTTGCCTACTAGCATTTATTTTACTTATTTGTGAATGTGCAAGAGCAAGCCAGAAAACAAAAAAAAAAGAGAAAAACTTTTGAACAGTAATAAATAAATGCAATGTTCTGGAACATGAAATAGGGTCCACGGTTTTACCGTCATGTGACTCTAGGCAGTCCCTGACTGCCCCCAGCACCTTAAAACCATTGAATTCTGATATGTTCGCACTTGACTAATACAAATTATTATAAATGTGAGCTTAGTCCATTCATTCAGAACGGGGAATGAAGGCAAACTCCTCCCTTCTACATGCTTTAATGTGCTACGAAGTTGGCCCATATAAAATAATATTACATATTGTTTTTACGGAACACACCTCAAACGGGGTTGTCTTTTGACTCGGTTATCGTAACTGCACTCAATATTTTGTCAAAGAAAAAAACAGATACAATTAAGCAATGCATCCTACTTATTTGTGCATTAAACGGTGTATCAGGAGGAGGGGCGTGCCTGCTTAACGTGCGGAAAGGTATGGTAAATAGTAGGATGCTGCAAAAAAATGTCCTCCCTATGTTTTCAAAATACATTGACACAGCCCTGCTGGTATTACAGAGGGTGATACCATTTTCCTTCTAAAAATAGGGGGGGGATACATAAATGTAAATGAAGCCAATTGTGTCATTGCAGAAAAAAAATGTACTTCAAATTCCACCTTTGTTCAACAAGGTGTAAGAATTAACTGTGCCCATCACGAAATACAATTGCCATGCCTCTATCTTTGAAAGGCCCGCTAAATTGAGACAAGCGTGTACTTTACTAATAAAACATTGACTAAGACATAAAACAAGAGTATGGAGGAATAAGGGCAGCAGGGAGATGAGCGCAGACAGGATGGAGCGAACAGGAGGAGCAGTCATTGTGGAGGGTAGAGCTGGCTGGAAGCCGAGATGCTAGAGAGGAGTGCAAGGAGAACAGACAGGCAGGGTGAAGAGGTGTGAGAAAAGACAAATGGTGATCATTTTCGAGGCCGCTTTGATGTTCTCAGTGGCCACACGGCTCACTGAGAACATCAAAGCGGCCGTGAAAGGGCTCCCAAAGGCTGCAGGCGGACAAATGGTGCGCGCGCCCGGTGTGCACAGCATGGCTGGGGTGCGTTGTGTTGTGGAATAGTAGAGGTTGCAGAGACAAGGTGGGTTGGGGGTGGGGGAGGGAGGAGTGACTGGCAGTGTAGAACGCAGCGGACGTGTGGGACAGTGCGGGATTTTGCGCCATGGCTCTGTGACCAGCTACATACAACAAATGAAAGATTCTGCCTTGGTATTTTTGTGGTCTGTCTTGACATATGCTCGTGCAAGTTGTGTGTTGTACAGTTTCCAGGTGCCTTACTGTCATTAGTGCACGAGGTGCAGCGGCCCAGGGCTGGGGGGGGCGGCTGTATCCCAAATTATGACTGTATTTTCCTACCCAAAAGGGACTGTTCATTTCTCTTCCCTGCATTACAGGTCGCAACAGCCAATTGCCTTCATTTCAGCACGTGTCTTCATTTTAGTTTGTTCTTGTATGTTTGTGATCGGCTCTGTGGCCCTGTGTGAACCAACCTGTGGGTTCATGTTTGAATGTGTTCTGTTTGATTGCATGATTGCGTAAAATAACTTTGGTAGATGCTTCGCGGATACCGCCTAACTCGCCACATGAAGTCAGTCACCTCTAAGCGCTTTAATCGCAGTTGTAAATTTGGCAACCCAGAAAGTCAAAAGCATTTGCAGCGCAATAGGTCTCGCATTTACGCACGTTTAAGCTATAGGCATTGTAAATGACAATGACTTTTATTTAGGTTTTAAAAAACAAAACACAATCTGCATTGTCATTTACAACGCCAATCGCTCAAACTCGCGTAAATGCGAGATCTATTGCATTGCAAACGATTGTTGTGAGTCTTTCAAGAGGTGGTGGCCTACAAGTCACGTGTTGCAGAACTGGGAACTACTGGAGGCTGGAAGATGCACACTAACATATCAGGGTTTTCCTGGGGCATGGAGGGGCTCAATACGGAGCTAGGGGGTTCTGAGGCATGAGAGAGGCTTAGGACCAGAGCTGAATCTTGGTAACTCTGAACCATACAAGAGGCTAACGGACAGCGCAGGGAGTTTCCGTGATCTGTCGATGCACATCGCAACAGCGTGTTCTGGGAGGGTATCACGCAGAGTAAAGGCATTCTAGGACCTATGAGAGATTCACAGGCAGACTGGGACGTGCTGCTCTCAGAGATACTTGTATAAAGCATAATAATATTGCAGAATGAGGCAAGCAAGAATTCGAGAACAGACAGCACCAAGATAAGCTGGGAAGAACCTGCGTTTAGAAACAAATTCAAACTCGGGAGGAAGAGTGTTTAGGGAGGGGTAGATGTTGGAAGTAACGAAGCAAAGTCATCGTGGGTTTCTTCAGAAGTGATGGCGAAGAGAGCGTGCCGATGCAGTGAAGGGGCTGAAATGAGACAGCGGGATGTTATGTGATCAGGGAGCAGACTGGGATAAATCGCTCCTGCACAACAGCTGCACAGAAGACGCCCCATTTGGAAGGATTCTCGCCACCCACTTGTGCAATGTGAGCCAGAGCAGATCTTTATGCTGGACATACTGGTAGGACACCAAGGAGACGAGCGAGTGGCAGCTGTGTGCAAGCCCTTATCGAACGTTGTTTAAAGGCACATTCCCGTCAACAATCAGCAGGGGGCAGGAGGAAGCATCCAAGAAGACGAGCGCGCTCCTTCCAATAAGAAGCATGGAGGAGGAGGCCTAGGTGAGGAGGGATCTAAAGCACACAGGATAGCTATTAAATAACTAGCACCAACAAAACTGTGTGTTCAGAACGAGCACAACTGAAAAAACAGAAGTGAGATGCGGTAGTGAGCTACCTATTTTGGAGCAGGCAGTCTTATGTGGCAGCTGTACAGATCGGGGAGAAATTCCAGGAAACAAACGTCCTCTCAACACTGCTCTCTACAATGAAAGCTTCACTCATGTTACTAGAGCACTGCTGATTTTCTCTGCAATAAGCACTGGAGCGAAGACAAGCTTTGAAATATATCTTGGAGATGTGGTTAGACAGCCAGTTTCACTTCACGTACACACGCATGCACGTGTCTGAAGGAGGGTGCGCTCGCGCCTGCCTCAGTGCACCGTGCGTGTTCCCTCTAATAAACAGACTTGCATAAAACACACGCACACCACAAGGACTGCACCACACTGGCTCCCCGAGGGTTAGGACAGATTCTTAAAAACGCACCGAAAATGCAGTACTACGAGTTGCCTTTCCATTTTCAGAGTGAATTCACAAAGGTAGAAATTCACCAGCATAGTTGTACTGCTGCAGTCAAACTTTGGGGTAGTGTCGTGTACGTGGGTGATCCTAGGTGGACTCCCACGTAAAACGTTTGTTAAGTGAACCGCTCTATTTTATCAATAATTTGCACATAAAGCTATTCCTGTGACAAGGCAGGAGTAGGCACCTTTCTGGAGTGTGTACACTGCAGATACCACCATAATTATGCATGTACTAGAAGGGCTTTCTCGACAAACATTTTCTTTCAAGAGAAACGACAAAAAAGTGGGAATGCACATTTGTGTTACAATTTGTATGCAGACTAGTACACCTTGTATGCCTTGCCTTCCACATAAGAAAATGTTATGCATCTGACTACTTAAAACAAACAAGTATTGGCGCCGCGCGGCAACAAAAAAAAACAAGTATTGGGCAGGCTGATGGCCTGAGAAGCGTCCGTGAAGCAGGGGGCGGGGAGCCGAACCCTTTGATGTAGCTCACGGCCTGGCGGCTGTGAAAAAAAGCAATTAGGGGGAGGAGAAGTGAGGCCAGCGCACACTGCGCAGGCTGGGGAAGGCTGTGGGAGGGAGGCTGATGGCTTTGATGTGGGGAAATGCGCGTGCTTGTGTCCACGTGACCCACGTGAACTGTCTTAAATCCGCCGATGGTTTGAGAACCTATGTTGGCCACTAAAATTCTCCCCTATCTATTCCTACGGAATGGGATAGGCTTGACCTAAAAACGGTCCTCTGTCTATGTCTGACAACACCCAGGTGTCAGCAATTACGGTGGTCAGATGGCAGGGTACTGATTAGCCGATCGCTATAAAAAGCGAACCTTTGACCGTTTTAATTTACTCATAGGAGACGTGCGTGGCATTTTGTTGGACGACCTTTGAAACTTTTTGGAGGTAAGTGTTCATCATAGGAGGAATATGTAGCATGTGGAGATACAGTGGAAGTCGGATTGGTTATAGAAGATTTGTAATGATACTGGGGCAATCGTCATTACATAGTCAGTCTATAGAAGGGACGTCGGGAAAAGGAGTGTAGAGAGGTTTCATCTGGTTAAAGTCGGGTCATCACTTCAGTAAGGAGCAATTGAAATATGACAAGTTAGCCTGACACGATGTTCCTTGCGCTGGAAGATGCTTGTTGTGTTGGTTTGTATCTTCAGTGCGGGTCGGGTTAGGGAAACACCCTGCCTTTTAAAGGGACATTAGTTTTCTCTATAACAAGGGAACACGCTGATAAGCGATTCGAATCTGGGTGACGAGTTAGCCTGACATGATGTTCCTCACGCTGGGAGATGGTTATTGTGCTGGTTTTTTTTCCTCAGTGCGGGTCAGGTTAGAGAAACAGCCTGCCTCTGAAACGGACATCAGCATTCTTTTTAAACAGGGAGCACGCTGATAAGGGATTCGTAACTGGGTCTGCCCGACATTCTGTCTACATATTTAGATATAAAGTGAAGTCAGTGTCATATGTTCATAAACTTTATTTCATCGAGTAACCTAGTGACATTGTATTTTCCTACCATTTAGGAGAGACTGTACCTGTGAGGGGAGAAAAGGCAATATAAAAAGAATAGACACATATCTATGGAATCAAGATAACGAATGTTACCTAGAGAATAAAACGTCTAAGGTAATTAAGTTCAAAGATAGTGGGCATTAAGCAAATCTTGGCCGAGTTAGAGAGATAATGAATTTTATTATTTTTTCTTCTTTCAGTAGAAATAAAGTCTATGGTGCTCCAAAATGGAGGTATGCAGGAGACAGCAAAATCTGTTTGTTTTTCCTTATTCAGCTTAAGGAGATTCCTGTGGGATACATAACCATTTCACCATGGAAGGTCGTCTAGGGGAAAAATAGGAAAAGTTTCAGCATTGGTCCTGTTGGAGTAAGTACCAACTATGGCTTGATCTTAACTAATAGGGCAGGCAGAAGTTGGGGATGTTTAGATGTACTCCTATATAATAATGAATGTATGTGCCAGTTACGCACGTGCCAAAACAGAATTTCATGTCATTTCATACGAGCGGGTGTGGCTTGATCTTACCCAATAAGGCAGGCAGAAGTTGGGGATGTTTAGATTTACTCCTGTATAATAGTGATTGTATGTGCTAGTTATGCACGTGCCAAAATAGAATTCTAGAAGTCATTGTATAATCCCAAATAAATAACATCATGGTCCTAAATCAGTGAGAGCAATAATAGATCACATTATTGCCCCGAGTGAGTGGGGGCAACCATTAGAGAAATAGGATAGAAGGATATGTGTAACAAAAAATAGTGTGTTCACTCATCCGGGGTATATGGTGGCACTGGTGGCTTGTGTGTATTCTTATTATCTTTGTGTTTTTTTGGTTTTTTTTTTTGTAAGTCAATCAGATCCAACCAATGTCCCAATAATGTATTTTTTCATGGGCTCAGATATTTATTCGGGTTTTCTTATAAATATCTTTCCAGCAAGTACCAGGGTATAGAGAACACTGTGAGATAATCTGGCGGGTCCTGAGGAAGGTGGCTTCTACTGTTATCTACTACCACCGAAACGCGTCGACCATGTCTTTATAATATCCTACATTTTGTAGTGACCCTGGTTGGGCCTTTAGACTAGAACCAACGAAACGCGACAACTTGCACAGATAATTTGTGGTGTGAATGTGTGTGAAGTATGTATGTATGGTTTGTGTGTTAGTTGTTTTCTTCTTGGTCATATTGTGTTTAATATATGAATTTATGAATCAAATTTCATGTTGTTAGAACTGCGTACATAGGTAATGTTTTTTTGTATCTTTTAATAATTATAATGTGTTATAAAAAAAGAATTTAACAAAGGAAAAAGTAACTCAAATTATAAATAAAGAGAATGGAAATGAGTAACAGCTAAATGTGTGTTCTGTTATGCCCATGATTATTTGTAAGAGGTTAAAACCCCTAAATAAATAGAGGTCACGAAGGAAGTAGTTGTTACATGTTATCCTTTTCCCCTCTTCTTCCTGACCTGTGAATTAGCACTTTAGAGGGGGTCCCATTACTTTCATAGAGACCGCCGTAGTACCTTCCCGACCTGGCATGGGCGGCCTGCGGTTCAATTGCAAGAGCAAACAGCAACGGAGACAGCGAGCACCCCTGTCACGTTCCCCTTCCAACCAAACAAGCTAAGGAAACCGTTGCTCCCGTTCGCACTCAGGCCGTCGCTGAGCTGTAAAGAATCCGGATCCACCCCACGAAAGTCTCGCCCAGGTCCATCACTAGCATGACCTGAAATAGGAACGGCCATTCCAGGCTATCGAAAGCCTTTTCGATATCAACCGAGAGTACCGCCGTAGAAGGCACCAATCCGTGGTCTGCCTCCAATATAAGGAGTAATCGCCGCATGTTACCAGATGTATTACACGTGGGAATGAAGCCCGCCTGGTACTGATGGACCAGCTGCGTCATGCAGGGGAGGAGCTGTGTGGCAAGTATTCTGCAAAAAAAATTGTAATCAGTGGTCAGCATTGAGAGTGGGCGATATGCTGTCATATCTGACGGCTCCCTCCCTGGTTTCAGCAGAGGGACAATAATAGCCTCTCGAGTGGTCATTGGTAGCTTCCCCATTTTCCAGGCCTCCTGATACATCACCAGTAAACGTGGAGCTAGACAATCAGCATATGCAGAATAAAATTCTATTGGCAGGCCATCCACCCCAGGAGTTGTGTTACGCGCCTTATGCTTAATTGCCCTCCGAATTTCTCCGAGTGTGATCTCCTGCCCTAAATGGTCTGCTTGCTCTTCCTCAAGTCTAGGCATGGTCAATCCAGAGAAAATCTCCCCTATAGCATTCCCATCCAGCCGCAATTTGTTGCGCTAAAGTTCAGTATAGTAGTCCAGAAACAAGCCAGTGCCTGGTAGGTCGCCCCCCCCCCCCCTCCGCTGCAGCTCCACCTGCTCCCTGAGTGTCTCTGTGCCTTTTTGCTCCTCTGTGCCTGCTGCCCACATGCCTTCTGTGACCCGTTCTTGTGTGCCTTTTGCTCCTCTGTGCCCGCTGCTCACTTGCCTACTGTGACCCGTTCTTGTGTGCATTTTGCTCCTCTGTGCCCCACTGCCCACTTGCCTTCTGGGACCCGTTCTTGTGTGCCTTTTGCTCCTCTGTGCCCCGCTGCCCACTTGCCTTATATGACCCGTTCTTGTGTGCCTTTTGCTCCTCTGCGCCCCGCTGCCCACTTGCCTTCCGTGCCCCCTGTTGTGCTTGCTCGCGCCGCTCCCGTTCCCTCCGATGCCCATTCGCTGCCCCCTGCCACCCACCTACCGCCTCCCAGCTGCTCCTCCCTCCCACCTGCCCTTAAAATGCCGGCCACTGCGAGGCCGCTGGCGCGCCTAAGGCAAGCCCGTCTGCGCCCGTCCGTGCCTGGACCACACCCAGAGCCAAACCCCTGGCCCCCTCATCAGCCATGTAAACCGCCTCCGATATGACGCCAGCACCCTCATCGCTCTCAACCGAGGACAAACTCCCACCTGCTGCAGGGCCACCCCGAAGCGCACCCAAGGTCCCTTCGCCTGCCAGAACTGCAGCTTCTCCTGCATCGAAGACGCAGAGACACCCACCACGACAAAACACAACCAGCTCCGATGCATCCTGATCAACACCCGCTCCGCACGCAAACACGCCCCTGAGCTCTGGGACCTACTCGACACAGCATCTCCAGACGTCGTCTTCCTGACCGAGACCTAGATGAACAAAGCCTCCTCTCCAGACATCGCCATAGCCATCCCTGACGGATACAAGATCACCCGCAGAGACCGCACCAACGGAGTCGGAGGAGGAATCGCCATCGTCTACAAGAAGACCATCAGGGTCTCAACAAACACCGACGATACCCTCAGCACCGCCGAACACATGCACTTCCAGATCCACACGGACCCCAAGACCACCCTAAGAGGCACTCTCGTCTACAGACCACCCCGATCCCGACCACAATTCTGCGACACCATCGCCGACTTCATCAGCACGCACGCACTGACCTCCACCGACTACATCCTCCTCGGAGACCTGAACTTCCATCTGGAGAACAACAATGACAGCAACTCCTCCACCCTGATAGACAACCTCGCCCAACTCGGTCTGGAACAGCTCGTCACGACGCCGACCCACATCGCCGGACACACGCTGGAAGCCATCTTCTCCTCTAGGCCACACGTCTCCTTCAGCCACGTCTCTGAACCCACCTGGACCGACCACCACTGCATCCACTTCACCTTCCGGAACCCAGTCGCACATCACCGCATCCTACAGATCCCCCGTCGCCGCTGGGGCAAAATCACCGAAGAACTACTACTGACAAACCTCGCACTCAACCCACCGACCAACCCCTCCAACCCCAACGATGGTACGCACACCCTCAGACAATGGATGGACGAGTGCGCCAACACCTTAGCCCACTGAAAAAACAAACCCTCAAAGACACCAGCAAGAGAGCCAACTGGTTCACCCCGAAACTCCTAGCGTCAAAGCGCACCTGCGAGAAGTCACCGGGCAGCCGCACAGCCAACAAAGATACCATCCGCAACCACCACCACCTCATCAGGAGCGCCAAGAGGACCTCCTTCAAAGACCGCCTCGACAACAACGCACACAACAGCAAGGAGCTCTTCAACGTCGTGAAGGAACTCTCCAACCCCAGCTCCAACGCCAACGACATCCCGCCGTTGCAAGCCCTGTGCGACTCCCTCGCCACCCTTTTCCACCGCAAGATCGCCGACATCCATGATAGCTTCAACCCCCGGACGACCCTAACAGGCCCCAACACGACGGAACCGCCACACCCCACCGACTACGACCCCCTGACAACCTGGGTCAACGTGAGCATCGAAGACACAATCAAGACCATGGGCACAATCCACTCCGGATCGCCGTCTGACCCTTTTCCACACCACATCTTCAACAAAGCCGGCAGCTCCATTGCACCCCACCTACGCAACATCATCAACCTCTCCTTCGAGACCGCGACCTTCCCTGAAAGCTGAAAACACGCCGAGATCAACGCCCTACTGAAGAACCCCAAGGAGGCCCGAGCGAACTGAAAAACTTCCGGCCCATCTCCTGCTTCCGTCCCCAGCTAAGGTCATTGAGAAGATAGTCAACATCCAGCTCACCCACTACCTCGAAGACAACAGCATCCTGGACCCCTCCCAGTCAGGATTCCGCAGCAACCACAGCACCGAGACTGCCTTCATCGCTGCCACAGACGACATCAGGATCCTATTGGACAACGGCGAGACGGCTGCCCTCATCCTTCTGGACCTCTCCGCCGCCTTCGACTCAGTCTGCCACTGCACACTACGCACACGACTCCACTAAGCAGGGATCCGAGACAAGGCCCTGGCCTGGACCCCCTCCTTCCTCTCCGGTAGAACCCAGAGAGTCCACCTCCCCCCGTTCGATCCGAAGCTTCCGAGATCATCTGCGGCATCCCGCAGGGATCCTCCCTCAGCCCGACGCTGTTTAACGTCTACATGGCGCCTCTCGTACGCATCGGCCGACATCATGATCTCAACATAATCTCCTACGCCGACGACACGCAACTGATACTCTCCCTCACCAAGGACCCCCTCACCGCCAAATCCAACCTCCACCAGGGAATGAAGGCCGTCGCCGACTGGATGAAGGATAGCCCCCTTAAGCTGAACACAGACAAAACGGAGATCCTCATCCTCGGGCCAACCCCTCAGCATGGGACGACTCCTGATGGCCCGCATCGCTGGGGACACCCCCCGCACCCACCAACCACGCACGCAACCTGGGAGTCATCCTCGACTCGAAACTCACCATGACCAAACAAGTCAACGCTGTCTCCTCCACCTGCTTCAACACCCTCCGTATGCTCCGCAAGATCTACAGATGGATCCCGACAGACACAAGGAAAGCAGTCACCCAGGCCCTAGTCAGCAGCAGACTCGATTACGGAAAAGCCCTCTACGCCAGAGCCCCGAGCAAGCTCATCAACAGACTGCAAAGAATCCAGAATGCCTCTGCACGCCTGATCCGTGACGTCCTGCGCCGCAACCACATCACCCCCACCTGAGGAACCTGCCCTGGCTCCCTGTGGACAAAAGAATCTCCTTCAAGCTCCTGATCTGTTGTGAATCTATCTAGGACCCTAATTAGATATCCCCGATTCATGCCCTTATGTGGTTATAACAAAACATATCCTTATAAAGACATAAGAATCATGTCCATATTTAGCAATAGCCAATGCAGTCCAAATACGGCAAGGCTACTCCCATAGACTACTAGAAAGTACAATGCGTTCTTCAAACAAACCAAACCTCCAGCAGCCCGGGAAATCCCCCTGCTTTTGTTTTGATTTGAACAAGAACTCCTGGAGTCCAGAAAGAACTGTTAGTTCTTAGTGACGTCTTATGTCCAACCTTATGTCAAACCCGGCACCTTCCAGGTATAAATATACCAACGTTGCCTTAAGCAAACACACGGTGGTTTGGAGCAGAGCGGCTATCTACTTGCCCGACGCCCAGCTGATGCGAGTGCCGAAGGAAGGCGACCCTCCCATTTGACGCACGGAGAGAGACGCTGTCTTTTCTCCAGCCGAGAAATCCAGCTCCGGTGTTTCCAGTCACCCTTGCGGGTTGCTAGGAGATCAAGTCCCGAGAGAGAGATACAAGACCTCCTTCATTCTAGAACCAAGGTACGGAGCTGACTAAACCCTTGAGAGAATTCTTGATTCAGATTCTTGGCAAAAACCAACTTAACTTAAACTGCAACTTACTTACTCCTTCCCACGTATTAGGCTTAGGTCAGGTACACCGGGGTAGGCGTATCTTAGAAGCACCAGTTGAGTACGTTTAGTCAATGATTTTATGTATGTATATATTTTATCCGTTTTAAAGCATCATATGGCTCAGAAACCATATCAATGCTTTTACAGTATTATTTCATAATACTCCTTTTACTGTACGCACTTTACTTCATGATAAATATTGCATTTGTGGCAATTCATTTCTCTTGCATGAGAAAGAGGACTGCTCAATAAATAACACCTTTTATTGAAAACGCCCGTCTCTCTATTTCTCTGCACTCCTGGTGAAATTAAGCATGCACGATTGACTGAGTGAAATAGTTGTCTATTGTTTTCACACAACTCTAGAGATATACTCTTTATTCTGAGGGAGCAAAGTTGTCATGTTTATGCGGTTGTCAGAAACTAATCCCATCTTGTCTAATCAGGAAAGTTAACTCCTTCCTGAACATTCGAGAAAGTTTCTAGTGACCTCTGAGCTAGCTGGCAAAACTAATTAAGTCTAACATAGTCAGTAGAGACCTAGATGACCTCAGTCCTACATCTAAATTGCTGTTTATGTTATTCCAGTGCGCAGAGCCTATTGGGAATATAGGAACTACACTACATGGCGCCCAACGTTTGGTAAGGCGATAATCTAACGCAAGACATTAGAGTAACTCAGTCGTGCTTTTCACACAGAACCCTTTTCCCGTAAAAACTCCAAAAGACGTCTGGAGTGGGTAAAAGGCTAATATCCGCCAGAACTTAGTACGATGAGAATCCTATGTATTAGTTTTTGGTTTAGTCAACGTTGAAGGATACAGTGTTCCAAAATATTGTGCACCTAATCTTTGTTTCCTTGAAACCTGATCTGCAACACAAAACTTTCTGTCAGAAAAATGTTGGATAGTGAAGACAAAAGAAAGAGAGCTAGAATAGCAGCTCAACTTTTAACGGATGACACAAGTCTCCAAAATGAAGACCCGAATGCTATAATCATTCCGGTAAATGTAAGAAAAACTATAACTATTAAACTTATAGAAAATGGACTATCATCGAGAGGTGGTACAGTCATATTTGTGGTAGAGGCCCATGAATATCGGCAGACAGAGGTATTCTATTCCTGGATACTTTTTCCAGCAGCACATGCTGTGACACACGAATTCCACTATCACAAAATAGAGGAACCTCCAGAGGAATACGCTCCTTTCGAGGACGTTGAAATTCCTCTAACATACCAAGAACACCTGCTCTGGTTTAATCGCGCCCTAAAACATCAAAATCACTCTCAGGCTCGGTCCACTAGGTAGACCAGGAGCCACTTGGCCGGTTCTAGCCAGCTACACACCACATCCCGACATTGAAACAATGTCAGACCGGGAACTTTTAGCTCAGCTAAAACTACTGATTAAAATACATAGACAATTGGTTCAATATGTCATGCGGACTTCAACAGTCCAACCAGCAATAAAAATTCCACAACACACCCCTCAACAGGGGAACACAAATAAAATCACACCACAGAATATACAATCAGCCATTGGCAAAATACCCGCAAAACGGGAACAGATTCCATTCTGGTTAGCTCAGAAAATCACTCAAATAGAAGCAGTATTTCCTGATACTACACCTCATGAGAAACACAGGATTATGACTATCTGCCTTCCAATGGAGATCGCACCACATGTGGAGGACTGTGACACTTGGGGCACAGTCTTTGCTTCGATTTACACAAAAACACATGGTGTTCCGTCTATGGCGGTTATACCAGACGTACTAAGACAGATTCAAAATAAATACGGTCCAGAACCTGCTTTAACTCTAGGTATGAAATTACTGAAAGACTTCAAGCAGGTCTCGGCTATATTATTAGCGAACATAAAAGGAGAAGCAGCATCTGTGGCGATCCGCCAGAAATTGAAAGAAACAGATATAGCAGAACAACCTTTTGAACTTGCCAGAATCATAGAAAAATCCTATGAAGAACTAGGTAGAGATAGTTTGGGTGGGAAACCACTAAAACCACAACTAATTGAAAATCCTGAAAAAACTAAAACTTTTATTAAAAATAATCTGAATACTCCAAAAAAGAGTTGGGAGGGGATAATTAACAATCCACTCCCAGAGAAAAACGTTTTCAGTCCAAAGGGAGGTCTCCTCAGCGGAGAGATAGATCTCCAGAAAGAGGAAGCAAGTCTCCCCAAAGCGAGCCCGCTGAGAAAAGATACAACCTTAGAGATAGGGATAAATTGAGAAAACCTGACAGATATCAAGATATTGATACACGTCCCTCTCAATCTTTTCAGAATTCCTCAAAGAAATCGGAAAGGTGAGGACGGTCAGAACACATAGAAGAGCATGTCAAGTCCAAAGACAAGGAACCTGCACTTCAAAGTAAAAAATTACAATATCCACAAAAGATGGTAGCCAGTATTAAAATAAAACATGCCGAGGATTCTGAGGACACAACTGAAAAACAGAGAGTGGGCCCAGACAATGCTAGACAGCACAGCAGAAGTAACCATAGTTCACAAGATCCTGATGAATCTTCTGGAGACAGTGGACACAAATGAATACATTCAGGTGGAAACTGCAGACACCAGAGTTAGCAAACCCCATGAATTATATGAAATAACATTGCGTATAGACGGGGACAAAACTAGGAAAATAAAGGGTCTCTTTTGGGATAACCTTTCGAAAGGCTATGATATCCTGTTAGCTGAGAAAGACTGGCCACCAGAGTTTGTCAGGGAGTGCCCTATGGCGAAGAAATGATTATGCCTGCCTTCTCAATTCACATTCCAATTCATAAAAAATACACATTTGCTAGAAAATGGGCAGTGGCATTATATAAAAATCATGTAGGATGGGATGAGGATTCTCCTCCCCACAAAATCGAGTTAAAAAACAACCTACTGCACAAAGGCAGTATCCTGTTAATCAAGAAGCTAAAAAACAAGTCAGGGAGATCTTAGATCAACTTGAATACCAGGGGGTGATTGAAACATGCACCTCACAAATGAACAATCCTTTGTTTCCTGTCTCCAAGCCAGACGTTTCATATCGTCTAGTTTTGGACTACAGACACTTAAACTCCTGCTGCAAAACATTTGCAGTACAAAACTCACACAGTGCAGCACTAATGAATAACATTGTGCGCAAAAAATATAAAACAACATTAGATATCTCAAATGGCTTCTTTTGTCAAAACATAGCACCTGAAAGCAGGTATTTGACCGCTTTCTCTACGATGGGGTCTCAAAAACAATTCTGTCGACTCCCACAGGTATTCAAGAACAGCCCAGGATTATTCTCAGCAAGAGTAACAGAGTTACTACAAATATATGATGATGAGGCATTATCTTATGTCGATGACATCTATCTCACAGATGATGACCTGGAGACACACTTGAAAAGAGTGAACACCATAATACTTGGGTTCGCAGCTGAAGGGTACAAATTCAACTTTAAAAAGTCACGAATTGCTCACCTAACTGTCCTGTTTTAAAGATATGAATTATCAAGTGAAGGCAAAAGCCTAGCAGACAACTTCTTAGAGAAGTGTGCTGTACTCCAAGCACCAAAAACACTGAAAAACTTACAATCAATACTAGGTTTCCTAAATTTCTGAAGAACATACATTCTCAATTATGCAGAGTGGGTTAAACCTCTCTACGAATTAATAAAACCTGATTTCAAACCAATCAATTGGACTCAGAAACTTTTACACAGAAATTTTAAGATCATTACAAACAGACATATTAACTAAAACAAAACTGCAAACACGCGCAAACGAACGCAACCTTGTAATCCGAGTCATCCCAGGAAGACGCGGATTCACGTACCTGACCTCTAATGAGGGAGAAACGGTACCAGTAGCTTACAAATCACACTTGTACACACAAGCAGAAATGAAATTCAGTTCTACTGAAAAAATTCTAACAGCGGTTCAAAGTGCTGTAGCAAGAGAAAGAGCCCTAGTGCTAGGGAGAAACATATCAGTATTAACAGCAGAATCAGCCCTTGAGGCAGTAACAAGACCACGCAATCCGAATGCTGGGGCATTAGATCCAAAATGGATACAATGGGAAAATTCTCTTGCTGCAGAAGACGTGAAACACGCATTTGATCCGAAAATGAAAAAACTAGAAAATCTGGAATACGAACATAAATTTCCTCTGCCAATCGAAATTCTGCCTCTAGAACAGTACAACTGTGTAATCTACACGGATAGATTTGCACAACACTACGAAGTGGATAAAAAATCTTACAATGCAGCGTGCGCGATTGTTAAAGGTCGCTAGCGCTTAGGTAAATTCATACCGATAATCACTAAAACTGAATCACTCAGAAACTGTACAGCTCAGAGAGCTGAAATAAGATCTTTAAAGATGGCGCTTGAAAATGCCGATCGCGAATTCCCGACACTAATAGTGTGCGATTCGCATTACTGCGTCCAGTCTTACAATATTGACATGCAGGCATTGATCAAAAACGGTTACAAAGATGAGACTGGTGCCACAATAAAGCATAAAAAACTTTGGGAACAAGTAGCTCTTTTGCAGAAAGAACTACAAAAGACTCACGTGATACATACACTGAGTCATCAGCATGATGGCGTCCACGTTGCAGGGAATTCATTGGCTAACAGAGCCGCAGCGGTTCAACTGGCTTCCGTAGTCACAAAAAAGCATACTAAAAAACAAATAGACGGTGAAACGCTACTAGCAGTAAAAGCCTCAATGAAAGGCAACTATGCGGCGTTACCTCTAAATTATCCACTCGGAAATAAATACATAATTGATGCAAACTCTGTTCCTTTTGCTCAAATCCCTGGAGTGGGGGATAGAGTAATTCCAAACATGAACCGGAGGGCTTACTTGATTCAAGAAGCACATATGGGACAGGGTCTGAGGCACCAAGAGATCTTGACATCAGTAATAGAATTACAATCACAATACTGGTGGCCGGGGATGTGCGTGCAAATTTACAACTTTGCAACTAATTGTCAGAACTGCAATAGAGATTGCAGTGGGGAACCGGACAAGACACCTGCCCAGATACCTTTATTAGAAAGCATCAGGCTATCTATACGCAAAAATCCAGAAGGAAAAAGGCGGTCCCATAATTATTAAGACGAGATTCACTTAAAATGTAGGCCCCAGCGCTCGGCTGACGCCAGAACTGTTATAAAAGATTTGCGAGTCTTTATAGGGCACATACGCAATTGGCGTGCTACATTCTGACCAGGGTCCTGCGTTTAGCTCTCGAGCTTACAAAGAGGCCATGGCCAGCATGGGCATTGCATTGTGGTACTCTTCTCCCTTCCATCCTGAGGGTAATGCGGTAGTGGAAAGAAAAAACCGTGACATAAAGCAATCTATAACGGCGAGGTTATTAGGTTCGGGTGATGGGTGGGTCAAACATTTAACAAGTGTCCAACGTAGTCTTAACAATCTGCCAAGAAATTCTCTAAAAGGTATCACTCCGTACAAACTATTGTTCGGTACTAGAATAAAAATCCAGGACTTAAGATTGTCAGACTTCAGTGGTGAAAGAGAAAGCCTTTGATATCAAAGATCGTTTGGCTGTTTTACAGGACTTAAATGAAACAATAAGAAGTCTAAGTAACACAAAGTTAAAGCCAACAGCCACTGAAGAAAAACCACCTGTCCCAGCAAGACCTGTCTGGATTCCAAAGATTGGGGATCTAGTCAGAGAGAAGATCGCGGTGAAGAAGGAATTTGGGCCTTCTTACAGAAAAGCAGTACCTGCCTTAGCTGTCAGCGGAACAAGATCAGTAGTACTACCGCCCCTTGCTGGCAAAAAGGAGAACAGAGTTGTATCAATCGACCTGGTAAAACCACAATCATGTGGCCAATAATAAGTAGTAGGCCCAGTGGACTCCCAAGAAGTAGCAGAAAACCAAACCTTGCTACAATCCAAGAAGTTCAAACTGAAAGACTAATCACTTTTGATAAACCTGCAATAAATAAAAAATGACTATGCAACAAAGCCATGGAACTTGTGCCTCTTGAATCCCAAATTGCAACAGTTCGTCAAGAAACACCTGTCTACAATGATGTAGCTTCAGACTATACTAATGTGACAAAAGAAGATTCAAAGACTATAGAAAATCCGGAAGCAATTCCAACAATTGACAAAACTGCATCTGGCTACTTCATCAATTTCGATTACTTTTCTGATGATCCAAGTGAACATGAAGGAACGCCAGCAACAAAAGCTTTTAAACAAAAAATGACTAAACTCGTTCATCAACTAAAAGAAACATATCTGATTTCACCATGTATTGAATTTTGGATTGTGTTAGGTGTACTTTTCCTCCTGCTTTGGCTCATCATGGTTTTATGTTTGGGTAGATTTATTGATGGAAAATATAGTGCAATGGACACAGAAAGTCAGAACATCAACTTGGTCCTAAAGCCTCGCAGATCCTCACACATCGAGAAAAGAGAACTGTCATCAGTGAACATCACAGCCAATCCAATACCCGGTGGGGTAGCATGGGACAAAACGGATTATGAAATCTATGGCCCGAATGAGCTCTTGAAATATCCACATCAGTTCAAGGTTTCATTAAGTGACTTTGTAAAACCAAGTACTTTCTCTGATGATTGGGACTTTGAAAATATTAATAATATGATGTCAGATTTAGTAATGTCAGCAAAATTCTATGAAGAAATGTACTGTTATAATCATTATGGTCATCACTATTTGCATAAATCTGCTAATCCTAGAAATGTTTTTACTTATAACCAATGGGAACATTGTCCAACACCGCCAAAAGGCAGCTCGAAAACATTTTATGAGAAATTCCCATATTTCTCAGGGTTTAACACAACTGATCCAGAAACGTTTTATTTCAAAATGTTAAATAAGACAGGAATGAAAACAATGTTGACAAATACTAAATTGATTTATTCTGAAACATTTTATGAAAAAATGGTTACATTTAGTTTTGAATTTTGGAAAAACAACATTGAAACATAAACCATCTGGGGTACAAAAGACTGGCAGGTACAAGGTCTAGAAGCATTATTTAGAGCCTGCACGATCCCAGAACAGATAATATTCCTGAATGACACCATTCAGCAAACAACCTGTCTTAGTTTAGCCAAGATAAAAGACTTAAACAAACCGTCTATTCCAAAGCCCATACCTCATAGTAATAGCACTACAGATGAGGAGATAGACGTATCCCATATTTTACACCAAAACAGAACAAATCCTGATTGTAAAAAATGGTTGATCTGGCCCACAGACACAAATAACTGTCAAGATAGATTTGTGAACAAAATACAGGGGTTCAAACAGACCAGGCCAGACCCAAGATATTCCCAGAGACAACATCCAGGGATAGTTACAACGTACAGTGTAGGGAAACTATGCCTCGAATGGCTACAGAAATCCACACTGGCTGAAATTAAGCAACACTTGCCTTTACTTAAAGAAGGTGCTGACTTGCGAGATTTCATAATGGGACCTCGCAAACAGCGTCAAAAACGTTTCATATACGCCGGTATATACGCTGCTTACAACGAAGCTTGGAAAGTAATGCAAATTGAAACTGCAGAAAAATACGCGAAATTGTTCGTATTAATTTCGAAAAATCACTTTCTGTAGTGGACAATGGGTTAACGACTCTGTCCTCCAGAATATATTCACTGGACAGCATTGTATCATCTGCTATTGATATAATAGAGCAGGACTTGCTAATGTTACAACATGGACAGTCCCAATTACGTTCTATTGTACAGCTAGGCTGGACGTTACAAAACTTGCGTTCAGGCTACGTGCCATGGCGTTTAATCAACACAACGTCATTAATCTCTATCTTTAACCTTACTGATAAACAAATCAGTTTGGCACAAAAAGGAGCAGACTTTACGATTCTAAGCATTGAAAAACTTGAGAGATTACCATTGACAATGTCAGAGAGACCTGTCATTGAATGGATAATACACGGAACAATTACTATTCCGATAACAACTTTCCAGTTTAAGTATTGCCAAAAATATATACCAGCAGGCCTGTATGAAAGGTTGGGTAAAGGATACATCAAGTCAACCTGGAATTTACCTTATACACACAAATGTTATAGTGAAGGGAAAAAGGAGGTATTTCTTAGTGGTAACAATTGTAAAAAATCACTAAGCGGTACACTTCTGTGTCAAGGTATTAACTTGCATGGAGCCTGCGAGGGTTCATCAAATAACCTTTCATGTCACCTGCATGGCACTCCTGCAACACAGATAGAGCCATTTTTCAGACAGCTTTCCAACGGCAGCTACGTTCTAATAAGTGACCACAGCTGTTGTGGCATGGTGCCAGGAAAAGCCTATCTCGTAACCGTTACGTCCAGGGTCACTTGCTGTATGCAAGTATTGTATCCAAACAGCAATCCAGACATGGAGACGGCAATAGGGCCTTCTTTGAATATCTCTTCTATTCGAATTGATACTTTAAGCAGAATGAAGCCTATTCTTTTACAGACAACTGTGCCTTTAACCTCGTCCAAAAAGACATATGATCTGCAAGTTGCAAGGACAGCGGCAGAGGTACATACCCTATTATCAACAAATTTCCCCGTGCATTTAGTAGAAATGTTAGGTCAAATTTTAAACATGTCTGATACCAGTGGCATCGCACATGTATTTAAGACAATTTTTTCGGGACTGTTAGCACCCTTTGAAACAGTTCTGGGCATTTTCCCGAATTTTGTGCATTCTTTATTCGGCGGCCTGCCTCTTCTTTTGGGACTCGTAGCAGGAATTTTATTTTTGATTCTTCTGCTCCGATATGGCAAGCCAAGTCACAGACAAAACTCCAGCTGTGATGGAAGAAACGATCCTAGCAATACGCTACCGAGACCGAATTACTAAAGTCCTCGGATTGGCCCGGCTAAGAGATCTGAATACAACCTGGTTTCTTTCATTCAGACCAATCTGGCATGATTGCATCTTACCTGTGCTTCGATGTCTGCTATGCGGAGAAGAATGCGTGTTGGACGTCTGTCTTACACTACCATCAGCAGTACCAACGGATATCGATACTTTGCTTGGTTCGGTAACGGCTCATGTAACGTGTTGTCCCCAGTGGCTACCTATTCTGATGACGGCATTCGTTGAGACTTCACCATTACGAGTAGGTGGCGGTGAAGTACGAGATGAAAGCAGCACCACACAGGTATAACCTTCTGTGAGCATTGCTGATCCAGACATCGATGATAGCAATCATTCTCACACATGCACTGTTTCAGCTTTTTCGAACTTGGTCGAACTTTCACCTGATGTTGTAGACCAATTTTTTGCAAGCCTGTCTGATTTAATGTTCTCTCCCAACAACGAGAATAACTTTTAAAACAACGAGCACACAGCGTTCCCTGAACTCTGAATTCGGCCTTCAGTTTTGATAAACAATACTACTGAAAACATTTGGAACTATTTTTTCCCCTGAAAGCGAAATTATTTTTTTTCCACTTCAAAGATATTTACCTTTTTCTGGCACATGGTACTCTGCTTAAAGTAGAACTATTCTTAGAGAACAGAGCTTCTATTTTTAGAGACACTAGAGACAATATTTTACCTCAGCCTCTAGCACATGTACAGTATTGTATAAATATGTGATGAAATGGTCTCGACCTTCTTTTCTGTATTAAGAGCCATTTCATAAATGTAATTTTCGAAATTCATTCAGCCAATATATATATATATGCATTTCCTGAATGATAACACTGCTTGAAAAACGTACAGTATAAATACTCATTTTCGTGTATATATCATACACCATTTCAAATGCAATTTATGTATTTTGGGGTGGGTTGGAAAACACATGCATCGTTATATGTTTAGTATTGCTTAGTATTTAGTAATGATGGACATTAATACGTGGAGTGGGTGTTGTGAATCTATCTAGGACCCTAATTAAATATCCCCGATTCATGCCCTTATGTGGTTATAACAAAACATATCCTTATAAAGGCATAAGAATCATGTCCATATTTAGTAATAGCCAATGCAGTCCAAATACGGCAAGGCTACTCCCATAGACTCCTAGAAAGTACAACGCGTTCTTTAAACAAACCAAGCCCCAGCAGCCCGGGAAATCCCCCTGCTTTTGTTTTGATTTGAACAAGAACTCCTGGAGTCCAGAAAGAACTGTTAGTTCTTAGTGACGTCTTATGTCCAACCTTACGTCAAACCCAGCACCTTCCAGGTATAAATATACCAACGTTGCCTTAAGCAAACACACAGTGGTTTGGAGCAGAGTGGCTATCTACTTGCCCGACGCCCAGCTGATGCGAGTGCCAAAGGAAGCCGACCCTCCCATTTGACGCACTGAGAGAGACGCTGTCTTTTCTCCACTCGAGAAATCCAGCTCCGGTGTTTCCAGTCACACTTGCGGGTTGCTAGGCGATCAAGTCCCGAGAGAGAGATACAAGACCTCCTTCATTCTAGAACCAAGGTACGGAGCTGACTAAACCCTTGAGAGCATTCTTGATTCATATTCTTGGCAAAAACCAACTTAACTTAAACTGCAACTTACTTACTCCTTCCCACGTATTAGGCTTAGGTCAGGTACACCGGGGTAGGCGTATCTTGGAAGCACCAGTTGAGTACGTTTAGTCAATGATTTTATGTATGTATATATTTTATCAGTTTTAAAGTATCATATGGCTCACAAACCATATCAATGCTTTTACAGTATTATTTCATAATACTCCTTTTACTGTACTCACTTTACTTCATGATAAGTATTGCATTTGTGGCAATTCATTTCTCTTGCATGAGAAAGAGGACTGCTCAATAAATAAAACCTTTTTTGAAAACGCCTGTCTCTCTATTTCTCTGCACTCCTGGTGAAATTAAGCATGCACGATTGACTGAGTGAAATAGTTGTCTATTGTTTTCACACGACTCTAGAGATATACTCTTTATTCTGAGGGAGCAAAGTTGTCATGTTTATGCGGTTGTCAGAAACTAATCCCTTCTTGTCTAATCAGGAAAGTTAACTCCTTCCTGAACATTCGAGAAAGTTTCTAGTGACCTCTGAGCTAGCTGGCAAAACTAATTAAGTCTAACATAGTCAGTAGCAACCTAGATGACCTCAGTCCTACGTCTAAATTGCTGTTTATGTTATTCCAATGCGCAGAGCCTATTGGGAATATAGGAACTACACTACAGACCCACACACACAAGGCACTCCACAAGACCGGCCCAGCCTATCTCAACAGTCGACTCTCCTTCTACGTACCCAACAGGAAACTCCGCTCCGCAGACCTCTCCCTGGCTACCGTCCCACGCATCCGTAGAACCATAGCCGAAGGCAAATCCTTCTCCCACCGCGCCGCCAAGACCTGGAATACCCTCCCCCTCATCCTACGACAAACAGAAGACCTTCTAACCTTCAGGAGACAACTCAAGACCTGGCTGTTCGACCAGTAGCAACAGAACCACCCCTCTCCCCACCCTCAGGGACTTGAAACCCTTGCGTGTATGTAGTGAGCTTTACAAATTATTTGATTGATTGATTGATTTATCCCTTGCTGCATGTACACCAATGCCCCCGTCGGGGCCCTTAGTCCCATTATTGGCGTCCCTCAGGAGGTCGGGTTAGCTAACCACGCCAGCAGTGCACCCGCCTTATCCCCTGCTGCGTGCACCTTTGCCCGGAACGCTCTATATTCAAACAATCGTAGCCTCTCTACCTGAACTGCCACCGCCTCTATGGCCTCCAAGACCTCCCCCTGTGCCCTCAAGTCCTCAGGGCGGGCCCTTTCAGCCGCCCGCAACCGACTCTCAGCTGTGTAAATATCAGTTAATAGCGTTTTCCGCACTCCCACCATTATGGTGATACTGAAACCCCGCACCACTACTGTAAACGCATCCCACTCCACTGCCACCGATGTTGCTGTGCCCTCGTTTTCAGTAAAATACTGACTTACACCCGTCCCAAGGTCCACGCGGAAGGCTAGGTCCTCCAGCGCTTCCGGGCACAACCGCCAAGTCGGTATCACTGCTCACTCTCTGGTCCACCTTATCTGCACCAGTAGCGGGTTATGATCTGATACTGTCCTAGTGAGGTATTCACTATTGGACACCTTAGCATGGATATCTGGAGTACATAGCATCGCATCAAGACTCACGTGCAGCTCGCGGAGACCGGAGTAATAAGAGTAGTCCCGCTCCTCCAAATAATGCTCCCGCCATGTGTCTACTAGCCCCCAGTTATTCTGCCATGCACATCCAGCCTTCGAGATCCTATGTATTGGCGCGTCAGGGAGCGGCGGGTGGGATCGATCCATCTCTACATCTGCTATCAAGTTAAAGTCTTCTCCCAACAACATCGGGCCAGTAATGTAGGGCGCCAACCTCCTTGATAAGTGACCAAAAAAGAAACCTGATCGACATTAGGGGCGTAAATGGAGCCTAGTGTAACATCCGCGCCATTCAAGCGGCCCGCCACCACGACAAACTGCCCTCTAGATCAACCAATTGCTGCGTTGGTTGGAACGGAACGCCCGCTCTGACCCAAATCAGTACACCCCTAGCAAAAGGCAAATAGGTCATGTAAAACAGCTGTCCCCTCCATCTACGCTGTATTGCCAGCCCCTGAGTCTGGTTAAGGTGCGTTTCCTGGAGAAATGCTATATGAGTTCCCCGTCGTACCAGATAAGCATGCACCTTATGGCATCGCAGCATTGTGTGGAGCCCCCGCACATTCCAGGTGACACATTATAAATCAAGTAAAGTCTCCATGCTGTGATCAGTTCCTCCTGTACCTCTGCCCTCCGCATTGAAACACACCGGTGGATCTAACTACCTCAGCTAAGCCCCATAACTATCCCCAACTCCCCCACCCCAGAACAGGCGCTACAACACTAGTACCCATCCAAACCTCTAATCTACTTGCTCCCTTAGTAAAAACCAAGGTACCACACCCACCTAAAAGTAGGGGAGTGGGCCCGGAGCCTCAGAAGGTCTTCTTCCTAGTCCTCCAACAGCTTGTTCCTTACCCCCAAGAATGTTAGTCGGCCCCACTTAGGGCATCAATATGATGGGACCACAGCAGTGCATACTCATCTGGCTGCATTAGACCCACCAATCACCAGCGCTCAACCCCTAGCTGGAACAGAGGGGAGCACCCCTGGGCCGAACCAGTTCCATTCTCTAGTCCGCCACCTTTCCAGACAATCCATAGCTTTATGCGTCTACGATCTCATCTGCTGTCCCAGCCGTCACATGTGGCAAATGCACACTTCCTGTTTCCGATTCATCTGTGTCCGATCCCAACGATCCCTTCTCCGATTCTGACCTCGCCAAGGACTCTGTTCTGTTTTCATGCGAAATGTCTGTGACAGCCTGCAACACATCAGATCGTTCCTTCCCTGAAGGTTTTCGTGCTCCCGGGCGGTGTCTGCGTGTGCGTTGCGACCGGCGCGGGCACGGCCCCTCCGCCAGTACCCTCGTGGCACGTCCCGCTTCCCCTGTGCCCGCTCTATACGATTCCAGCCAATTCCAGGCATCCTCGGGGCTGTCGTGGAAGTACGTCTTACCGTCCATGGCTATCCTAAGGCGTGCCGGGTACATCAAGGAATACTGGAGGCCCTCATCTCGGAGCGCCTTCTTGACTTCTAAGAACGTTGCTCGTCGGCGCTGCACTTCGAAGGTGTAGTCCGGGAACAGCGTCACTTTACCGTTGCCCACCTTGTACGGACCCGCGGGCCTGGCATTTTGCAGCAGAATGTCCCTGTCTTTATAATGAAGCAGTCTAGCCACCACTGGTCTGGGCGGCCTCCCGGGCGCTAGTGGTCGAGCTGGGACCCTGTGTGCCTTTCCAGTGTATAAAATGATGAGAGGCCTTTGGGCGCCACCTCCGCTTGCAGCCAGGCCTCCAAGTAATCCACCATGTTGGTCCCTTCCACTCACTCTGGCAGCCCTACCACTCAAATATTATTCCTTTGATTCCTCCCTTCGGCGTCTTCCACATACAACTGCTCATACTGAAGATCCACCAGTGCCACTGATTCCTCTACCTGCAAAACATGAAGGATTTAGATCAGGGCCACTGTGTGGAAGAATTTAACTGATTCTAATAGTTTCAGATCAAACAGTTCCAAAGTGAATCTGATGCTGATGGGCTTAAAAACAGGAACTAATTTCATGGCACTATTCAAAGGAGGATGTTGGTCTCCTGAAATAATTTTGGTAATCAATTTTGAAATGTTAGGTAGGGGGTTTGAGGAAGTACTAAGTAGACCAATCAGGGTGGAAGGCTGGGAGTATTTTCCCCTCTCTAAGGAAGAAATGCACACTGTTTGTGGGAAATAGGAGCCAGATGACTCCCCTGGAGGATATTTTCCAATGTCTTAAGTGACTCTTATTAGCTTTATAAGCATGTGAAGGTTACCATGCACTGTTTAGGAAGCAAGTTATGAAATTCATAGACCTGTGGAGAATTTAGCATTTGCAAGAACCATTCCATTAATCAACAGTTCTTCCAGTCCACAAAACATGTGGACTCTTGCCACACTTGGAGTTGGAGGAACAGCAAGAATTCAGATGGCAAAGTCTCAGCTAGATCACACTATCAGAACCCACCACGTTGATAGGTAAATGCTTTGAGATTAGTCTTTCAAGGGACATCCCAGAGGGGCCTAACTCAAGTGTGATCCAGGAAGCACCAAAGCCTTTCACCTTCAGTTCCGAAACACTCTAAGGAGTATAGAAGATGTGGTGCCTACTGGGATAACATTACATCGGGCATACTCAAGTTTCCACTCCTAACTGACGTGAACACAAATTTAAAGGGAAAATGCAGTCTCTATCCTGCCTCAATGGAATTTGCTCAAAGATTTGCTGCAGTTGGATCAGGACCCTTTGCGTGACCTGAATGAACAAGCCAAGAAATAAAAACAAGATTCTGGGTAAGATCACCACAACTATATATCCAAGCTATGAGAGTGATTGTGCCACTGCTGTAAACCTGCTCTAAGCTTATGCAACAATGGTGGAAAGTTTGAAGTACACAGATTCAAAACAGATGCGATGAGATGTATTCCTAGGTATCTTACGGTAGAAGGACTTCACTTGAATAGGGTGTGCCCCAAGAGCCAGTCCTCATCTTCTTTCAAGATGTTAGTATCTAAAGTTTCTGATTAGTGCATAATCAACCTGAACATCCATGCTTCAGTTCTCTGTGCAGAGAATGCAAGGATAGCCCCAGGTCCATGAGGAAGAGTAGGATATGATCAGAAAACAATTTTAGCTTAAATGTGTTGATTTTAATTCCTACTTCTGTTATGTCTCTTGCCATATGGATCTTCTCTGGCAGGGTCTCAAGATGATACGAGGAGAGCAGGGGGAAAAGAAGGCAACCAAGCTTTGTGTCAAGTTTCATACTGACTTCAAGGCGTGCCTGCCATTTTTTCATATTCAGTTGTATGGAGCTTCATAGCTGACAACGACCATTTTGAGAAAATGTGGACCGAGACCCCTCAACTGAAGGACCTCCACAAGAAGGTGCCAACTGACTTTGTCAATCACCTTCTTAGCATCTAATGATAGCTGCATTATATTCTTAACCTTTTTGTTTGTCATGTCTATAAGATGTACCACCTTTCTGTGTCTGTTAGTGATGAATCCCAAGTAATATATAAGAATGAACTGAGATATAAGGTCATTCAAGCAGTGGGCCACAATTTTCAGGAAGACCTTGATGTCTGCATTCAAAAGGTAAATGGGACAGAATGAGCTACAATCGTCTAGGTCTTCTTCTGGTTTCAACAGAACTGAAATCCTAGCTTCAGCCGCTATTGGTGTCACCTCCTCAGTTGCTGCAAAGTTGTTATACAGCTTAGTCAGGATGAGCATTAGGTCCGACCAAACGGTTTTATACAAAGTAGGGGGGTACCTGTCTGACTCTGGTACCCTGTGAGATTTCAAGCCTTTTTTGGCTTTCTTTTACTGGGGTGATTGTGCCCCTGAGACACTCTGTTTGCACCTTCAATACTGAATCAAGTCCCACCCCTTTAATATAATAAGATATACCTTGGGATGCAACATCTCCTTAGAACAGAGTTGTTGATAAATGTCCTGAAAGACTGTCAGCTTATCCTGTTCCTGTGTCAAAGGAGAGTCATCGACGACATCCCTTAAATGCTGCTGTAAATATTTGGGACTGCCTTTCTCACTTTAATAACCCTTCACTTTCTTTTTATTGATATGGCCCTGAACCACTAGTATTAGGTGACACATGGTTTGTAATAGCATCTGTTTGGGCTTGAGTTCTAAAGAACACAGGTCACTCTGGAGGCCCTGTTAAACGTTTTCCTAAATTGCTTTTAGTCTAGCAGTCTATGTGCCCATAATCACTGTTCTGACAGAGTCTCACACCGCAGCTAGCAAATACTCACTTATGTCATTCAAAAATAGATATTCTTTAATTTGGGATAGGCTCTCACACCTAGTATTGAACCTTGAGTAATACTCACTGAGGTGCCAACTTGAGGCCCTCTTTTGAACAACTTTCTCCCACTGCAATGTAATGACCACCAGGGCATTGTCTGAGAGAATCAGCATCTTGCGTTCAACCGCTTTATGACAGGTGCACAATTTGGGGTCCATGAAAATCATGTCTTTCATAGTGTAATTATTGTTGAATGTGTCGAAAACGTGAGTAATTTATTTCTTCTGGGTACTCCCTCCGCTATGTATCTATTATCCCTAGATCTGCTAGTTAATTATGGCCTTACCCAGAGAGGAGCACAGTCCTCCCATACTTCTGTCCTGCCTCATCCAACTGACCATCATGTACTAACTTCTAGTCACTTCCACGACAGTGCCCATAATCTTATATCAAATATCAAAATATTGTGTTAAGGAAGGGTTCCTATTTGGGTCATGGACCGCCAACAGTGAAATCATTTTTTCAAGTAACTCTCCATTTAGGAAAAGCCAGTAAACTTTTTGGTCTAGAACTCACCATTTAGGAGAAGCCTCCAACCTTTTTGGTCTTTATAGGAAAAGCAAGAATCTGGAGTAAGCAATATTCCCACTCCTATCCTCTTCCATTTAGCTGACGTGAAATATTGCACCAGGTGGCAAGAGGTTTTTCCAGGATTAAGCATATGTGAATCCTAGCTCGTTTAGGGGCTTGAAGGGTTACTAACTTTTACTGGGGGAATTTAGCTTTCACACGAAAAAATTTCTTCTACTTTATCATCACTAGACGTCTCAATCAGGGACCTCCTGGGTCATTCAGGAGTTCATTAATTCACTTTTTGTGATTGGAGCTTCTGCTGTAGAGTTTGACAGAGAAGTATCTTGCTGAGTGGTTGGGGGAGGAGATTCTGCTGTGGAGTCAGGACTTGTGCTTCCAACTGTCTGTGGTTCCATTTTATTTGGTGTGGATTTCATAAACTTCTCCTTGACTGATTGCTCCTTTTTTCCTAGGTGGAGGCCATGGTGCATGTGTCTGTTTCATTGTTGACCGTCACTGTATGACCGAATATATTGAACTCTGTTAGAAGGCTGCTGAGATCCCCTCGGCCCCTCCTGCCCCTAACCAACTCCCCTCACCACACCGTCCAGCTCAAAGCTGAGCTTCTGACTTTTGAGGAAAAGGGATCCACCACCCCCCAAAAAAGTTCTCCCTACATACTAAAAATTATCCTCTTAAGGGGTGGGAATCTTCTTCTTCCTCTGAACCTCATTTACAGTCAATGCGTTGGAAGGCTGGGACTCAATCCATGGTTTTCAAGTCACTTGTTTGTTGCTTAGGGGATAGAGCACAGATAGGGCCCCCTCATGACTGTGCATGCACCCTACGTTGTCTCTGACTGGGCTCTGAGAGCTGTGACATTCCAACTCAATCAACAAATGGAGATGCTTCAAATTTTTCATAAGGTTACCTCAGCTCATCTGGTACACCAATGTTCTGGGTCCAACAATGCCGTTTGTCTGTTTGTGAGCGCCTTTGCTGAAACGAAGCTCTATGAGATGCTTACAATAATGCTTCAGTGACTTGTAGTAGCCCTTTCCAGGCCCCAGGAACCTCTTTTGTCTAGTCGAAAACCTTGTGCTTCAATTTTGTTGCCAATAGTGCATCATACCAATTCTCTTTTCTTGAAGATGAACAACCGTTTTTTTGTAGTTGGCCTTTCCCTGAAGAGAGCCCCCCGGTTACCAATCAAGATTTCACCTATCCCCGGTTATCAGTCACAATTTCACCTACAGACACATGGCTGTATTAACTGGCTATCAGCCTTTTATTTTATTTTTGGCGTCACCTGGACTCACCTCTGCATAACCATTGCTATCTAATGGTAGCATTTCAGTGACAAAATAGTCAGAGGGGTGTTCCTCATTCCCTACTGGGCCACCTCTGGCCTGCTAAGGCTCACCTCGTGAAGTCACCAAGCACTGGTGCGTTCTAAGAGCACTGTGCATTAGGGACTGATATTCATCCTTCCGGTGCCATCCTACATTGGACTCCACGAAACGGTCTGTCCTGCCACGTCATAAAGGCCTCCTCATCTTTGCCCTTGACATGGTGGCAAAAGCCCCTACTAGTTTCTCTGGGTCCCCTGTCTCAGTTAAGTACTGCTTCCACATGCTCGTCATCATCTTCCTGCGACAAGCTGCAAACACATGTATGGGACAATACTCTCACTGCACTGTACACTCATTAAGCAATCCGGATTCTCCCTTTCCACCACCGAGATGCCAGAGATAGGGTCTGCTGCAAAGTAGGCCAGGATGAAGGGAAGCAGATCATTTCCTATTCTTTTGCCATCTTGGTTATGCTCCACAGATACTCCTTTAAACATGGATGACTACCGTCCCTATGAACAGGACGTGACTTGACTCATGGGCTGATGGCAGCTGTTTAATCTTCATCGGATAAATGCCTTTTCACCTCCAACTTAGTGGGGAGAATACCTATTGGCTTTTCCTATAAAACATGGTTAGCCTGGCATGACTGGACCCACTAATTCCCCTTCAGCGTAACAGATTTTAAGTATGAAGTAGTGCTTGGACACATGAAGGGGGCTGGTTCCTCAATAAGTGTTGTATCAATATAGCCTGAAAGGTTGTAGGGTGCTTCATACATTTAGTGGTAGTTAGAAGTTTCTGACTTCAATTCCCCGGCATGTTCCTCTCCACTGATCACCTCCCCCACCCTGCAGCCACTGTTAAGTAATGAATATGCCTCTGGTTGGACCCCATAATTTTCAAAGGAAGATTTAAAGTTCTTTGTGTCCACTTTCCATGGATCAATCCAAATAGAGCAAGTCAGCCAGTGAACTGAGAGAGGAGACACCTTAACAAAGAATCATGGCTTTGGCCACTGTTGCACACCAACACAAAGCACATCCTGTGTCTTGATCCACCCAAGAGTCAAGCTACAACTCCTGAATCGTGAAGAAATTATCTGTCACTGATCTACAAACAAAGACTTAGGGCCTGATTTAGCGTTTGGCAGACGGGTTACTCAAATGTGATGGATATCCCATCAGCAGTATTACAAGTGCATTATGTCCAATGGCACTTAAAATACGGTGGACTAGATATACGTGACATTTATGATGGAGTGGCCATCTGTCGAACTCTAAATCTGGTCCATAATTCCTACAGTTTTACTATCAGATATTCTGGATATAGGCTGGTAATGTAGGATGCTCAAAATGCACCCTTTCACTTGAAACACGTCTGTATACCCCGCAAAGGCCAGGACTATCAAAGATTGCATTTGAAGACCTCAGTAATTGCAAAGAGGGACAAAGGGATGTCAAGGCAAACCACTGTGGAAGAATAGATCTCTCCGCCTAGTGTTACCAAACGCCTAGTGACATCCAGGAATGGAACTGATTAAGGGGGACCCCTCAAAGCTTGTGAGCTCACTGGATGACCACTAGTGCACTGACACTTTGAGGGCTTGCCTCGCCTTTGTAGTTTGGATCCTCCTAAGAGCCCCAGAAACATTCTGAGCCCTCACCAGACAATTGCAACCATTCGCCATTTTGAAATGATTCTTCCACAGCTCTAAGAGTCCAAAGACAGCTTATGCTGTGGACTTTTACTTCAAGCAAGAACTAGAGAAAGCAACAGTAATGGCTTTCAGGTTCCTGCACTGCAGATGTGTTGCCCCAGAGAACCAAGTGACAGACAGGCACTCTTTCTCAAGGCCAGTGGTGGAGGGCCGATGGTTATTGCCATCTGCAACCCTGATTACTAGTGCAAACATCTGACATTGAATAAGACTGAAAGCTCCAGTCACCTGCATACCTGGAACAGCCATTGAGTTGTTTTTCTCAGCACAGTCCCATCTAAAGTAGTTTCAAAGAACGCAGATAAAGTGTATTTGCAGATCCTTTGTCGATAGAGCACTGTGGACTATATGATCATTCTTCCATTTGTTTACATGCAAAATAAATACAATCTTGCTTATTTCAGAAAAAGATGTAACACTGCATGTTTACCACCTTATTGTCTGAGATATACATGCCAGGTGAAATTATCTTATTTTCGCTCAAACAGCCGTCAGGAAAAAGCATTGACTGGTTGAAGTAACTACTTGTAGTACCTCAAAGCCTAAAGATAAGGTACTTTACTTCAAGAAACATCAGCAGTACTTGTCAAAAGGACTTATAAAGTGTGCCTAAGCTTCAAAGAGTACAAAAAACTTGCATAGCACATAGAAATATGCAAGGACTTGTACAGGTTGTAAAGGACTTGGACGGGTACAGTGTGGGTACCCGACCGTGTGCTCCGTACAATTCTATGTGGAAGTCAAGGTTGAAGTTTTAAGGGCCATTCCCAGTGGACTTCGAAGAAAACCCGTGGAAGTTAGGAGGTTAGAGAGCCACTCCACCCATGGATACTGTAGTACCAGAGTTACCTATCCCAGGGAAGCCGTATGCATAGGTCTGAAGTGGCGTCGGAAACCGCCGTCGATCTCAATAGAGGAGCCACTGCCAGAAGGAAGAAAAGTGTCCATTGGAATCCAAAGGTGGATTTTTGTTAAATAGTACCTGAAAGCAAAGGGGACAGAGTCTGGGTCACTCAGGAGTGACCAGGGGTTTGGTAGGCGAATGCCCACCGATGTATGGTGCTTCAGGTGCATTGAGGGGGTTCTTGAAGCTGCAGCCACAAGGACCAGGAGACGTCGAGGATGACCAGGAGGCGGAGACGAGCTGCCCCACGAAGGATGTCGAGTGCTGAGGGGTCGGCATACGGCAGGAGCAACAATAATCCTTGGCAACAGCAACCCACGCAGAAGTCAAGGAAGGTTACGGTTCGGACCAGCAAGGTCCAGTATACTCACCAAACACAGGGGAGTCAGGGCAAGCCTGGAGCAAACAGGGGAGCCCAAGAAAAGCAGAGATGTCCCTCAAGTGGGCCCACAGGCCAGAGGCACAGGAGTCACGAGAGGACCTTGAGCGGTTTCACAAAGCAGCAGCCCACTGAGCTCTCGGTGCGAGGAGGCCGGAGTTCTTTGTAGGAAATTATGACAGAGGTTGGGGCTACTTGGAGCCCAGTGCACTTGTTCGGGAACCAACAAGCATATGCACTCGCAAATGAACGCTGAGGGCAGGGGTACGGGCATTGTAGCCCTCACAAGGGATTCTGGCCTCAAACTTGGTGAGAGGGCAGCTCGTACCTCGAGTGACATAGAAACCCACCACCTGTGTTGCTGGAGCCTTCGGAGTCCGTAGGAGCTCAGGAGCACCAGTCCAGTCAGTTGAGTTGTGGTGCCTGCGGTTGCAAGGTAGTGACTCCTTCACTCCAAGGGAGATATCTTCGGTTGTCCTTGATGATCCACAGGTCCTGCACGGAGCCTGTATTGTGCATGGGCACAGCCAATGCTTCAGACTGAGAGGGAGACAAAGTCAGGTCCAAACAAAGTCCAGCAAAGTCCAGGGTGTCCAGACAGTCAAATTTCAGTATTTTCGGGTTCAGTATCTTGTCCACGTCGAATCTAGGGTCCTACAGCCAGGTAAGCTCTTTTGTACCCACGGGAGAGGGTTGGACAGATTCAGGGGACCTTCCCTGGGGAGGGTCTGGAGAGTGGGAGGTTACTCCCAATGTTCTTTGTCCTGTTTCGAGCCAGAGCAGGAACCAACGGCTCCCAGGACTGGTTTTAACTGACCTATGCACAGGGACACCAAGTGTGCCCCTCATGCAGATTTCAGTCACTGGCAAGGGCACCCACACAGCCGTAAGACACTAAATCCTGTCTGGAAGGTGGTCACACCTCTTTGTGACAGGATGCCTATCGTTCCACCTTCCTCTGCTTGAGCTTGGCTCAGCAGCAGGAGGGCAGAAATGTGTCTCTGGTCGGCAGCAACCATTTTGTACTGCCCGGGACTAGAAGTCTGGTACTGGGAACACCAGGGACCCAAACGAAGCTCGCTTCTGAGGGGTGGAATCCTACCTCGGGTATGATTCTACAACGTTTGACACCAAACACTATAGGGTTACTTTTAGCCGTTTTAGAGTTGGTCATTACACGGTTGCACAATGCCACTCTATATATGATAAATGGCTGCTTCACTAACAACCAAGGAGAACACACTCCGCAGGCTGCCGGGGTGTTCTGCTCATGCAGTGGCACCCTCTCACTAAGAACCAAGCACAATGCCTTCAGGATTGTCAAGGCCTGCTATAGGGGTGACTTAGAGGTTTTAAGTGTAGTGACCCTTAGATATAGTAAACATATATCTTAAGTAAGTGGTGCATGCACCAACCTACACAGGCTGCAATGGCAGACCTGTAGTTCCATTTTGCATGGCCTCTCATGGGTGGCATAATACATGCTTCAGCCCATGGGATGCCTCTGGGGCACCTATGCCCTGGGTACATGGATACCATGTACTAGGGACTGTCAAGGGTACCCCAGTATCCAATCTGGAGTGTGCGTAAGTACATAACATACAGTTTTGGGAGAAAGCAGATAGACTGGGGTCCTGATTAGCAGGATCCCAGTCAGACTAGTCAAAAACAGTATCTCATGAAGCAAAAAGTGGGGGTAACCATAAGAAGCAGATCCTACTTTCCTACAGTGACCTATCTTTTTCATCTCCAACACCAACGGTCACAGTGGAATATACATGCATTCCAGCTGCAAGGAGGAGGATGACAATGTCATAATGCAATGTCACAACACTATGTACCGCTACTTTGGGATTGGCAAGCAGGTGGATCACATCCTATTATACAGGTTTCTAAGAGTTGTGGAGCATGTCACTATGAAATGTGACAGCTGTGAGTGCTGCCATTTTGGTGAGGTGGTCTATGCAGCCGCGATATGCACACCAAGGAGGAGCAATCAAGCCACTAAACATTGCTACTGTATCTAAGCATTAGTTAGTTTTGCCTATATATGACTATTTGTAAGGATACATTCACCTGGTGTGTGTTCAGTGATTGCACGTCTAAGTTACGGTACAATATTTCCACTAATATTTCAACAGCGGGCACTGTGATGGTGAAATGTGATATTATGAGACACTGTATGAGTTGCTATTCCTTCTAAACAGTGACATTCAGATGTGAAGCAACAACAGTGACTACATTTGTTTTGTTAAGTTATCATTTTGATCGTTATTTATGGTGTCTACTATGGCAAGCATCCAGCTGCCAAGATCCTTTTTGCCGGAACCTGGGAACCTCCCATGTAATAGGAGATATGGCTGAATTTATTCCAAGCAGATGTAGAAGTCCAGAGAAAGGATAGTGAACTCCCCAAACGCAATTGTCATTATTGAAGCATTGTTTGGGGGCTGTTGGAGGTTTAAGAATTAAAAAATGTGTCACAGTTAGAGAATCCTGAAAATGTAGATGTTTACCAAGTACCTGTTAAGTAGATAGAAGAGAGGTATAGTAGTAAAATTAAATATATGCTAGAGAGATACAAAGTGTATTTGAGGAGCCAAAGGAAAGGGGAATCTATATATTAATATGTGGCTACTCTGAAGGCGTTAAAAGTCACACATGATTTCAAGAAATAACCTACTATGGTTCCTGACCCTGTTTTACAGCATAACATTGACCATCATAATACCATAATCCGCTAATTACCGTTGGGGGAGGCAAAGCCAGCCGGGCTCTCCTCTCAGAGTCTGGTTTATCAATGGGAGGATAAAGCCACCAAATTGTTACACTGACTGTGCAAGTGTCCTGAGGTCCCCTGTCATGTCATTGCAATCATCTCTGCAGATGGGCAGCTGGTAATGGCCCAGCAGATCATAACTGAGTGAGCTTCACACTGCTCTTCAGTTTACAAACGGTGTTGGATCTAGCCCTGATCTCTTGACTGGATGAGAGTATTCTGCTTAATTCAGAAACTCTGTCCATCACCACCCCTTGTTGTTAAATATTTTGTCCACCCTAAGCGTGGAAGGGTATACTCAGATGTGAGTCCCTTGCTCATTGCACCATCAGGATTCAAGCAAGCCGGACCGACGACGGCTGAAATGCCAGAAACCGGTCCCTGGTAGCTTGTTTCCTTCCCAGTGTAAGAATTGGCTTGGTAGTTTGGTTTACCCTGTTCCCATCATGCACTGGGACAGGAACAGACTAATTTGCATATAGCCAGGTTCTGAACTGGGATGGTGCAGTGAGCTAAAAAACGGTGTTGGATCTAGCCCTGATCTCTTGACTGGGTGAGAGTATTCTGCTTAATTCAGAAACTCTGTCCATCACCACCCCTTGTTGTTAAATATTTTGTCCACCCTAAGCGTGGAAGGGTATACTCAGATGGGAGTCCCTTGCTCATTGCACCATCAGGATTCAAGCAAGCCGGGCCGACGACGGCTGAATGCCAGAAACCGGTCCCCGGTAGCTTGTTTCCTTCCCAGTGTAAGAATTGGCTTGGTAGTTTGGTTTGCCCTGTTCCCATCATGCACTGGGACAGGAACAGACTAATTTGCATATAGCCAGGTTCTGAAATGGGATGGTGCAGTGAGCATAAAAACGGTGTTGGATCTAGCCCTGATCTCTTGACTGGGTGAGAGTATTCTGCTTAATTCAGAAACTCTGTCCATCACCACCCCTTGTTGTTAAATATTTTGTCCACCCTAAGCGTGGAAGGGTATACTCAGATGTGAGTCCCATGCTCATTGCACCATCAGGATTCAAACAAGCCGGGCCGACGACGGCTGAAATGCCAGAAACCGGTCCCCGGTAGCTTGTTTCCTTCCCAGTGAAAGAATTGGCTTGGTAGTTTGGTTTGCCCTGTTCCCATCATGCACTGGGACAGGAACAGACTAATTTGCATATAGCCAGGTTCTGAACTGGGATGGTGCAGTGAGCTAAAAAACGGTGTTGGATCTAGCCCTGATCTCTTGACTGGGTGAGAGTATTCTGCTTAATTCAGAAACTCTGTCCATCACCACCCCTTGTTGTTAAATATTTTGTCCACCCTAAGCGTGGAAGGGTATACTCAGATGTGAGTCCCTTGCTCATTGCACCATCAGGATTCAAGCAAGCCGGGCCGACGACGGCTGAAATGCCAGAAACCGGTCCCCGGTAGCTTCTTTCCTTCCCAGTGTAAGAATTGGCTTGGTAGTTTGGTTTGCCCTGTTCCCATCATGCACTGGGACAGGAACAGACTAATTTGCATATAGCCAGGTTCTGAACTGGGATGGTGCAGTGAGCTAAAAAACGGTGTTGGATCTAGCCCTGATCTCTTGACTGGGTGAGAGTATTCTGCTTAATTCAGAAACTCTGTCCATCACCACCCCTTGTTGTTAAATATTTTGTCCACCCTAAGCGTGGAAGGGTATACTCAGATGTGAGTCCCTTGCTCATTGCACCATCAGGATTCAAGCAAGCCGGGCCGACGACGGCTGAAATGCCAGAAACCGGTCCCCGGTAGCTTGTTTCCTTCCCAGTGTAAGAATTGCCTTGGTAGTTTGGTTTGCCCTGTTCCCATCATGCACTGGGACAGGAACAGACTAATTTGCATATAGCCAGGTTCTGAACTGGGATGGTGCAGTGAGTTAAAAAACGGTGTTGGATCTAGCCCTGATCTCTTGACTGGGTGAGAGTATTCTGCTTAATTCAGAAACTCTGTCCATCACCACCCCTTGTTGTTAAATATTTTGTCCACCCTAAGCGTGGAAGGGTATACTCAGATGTGAGTCCCTTGCTCATTGCACCATCAGGATTCAAGCAAGCCGGGCCGACGACGGCTGAAATGCCAGAAACCGGTCCCCGGTAGCTTGTTTCCTTCCCAGTGTAAGAATTGGCTTGGTAGTTTGGTTTGCCCTGTTCCCATCATGCACTGGGACAGGAACAGACTAATTTGCATATAGCCAGGTTCTGAACTGAGATGGTGCAGTGAGCTAAAAAACGGTGTTGGATCTAGCCCTGATCTCTTGACTGGGTGAGAGTATTCTGCTTAATTCAGAAACTCTGTCCATCACCACCCCTTGTTGTTAAATATTTTGTCCACCCTAAGCGTGGAAGGGTATACTCAGATGTGAGTCCCTTGCTCATTGCACCATCAGGATTCAAGCAAGCCGGGCCGACGACGGCTGAAATGCCAGAAACCGGTCCCCGGTAGCTTGTTTCCTTCCCAGTGTAAGAATTGGCTTGATAGTTTGGTTTGCCCTGTTCCCATCATGCACTGGGACAGGAACAGACTAATTTGCATATAGCCAGGTTCTGAACTGGGATGGTGCAGTGAGCTAAAAAACGGTGTTGGATCTAGCCCTGATCTCTTGACTGGGTGAGAGTATTCTGCTTAATTCAGAAACTCTGTCCATCACCACCCCTTGTTGTTAAATACTTCAGTTTACAGCAGGCGCAACCCCTCAGACCATCAGGTGGTGGCCCACTTTATCCGGGGTTTCCTGTCACCCTTTCCTGTGTGCAAAGAGCCTAGTTGGAGAAGGGCATCGCTGAGGAGTAGCTGGCTGAGGCTCTGTTCCAGGTCAAGGGAGGTCAATCCTTAGATCCGGATGGATTCACTGTGGAGTTCTTTAGGCTCACAACCTCCAATTTCATTCCTGAGATCAGAACTACGTTTGACTGACGAGGTCTTGGAGAGTGAGAGTTTACCGCGTGACCTCTGACTTGACAATAGAGTAATGATCCCTAAACCTGGAGCCCACTTAGATCGTGAAGATCATACTGCCCTAGTACCTATATTAAAGTAGGCGAGAAATGGATTGCAAAGGTTCTGATGACCCGTCTGTTGGAGGTGAGTGACTTGCTTATCTATAAAGATCACTGTAGGTTTATTTCCAGGAAGAAAACAAGTTACTTACCTGTAACTGTGGTTCCCCAGTATTGGTAACTTTCATAGATTCCCATGCTTTGTATCATTCCCCGTCGTCGGAATGGGAGTCTCGGTAGCAAAAATACCATAGCTGTAGGTACAAAAGACCAAAGAAAAAGGCCTAGGCCTCATTCCCTTTTGTAGCATATCACCCTTTTTGTGTAAAAGAGACCAAACTTAGGCATCAGCCAATCAGAAGTGCCTCACCCTTTAGAACCTTCCTGAAGGAACCTCAGAGCCTCAGATTTTCGTAGCCGTTGTGTACTTAGACACCATATCTGTTGTAGGCTGAGCTTTCCTCGGGGAGGTGGGTGGGCGCATGGGAATCTATGAAAGTTACAGGTAAGTAACTTGTTTTCTTACCCCAGTATTGGAACTTTCATAAATTCCCATGCTTTGTATCAGAGTAGTAAGCAGTTAGCAACAAAATCACATTTTGCATCATAATATTATAGCAATAGGCGACATGACATAGAGATACAAAATGTGTAATATGGAAGGTGGGGTAGAAAGGAAAGCTCACCAATTATTGGAAGAGGTTCCGCAAGACAGCCTGTCCTACTGCTGCATCATCTTGTTGCAAGGACTCCAAGCAGTAATGCTTGGTGAAGGTGTGAACGCTGCTCCAGGTAGCAGCTCTGCAAATGTCTTTAATCTGTACCCCCGCGAAGAGGGCTGTCGAAGAAGCCACCGATCTTGTGGAATGTGCTTGAATCCTGCCAGTCAGAGGTTTTCCTGCAGCAGTGTGACAATGCAGAATGGCACTCGTGATCCATCTTGAAACGCCCTGTTTGGAAAGAGGAAGGCCCTTGCTTGGACCTCCGAAGGCAACAAATAACTGGGAGGATTTTCGAAATCCTTTAGTATGTTCCAAGTAGAACTTCAAGCACCGCTGTACATCTAACGAATGCAATGTTCTTTCTGCTGGCGTAGCCGGTTGAGGAAAGAACGCCTTCAGAATGACCGGCTCATTCAAGTGGAAGTCTGAGGGCACCTTACGCATAAACCTAGGACCAGTCCTCATGATTACAGTGTTTCTTTTGAATTGGAGGAAACGTTCTTGGATAGTCAAGGCCTGCAATTCTCCAACACGCCTAGCCGACGTGAGAGCGAGGAGTAGAGACAATTTCCATGAAAGGTATTTCATGTCAGAACGATGGATTGGTTCAAATGGGCCTTTCATGAGTTGAGAAAGGACTAGATTTAAATGCCATGTAGGAGGAGGTGGTCTCACTGGTGGATAGACTCTGAACAAGCCCTTAAGAAATTGCTTGACAATTCTGGAAGACCACAAGGAAGGGCCAGAACCCGTCCTTCTGAACCTTGAGATTGCCGCCAAATGGACCTTAATCGATGAATGGGCTAGTCCCGACTTAGCCAAGGACAGCATATAAGGAAGGAGCTGATGAGGCTTGGAAGTGAAAGGATCAATGCTTTCTTTCCTGCACCAGCAACAAAATCTTTTCCACTTAAGACGGTAAGTCTTGTTCGTTGAAGGAGCCCTTGCCTGGGAAAGGACCTCCTTAATCTCTCTTGATAAGGGTAGGTTCATAAACTCTCGCTGCTCAGGAGCCATGCAGTCAGGTGTAACGACTGCGGATCTGGGAGCCAAACTTGTCCTTTGGACACCGTGAGGAGATTTGGTAGAACCTCCAAAGGAAGAGGAGGGGCTATCGACAACAGATGGAGTTCCGTGAACCAGAACTGCCTCGGCCAAGCAGGGGCTATGAGGATCATCCTGCATGGCTCCACCTTGATCTTCCTGATGAGCCGCGGAATCAGAGGTATGGGAGGAAAGGCGTGGACAAATGTCCACGACCATGCTATCGAAAGCGCACTCCCCAGAGAACCTCGATGGTGAAGCCTGCTTGCATAAGACCGGCATTTCTTGTTGGTCGGAGTGGCAGAAAGATCGAATTCTGCCCCACTGGCTGAAGATCTCCTCCAAAACCCTCTGATTCAATTCCCATTCGTGGCTGACTGAGGATGACCTGCTCAGTCTGTCTGGGTTTTCGTTTAGGACCCCTGGCAAGTGTTCTGCCTTCAGCGATATCCTCTGAAGAATCGCCCATTCCCAGATCTGTTGAGCTTCGTGCGACAATGGACGTGATCTGGTTCTTCCTTCCTTGTTCACATAGTGCATGGCCGTGGTGTTGTCCGTCCTGATACGCACCTGTGAACCTTCCAGACGAGGAAGAAAAGCTTGCAGAGCCAGTCTTATCGCCCTTAGCTCTAAAAGGTTTATTTAGAGACGTTTCTCCTGGGACGACCAATGACCGCTGACATGCAGGTCTTGCATCACTGCCCCCCAACCCTCCAATGACGCGTCTGTTGTCACCACTTGTGGAGACGGGTCGCTTACGAAGGATAGACCTTGGGACCAGTTGTTTTGATCTGTCCACCATAAGGCCGCTTCCTTCATCATTGGAGTGACAGTCACTCTGTCCTCGAACGAACCGTGGACCTGTTTCCACTGGTTGTCCAGTTGTTCCTGCAGAGGACGCATTCTTAGTCTGCAATGGGGAATTAGTGGAATACACGATGAAATCACTCCCAGTAGAGACTTGTAGCGGCGTCCTGAAAGACACTTTCTTGCGTGTAAGTCCCGGGCCAAGGTCTGTAATTTCTCCATCCTTTCAGGAGTAGGGAAGGCTTTTGAGAGCTTTGAATCCAAGATGGCTCCTAAGAAGCGAGCCTTTCTGGACGGGACCAGAGAGGACTTTCCGTTGTTCAGAGTGAGTCCCAGATTCTGAAACAAATTGGTACAAGCTTGAACAGCCTCGAGCGCTGCCTCCCTGGACAGAGCTTTCAGCAACCAGTCGTCCAGGTAGGGGAAGACTTGGAAATGGTTCCTTCGCAGGAAAGCTGGTACTGCCGCCAGCACCTTCGTAAAAATTCTCGGGGCTGAGCGGAGTCCAAAGGGTAAAACCCTGAATTGAAAATGGCTCATGGCTACTGTGAATCGCAGAAACCTTCTGTGTGCTGGGTGAATCGGAACGTGGAAATACGCATCCTCGAGATCGAGCGTGGCCATGAAATCCCCCGGACTGATAAGCTTCAAGATGTCCTGGAGAGAGACCATCCGGAAGGACAGGGAGATGAGATAGGTGTTTAGCTCCCTGAGGTCTAAAATGGGGCGCCATGTCTCTAGCGTCTTCCTCACCAGGAAGAACCTGGAATAAAATCCTTGCCCCCTTTGGTTTGAGGGGACCGGCTCTATCGCTCCCTTCCGGAGCTTTTGTTGGACCTCGAGCCGCAGGAGACGCTGGTGTTTCGATGGAATGGCTGCTGGGGGCTTGGGTGGAGGGACTTGCGTGAATTCCAAGGTATGCCCTTTCCGAATGATGTTGAGCACCCAACGGTCCGATGTTATCCTGGACCAGTTTTGAAGGTATTTGGTGACCCTGCCTCCAACTGATAATCTCTTGAAGGAGGGTCCAGTAGGAAGAGCCAGGTGGCCGCTATTGGCGCTTGGACGAATCTCGTCCTCGTCCAGCCTGTTTCCCTTTATTGTAAGGCCTGGAGTAGTTGGTAGACTGGCCTTGCCGCTATTGATAAGGCTGACGGTATTGCTGGGAACCTGAGCCCGTGGAGGAATAGCGCTGCTGTTGGAAGGATCCCCTGAAGTTACCACCTCTGCCCCTGGATCCCTTAAAAGGAGACTTTCGGTATTGAAGGGTCCCCAAGGACCTGGCCGTCTCCGTGTCCTTTTTTATTTCTTGAAGAGTGTCGTCAATGAGTTTGCCGAACAATGCCTCACCATCAAAGGGAAGATTCAGGGCCTTGTTTTGGATCTCAGGCCGAAACCACGTAGCTCTGAGCCAGCCTTGGCGACGGAGGACTGCCGCCCCAGCCAAGGAACGAAACGCCGTTGTTGCAATGTCCATTGCACAGTCAATGATCTCCATCGACGTCGCTTCTCCCTCTTGCAAGATCTTTTTTGCCTCAGATGTTGACTCTGGAGGCAGCTAGCCAAGGTACGGGGCGACATCACACCAAAGCTGGCGGTCGTATCTACCCAAGATCGCCAGGGCATTAGCAGCTCGCACCAGCAAACTCGCCATCGATGAGAATCTTTTCCCCGCATTATCCAACCTCCGCCCTTCCTTGTCCGGAGGAGTTGTTAAAGGAGCAGAGGGGTTACGGGATTTCCTCTGCGCTGCCTGCGAGATAATGGAGTCTGGTCTTGGATGACCCGTTAAGGCCGCCGGACCATCGTCGGGTGCCTTGTATTTCTTATCCAGACGCGGTCGCACAGGGACCACCGTCGCCGGGTTCTTCATAGCCTTTAGGCCCTCTTTCCACAGATGATCCACAATAGGAATGGACTCAATTGATTTCCTAAAGGGCTCCTTGAAATCATATAGGAAACAATCTGTAGTAACCTTAGGCATGGCCAATTTGAATCTGCCATCAGCTCTTTCCATCAGCTGATGAAAGCCCCCAATGTCCGCTGGCGGGGAATCTGCCGGATCCGGGACTGGTGATGCGGGATCTGCAATGATATATTCATCATATTCAGTATTAGGAATAGAGTCATGATCCGACTGCTGATGCTCATCCGAGGAATCATCATGAGCCTCTTGCAGCCCGGAGGAATCCTGTTGAAAGGACGTCTGAGGCTGAGGAGAAACTTGAGCCGGAAAATTTGGCGTCACTGGTGAGGCCGAAATCACTGTAGGCGCAGCAGGCGTTGTTGGGACCGGAATTGGCCTATTCACATCTTATGCAGATCTTGAAGAAAAGAAGATGGCACTGTAACCATATCCTGCCCAGAATGGTGTTGTGACTGGGCTGCCTGATGATGACCAACCTCCTCGTGGTCGTATTCGCCCTCAGAGTCCGTCTCCTGGCATTTGACAAGAAGTTGGGAGGGACTATTGGCATAGCTGTACGAGTCCTGGTCATCCTCCTCCGACTCTCCGTCCTGAAAAAGCATGGTTGGCAGCAGGGGAGACACACTCCTCGGAGAAGTCATCTCCGGCGTGATTCTTGTCACAGAAATCGTAATTCTCTTTTCAGAGTATAAGATCGTAGACGGTTCCGTCTTCGACGGTTGTACACGCGTCGACGAGATCGGGGTCGTCGAAGCCGTTGATGATGTAACTGTCGACGCTCCAGCTGTCGTCATTGACAAAGTTGTCGTCGATGCCCTCGTTGACGAGACCGTCGTCATCGACGTTGTCGTCGTTACCGTCGACGTCGTTACCATCATCGTTGGCGACACTGTAACTTTCGTCGTCGGCACCTTCGTCGACGACACCTTCGTCGACGGCGCCTTCGTCGGCGTCGTCGGCGTCTTCGTCGTAGACGCCTTCGTCATCGGCAAATCTTCCGTCGACACTGCTGAATCCGCCGTCGACGGTACTTTCGTCGACGAAACCCCTGTCGACGGGATCGTCGACGATAACAATTTCGATTTTGATTTGTTTGTCTACGGAACCTCCGCCGTTGACGCCTTCGTGGTCGAGGACTTAGAACTCCTCTCAGAAGACTGGGATGAAGGTTTCTTGAAGGCTGAGGCAGTCTTCTCACCTTTGGAAGGCGTAGCAGGTCCTACCCTCTCCTTTTCACCTCGGTGAGGAGATTTGCTGGGACCTAGGCTCTCAGACTCACTGGGGGTCTTTTTTGAGGCCTTAGAAGATCTTTCAACAGAAGGAGAAGGGGAACCCCTACCCCTCTTCACTGACCTTCTCGAGGAAGACATCGACGCTGCATCCTCACTGTCACTAGAGACAATGTCCTTCCTGGATTTCAGCTTCTGGAGCCATGTCAAAAGTCTACCCTCACGGTCCCGGAGGGTCTTGGTCGAAAAGGTGCGACAGATCTTGCAGTCCGCAGCCTGGTGGTCAGGATAGAGGCAATAGATGCAGTCTTTATGCTTATCCTCCACAAAAAGCCTCTTCTTGCCACAGGTGGAACATGGCTTGAAAATGGCTTTTTTCTTCTCCATTTCAGACATCCTGGAAGGCAGCTAACAATCCTGAAGTGAATCTGAAAGATTCTGAAGAAAAAATCCTGAAGAAATTCCTTTGAAGAGTAGAAGTTGAGCAGAGCTCAAAGGAGACTCCCTAAGCACAACGTGCGGTAGAAAATCTGAGGCTCTGAGGTTCCTTTAGGGAGGTTCTAAGGGGTGAGGCACTTCTGATTGGCTGATGCCTAAGTTTGGTCTCTTTTACACAAAGAGGGTGATATGCTACAAAAGGGAATGAGGCCTAGGCCCTTTTCCTTGGTCTTTTGTACCTACAGCTATGGTATTTTTGTTACCGAGACTCCCATTCCGACGTCGGGGAATTATACAAAGTATGGGAATCTATGAAAGTTCCAATACTGGGGTAAGCTCAACACAACGTAACATTAATTGACTTCACAATACAGTAGCTCTGGCTGACATGCTTACAGACTGCCCAGCACTTCTGGTTGATTTCAAAAAGGCCTTCGACTTGGTAGCTTGGACTATCTGTTTAGGGTCTTGCATAAAGCCAATTTTGGGAAGGTTTTCACAAGCTAAGTCCATATTCTTTACACTGACCTAAAAAACCAGGGTCACAGCTCTCCAAGGAGTTCCACGTGGAGAAGGAGACAACGCAGGGCTGCCCCCTCTTGCCTCTGTTGTTTGTGCTACCTATAGAGCAACTTTCAGAATAGCTCTAAATAGATGCCTTGGTGGTGCTGAAGGGGTTCGAATAGGTAGGGGGTTTCAGACAGGGCATGGTTCTAAGCAGATGACCTCTTAATATTTTTCCAGGACCCCATGAGACTGTGTTACACAGGCCCTCCGAATTCAGCACATTTTTGGCAGATTAGAGTCTGACTCTGCTCCGCTCAGCTGTGCTCTGGTTTACAGGCCCCCACAGAACATGCATGTTCCCCCTTTTGCTGAGTGAACAAATTGCTAACCTCGTAACGAATAATGCTAAAATACTGGTAATATGTGATTTCAACTACTGGTCAAATGACACATTTGGCAGGCCTCATTCTGCCGAATTTACTGATCTTATAACCAACCTAATCTTTGTCCAGCAGGTATCTTCAGCCACACACATCAAAGGGCACATATTGGACCACGTTTGGACCACTAACCTAACAGTGTCTGCACCCGTGATCCTACCATGCATATGGTCAGATCACCACCTAATAAAATTCACGGTAACGATCCATACCAGTACCAAAACCCCCACGGCCGAGGAGGGAATGATCAGGAAATGGAATACCCTTAATAGAAAGGAAATTCGGGACACACTTGCCACCCTAACCCCATCCTTTGAATCTGATGTCGATCTCCTGGAAGCAAATATCTCAGCTTGGCTACTAGCAGCTAGTGATATGCATGCCCCACTCAAAAAATTAAAACGAGCACGTCGCTCTGATGCACAGAGATGGTTCTCTGATGAACTAAGAGGACAAAATCTGTCCCTTCACCAAAAAGAAAGGAAATTGAGACTGAATTATACTCCAGAATAGAAATACCACTATTTGGAAACACGGAAAGAATATAAAAAGGCTATAACTGCGGCCAAGGCAGCTCATTTTTCCTCTAGAATTTCAAACTCAAACAACAGATCAAAGGAAATCTTCTCTATTGTTAATGAACTATCTAATGCAGACAGAATCCTACCTAAACCCACACCTACTCAAGCACTTTGCGACTCCCCGAATAACTAATTTATTGAAAAGATCTCCACTATCAAATGCTAGCATCCACATACACATCTCCAATGAGACACCCCCTGCTATGCAGTGGAACCCCTTTACCATGGACCATTTCCCGGCCATTAGTACTTAGACTCTCCTGGACTTGCTGTCCAGGGTAAAGTCCAGATCCCCCATGGACTGCTGCCCACCTCATGTCCTAAAAGATACCCTCTCTGTCCTTCCGAACTCCGCCATTACTTTTCTGAATAAGTCCCTTTCCAAGGGCTGCATCCCTAAAGTGTTCAAAGAAGCAATTGTGGTCACTCTCTTAAAAAAAACCTGAACCAGACCCTCAAAGTTTGTGAAACTATCGCCCCCATCTCCCTGCTCCCTAACCTGGCCAAGGTACTGGAGGCCCCCTCGTGGCAAAGTGTCTGTCCAACTTCATGGAACAATCCAACTATCTAGACTCACACCAAGCGGGATTTCGTCCCTCACACTTGACTGGAGACGGTGATTTTGGCGGTCCTGGACATCCTACGAGATAACACTGACAGAGGACCCTCAGGCCCTGGTTCTATTAGATCTTTTGGCCGCCTTCGACTTGGTCAATCACGGTATTCTGAAGGACTGTGTCAGGCAGGCTAGCATCCAGGGCTCAGCCTTTAGCTAGATCAGCTCCTTTCTCGAAGATCGCTCTCAAGCTGTCCGCATAGCTCCATTTACAGCACCCAAGCTAAAAACTACATGCGGGGTCCCCCAGGGATCCTCACTATCCCCCCCATCTGTTTAATCTTTACCTTTTACCATTGATTTATTTATTTAGTGTTTTATAGAGCGCGAACCAGACCCGTGAGGGTATCAGAGCGCTTTACCGTAGTATGAGGTGGGATACAGAACAAAGGGGGGGGAGAGTCCAGGGATAAGGAAACAAATAGAAACAGTATATGGTAAAACAAACAGTCATAAAATTCGACTACTATAAGGGATAGGAGCAAAAACGATACAATAAACTAGAGAAGCAGTCTCATCACCCTGAAGGATTGTTCAAAGTGCAGGGTGGGTAACATAGGGGAAGGCAGCCAAGGAATAGTGCAGTGATGATAGGTAAAGTCAGGTTGAGGAGGTGATTGTAGCTTGAGCTTTAGGAGAGGAATTTACCCATTAGAAAAGATTTGGTCTCCTTTTTGAAGTGGGCTAGACACAGTATTCTTCTAATGGCGGGTGGGAGTGAGTTCCATATTCTTGGGGTGGCCCCAGAGAAAGCCAGATTGTATGTTCTTTTCTTCTTGAAGCGTGCGGGTTGGAGCAAAAGGGTTTTGGCGGACCGGGAGTTTCTGATTCCTCCGGATAGTACACGTTTCTGTGCGAGAAAGGCAGGGGACTTGGAATAGAGAGCCTTGTGGGTGATGCAAGCCAGTTTGAACTGGATTCTGGCCTCAAGAGGAAGCCAGTTCAGAGCTTTAAGGTGGGGCGAGATGTGGTCAAACTTCTTGGAGCCAGTTAGAAGTCTGGCGGCGGTGTTGAGGCAGGCTTTCAAGGGTGCTAGAGAGATCTTGTGTAGGCCTGCGAGAGTGGAGCAACCATATTCGAGAGATGACTAAGGCCTGGATAGTCGATTTTAGATCAGGAGGGTCGAGGAAAGGTTTCAAGTTTCGTAGGTAGTTCAGGTGAAATCTGGTGGTTTTGGCCATCGCATTGATATGGCCCCGCATGTTCAGGTTGCCGTCTAAGGTAATTCCCAGGGATTTAGCAGAGTCCACAATGGTAGGAGAGCAGTTTAGCGTTGTGATAGCCTTGGTCCAAACTTGAATGTCTGTAGTTGGGTGGAGAGATTAAGAGGAACTCCGTTTTTTTGGTGTTGAGTTTAAGCTGGATGTGAGCCAGTGAACAGTTAGTTTCAAGGCCTCATTCAGGGAATGGATATCCTCTGGAGAAGAGATATTGATGTAGAGCTGTGTGTCGTCGGCATACATGTGGTAGGATATGTTGGCAGTGGGCAGCACCTCTGAGAGTGGTTTGAGGTACAGACTGAAGAGGGTAGGGCATAAGGTTGATCCTAGGGGGACTCCAACTGTGATCAGAGAGGAGGCGGCTAGGTTGCCGTTGATCAGGACTCTCTGCAGGCGGTTCTGGAGGAAGGTTCGGAACCAAGCCAGAACGGTGCCATCCAGGCCTATCCTAAGTTTGAGGCGATTCAGGAGAATTTCATGGTTAACCGTGTCAAAAGCCGAGGATAGGTCAAGGAGGATCAGGAGACAGGTTTTGCCTTGGTCAAGGGCTTGAAGGGCATCATCCACAATGTGGAGGAGTGTGGTTTCCGTGCTGTGCCCAGGTCTGAAACCAGATTGCAGGTCATCTAGAAGGTGGGAGTTGGAGATGTGTCGGCTTAGCTGTTGCTGTAAACATTTTTCCAGCACTTTAGCTAGGAGAGGGATGTTAGAGATAGGTCTGTAATTGTCAGGAGAGGCAGGATCTAAAGTGTGTTTTTTTAGAATGGGGACCACCTGGCCGACTTTGAGAGAGTCAGGAATTGATCCCTGTAGGAGAGAGGAGTTGATTATAGTCGTCCAAGAAGGGATGATAGCCTGAGAAACAGAGGCAAGGCAGTTTGAGGGGAGAGGGTCGTTGAAGTGATTGTTGGGGCTTAAGGAAGAAAGAGTTTTTGAGATCGAGTGTTCATCATAGACATTGAATTTGGACCATGATGCTTGGTTTTTGGGGGAGGTCTGTGGGGGCAGCGCTGAGAGGAGATGCAGAACAGGAGAGGTTTGGGAATAGGTAGCAGATATGAGTTCCATTTCTGGGGCAGAGATTTTATCAGAAAAGAAGGAGGCGAATTGCTCGCATGGGATTGTTGAAATAGGGGTTTCTTTGGTTGATTTAGCAAGTTTGTTTAATTGGTGTTTGACCAACACAAATAATTTGCGAGGTCTATTCTCAGCGTTATCCAGTTCAGCTCTGAAGAATTCTTTTTTAGAATTGATGATTTTTTTTGTTGTAGGCGTTTCTGGCCAGACGGAGAAGTTTTAGATGGTCGGTGGTAGGGTGTTTTTCCAGTTCCGTTCTGTTTGTCGGAGGGGCCTCCTCTCATTGTTAAGGGATCCGTTGAACCAGGGGTTCCTGTCTTTGATCTGTGTTTGTTCCAGTTTTAGCGGGGCAAGGTCATCGATTATATTGGCTATCGTTGTGGAATAATGTTCAGTGAGGTTGTCGACCGTGGTGATATGGGTGAAGGAGGGAGGTCAGTTGCACAGCGGGCAGCCAATTTCTCGTGATCCAGGTTCTTGGTGTCCTTGATCCATCTTTTGGGGATCACCGGTTGTGGTGTCCATGTCTTGTGAGTGCCAGGAAGACAAAAGGTGATAGCGTGGTGGTCAGACCAGTCGCAGGGAACTATGGAAATTAGTTTGACCGCAGATTCCTTGGAGATGATCCAGTCTAATGTGGCCCCTTTTGAGTGAGTAGGGAGGGAGCAGGCTTGGGTAAGGGCTTGGTCGGCCAGCAAGTCTCTGATGGTGTTGACCTGCGGGTCCTTGGGGTCGTTCCAGTGCAAGTTGAAGTCGCCAAGAAAAATGTCATTGGCGTTCTGAGAGGCCTTGACTGTGATGATTTCCATGAGGTAGTCTATGACGGTGTCATTCTTGCCTGGGGGGTGGTAAAAGATGTGCAGCCTGCACTGAAGGGAGGTGTTACAGACAGATAGGGCAAGATATTCGCAGGAATCAGTAGGTTCGGCCAGAAGTTCAGTGATAAGGAGGTTGGAGCGGTAGATGCAGGCAATGCCACCCCCTTTTTTTGTGATTGCCTGTCCAACCTTATGATGAGATAGTTGGGCGGGACTAGAAGGTCTAGGCAGGGCGAAGAGGATTCATTTAGCCAGGATTCCGTCAGGATCGCTACATCTGTGTTTAGGTTCAGGATGAGATTGGCGACATCGGCGGCATGTTTTACCGCAGAGCGGCAGTTGATAAGGAGACCAGATAGAGAGGGGACGGTATGTGAATCGTGATTAGGGCCGGAGGTTGGGACTGGCGCTACGTTACTGTTGACTATTACCCTGTTGCGGAGAGTGGCTGATCTGTAAGGATTGATTGCAACCGTGCGTATGGGTTGATCTTTTTTCAGGCCAAAGGGACATGGGTGCTCATAGCTCACGAGGAGGTCAGCAATTTCATCCTCCGAGAGTTCCATAGTGCTAGTCGTAGCAGGGGTAGGTTTGTAGGATAGGAGGAGGGCCTGTATTTCTTCCTCTGAGAGGTAGCAGGGCTGCCTGAGAGGGCGAAGGTATCTCAGGGGTGATGGGAATGGGTGGAGAAGGGGCTTGGAGTCGGATGTGGGAGGGGTAGGGTTCTGTGAGAGTCTGATCTTAGAGAGAGTGAGCTCGGAGAGGTGCAGGAGGTTTTTGAGGTCCATAAAGGACTTGTGGATACTCAAGGTTAATTCAGTGGCTTTGCGGTGGAGAGTTTCCAAATCCCTAAAAGAAGGGTGCTCTTGCGGGCAAGGGGTCGGCGGTGAGGGAACTGACTTGGTGGGGAGTGCAGTGGGCATAGTAGTGAGGTTAAGACAACCAGAGTCATGGGTTACAGTATCCCAGCAGAAGGGAGGATTTAGGGTAGAGTGTTTAAGGAGGCTACTGATGGCTTGTGAAGGTGGTCTGGTAGACTGGCTGTGAGGTCTAGAGGGGATGGCCAGGGAGGGGGGTCAGTAGGCTTAGTGGTGTGGGTAAGTCGACAAGAGTCATGAGTTCCAGTATCCTCAGGGTCATGCGGATTTGAGGTAGAGGGATTGGGCTTAGTAGTGTGGCTAAGACGACCAGAGACATAAGTTCCTGTGTCCCCACGGAATGGTGGGTTTGAGGAAGAAGGTTTCGGGAGGCTACTGATGCCTTGTGTAGGTGGGCATCTAGACGGGCTAGGCTGTCTAGAGGTTTGGACCAAGGGGCTGGTGACAGGATCCGTAGGAGAGGGATGGGAATGAGAAGTGGAGGTAGTGGGTAGGGGCTCGCCGGCGTTGGTAGGCGCAGGATACATAGTCGGGGTGCTCTGTGGGTCTGTGTTGGGAGCCCTGTCGAGGGTGGCTGGCGAGAGGGCAAGTTCCCTTGGAGGTTTCGGCGGGGGAAGGCACAGGGGGAGCGAGGATGAAGGAACAGAATATGAGCACTTTCAACTATGCCGATGACTTACAGTTAATGTTTAACATCGACAACTCTCCTAACCCAGTTCTTGAATTCCAGGCTAACATGTTGTCCAATTGCCACCGGATGGACCATAATCATTTAAAGCTCAACCCAGGCAAGACTGAATTAGTTCTGGCAGGGAGCAGTCATAACTTCGTGGGCCCACATAACTGGCCTACGGAACTTGGACCTCTCCCCCCCGAACCCTCTTCCTCTGCTAAGAGCCTTGGGGTCACTCTAAATAAAGACCTGCAACTAAGATTGCAAGTCGGAGCGGTGATCTTGACCTGCTTCTTTCAGCTGCGAAAGATCAGAAAGATCAGCCAACTGCTCACACATGCAGCCCTGATACAGGTCGTGATAGCTATGGTGCTATCACACTTATACTACGCAAACTCAGTCTACCTGGGCATGCCACTTTTCTTAATCAAGCGGCTTCAGCTGGTTCAGAATCAATCAGCCAGACTGATTTACCAGCAACCCAGGTGGCAATCTGCCAGCCGTCTCTAAAGAAAGCTACACTGGCTCCCTATTTCTTAACGCTCTGCCTTTAAAATTGGATGCCTGATCTTATATCTCTACACAGTCGTAGACCAAATTCATTAACAGTCTTATATCAAGGTACACTCCCTCTCGCAACCTACGCTCAACACATCTCCAGCTACTGACTACCCCTGCCTTTAAGTTAAAACGGTAGGGAGGATGTAGGTTTGCTTCCTTTGCCCCAAGATTGTGGAACTCCTTTCTTCTGGAGATTCGGTCATGCACTGATCTTCTGAGCTTTAGGAAAATGCTTAAGACATGGCTGTTTGTACAGGCCTACAAATCATTCTCTCCACTTGGCTCGGCAAATTCTAGATTTAGCACCATGAAACCTACAGGTGTACGTGCGCTTTATTAAATCCTTTACAACATAACATAACAATCAGACCTGACCTATATTACAGAGAAGTGGGCCATGTGAGATGTCTGCATCTTGCATTATCTATATGTAACTCAATCCTCAATATCCCTCACCAAGGCGATGTGGCAAATTTGGGAACTCTGGCCTGCGACATTTAGGGATCTGGGCTGGCTTGGGCGACTTTGGATGGGAACTGCCCTCAGAGATGTTGTGAGACTTTAGCAACTTCATGTATGGTGGGATTAGCATCTCTACATTGAGGGATGTCATTAAGGGGACCCATAAGCCTTAAGGCTATCTTCTCACAATTGAATGATTCATTCATCATGTACAGGAGTCAGTTTCTCCCCTATCTCCTATTCTGCCATGTTTTTCACCCATAAATTATGAACCTGGGTGAGTATTCAGATTATAATCCACTGGAAGCCCGCCTACTGACAAGGGAGATAGGCCACAAACAAATGTCCATGATATAAAAAAAATATTTTTGGTATCTTTATTGGCATTTTGATCATACACATGACAAATCACAATAACTGAATTACGTTTTGTTGTCTCAAGCCTTTGAAGCATACATCACATATCTCTGGGCGTACATTGAGTTAATGATAGTTACATATCTGCGGGAAAATTCCTTCTACAAGATTTAATGTGACAGTTCTGTTTCTCCTGTTTTGTCTTAGCAGCCCCGCCTGGCATATGTTTGCTTTTCTTTTTTTTTATTCTTTTCCCCCTAATTCCCTCCGCCTAGGGTTACTACTTTCAGGTGGTGGGTGCTGTATTGCCATCCATATGCTGTAAAACTGACAGAAAACAACTTTTATAACTCAACTAGTGCAGGACACGGATAGATATCTATATTTGAGAGGTTGTATTGAAGCTTTGCACTAAGAGGGTCTTCTGGTGGCAAAGAGAGACATTGCCAGATAATGGAGGAATGTGCTTAGCTCATCCTTGGAGAGGTGGACTAAGGGACTTGCCAATGTATGTCTTTGAAATTGCCTATTTATGAATATAGTGGCTGTCTGCTCAGGCACACTAAGATATGGTCTGAAGGGCAAAGTTATAGAAGAATTAATGATGGGTGGGTGGGGACATTTGATCTCTAGGGCACAAGGGGTTCCAAAGATGTCCCGGCTGTAACAGATGGTTTTTACAACATTCAAGGTTCACTTCTAATATTGTGGTTATAACCTGATACAACTGTATTTCTTTCCATGGATGATGAGAGGGGTGGTATACTGGTTTATCAGAGTGCCATGTTATGCAATGTGCAAAATTTAAATAAAATGATTCTATAAAAAATAAATTATCTACAAACAAGTTTTACGTGACCAAATGTTAATTAGAGGGAAATCTAAGAAAATTCAACAGAGGTTATGGTCAGGGGGTAGGACTACTCTTAATGCTGTGTTAGAGGTGATAAAAAATAGCTAACAATCATAATATGTACAAGATATAAGGAATGATACTTGTCTCTGCTGCTATGAATGTATGTTCTAGGAATGCCAAGAAGGTATGGATAAAGTTAGAAGGAATTAGTCCAAACATAGGGACATGTACCCGTAAAATAGGATGGAAATTGTTATAGACGTGGTGCTCGTAATAATATGGATAATACCAGTAATTGTCTTACCGGGACAACTATTCAAGTTACTAAAAATAAGAATGGCCATTTTAGCCCTGTGTACAAGAATCTGGACAAAAAGATTAGCTATGTTTCAGAAGGTAATGAATGTGAGCCAGATGTAAAAAGACTTGTTCTCTCCGTGATTAGAGAAGAGTGTAAAGGTGAACATAAATAAAAAGGATTACTTAAATGAGAAATGTTGCCAGATCGTAAGAAAGTGGTAGCAATGCTAGATTCTTTTTTTTTTAAATCTTTTTATTAATTTTGCTCAGAAGACAATAGTTTATATAAATCACTGATTTTTGTACATGGTAGACTTTTAACATCACAGGAATGATATGCGAGAGAGAGACAAGACTGTAAACCACCATTGGTGACAGATGCAAAAGTCTATAGCAGGACACACTTCCAACCAACATGCAAGAGTCTGCTCGAACAGTCACCTCCCCAACTCCACTTAGGTGTCGCTGGTATATGGTATATGTCACTCTTCTCCCAAAGCCGTTCTATGTCTTTGCCATGATGCCCATATTTTCTCCCCTTTTTTACCACACCCCCTGCTTTTACACACTGTTTCTTTGGCTCGTTGGCACCAATTAAGGTCTGTTTACCACTCTCACAGTGATGGTGGTATAGGTGCACCCCACACTCTGGCAATGTTTCGTTTGGCAATCCCTGCTGCGAGGGCCAACCATATTCCTACGAGTCTGGGCCAATCGAAATTTCCTCTAATCATCAGGAGAAGCTATTTGGCATCCACTGGAATCGTCACTCCCGACACTCGGGTCATTCCATCCGTAACTTTGTGCCAAAAGCTGGCAATTTCCTGGCATTCCCACAGAATGTGGAAAAAGGTCCCTTCTTGCTGGCACCCCCTGTCACACAGCACTTTCGGTGCCCTGCCCCATTTATATATGTGCATCCGGGAATAATAGGTACGATGAAGTTGTTGGAATAAAAATGTTTTAGCTGAGTTATCCATGCATTGTATGTCTCAAGTTAGCATTCGCTGCACCATTTTATTTCCAGACGCTATTTTGAGTCATGATTGAAATTAACTTCTGTCTCTCTCACGCTCTGCTCCAGCTGAAAGCAGCTGCAATAGTTTTCAAGGTTGAGCATCATTCTACTAAAGAATACATTGTCTTTGTCTGTACATACCTTTCCCACTAGATAGGCCTACTCCCACCCTTAGAGCGGCTGGTGCAGGCAGGAGTGACCTTGACGCTGAGATAGCATTTGCCCGGTCTAAGGATTGAAACCCATCCTTCTGTATCTCAAATGTTCCAACTGCAATTTACCAGTTAGGGCGGGTCTTTATTGATTCTGAACTGTACCAATTGTATCTCCATGCTTGCTGAAGTCAGCCCCTCTGCAGCAATATCAGGAGGTAGGTCAGACCGGACTCCACTCGAGTGTATCCTGAAAAAAATATAATTGGTTTGTATTCTCTGTCTGATCGACTTCATTTGTATGGAAACTGGGAGGTGGTCGTGAGTGACCCGGGTGGCCCTGATCGTGTCACTTCCTTCAAAGTATCTTGAGTTGCATTAATCAAAATCTTGAATGGATTTCACTCTCCCTAGGACTCTGTATTGCCTCCTGCCATTCCTCATCATCTATAACTCCCAGGTCTACCGTCTATGCCACTCTCAAGGTCGCAAGGAGTCGGGAGCATTGTTTATCAATTTGCGATATACCGTAGATGTCGCTTTGTCAGGGATGGGATCCAGTAGCAACCTATCTTCAAGGGGGTGTGGTACAGGACAGAGGAACCGCACTGGCTATAGCTTTTCAGGGCATGCAGTAGTCTAAGGTAGTGATATCCCTGAATCTGATTTAGGTTGTATTCCTGCTGCAAATCTTCAAAAGTAAGCGGGACTCCCCCTTCCACTCGTCACCCAAGTACTATCATTCGCCACACTCTGAAGCCCGTTAGGGTGGCTACTTCTTTCAGTGAATCCCCTACCCATAGCGGGGTTTGACTAGTCAGTTTACCGGTGCAACCCAGATATCTGTTGTCCTCTCTCCACACTCAAACACCACCCTGTGCGCGTAGGCCACTTCAGATGCAAACTCCGGGAGTACAAGAGTGGCTTCCAATTTCCTCCCGGCATGGTGGCTTTGTCTATTCTATAAGGAGGTTCATTGGTATCTGCGTAAACCCAGTTGTTTATGACCATCAACTGCGAGGCCCAGTTGCACAGCTTAATGTCCGGAACCGCTAGGCCACCATCGTATATTCATTTTTGTAGTTTATGAAGTGCTATTCTGGGAGCGCCACCCTGCCACAACAGTGTTCTGACTTCCTGAGCTACCCCCTTAAAGACTGACGGGGGACAATATGGGGTGTTCTGGAGGATATACAAAAGGCATGGCAAGGCCACCATTTGAAAAAGAGCCGCCCTACCCATAAGAGACAGCGTTGCCTTTCCTCTCGTAACTTTGATGCCCAGGCACTTAAATCCCTCATTCATGATTGGGGCTGCGCACCTCGCCGGCATTTTAGGTGTAGGGCCCGATAACGGGAAAACCACTGATCTAGACCAATTAATGGTATAGCCCGAATATCTCCCAAACAGCTCAAAGATTGGGAGTACTCTCGCCATTGAGTACTACAGCCTTGCCAGGTATAAGAGTATTTTGTCTGCATAGAGCAAAATTCGCTCTTCCCACCCACCCGGCGCCTCCATGCCCCAAATTATTGGGTGCCTCCTGAAACAATGTTAGATTCTTGTGTCACTACCAGGGTAAATAATTCCTATGGAGACGATATCGCGTCAGGATATCGAGACGCCGAAGCAGTGATATTTAGATCGACCGAACAGGCAACTGCCGAAAGGAGATATCTACTTGGCTTTTTCCAAAGAATAGGAGGTGGCGTTTCCTGACTGTGTGTAAAGAACACACTTCCTTTGGAATACAACACGGCTTTTTGAAATATTACTTGCGCCCTGAAGAAATTCTGGTAACAGAACGAAACGCGTTGGCTGATGTCTTGTCTCTAAATGGATCATTAAAAGAACATTGAATTTTGTACATCACGACTCAGCGTCTATATAAGAGGATATTTGAAAGACTTATTAATCTTCCATGATTGGAGGAAGTTTACCCTTGTAGCGGTGCTTTTTCATTTAGGACTAAAATAGACTTTCTACCCAGGTCTGGGTAATGCTCTTGGCACAGGGAGCATATGGAAAATTGCACGCTGGTTTACTGAAAATTGAATAATCTGGCGATATTTGGATTGGTGCTTTGCTTTGTTCTGTAGTGGTCCACTGTCCGAACTGTGTGGTAACAATTCCTATGGAGGGGTTTGTATCAGCAGATTTAGAGCTCAAAGGAAGAAGGACGCAAGTGAAGGTGTATGTGACTGCCAAAGGAAAGATTATTCTAGGATGGAGCTGAGAGTGTGACTGGACCCCACAGCCTATCCGGGGGTTTATGTAGTTTGTGAGTAATATGGAAGGTGGTTAAAGCAGTAGTATAAGGAGTTAAAGGAGATGTCTTCAAACTATGGGGTGTTCCCCACAGGGTTGTGATGCTATTTTCGGGGTGGAGAGAGGCTCACATACCTCAGCAGTAAGAGGGGTGACAAGGTATCAGGAGGGGCTGATTGTAGGGAAATTCGCCAGTTCTTTAAAGGAGGCCTGGAAGTACGACCGTAGTTTGATGTGGTTCCATGCTGTGTTTCACAACTCATGTATAAGGGTAGTGGGAGAGCATGCTGCCCCACCTGGCTGGCACCGGTGCCCATCAAGAACAGTACCACCCATTCTCTCAAGTCCTCTTGGGGGCTATTAATGCTGGCTACTGGGAGCAGGATAAGGTGTGAGGGGGTGATGTGTGGGTAAATTTGATGCTTTACAAGCAGGGAGAGGCGACTGCCTGGTGAGTGCCTCACAGCAATGATCAAGGATACAGAACGAGGAAGGAGCCTCACTCTGCTGAATTGTAAATAAGAAGAGAGAACGTCTTCTTAGGCCTCAGACCTTTGGCACAGGGGCAGACAGTAACACGTCAGCTCACCTTGTTGCAAAGCAGAGAGACCTACCCTACTGAGGCAAATGTTCTAATAAAAAACTGTACCAACAGATCTCTCATCTGCTGCTTTAAAAAACAGACAAAAGAAGCACATCTCAAAGCTGCTGCAGCACAAACAGATAAATGCAAAAAGAACAATTGATGGACAGAATGCAGAACAATGTCATACGTTCACCCCAATACAGTCAAGTTTGTCCACAGCGATATGCAAATCAGTCCTGACCCTGCGCCCAATGGGAATGGTCCAGCACGAACTGCCAGGCCAGGTCCTCCCTGCACTGGAAACAAGCATCCTAGGACTGGTTTCATGCTTTCAGCCCTCATCAGCCAGGATAGCTTGACTCCAGTGGCATGGAGAGCACGGGACCTACGTCTGGGCATACCTGCCCCTCTTGGGGTGACAAAGATGGACAGAATGCAGAACAATGTCATACGTTCACCCCAGTACAGAGATCTGGGCCTAAATCCATCGTTTTTTTGTGCTCACCATGCCATTCCTGTTTGGACCGAGCCATATGCAAATCAGTCTTGACTCTGCGCCCAATGGGAACAGTCCAGCCCAAACTGCCAGGCCAGGTCTTCCCTGGACTGGAAACAAGCATCCTAGGACCGGTTTCGGGCTTTCAGCCCTCATCAGCCAGGATAGCTTGACCCCAGTGGCATGGAAAGCACAGGACCCACGTCTGGGCATACCCGTCCCACTCGGGGTGACAAATGCAAAAAGAACAATTGATGGACAGAATGCAGAACAATGTCATATATTCACCCCAGTACAGTGATCTGGGCCTAAATTAATCGCAGCACAAACAGCAGCAGTACTAAGCTGCCTAGGGCTGTGTCTGCAAGACTTTGTTCAATGAAGAGCTATAAATCCACTGGAAATAATACAAATTACAAAGCCCTTGGCAAAGAAAAGCAGTTTGGAGATCTGCTTTTTCAATCCACCAACAGATGCTGCCTCGGTCGGATTGAGGGCATGAACATCATGCATGCCATTTAATCCTCTTTTGGGTGACTCACCAGGGAGCTGCTTCCTGTCACTTCAATGGGCTCATGAGCTCTGAACACTTTTTCCACCCTCTGCAAGGAAATATAATTTCCACTGATTTCAATGGAATTACCAATCTGAATTGTTACATCTCACCCTTCTTGGAGAGTCTCAATGATTGAGAGGTGTGCATCCTGCCTTAACTTTCAAAAGCTGCACTTTTTTAGGTGCCAGTACTGCATCTGTTTGCTCTATAGGTCATTTAGGATTGGGTTAGAAGGCACTAAAATATAAGAAAACATCACTTTAGAAGTTTTTGGTTTGCATTGATATTTCAAAGATGAAAAACAATGGCTTTTGCAGACTGCCCCGCTTTTTTGCCAGCCCTAATGTAATGTATGAATCCCCAGTCCCTCCTTCCCTACTTCCTTTTCTTCCATAAAGTTTTGAAGAGGTGCCAGACATGAAAACATTTGATTCATGGGGGGCTTGGAAGACGAAAGTTTAGAGACCTCTGGGTTATAGTATTAGTGTTCTAGTGTGTTCAGTGATACTTTGGAGATGTTGTTAGTTCTAACATAAGATTTGCTTGAAGGAGCAAGCCATACCTCTGAAGAAGATGCAGAATGTTCCCATGAGTTACATAATTAAGCTAATAGACATGCTAATTGACTTGTGTGACAAGGACATTATTGAGCCTATTAAAAGTTCAGACTGGTTGTCACCAGCAGTGATTTCTGTTAAAGGCTATAGTGACCTTAGACTGTGTGTCAAGTTAAGATGTCTGAATGATCCCATTAGGTTGAACTGTTTCCTTTTGCCAAACTTGCACGACATGTTAGCTTTGGCATCTCGTTGCAAAGTTATGTTATGAGTGGCTAGCACTAAATGGAGTGTGATGAGAACTCCAAACATTATACAGCAAATATAACACCGGAAGGGGCTTTCCAATACAAAAGGATGCCATTTGGCCTAGCAAGTGCTTCCACTGTATTCCAAAGGATAATGGTAAGAGTTTGGGATGCTCTACATAGTGTAAGGGTGATCCAAGGTGACATCCTGGTATTTGGCAGGGACAAAGTAGAGCATGATAAACAGTTGAGGCGTGTTCTACTGATGCTGTAGAGTAAAGGACTGACTGTGAAATGTGCTAAATGCAAATATGGGCAATAGGATGTAAAATATTTAGGGGCACATGCATCAAGGTATTTTGCAATCGCAAACAGTGCGATTTGCAAAAATTGGCAGTTTGTGATCGCAAAAATACCCATAGGCAATGCATCAACCGAATTCGCAGACTTCCCCTTTATTTGCAAAATATAGTGATTACCTATTTAGCGAATGACAAATAGCGAATCTGTATTAGCGATTTGTTATTTGGTAATCAGAAACCTATGCGTGAAAAATTCACAAATTGCGAATGACCCGGGAATCGCAATTTTACACTCTCAAAAAAGCACCAATTCAAATCAGGTGGTAACCAGGTGAAAACTATTTAATCAGGTGGGAACCATTGGCAAAGTATTTAAACAGGCTCTAAAGTCTCACAATGGCAGCACTCTAAGTCATGGATACAGGAGCGCATTTTTAGAGTGCGCGTTACATTGTTGGGGCAGACAGAGGAAGACATATATGACAAATATAGGTTAAATGCAGACATGATCTATAATCTGATAACTGATTTAGATCCCCAACTGAAGCGTCAGAATTTCAGGACACATGCCATTCCCACTCATGTGCAGGTCCTATGTTCATTGCACTTCCTAGCGTCAGGTAGCTTCCAGGGTGTAATAGCAGCAGCTGGAGGTGTTTCCCAAAATGCCCTATCACGCTTTTTTAACTCATTGTTTGACGCCATGTTGCAGAGGATACGCCACCACATAAAGTTTCCTACAACACCACTGGAATAGCAGCACACCAAATTTGATTTCTATCAGGTAGCCCAAATTCCCTACGTAATTGGTTGCATTGATGGGACACATGTAGCCATATGCCCCCCTCAGTGAATGAGTACATTTACAGGAACATGAAATCATGCCATTCACTGAATATACAAGTCACCTGCAATTCTAAACACATCATCACAGACAAGTAGCTAGTTTCCCTGGCAGTACACATGATTCCTACATCTTCCGACACAGTGGCCTACACACTCATCTCCTTGGAGGTGAATTTTGCGAAGGATACCTGCTTGGTAAACATATGTAAAACTGTCTTACAAACTCTTGGGTCATGGCGATACATAGTGGTGAGTAATCTGTTGCTTTCTACCCTGTAGGTGACAGCTGATACGCTGTGCGCTCCTTCATACCGACGCCATACCTAAGTACCCCAACTGAGCAGCGATATAATGCAGCGCATATTTCCACCCGCAAAGTGATTGAGGGGACCATCGGCTTACTTAAAAGTAGATTCCGCTGCCTCCACAAAACTGTTGGGGCATTGCAGTACAAGCCAGATACCTGCTGCAAAATTGTGGCCATTTGTGCCATGTTGCATAACATTGCAACTTCTAGAGGCATACCCCTGGAATTCTCTGACAGCGAGCCTGAGGAAGACAATCAGCCAGGACAACCAACACCAGCAGCACGCAGGCCGAGCGCAGCAGAGGGGAGACAGAGACATGCAGAAAGTACACAGCATTATTTTTAAGGTGGGTAATGGTGAGAAGAGACACTACATGCTTTAATTTTTTTCGGATATCTTTTGACGTAAATGTAATGCACACATACCAGGTGCAAACTTGCATTGTGACAGTCAAAATTAAACAACATGACATTGCGATGGTACTTGAATGTCAGGCCTGACCATTGGCATGATACTGGTTATCTCACCAGATTCTAGTTTGGCTTTCAATGCCACACTACTTGCTGCAGACACGCACGACCATGGGCCGTTCTGTGGGCTCTGTCACATCCCTTGTGGAGCCTTCTGATGCAAAGGTGCTCCTAGTACCGCGCCTCCTGCATGTGGTCACTGGTGCCAAGAGACTACTTTGGCTGGAGGCCTCCTCACTCTCCCCGCCACCCAGTTCATTGTTGCCCCCAACTGAAGCAGTCTGTAATTGCTCCATGGCATTGGTGACCTGTATGAGTCCCCTGGCCACATCTCCACATCAATGGGTTATTTCCACCTGCATGCCCACAGCACAAAGGGACAGCAAAGCTGTGGTTGTGCTCAGACGGTTGATGGCCCTAGTGTACCCATCTAAGCGCCCTATCAACTGATGATGCCTTTTGCGCTGGGACACATGGTCTTCCTGCATCACCTTGCACAACTCACAGATGGATTGGCTGACATTTGTAAAGTTCTCATTCTTGTCCCTCTGTCCTTCCACCACTGCTGTAGTGAGCTCCTTCATGCTGTCTCTTATCTCTGCCATGTCTGTAGGCAATGAACCAAGTTGTGCCTGCATTAAGCGCATGTTCTTGCATTGCAGGTGCTGCACCTTCAACATTTGGCTCTCCAGCCCAACCTAGACAACAGATCCATCATCTTCAGCAGCTCCGATGTGAACCCTTGCCCTGTGCCTCCGGTTGTAGAAATTGCTGTGCCGCATCTGTACTTGAGGTCTTGGTGTGGGGGTATGCCCAGCCTGTGATGTCTGAGGGCCAGGTTGGCTCTCCTCTTGTGTTTCAAAGGCAGGTAGTGGTGCCACTGTGGTCCTACGTCTTGTGGGTGCAGGTATTGGGGTTGCTGGGGCCACATGTGTCTCCTCTCCTGACTGGGCCTGAGTCTCCAGGGTGTCATGGCCTTCACCTTCGTCAGACTCCTGCACAGCTGCATCTGTGATGTTAAACAGTGCAAGGTCAGTATTTTTGTTGGACATGTATGTCACATTGCTCATGGTATTGTTTAATTAAGTTATTTAGTAACACACAGTGTCTAGATGTTTCACTTGTTTGTTGTTCTTGAAAGCACAAATGCTGTTCTGATCCCTCCTTCCCTTTCCTTTTGGAGTTGCTGTCTGCTAATCCCCTAATGCATTTGTGTGTTGTAAGTAAAATGTTGACTGGAGTAGAATTTGCAACACTAGGTCTAATCTAATTTGAGGGGTATGTTTTTAGATATAGCATTGAATGGTAATTTGCATGCATCTTACCTTGTGAAGTACTGGCCTGTGCTGAGGTGTCTATCTCTTTGATTCCAACTACAGCTTCAGGCTGAAGTTTTGACTCCACCAGGTCCTCCAGGGGTGTATAGGTAGTTTGGGTCGATGATCCCCCTCAAGTCTTCGAGGCATCCGTAAGCCTGGAGGCAACCTTTTCCTAGGCACGGCTCTGCAGGTCATACCAACGCTTTCACAGGTCTTCTAAGGAGAGTGGTGTGACCCCCACTGCATTGATTCAGGATTGGATTCCAAGCCATATTTTGCGTTTCTCCAACTCAGGGACCTGGAGTGACTGCTTCCTAAAGAGTTTGTCATGGCTCTTTACAACTTCCTCAATGAGGACTTCAAGCTCCTTCTCGCTGAACTTCAGCTTCCTCTAGCACTGTGCTGCCTTCTTATCACTTGTTCCAGAAGCTATGCTGATGTCCTTGCACAGGTTCTGATCTCCTATGCTTCCTTCTGCTGTGCTCCTGCACTCTGCCTCCTCCCTCTCTCTCAGTACACAAGTGGCAGCATGTCCTGCATTCCTGGTTGTGATGTCATCATGCTGCATCGAAAATACAGAATTGCTATGTGAGATTCAATAATTGCAAATTCGCTTTTTGCGATTCGGTATTTGACAATCGCTCATAGCGATTGCAATTTTTACCAATTCACAAAAATGTAGTGAATTTTTTTTATGTATGGGCATTTGTGATTAGCAAATAACGATTCCTTAAATATCGCTATTTGGTAATCGGAAAATGGTACTTTGATGCATGTGCCCCTTAGTCCATAAAATACCTATTCAAAGAGTTCACTCAAAAATGAGTGATACTATGCTTAACGCTCATGAACCAGAGTCAAAAGAAAAACTGAAGTTATTCCTGGCAGAGGTTTATTCAAGGTTTGTTGATAATTATATTATTATAATTAAACCCTTGAGGTGCTTGCTTAAAAGAAATCCCCAAATTGTGCTGTCCTATGTGCAAACTGAGTGCTTCAAACTGATCGAAACAGTCATTGGGCATGCATTATGTTTGAAGTGATTTCTCATTGGACCTGGTTGTTTGATTGCTGCAGATCCAAGAGGGTATGGAATTGGAGCGGGATTGTTCCAAAGGCAAATAAAAGAAGAATGGGTCACAGCATATGCTTCCCGAGGCTGAGACCAGGTGAGAAGAACTACTCAGTCACTGAGTAGGAATTGTTGGCTGCAACAAGGGCATCAGAATGGGAGGAATGTATAAATGGGGAACAACATTAAATATTAGGCAGACCATAAATTGTTGGCCTATATGTTGTCATAGATCTCTGTATTTAGCCAGGCTGGCCTCTAAGCTACAAATGTATTGTTGAAAAGTTGTGTAAGCACTGGGCAAGTTAAATGTTGTGACTGAAGATACCATTTTCCAATGAATGATGACGTATTGGTGAGTGAACAGGATAAGTATTGCAAAGTGGTGTTTATTTATGATGATGAGGTGGGGGATATGAATGAGTCAGATTACAGAGTATTAACTGAGAATATATGGATATACTTAATAGCAAAGGTAAGCTGAGTGGAAGAGTGTTAAGGCACATATAGTATTTGGTTGACTGAGAGAGAAGTATAACGTCTGGTTGGTTAGCAGACAAGGTGAAGAGGGGTGATTGTGCTGTATTCTGGAAAGTAAGGAATACGGTAATGCTGTGCAATGAAATTGCATTCATAGAAATTGTAATGAAACGGTATCTCCAAATGGGTTACATACAACAACAGTGAAAATGTGTGATAAGGCTTATGGGGTATTTCTAGCACTATGAGGAAGGGCAGGGAGCATTTTTGGTAGCCTGGTACCTATGGTACGATCGATCGGTGGGTAAGGGAATGCAGCACATGTGACTAAGAGCAACACATCGGCTAAGACATGTATAGGCTACCCTGTTTTAGGTTGAAACCTGTAACTGATAAAAGCCTACTGAAAGAGAAACATCACCCAACAGTGGAAAGATATAAGCAATGTGCACAACCAAACAAAAATGACATTCAAGGAAAGGAAAGTGAGAGAGGATGAGTCATTCTTATTTCTTTCTGAAGGAGCCAAGACGAACAATTGTTACTTAACTGTAAACAGGTGGTTCTCCAGTATTGGTGTCTTTCATAGATTCACATGCTTGAATATTCCCCGTCGTCAGAGTGGGAATCCCACGGTAAATAAAATAGCAATAACATACTAATAATATGTATATGTAAAACATAACAGATGAAATACACATTAGAAAACAGGCAGTAAATGCCTAGACAAAATTCCTCATAGGAATACATGAATAGAGAAAAAACACTTGTAGCCTATTCCTGTCATTATGTTGGTCCGAACTGTAGCCAATCAGGCGCCAGCAGCCCTCCAGAACCTTCTCCTCAGAGCTCAGCACCTCAGATTTTCGTAGCACAAGAGTGACCACAGAGTCTATGAGGAGAAGAGAGCCTCTGAGGGGAGGAGGGTGGGTCGCATGTGAATCTATGAAAGACACCAATACTGGAGAACCACCTGTTTACAGGTAAGTAACAATTGTTCTTCTCCAGTATTAGGGTGTCTTTCATAGATTCACATGCTTGAATATAGAATAGAAAGAAGTAATATCCGAAGAAAACTTCCTAGTCATGATACACATGCATAGACATATAAGACCAAATATGTATATAGTCATGCAAGACATACAGTAATAAGGTAAATCATAATGGAGGAGGGAAGACAGAGGCTCACCTTATTGAAAAAGATTGCGAAGCACAGCCTGCCCCACTGCAGTGTCTGCTGTGTTGATGGCACCCAGGCAATAGTGTTTGATAAACGTGTGCCTGCTTGACCACGTGGCTGCTCTGCAGATCTGATGGAGCGGCACCCGGCAAACAGGGCAGTTGAAGACGACATCGCCCTGGTAGAATGGGCCCTCACTGAAGATTGTAGAGGCTCGCCTGCCTGTTGATGGCAGAAAGCGATGGCCAAGGAAACCCAACGAGAAATTGTAGGTTTGGGAACTGGACGCCCTTTGTGGAAACGTCCATAAGCTATGAAGATGGCAACAGTCAGCAGCTGCAGAAATCCATCTAGCTATGGTTTGTTTAGACTCTGCTTGTCCTTGCCGTATCTTTCCATAGGCAATAAACAGTTGATCGGATTTGAGAATGACAGAGGTCCTTTGCAAATAGAATTTTAAACATCTTTTGATGTCAAGGGTATGTAATGCCCTCTCCGCAGGGGATTACGGATTAGGAAAAAACGTCTTTAAGATGACTGGTTCATTCAGGTGTAATTCCGAAGGCACCTTAGGCATAAACCTTGGGTTTGTACGTAGCACCACAGAATTGGACTTGAATCGTAAGAAAGGTGAATTGACGGTGAAAGCTTGAACATCACTGACTCTTTTAGATGAAGTTAATGCTAGCAAAAGAGAAACGTTCCATGTTAGGAATTTGAAATACACCCTGAAAATTGGCTCAAATGGGTGGCACATGAGCTGCGCTCATACTACAATAAAATGCCATGATGGAGGCGGACGCCGTACAGGAGGAAACATTCTGAATAGTCCCTAAAGAACTGTTGTATTCTTGAAGAATAAAGAGAGGTGGACCCATCCTGACGTTACCTTGAAATGGCTGCCAAAAAGACCTTCAACGTTGCATGAGATAAGCCTGATCTTGCCAAGTGCAAGGAAAAAAAAGGTAATATCTGGTCCGGCGTTGCATGAAATGGGTGAACCCCAGCAGATTAACCCCTTCCACGCTCATGACGAGCTGGGCTCGTCATGGTGTAGCCTCCTCGCACGCTCATGACGAGCCCAGCTCGTCATGAACAATGGAAAATGTGGGATCCCAGCACCGGGGGGGAAAACGCATAGCAGCCAAGTGGTTAACACCAAATGCAGATTATTTTCCATTAAAGTCTGTATGTCTTTATTTTAGTAGGTGCTCTCGCGTAAGCCAGTACCTCCTTACAATCCGCCGAGATAGTCAGATGAGCTAATTCAAGGTGCTCAGGCGCCAAGCTGCTAATTTTAGAGAAGCCGGATCCGGATGGCAAATTTGACCATTCTGGATGGAGAGGAGATCCGGTATTGGTCGAAACTGTATTGGATCGCACTCTGAGAGGAGAAGAAGTTCGGTGAACCAGTATTGGCGAGGCCACCTGGGGCGATGAGAATCAAACGACATGGCTCTTTCTTCATCTTCCGGAGAACTCTCGGAACCAAGGGTATCGGAGGAAAGGCGTAAGCATATATTTGAGACCAGTTTATCGAAAACGCCTTCCCCTGTGAGTCCCTGTGGGGATGCCAGCTTGCAAAGAAACAGGCATTTGCTGTTCTTTTTTTTGTCGCAGGAGGTCCAGATCGGGATGACCCCACTGCTGGAAGATTCGATCCGCCGTTGGCTGATGCAGTTCCTATTCATGGTTGGACACCTGTTGACCTGCTGAGGGTGTCCGCCAGCACATTTGCAACTCACGGCACATGAACAGCCAAGAGTTTGATCCTGTGTCATATCGCCCAAGCCTATATCTCTTGGGCTTTCTGAGATAGAAGAACCAACCTCGTTCTTCCCTGTTTGTTTAAGTAATGCATACTTGAAGTATTGTCTGTGCGAACCAATACTGTGGCCCCTTGAATGATTGCACGAAAGGATTTGAGGGCTAAGAAGATGGCACCTCGCTCTAGCAGATTGATGTGCCAAGCCTTTTGTTGAGGGTTCCATTTCCCGCTGACCTTCAGCCCTTGAAGATATGCTCCCCAATCCTCGATGGATGCGTCTGTGGTGATTGTGTAATTTGGCGCTTCTTGAAGGAAACGCACACCCCTTCTACAAATTTCTTTCTAGGACCCACCAAACAAAAGGCCTCTTGCATCCAAGGATTGAGTTGAATGAGATCTTCGAATGAACTGGAGACCTGCAACCACTGCTTGTCTAGCTACTCTAGCAATTTTCTCATGTGTAATCTGTAGTTGGGAACCAACAGGATGCAGGTGGAGGTCGTGGCCAGGAACGACTTTGAGGATCTACTGAAACGGACCTTTTTTTTTTTTTTTGTATGTGGAAGAACCACCAAGTGGGAACTGCAGGCCCGTCGTTTGTGTGAGACAAACACCTTTGCTAGGTTTGTATTGATTGATACTCCGAGAAACGTTCATTTCGGAGCTAGTACTAGTTGGGACTTGTCATGATTTATTGAAAACCAGGTTTTGAAACAGTGACTGACAAGTCTGGGTGTGCTGGACTGCTTGTAAATAAGAGCGAACCCTTATTATACAGTTGTCTTAGTAATGATAAATTTGTATGCCTTGCAGACATAGTTAGGCTGCCACTGGTGCCAGAATCTACGTAAAGACACGTGAAGCGGACCTAAGTCCAAAAGGTAGGACTTTAATTGAAAATGTTTTGTACCTATTGTAAAGCGTAGCCTCTTCCTGTGCTTAGGAAGGATTGGCACATGAAAATAGACATCCTGGAGGTTGAGAGTAGTTATAAAGTCGTTCTGGCATAAGAACTTTAGGACTTTCTTGAGGGACAACATTTGTAAAGTTTGCGCAAAGATCTAAAATCATGCGCTACTTTCCTCATTTGCTTGTTGATGAGGAACTGAGAGTAAACCCTAACGCTGTTGCAGATTCGGAACCACTCCGACGGTCCCTGTTTGTATCCATATAGACACTCGTGCAAATGACTACCGTAGATGAGAAGGTGGAGGTGCCTTTGGAGATGTAGAAAGAGGGAAATTTGACAAATTCTAGAGTGTGCCCTTGGGCATGACGTTTAAAAACCCAACGGTCCTCTGTCACCTTTGACCAATTGGAATAAAAGTGAGATATTAGACCTCCGACGTTTGTGGAGGGAATAAAGGTAGGTTCAAGGTAATCCATTGTTTCTTAGAAGAGTTGCCTTGGCTGTACGATGATTTTCTATGTAGGACCTGTTGGTACTGTGCCTATGTGACTGCGTTTGATTTGAGTAACGCAGTTGGTTCTGATTGTAGGAGCCAATACTGGATGGAACTCCCTTGGAAAAAAAGGACGTGGAGCTACGTCCTCGGCACCACGAAAAGGCTGCGATTCTATATCCCGAGGGTGCGGGCAGTATCTGTGTCCTTTAAGATGGTCTGCAGTGCCTCAACAACATGGTGGCCAGAAGGGATCCTCAATCAAAAGGCAAGCGAAGTATTGAAGTCTGAACCTCCTTGCGAAAGACGTAGCATTGGAGCAAAATTGTCTTTGCCAGACTGCCCCTCTTGCGAGCTGTCGAAAACCTGTACACGCAATGTCCGCTGCACAGTGTATCATTTCTGATGCACTTCTCTCTCTCTCTCTCCCTCCTGCAGGATCTTCAAAGGGTGAGGTTTGGAGGATTCTGGAATAAGTTCTATTAGCGCCAACATGTCAGAGCAAATCTAGCGGCATACCTGCCCAACTGGCTTGCAAGATAATCGCTGTGCCGCCTGAGTAATGACTGAGTCAGGGTAGGCTGAGAGACCAGAAAAGCAGGCGAATAGTGGGGAGCTTCACGTTTCCTGTCGAGGCGTGGAAAAAAAACGCCGGCACAGAGTTTGGCCTCTGCATGAGCTTAACACCTTCTTGCTAAATAAAGTCTATGATAGGAACTGAACGTACTTGTTTCTGTGGTTTCCCCAGGACGAGGGGAAAGGGAAAAACGATTCGCCGCTCTCTTCATAAGGAGGGGAAAACCTCCACTATTCACCGGAGGTGAATGCAATAGAACTCCAGTTGTAAGAGAAGACGTAATCCCGCCATGGTACAGGCCGTGGCAGCCTTGCTGTCAGAAATACATCATTCTGATCTGAAGAAAAAACATGCTCATACGGCTATGTGCTATCCAAGAAGAATAATGGCACAAGTAAAAAGCCATCACGCCATCACGTGGATGTAGCGGAAAACTGCCGTCGACCAAATAAATCGTCTACAAAAGCATTGTGCATAAAAGTCAACAGTGTGTGAAACCAACTGTCAACGGGCGCAACCTTCGACGAATCCAACAGTTGACAGGGTCCTCCGTCAACTAAGCCAACTGGCGTCGAAGCTGAATGTTGACGAAGCTCATCGTCTACGGAGCTCACCGTCTACGGAGCTCACCGTCTATGGAGCTCACCATCTACGGAGCTCACCGTCTACGGAGCTCACCGTCTACGGAGCCCACCGTCTACGGAGCCCACCGTCTACGGAGCCCACAGTCTACGGAGCCCACAGTCTACGGAGCCCACAGTCTACGGAGCCCACAGTCTACGGAGCCCACAGTCTACGGGGAAGGAGGGTGGGTACATGTGAATCTACAGCTCCTCATGTCAATACCAGCTGCTTATAGGGTAACATTATCCATTCGAGGCATGTGAGCTGTAGATCACATGCTTTGCGTACACTATATAGCAGAATAGTCCCAAAGCTGTGGCTAGCTTGTAGTGGTTGCAGTTATTTGAAACAGTGTTTTAGGTACTGCTTGGACTACATTTGCCTGTTGTCTCGCTAACACATCTTCACAAAAGTGTTTGGTGAATGTGTGCGGTGTAGACCATGTTGCTGCCTTACAGATGTCAGCTAGGGGAATATTCCCTATGAAAGCTATAGTAGCCCCTATTGTGCATGTGGAATGTGCTCTATGGGGTATTATCAAAGTTCGTTTTGCTTTGGCATAACATGTTTTGGATACATTTTACAATCCATCTTGAAGTATCTGACTTAGATATGGGATTGCCTTTGTGTGCTGGCGAAAAAGCAACACATAGCTGCTTTGTTTTCCGAAAGTCTTTGATTCTTTCTAAATAATATAATTTAGCTCATCTAACATCAAATGTGTGTAGAGATCGCTCTGCTACAGAATCAGGATTAGGAAAGAACACAGGTAACTCAACTGATTGATTGATATGAATGGCAGAAACTACTTTAGGTAAAAAAAATTGATTGGTTCAAGGAACCACCCTATCTTTGTGAAGTTAAAAAAAGGCTCTTGTATAGTTAATGCCTGAAGTTCACCAATTCTCCTTAAGGAGGTTATTGATATGAGGAAGGAGACCTTCTATGAGAGGAATTGTAACTGACATTTGTGCATTGGTTCAAAAGGTGGACCCGTTAGCCTTGTAAGGACTATGTTTAAGTTCCATTCTGGTGCAGGGGGAACTCTTGGTGGTATCACCCTTTTTAATCCTTCCATGGAAGCTTTGATCACTGGTACTCTGAATAGAGATAAGTGTTGTCTATTTTGCAAGTATGTGACTACTGCTGCTAGATGTACACAAATGGATGTGTAAGCCAATCCAGATTGCTGTAAATGAAACAGATAACAAATGATGTTCTGTACAGAAGCATCAAGTGGATTGATTTGGTTGTTGTTACAATACATAATAACCCGTTTCCATTTTGCTTCATAACATGGTCTAGTAGAAGGCTTCCTAGCTTATTCGAGAATATTCATACAGTCTGGTGGTAGATGTAAGTACAAACGCCTATTTTGAGAGCTCCCATCCATGTTATGGGCACAGAAAAGCGCACTTCTATTTCTTTATTTCTTTATTAATTCTTCTCTTCTACACCTTTCTCTAAAAAACAAACGCTTTGTGTATATGCTTCTAGGGTGTGAATACAGGCCCCTCCACCCTGGCAGACCATAAGGCACAGAATTGCCTATACTTAAGTATGCTCCGGGATTTTTGCAAACATTGTTTATTTTCATGTTTTGTGTGTCATGTGATGTGTTTCACGAGTGTCTTCTGAACTTATCGTTCATCTAACCACGTTTCCTCAAATCAGTGATATCTAAGGTGTTTTATTATGGCACCTTGGATCAAAGCACTAATTAATTTTATTTTCTATGGGCACCAACACCGACTATAGAGGAGTATATTGATCATATATCGCATATGACCTGCCCACGTGAGAGGTGGGCAGGCAATATGTCTCCATTATCTTTTCTGCTTTATTTTCCTGAACAGATACTACGAGTCAGAGAAAAACGTATGCACTTTGCACTGGTGCTCACACATTAGGTGTGCACTCTCTTTCGTTAATTATAGGTTTTCCTTATCAATAGGTTTTCACTTGGAGTGGTACGCTTGGAGCTGGTTGCAAAAATCACAGTTGATGGACAGAATGTAGAACAATGTCATACATTCACCCCAGTACAAGGATCTGGGCCTAAATCCATCGTTTTTTTGCACTCCACACCACCCTGGGTTAGACAATGGCTATATGCAAATCAGCTCTGACCCTGTGCCTCATGGGAACAGTCCAGTCCGAACTACCTAGCCATGTCTTTCCCAGACCGGAATCAAGCATCCAAGGACCGGTTTCTGGCTATCAGCCTTCATTCAGCCTGGATAGCTTGACTCCAGTGGTGTGGAGAGCCTGGGACTCACGTCTGAGCATACCCAGCCCACTCGGGGTGAAAATTGCAAAAAACACAGTTGATGTACAGAATGTAGAACAATGTCATACATTCACCCCAGTACAAGGATCTGGGCCTAAATCCATCGTTTTTTTGCACTCCACACCACCCTGGGTTAGACACTGGCTATATGCAAATCAGCTCTGACCCTGTGCCTCATGGGAACAGTCCAGTCCGAACTACCAAGCCATGTCTTTCCCAGACCGGAATCAAGCATCCAAGGACCGGTTTCTGGCTATCAGCCTTCATTCAGCCTGGATAGCTTGACTCCAGTGGTGTGGAGAGCCTGGGACTCGCATCTGAGCATACCCAGCCCACTCGGGGTGAAAATTGCAAAAAACACAGTTGATGTACAGAATGTAGAACAATGTCATACATTCACTCCAGTACAAGGATCTGGGCCTAAATCCATCGTTTTTTTGCACTCCACACCACACTGGGTTAGACACTGGCTATATGCAAATCAGCTCTGACCCTGTGCCTCATGGGAACAGTCCAGTCCGAACTACCAAGCCATGTCTTTCCCAGACCGGAATCAAGCATCCAAGGACCGGTTTCTGGCTATCAGCCTTCATTCAGCCTGGATAGCTTGACTCCAGTGGTGTGGAGAGCCTGGGACTCACGTCTGAGCATACCCAGCCCACTCGGGGTGAAAATTGCAAAAAACACAGTTGATGGACAGAATGTAGAACAATGTCATACATTCACCCCAGTACAAGGATCTGGGCCTAAATCCATCGTTTTTTGCACTCCACACCACCCTGGGTTAGACACTGGCTATATGCAAATCAGCTCTGACCCTGTGCCTCATGGGAACAGTCCAGTCCGAACTACCAAGCCATGTCTTTCCCAGACCGGAATCAAGCATCCAAGGACCGGTTTCTGGCTATCAGCCTTCATTCAGCCTGGATAGCTTGACTCCAGTGGTGTGGAGAGCCTGGGACTCACGTCTGAGCATACCCAGCCCACTCGGGGTGAAAATAGCAAAAAACACAGTTGATGGACAGAATGTAGAACAATGTCATACATTCACCCCAGTACAAGGATCTGGGCCTAAATCCATCGTTTTTTGCACTCCACACCACCCTGGGTTAGACACTGGCTATATGCAAATCAGCTCTGACCCTGTGCCTCATGGGAACAGTCCAGTCCGAACTACCAAGCCATGTCTTTCCCAGACCGGAATCAAGCATCCAAGGACCGGTTTCTGGCTATCAGCCTTCATTCAGCCTGGATAGCTTGACTCCAGTGGTGTGGAGAGCCTGGGACTCACGTCTGAGCATACCCAGCCCACTCGGGGTGAAAATAGCAAAAAACACAGTTGATGGACAGAATGTAGAACAATGTCATACATTCACCCCAGTACAAGGATCTGGGCCTAAATCCATCGTTTTTTTGCACTCCACACCACCCTGGGTTAGACACTGGCTATATGCAAATCAGCTCTGACCCTGTGCCTCATGGGAACAGTCCAGTCCGAACTACCAAGCCATGTCTTTCCCAGACCGGAATCAAGCATCCAAGGACCGGTTTCTGGCTATCAGCCTTCATTCAGCCTGGATAGCTTGACTCCAGTGGTGTGGAGAGCCTGGGACTCACGTCTGAGCATACCCAGCCCACTCGGGGTGAAAATAGCAAAAAACACAGTTGATGGACAGAATGTAGAACAATGTCATACATTCACCCCAGTACAAGGATCTGGGCCTAAATCCATCGTTTTTTTGCACTCCACAAAACCCTGGGTTAGACACTGGCTATATGCAAATCAGCTCTGACCCTGTGCCTCATGGGAACAGTCCAGTCCGAACTACCAAGCCATGTCTTTCCCAGACCGGAATCAAGCATCCAAGGACCGGTTTCTGGCTATCAGCCTTCATTCAGCCTGGATAGCTTGACTCCAGTGGTGTGGAGAGCCTGGGACTCACGTCTGAGCATACCCAGCCCACTCGGGGTGAAAATTGCAAAAAACACAGTTGATGGACAGAATGTAGAACAATGTCATACATTCACCCCAGTACAAGGATCTGGGCCTAAATCCATCGTTTTTTTGCACTCCACACCACCCTGGGTTAGACACTGGCTATATGCAAATCAGCTCTGACCCTGTGCCTCATGGGAACAGTCCAGCCCGAACTACCAAGCCATGTCTTTCCCAGACCGGAATCAAGCATCCAAGGACCGGTTTTTGGCTATCAGCCTTCATTCAGCCTGGATAGCTTGACTCCAGTGGTGTGGAGAGCCTGGGACTCACGTCTGAGCATACCCAGCCCACTCGGGGTGAAAATTGCAAAAAACACAGTTGATGGACAGAATGTAGAACAATGTCATACATTCACCCCAGTACAAGGATCTGGGCCTAAATCCATCGGTTTTTTGCACTCCACACCACCCTGGGTTAGACACTGGCTATATGCAAATCAGCTCTGACCCTGTGCCTCATGGTAACAGTCCAGTCCGAACTACCAAGCCATGTCTTTCCCAGACCGGAATCAAGCATCCAAGGACCGGTTTCTGGCTATCAGCCTTCATTCAGCCTGGATAGCTTGACTCCAGTGGTGTGGAGAGCCTGGGACTCACGTCTGAGCATACCCAGCCCACTCGGGGTGAAAATTGCAAAAAACACAGTTGATGGACAGAATGCAGAACAATGTCATACATTCACCCCAGTACAAGGATCTGGGCCTAAATCCATCGTTTTTTTGCACTCCACACCACCCTGGGTTAGACACTGGCTATATGCAAATCAGCTCTGACCCTGTGCCTCATGGGAACAGTCCAGTCCGAACTACCAAGCCATGTCTTTCCCAGACCGGAATCAAGCATCCAAGGACCGGTTTCTGGCTATCAGCCTTCATTCAGCCTGGATAGCTTGACTCCAGTGGTGTGGAGAGCCTGGGACTCACGTCTGAGCATACCCAGCCCACTCGGGGTGAAAATTGCAAAAAACACAGTTGATGGACAGAATGTAGAACAATGTGATACATTCACCCCAGTACAAGGATCTGGGCCTAAATCCATCGTTTTTTTGCACTCCACACCACCCTGGGTTAGACACTGGCTATATGCAAATCAGCTCTGACCCTGTGCCTCATGGGAACAGTCCAGTCCGAACTACCAAGCCATGTCTTTCCCAGACCGGAATCAAGCATCCAAGGACCGGTTTCTGGCTATCAGCCTTCATTCAGCCTGGATAGCTTGACTCCAGTGGTGTGGAGAGCCTGGGACTCACGTCTGAGCATACCCAGCCCACTCGGGGTGAAAATGGCAAAAAACACAGTTGATGGACAGAATGTAGAACAATGTGATACATTCACCCCAGTACAAGGATCTGGGCCTAAATCCATCGTTTTTTTGCACTCCACAAAACCCTGGGTTAGACACTGGCTATATGCAAATCAGCTCTGACCCTGTGCCTCATGGGAACAGTCCAGTCCGAACTACCAAGCCATGTCTTTCCCAGACCGGAATCAAGCATCCAAGGACCGGTTTCTGGCTATCAGCCTTCATTCAGCCTGGATAGCTTGACTCCAGTGGTGTGGAGAGCCTGGGACTCACGTCTGAGCATACCCAGCCCACTCGGGGTGAAAATTGCAAAAAACACAGTTGATGGACAGAATGTAGAACAATGTCATACATTCACCCCAGTACAAGGATCTGGGCCTAAATCCATCGTTTTTTTGCACTCCACACCACCCTGGGTTAGACACTGGCTATATGCAAATCAGCTCTGACCCTGTGCCTCATGGGAACAGTCCAGCCCGAACTACCAAGCCATGTCTTTCCCAGACCGGAATCAAGCATCCAAGGACCGGTTTTTGGCTATCAGCCTTCATTCAGCCTGGATAGCTTGACTCCAGTGGTGTGGAGAGCCTGGGACTCACGTCTGAGCATACCCAGCCCACTCGGGGTGAAAATTGCAAAAAACACAGTTGATGGACAGAATGTAGAACAATGTCATACATTCACCCCAGTACAAGGATCTGGGCCTAAATCCATCGGTTTTTTGCACTCCACACCACCCTGGGTTAGACACTGGCTATATGCAAATCAGCTCTGACCCTGTGCCTCATGGTAACAGTCCAGTCCGAACTACCAAGCCATGTCTTTCCCAGACCGGAATCAAGCATCCAAGGACCGGTTTCTGGCTATCAGCCTTCATTCAGCCTGGATAGCTTGACTCCAGTGGTGTGGAGAGCCTGGGACTCACGTCTGAGCATACCCAGCCCACTCGGGGTGAAAATTGCAAAAAACACAGTTGATGGACAGAATGCAGAACAATGTCATACATTCACCCCAGTACAAGGATCTGGGCCTAAATCCATCGTTTTTTTGCACTCCACACCACCCTGGGTTAGACACTGGCTATATGCAAATCAGCTCTGACCCTGTGCCTCATGGGAACAGTCCAGTCCGAACTACCAAGCCATGTCTTTCCCAGACCGGAATCAAGCATCCAAGGACCGGTTTCTGGCTATCAGCCTTCATTCAGCCTGGATAGCTTGACTCCAGTGGTGTGGAGAGCCTGGGACTCACGTCTGAGCATACCCAGCCCACTCGGGGTGAAAATGGCAAAAAACACAGTTGATGGACAGAATGTAGAACAATGTGATACATTCACCCCAGTACAAGGATCTGGGCCTAAATCCATCGTTTTTTTGCACTCCACACCACCCTGGGTTAGACACTGGCTATATGCAAATCAGCTCTGACCCTGTGCCTCATGGGAACAGTCCAGTCCGAACTACCAAGCCATGTCTTTCCCAGACCGGAATCAAGCACCAGCTTGGAGCTGGACCCCATAAGGTCCTGAAGAAGAGGCTTGGGGTTACCTCGAAACATGTCGACCGCATATTAGGGACTGTTGACACATAATAGTTACATTTATTCCTACTATCTGCCCCCATTTTATCCATACCAACTAGGAGCAAGAATAAAACAGTAGCTCACTAGCTAGGTATTTTTAACATCACTTCCACCACTCCACTTACACTGCACACATTTTCACAAAAAGTGGTCCTGCGTAGTTCGACAAGTTGCAGCATGCCCCAAATAGCAACTGTTTGGGATGGCTCCAATGATGAAGCATGTCACCTAGGGGCAACCCTAGGTGAGTGAGGGGATTCAAGAAAATACATTTTTCTTTTCTAAAAACAAGTGTTTCTGTTCTCAGCGGAACCCCTCTCCCTTGGTTAGGTTCTTGGATCTGTCACCCACAGATTTTTGAAAACTAGGTAGTTGTAAGTAACCAAACTCTATGACTTCAGGAGCTAAATCGCTAGGTTGAGTTCTTTGGGATTTGGATGTCTGATTTCTCCATGGCTGAGTGAGGAGACTGGGTGTGAGAAGTAGCTTTTGATGTGGCACCACTGACAGTGCTAATAGGGTGGTGTACCAAGGTTGACAAGCCCATGTGGGGGCTTCTAAGATCAGAGTGAGGGATGTTTGTTTGAGCTTCTGAACCAGTAATGGAATTAGTGGGAGAGGCAGAAAAGCATAGGCAAAGATCCCTGACCAATTCATCCATAATCCAAGAGCATTGCCTTTGGATAAATGGTGTCGGAACCTGGATGTGAAGTTTAGACATTTTGCATTGGGTACTGTGGCAAACAGATCTATTTGTGGAAACCCCCATTGTTAAAAGTAGGGAACAAGGACTTGGGGATGAAGTTCCACTTGTGAGCTTGCTGCCTGTGTCCCCAGAGCAGGTCGGCAATTTGGTTGTTTAGTTCTTGAAGGTGTTCTTCTAGGAGATACATTTTGTGATGAATTGCCCAATTCCAAATACTTTGTGTAAGGCCTGACAACTGGAGAGTGTGTCCCTCCCTGTTTCTCCAGATAGTACATTGCTGTCATGTTCTCTGTGCTGACTAGGACTGTTTTGCCTACAAGGTGAGTGAAAGCTTCGAGTGCTAGGAATACTGCTAGAAGTTCCTGGTAGTTGATGTGGAGATGTTAGTAATTGCCAGACCACAGCCCTTGTACTGTGTGATGTTGGAGGTGGGCACCCCAACCGGTTAAAGATGCGTCTGCTGTCAGTATAGTCTGTTGAATCGGATTTATGAAGGGCCGCCGCTTTGATAAGTTTTGAGGGTTCCAACCACTGTAGAGAGCGATGGGTGCGGCCGTCTAACAACACTAGATCGGTTAATTGACCCTGTGACTGATTCCACTGACGCGCTAGACATTCTTTCAGAGGACGCATGTGAAACCTTGCTTGAGGTACGATTGCAATGCAAGATACCATCATTCCGAGTAGTTGCATGAAAAGTCTGTCTGGTAATGTTGGATTGGGTCGAAATTGTAGTACTGTGGACTGAATAATGTGAATCCTGGCCACATTGGGAGAGGCTAGAGCTTTGAGTGTTGAGGAAAGCTCCCAGATAAGACTGCACTTGTGCAGGGCACAGGTGAGATTTATGTGCATTGATTGTGAAACCCAACTGATGAAGTAGGTGTACTGTTGCCTGAGTGTGTAGTATACAGTTCTGGTAAGTGCCTGCCTTGATAGGTCAGGTGTCTAGGTAAGGGAAGACATGTATACAATGTCTTCTGAGATGAGCGGCTACTACTGCGATACATCTGGGGAACACTCTGGGGGCCATAGTGATGCCAAATGGAAGTACCTTGAACTGATGTTTGCCTGCCATCACAAATCTGAGGTATTTGCATTGAGCCGGATGAATTGGAATGTGAAAGTATGTGTCTTTTAGATCTAGAGTAGACATAAAGTCACCCTGCTGTAAAAGGGTAAGTACTTGTTAAAGAGACACCATGTGAAAGTGCTCTGACAGTATGTATTTGTTTAACTCTCTGAGCTCTAGAATAAGTCTTAAGGAGCCGTCCATTTTGGGAATCAGAAAGCAAAGAGAATAAACCCCTGACACTTGGTTCTGAAGTAGGACTGGTTCTATAGTCCTCTTGAGTAATAGAAATTGTACTTCTTGTTGAAGCAAGTGATGGTGGTCTGGTGATAATTTGTGATATCAAGGTGGAATGTTTTGAGGATTGTTGGTAAGCTTCAAGAAATAACCATCATGGATAATTCCAAGCACCCATTTGTCGTTTGCCATTGATTCCCAAAGGGGAGAAAGTCTTGAAGTCTTCCTCCGACAGGTGTGGAATAGTCAGAGGAAAGTGTGGGGAGGTCACTGTTTATGTGGGGAAGGGGAATTGCGGGGTGTATCGTTTATACCTCTGCACCTGGGACCATTCCTCCTATAACCTCCTCTGAAAAAATTCCTTGTAAAAGATGATTGGGAATTACCCTTGTTAGAGGAAGTGTTTTGGTCTGTCCCTGTGGACTTGGACCCTCACCCTGTAAAAGGAGCATAGAAAGGAACCTCTATTTGAGGGAGATAGAAGCACTCCCATCGATTTAGCTACATCTGTGTCCTTTTTCATTTTGTCAAGCGCTTGATCAACTGCAGGGCCAAAAAGATGTTTCTTGTCAAAAGGTATGCTGAGAATGGATTGATGGACTTCAGGTTTGAACCCTGAAATCCGTAACCAGGCATGTCTTAAGAGTATGATGCTAGTATTCACTTCTCAAGCTGTAGTGTGGGCTGCATCAAGAGCACATCTAATAGAAGTTTGGGAAATTAGTTTATCTTCTTGAACTAAATCCTGAGCTTTTGCACTATGCCCATCTGGGAGAAACTGTAGTAATTGCTGTATTTCCTCCCAGTGGGCCCTACCGTATCTTGCTAGGAGGCCTTGGTTAGTATCAATACGCCAATAATTAGCTGCTTGCTCAGCTATAGTTTGCCAGAAGCATCAATAAGCTTTGACTCTTTATCTGGGAGAGGAGCATCCCCAGATGCTTGAGAATTAGCTTGCTTTTGAGCATTAGATACTACTAACGAGTCAAGTAGTGACTGACCTTTAATGAAATAGGAACCTGTCTGAGAAGATTTGTATTTTTTATCTACTCTAGGAGTGAGGATTCTAGCACGTACAGGATCTTTAAAAATGTCTTCTGTGTGCCTCAACATACCCTTGAGCATAGACAGTGTCTGACTAGACGTATGTGTTCCTAGAGTGTCAAAGAGAAAGTCTTCCTCTAAGGATTCTTTATAGAGCTCCACCTCATGGTACTGTGCGTTTCTAGCAATGAGCTCTTGATATGACAAATTGTCATCAGGTGGAGATGGCCTCGCAGGGTAAAGATCTGGGTCTGTATCGTGTGGAGGATCAATTGTAAAATCATTCCAAGGATCTACTGGTAACTGTACGTCATCGTCATCAGTATCACCTGCATCAGGGCGAGGTAGAGGAGACTGACTAGGTGTAATGTGTAAAGGATCACGCTGTGGTGGAGAGGGAGGAGATGGGAGTTGGGACTAGTACCCACATTTTTCTTCTTCAATGGAATTTTATAAGGGCTGCCATCAATAGGAAGCTTATGCTTGGATAGCGGTTAGTGTGAATATGCCCTGTGTCAGGATGAATATGTGTTACGGGCATCTCTTTAGTTTTCGGCACCGAAGGTTTCCGCGCAAAGCTGGTATGTCCTTTCGGGACTTAAGATTTCAGTTCTGAGGAATGTTTCTTCAGTTTCTGTGTTGACGGTTTCCACTCCGAACCGACTTTATGCTTAGAACCCAACGGTTTAGGCTCGGAAGTGGGATTTGGCCGACTGGATCCTGAGCCAGAAGGCTTATCAGAGTGTTTCGGTGCCGAGCCGCAAGGCGGCGTGTGAGAAACCTCTTCTTGGTGCCGCCCTTGGCCTGGAGGCAGGGTTGGCGCTGAAGCCTTAGATTTTTTAGGGACGGTGGGTGGGTCTTCCCCACTCACGTCCCTGTGGCACATCGTCACCCTAGAGGACAATCTGCAACTTGATTCGGAGTCAGACACAGCTGAAGCTTGTTCTTTGTCAGCTGAAACGACCTCTTGCTCGGAGTCTTCACCGAAGATATCTGGTGTGTTGCCTAACTGCTGCCGCTGCATCTCTTGACATCGAATCCGATGATCATGGAGAGTTTTCTTCGATCTGAAAGACAGGCACGCGTCGCCGTCTTGTTCTTTGGGCTCTGGAGACAAGCACAAGTTGCACACGTGATGCAAGTCCGTACGTGGATATTTCGTGTGGCACACGGGTCAGAATATGAATGGAGTCCTTTCCATCGATGAAGGAGCAAGACCGACGTGGATGAACATTTTTCGATGATTGAGTTGAACCATGGAGAAAGGGAAACACGTTCATAGACAATACTGCTGAAGAAAGAGTAGATTGCGTACCGAGGGGAACCCGAGGAATGATTCAGAAGCGCAGCGCAGCAATACACGTCCAAACCCGATGGCGGAAAAAAACAATCTAACAATGGAGTCTATGCCCATGCGTGCTATCACCGAAAGGAGGAGTCACCTTACCTTGTGACTGGAAAGAGTTCTTCGAAGAAAAACAACTTGCAAACATCCAAACCCAACACTGGATGGCAGGAGTATGCAAAGTATGTGATCTACAGCTCACATGCCTCGAACATATTGTTTCTTCTTCCTTTAGTTTCCTTCAGTTTTGTGTTGTTGCATTAAAGGTGTAGGGTTTAGACACATGTTTTAGGGTGGATCTCATATAATTTTATACACTGTAGAGAATCTGAGAATATCAAAATAGATGATCTTTTAGCAGTGCTTCATTCTTTCACTGACTGGTGAAATGCTAGCTCATAAGAATCTTGGGTATTATGACATTCACCCATTGACAAGAGTATGGGTAAAAATCCTTCGATACATCAGCCCTTGTTTCTAACAAGTCTATATTGATAGTAGGTCACCTGACAAACACCCTGAGATTTAAACATTCAATGCAAGGTGTAGTGACAGGTACCATGAAAAGAGTGATGTCACTATGCACATGGGATAGTGGTGAAACATGACACAAGATGTTTGCATACCAACAGGTTTCATAGCTGCAAGGTGTCCCATTGTTATGTGCGATACTTTGATCTAATCCTGGCTTTTTACCAAAGTGCACTTTACTTCTGGAGTTATTGAGCCCCATAGTCACAAAGTTAACAGCAACATTTCAAGTCCAAGAATCCAATGCGATGTCTGTTAAAAGTTCAGGACTGACTAAAAATTAGATGTCTGTCATGGGGTCACTTAGCAGCTATGAGTGTCCACACAACAGCCGAACCAGAAAAGCAGTGGTAAGCATGCTCAAAGCATCAAGTTTCAGGCCCCTCAGCATGCAGGGTTATAAATTAATGTGGTGTAATTCACAATTTGAATGGTTTCTGAAAGCACTATACTGCTGACAGTGTTGACCACCCCTACAATGTCAATCAATCATGGCATTTATCATGGCAATGTTAAAATATTTAGTAAGAAGTAGGTGAATGACCGTCAACTGTGTCCAGGAATGTATATATATATATATCTTAAAACATTTGAATATAGCACTTTTTAATCCAGTAACAGTCCTGTAAATCAGGCAGACTCCTGACAGAGTAAGTGATACTAATATGTGAGAGGGGGTAATGAGGTGTGGGCACAATACACATACTTTCTATTCTTAAAATAGTCTAACATACATCCACTGGAGACACTGCTAATGTTAGGGGACACAATATACCCTGCATTACTTCTCATGTAAATTAAATATGTGCTTTATAATAATCACTGCAAAAAACAACATGTTGTATCAACACTGGAAAAACAGTTCTTGTCTATTTTGTGGCCTACGCAGCTGAGTAAACACTAATGAGCACTGATTTCAAAAGGTCTGGAAAACACTGGGGAAAAACACTGATATCACACAAAAACCATTGAAAACAGGACAGTCTAGACAGTAGATTGCCATTACATGCTGCAGAATTCCAGACAGGCCGTGATGTAAAGTGGTCATTGGTTTTAAGGGTCCTTTGTCCAAGTTATCCGAAAGTGAATCCTACGCCATCGTCTTCATTCATTGTTATTCAAAATGGCCAAAAGTTTGGATGATCAGCAATATCATGACAGAAGTAGTGATACAAATCTTGGAGGCTGTATTTGTCATAAATGGATTTTAGAGTTTCTGGTGTCTGATAAACGGATGTAATTGAATTCTGAAAGAAAATGCTCGAATTATTGAAGGGCTGTGGTATCACATACACTTGCAGGTAGCGTTATACCATTTTAAAGTGGACGGGCAAGTGGAACATTTTAACAGTTTGCGAAAGAATCCATCCAGGAGGCACTTACATCAGGTACTATCCTGAAAAAAGCATTACAGGCCATGCTGTCATCCTACAGGATTATCTCCCAAGTAAGTAACTGGAAAAATGCCTTTTGAACTGTTGTGGGGGATGATGCCAATCACGAAATTGGTACCATAGTGGCTGGTTAAGAGACACAATGAGAAGTTCATGGCTCACGAGAATAAAAAAATGAGGGAGAGAGTAGAAGAGTGCCAGAGCAAAGTGCAGAAAAGGATGTCGAGTGATAATTATTCACAACCTCCGGCTATACAAGTAAAGCAGTATGATAGATTCACAAGACCTGGGTTTGTAGAGAAGGGAATACCTCACTGGTCTGATACCCAAAGGGTAAAGGAGGTATGAATTGATTCAGGTGGCACTTGCAAGCTTGAATGTGCAACATGATAAGGTAGTATACAATGTGAGTGGGAAGATGTAAGGTGGACATGCAGATAATGACGGATGCTGGTGGAAAGAATAGCCGTTCCCGGCATGCTCCCAAAATTGTGTATATCATGCATTTCTTAAATAAAGTATAAGAATTTCATCATGGTTTATGTAAACTTCTGAATTTGAACATAACAACAAGGTTTTAAAGTCTCCTTACTGTGTACGTGTTACTATCTGTACAGGTCACCCTTTGCACAGTGTCCTTTCACTTCATTTCTACCACTTAATTTTAGGTTATTTTCAAAACCAATTGCTGTTGATACAAAAAGGTCAGTGTCATATTATTGTACCTTTTCAATAGGATGTCACATAGCGCCTTGAGGCAGGTCTCTCTGACCTGTTCCATGGTCTGAAAGGCAATCTCAGATGTGCTGCAGTTTGCGTTCATGTGTGAAGATGCTTTCTTTTTCATTTTTCTCTTCTCGCTTTTCCCAGAACCTTGCAAAATAATAATGTTAAACATAAAAAATAACACCAGCAGTAGAATGACAATAATAACCAGGACAATGATGATGATAATAATCATAGTAATAATAATATAATTAATTAACAGCAACAGATGGATTGCAATAGTCATGTAAGAAGAGTTAATTCCTTTAATAGTTACTCCAGCTCAAGCACATTTTAAATACATACACAAACATGAACCAATGTCAGACCAGGCTACTACTACTCTACTTCCTGCGTGCTGTTTGATACCTCTGACTGGGATTTACACAAGATGGAGGACAGGGTAGTGTTCCCAGACAGTGGAAGTGTATTGATCACATTCTTGATGCCAGAAGGAAGGGATCTAGATACTAGACGGGAAGAATGGAGAAAGGGCTTCTTTAGATATCTAATGGGGCCTTTTGGTTAGCAAGGGGCTACTGATTTATCTTCCTGAATACTGCCATTTGGTGGATAGTAGGGGTGAGGTGTTAGATTCAAGTCCCCTATGGCCAAGTAAGAGAGTTCTCCACAGAGTACTCAGAGGACTGTTGTGCAACCAGGTCTAGATATCTTACTGTAGGAGCTGTATAGCTATCCTGAAGTACCTATAAGCCTGTCCACTAAGAGAAGAAGGCTGAATGCCAACCTTACAGGAGAGCCCTTCCAGGAAAGAGCGAGGTGCAGCACGTATTTCAATGGAACACCTAGAAAAAAAATTCTGGAGAGCAGTCTGCTAGATCTGAGCATCAGAGAGGCCTCAGACTACCCATAATAGTTCCTGGAAGGAATTGTGACTTAGCACCAGCAACTGCAAATGCCTAATCGAGACTGATTGTGTATTGTGATCCGACTGTGCATGACCGTACCTACCCAAGTTGTATTTGGCCTGTCTGTGCATGGCCACAACTGCTGAAGCTAAAAATCGTCCGTAGCAGCATCGGTCCAAGTTAACGTTAACTTGCGAGTGGCTGAAACTAACCAAGCTGTGATAAGACCGCACTGGGATGCGATTGCCGAAGTGTCGTCAGCTAGTGCAGAGCTACGACTGTCAAGCTGTGATCAGCAGATGCAGAGACTGCAACTGCCACAGGTGTATGTGCTCATTTGAAACTTGCTCAAGGACCTGCCAGCTCTGGCGTGGGCACAAGGTCGATGACACTTAATATTTTATTTATTTATTTTTATTTAAGAAGTTTTGTATAGCGCTAGCCTGACCGGAAGGTATTGGAGCACTTCACATCGGTTACATAGCAGAGGAAAAGATAGCAGCACAAAATACAGTAAGGCAAGACAGTTCAGCAATAAAAATCACAATGACAATGCGGTGGAGGGTCCATATCAAGATCTTGATTAACATCGAATCCAGGAAGGGAAGTGTGAATCTCAAGGCTCCAGCTGCTCCTATCTGTTCGTTAGGGATCGATCAAGGAAAAGGATTTTGAGCTGACTTTTGAATTTAGAGAAGGATGGAATAGTTCTGAAGTGAGGGGGAATAGAGTTCCAAATTTTAGGCGCGTTGCCGGCGAAGGACCGTGGCGGCGGTTTTCTGTTTTCATGATTTTTGCGGGATGAGAAGTAAGGTGTTGGAGCTTCTGAGAGTCCTGTTCTGGCCAGCTTTTTTGAGTTTGGCCGCCAGATATTCGGATTTGCCTGTGTGAAGGGCTGTGTGGGTGAGGCAGGCTGTTCTGAAGTTCGCCCGCAGTTCTATAGGAAGCCACTTGAGTTCTTTGAGAGCAGGAATGTTATGATCAAATTTCTTTACTTCAGTGACCATTCTGGCAGCCGCATTGTGAGTTGTTTTCAGGGGAGCAAGATGTGTTTTAGCTATACCGGAGAGTACGGCGTTTCCATAGTCTAGTCTTGACAGCACCAATGCTTGGGTGGCTTGCTTAAGATCTTTGGGCGGGATAAAAGGTTTTATTTTGTTTAGAAGCTTCAGGTTGAGGAAGGCACTCTTCGCTGAGATCTTAATGTGCTTGGTCATGTCCAGTTTTGAGTCTAGTGCAATGCCTAAAGATTTAACAGGATCAGCCAGGGTGAGGTTCCCGTTGAGCGCATCAATGGCTTTTATCCACTTGACCATTTGTGAATTTTCTTCTTTGTTCGAAATGAGGAGGAGTTCGGTTTTGTCCGGGTTCATTTTTAAGTGATTATTGGACAGCCACAGTTGCACTTCTCTTAGTGACTCGTTGAGTCTTTGAATGTCTTTGGCCGACGAGATTTCCAAGTAAATTTGAGTATCGTCTGCATATAAGTGGAAAGGGAGGTTAGCTTTTCTGAGTAGGGTGATGAGGGGTGCCATGTAGATGTTGAAGAGTTGAGGGGAGAGCACTGATCCTTGGGGAACTTCCCTGTTGATGGGCTGGAGGTCGGACTCAAAGCTTTTGATTTTGATTCTCTGTAAGTGGTTGTGGAGAAATTAGGAGAACCATTTGAGGACCACCTCGTCTGGACCAGCCCTTTCTTCGAGGGCCTTGATGAGAAGTCTGTGATCTACTGTGTCGAATGCTGCTGATAGGTCTAGGAGAATAAGTAGGCAGCATTGGTCTGAGTCCAATAATTTGTCCAAGGATTGCGGTTTCAGTGCTGCAACCTTTCCTGAATCCTGACTGATGGGAGTCGAGAAGATTGGTGTTGTCCAGGTGTTGGGTTAGTTGTTGGAGTATACATTTTTCTAAGATTTGAGAGAAGAGGAAGGTCGGAGACAGGTCGAAAGTTGTTTAAGTCAATAATGTCTAGGCCAGGTTTTTTTTAGCAGTGGTGTGACTTGTCCCACTTTCAGACAATCCGGAACGATACCAGTTTCAAGGGAGCTATTAATAATCCTGCACCAGAGAGGGGCTAAGGAAAGTGTCAGCTTTTTAGGGAGTTGAGCCGGTAGGGGGTCATGTGAAGAGGATTTGAATGTGGAGATGAGTTTAACTATCTCTTCTTCTGTGATGGACTGGAAGAGAGGCCAGGGTTTAGAGGTAAGAGAGGGGGCGCTCCACAACACCTCACCTTGGCTGCTACAGGGAAGTGAGGCATATGATTGGTGTCGAGGGATCGTTCGATCTTGGAGATCTTATCATTGAAAAAGTTGGTAAAGTTATCGCACCGTTCTTTGGAAGCTGGCCCTAGGGACGTATCAGGTTTGGAGATGTGATGCCTGATGATATTGAAGAGCTCCTTGGGTCTGTTTTTTGAGCTATCAAGAGCGGAGCGGAAATACACAGATTCTTTATTCTTGATATGTCTGTTGTAATTCTTCAGAACTGTTCTAAGTTGATAGCGATGAGTGGTGCTGGGCTTGGTCCTCCAGCGTCTTTCTGTAGCTCTTAGTTGTCTCCTTTCATCATTGATGTCTGAGTCGAACCATGATCTGGACGGAATAGGACAACTTTTTTTTTATTTCAGGGGAGCAAGTTGGTCAAGCAAGGTTACCATGTTTGCATTGTGGAGCGAGATGAGCTCAGTTGTTGGGAGCTCTGAGTCACTAGGTAGGAGCAGATTTAGCCTCTCTTCCATGGCATCCAGGGGAATCTGGGAGAGATTTCTGGACCATTTGGGGGGGGTCAAGGACCGGGGGTAGGGATAAAAGTCTAAAAGGTTGATGTGGAATAGGATCATGTGGTGATTCGACCAGTCAACTGGAAGAATATTGTCGATCGTAATTGCATCCTGGTGGGCGAAGATGGCATCCAGGGTTGCACCTTTGTTGTGCGTTTCTTCTGAACAGTGTTGGAAAAGGTTATTGTCACAGACGAGGTTGTTGAGAGATTGAATTAGAGAGTTGTTGGTCTCATTCCAACGTAGGTTGATCACCCAGGATTAGGACGTTGGTGTCTTTGAGTGCACACTGGGCAATTAGGTCAGATAAGTGTTCCCCAAATGTGGGGATGTTGCCTGGGGGGTGATAGAGAAGATGACAGACTATGGAGCTGATGTCTTTAGTCTTAATGTTCACAGAAAGACATTCAAATGAGCTCTACTTGCAGGAGTCAGTTACAGTGATGTCTACATCGTCTCTCTGGATGATGGCTATACCTCCCCCTCATTGATCTATCCTATCTTTGTTGATGATGGAGTAGCCAGGAGGCACAAGCATATCTAAACAGGGAGTGGAGGTCTCTTTTAGCCACGTCTCTGTGATGAACACAATGTCTAGGTCATGGGAGAGGATGGTTTCTGCTAATTCCGGTGCGTGTTTGGGAGCTGAGCTACAATTAATGAGTAGACAGCTAGAAACCGCTGGAAGAATCATCTTTCAAAAAGATTTGCAAATTAAATGCAAAAGCTTTATCTTTGATAGAAGATAAAAAGACTTTGGCCAAGCGGCGCCATGCATGGACCGTTTTAAATTCTTACAAACAATTAAAACCTCAAGCCTACCTCATAGCGCACTTCCGGCTATCTTTAAAAACAAAATTCATGGCCCTCAGAATGGGAGACCACTGCTCCAAAGACTTGATTCCATCATGGAAAGCCACGCATCAGGGACGAAGTTGTAGGTTATGTGACTACCACAGTGAGACCTTGTGTCACCTCCTGTGCACATGCGAATCTTCCATAGAAAGGAGGAAGAATTTACTGAAACCTATTTTTAAGATGCAACAGATCCGTACCTGCAGGCAAGCTGTGACCAGTTGGATGGGAGCGGGTTCAAACATTCTAATATGCCGCGGGGTAAAATTTATGAACTCTGTAGAGAATTTGCTCCAAAAAATAGAAACAGACCACAGATAATGCAGGGGAGGAAGTATTTAATTAATGGATGCAAAAACAAATTTTAAATATATGAACTTTTTAACCTACTGTCATTTTAATAGAATTTTGTACATGTATGCTTTATGGTTGTGATAAACCAAATAAAGTAAATTTTTGACTGACTGACTGAGTAGACAGCTAGGGGATAGACCCTTTTTGCTAGGGTACTTTCCTGGTGGGGCCTTAGGTATGGACGAGAGGGAGGGCTTTGGTCTTTTAGCTTTAGAGGGGGGGTGTTCTATTCTGAGGCCTGTGATCACTTGTATTTTGGATTCAAGTGAGACTGTGGGAAGAGAGTCGTAGGTGGCAGCTAGGATCGCTGCTTCTTCCTCGGACATTGCTGCTTTGGTCCTGGAGGGTCTATGCGTCTGGGACCTTGCAACCATACTTGGGGGACTCGGTAGCCTGGACATGGGGGATTTAGTTCTGGTGCGGGTCTGCACCGTGGTCTCCACAATGGTTTTATTGAGCCTCGGGGGCAGGATATCGAGGAAGGGAAAGGGCTCGCATTGGGATTTTGGGAGGTTAGAATTGGTCGCAGGAGAGGCCTTTTTAAGGGATTGCTTGGGCATTCAAGAGAGGGTCTGTAACGGGGTCTCCACAACAGTTTTTTTGGGCCTCGAGGGCCGGAGATCGAAGGCGGGACAGGGCTCGGACTGGGAATTTAGAAGGCTAGAGTTGGTTGGAGGAGAGGCCCTAATAGGGGATTGTTCGGGCATACGAGCCTTGTCTAGGTTGGTTATAATTTCGCCAAAGCCTCTGAATATTATTTGTAACTGATTCTCTAATAAGATCAGTAGGTGCAAAATGTTTTCCGGGGGAGGAGGCATGTCATTGTTCGTCGGGACGGCCCTTGAGGTAGTGGGCAAGATCGCATTGTGGGTTCTAATGCTGGTTGGGTCGCCTAGATTGCCGCTGTTCATGACCCTCGGAGGGGGGTCGGGTTGCGAGCTCTTCCTCAGAGGTTCTGTGGGAGTGGGGAGGGGGTCGGAAGGCCGAGTTCGAGTGATGGTGAAGGGATTTAGGGGCGTCTTAGGGGGTGTAGGGATAGGAAGAACCTCGGGAGATTGAAGGTCATGGTTAGTAGGAATGGGGAAGTGAGAGGGGCTCCTAGCTGGGAGGCTGAAGGGTCTCCCCGGGAGGATGGGAGTAGGAATTTGTGACCTCTGGTGGGGAAGGGAGTCTGGGGACGGGGGTTGAGGCAGAGCAGATCGAAGAGAGTGGAGATGGGTGGAACGGAGAGCAGGGAAGAGGAAGTCGAAGGCCTCAAGGTTCTCATTATTAGCCTGTATCAAGACTGTGCCATTTGAGTAAATGGTCACTGTTGTGTTCCCATTTCTAGTCGCCTGGTTCGAAAGAGAGGTCGTAAATTTACAGCTATGTGTGGTGGTCGTCGTTTTGGATATGTGGAGTTGTAATATAAGTGTAGTGATCCAATTGTTCGGTCTATCCGTATGGAAGATGAGATCCATCTTCACCTGCCCTTTGGAAGAGCAGTGGTAGGTGTCTACAAAAAGTGTTTCTGGGTGTAGTCTGATAAGACTATGTTTGAGGTTTCTCCTTGCTTTGATGGAGAGCTTGGGGGGGAAGCTAATTTCGAAGGCGTTCACGCCATGCGGTTTCGTGTGGGTCGGCATAGGAGCGTCGACAGGGATTGGGATACCACGTGGCGCTGTTGGGTTACGTGAGACTGGAATGCACGTGGGGTCCATCGCAGCCATGGGAGACGAGGGACTGCTCGATAGGGGGCCACTGAGTAGTGGAGAAAGCAATAGGTGGCGTGGGATTACATAGCCACCAAAGGAGTCTGAGGGATCTCAAAGGACTGGTCAAAGGAGAGGAGGGAGCCCAGCGAATAAATTGGGAGAGAAGTTGCTGCGAAAGGAAGGAGGGGGTGAGAGTTGGTGGGGTTATAAGCTACTGGGGGAGCTCACTGTGTGGTTTTGTTATCCCATTGGGGGGTCACATCATCGCGGATGCTTCAGTATCTTGATCAGACTCTCGGTCTGAGTGGATTTATTGGGACGTCAGGGTGGCCATCTTAGAGTGGGCAAAGCACTAGAGGGTGGCCTATGATGTTGTGGGAGGCAGGTCTTTGTCCTGGAGGCCGTATCCAGGGCTGAGCAGTTGTCCACTGTAGAGCTGTTGTCCGACGAATGAGGTGCTAAACATATAGCGCTTGGCGGGTTCATTCGTGATGGGATCCTCATCGGACCGATTGCTGTCCTGGAGGCACCAGGCGAGGGACGATTCCACCGTGCGTGTCCTTTTGGCCTGCTTCACTCTGTTAAAATCCTGGAATGTTGCAGTGAGTCGTCCAGCTTCTTTAAGGGTTGTTGAGCTTCGCGGCTGGAGGGGGGGTTTGTGGCGGTTTTACTGCAATGGTGGTGGACCCCGAGTTCTGGAGCTTGGTTTCAGAGCTCCTTCTCCCTCGGCCATGTGTTGGGATCAGTTGTTAGTGAGCACCGGGGGACACAGGCGTCTGATGTTTGTTGCTGTGTCTTAACAAAAGAGACCAAAGACCCAGTATTCAGATTACCACCAACAAGAAATGACAGAGATAATGGCCGATATTCCAAATAGTCCAGGAGCCCTGAGGAATGCTGAAGGATATTTGGTTATGGCCAGCTGAAGGGGATTTGTCAGTTAAGGTGAACTAAGAGAGGCCATAAGGTTTAGGGCTCACTCTCTGCAAACGGAGTGGTAATCTGGATCACAGATCTTCTATAGTGAGATTATTCCTCATGGGTGGCGGCCATCTCAGGGACAGGCGTAATGGATCTTGGAATATCCGTTCTTTATGGTGGAATTCTGGTCAAAGCTAGAAGGACATCTTCCTGGGTAGAGGGACTGAGAAATGGAGGACTCATTTGTCTCCTGCAAGCGTTCGGCAGGGGGCCGAGCAGGTCAAGTCTGTGACGAGGTTCATGGCAGCAGCCATTACAGGGTCAGGCAAAACGTAGTTCGAGCTATCAAACTGCCCCCTAAATTAACTCCTTAATCATCCTGGTGCCCATGAATCACCCAGCGCGGGCCAGCATCTCGGGGACCTATGGAGCAGAGGTCTCACCTGATGTGGTGGAGAACCGGGATCGGTTAGAGCTGCGTTGCGCCGGCCGCCATTCTTGTGAGCCTGCAACAGCAATCTGATCGCACGCTGGGGTTCAGGCGGGCATAGAGAGACTTGCCGATCATCCACACGGGGGGTTCTTTCGGCAGTCTAGGCAGGTCGGCAGGGCAGATCCGTCTCCAACGCTGCAGTCGATGGTTCGTTATTCTGCAGGCGCCATATTGCCAGTCTGGTTGAGCCTGCTTCTCATCAGGACTGCAGCCTCCTGCTCCTGCCACCAAAGCACCCGGAGCCGGCACAACATTGTACGTGGCCCAAGCGCCTGATGCAAGAGACACGAGGCACTGCCTGCTGGTGCACTGTAACTCAATCAGAGTATGCCGGAGTACCCAATGACTCGGGCAGGCGAGTCTGACATGCAATAACTCACTCTATTCAAGAGTGTTAGGGGACAAACCCAGACTGAAGGCACATACTATTAAGGGGTGATTCAATATGCACCTGAAGCATTCACGCTACTACTATTATTCCCATAGAGAGGGGGCTGGAAGGCACCAAGAACAAGGGAGAAAGCCTGCGGACAGGGGGAAAGTGATGGAGTGGCTAAGGGCAGGACATGCTAAAAAGACACTAAACTATTTCTGTTGCTAGTAGTGTGTAGTATTGCGTTCTCATGGGTACTAAAGTACTTTCTTTCTTGAAAAGATAAGCACTAGGTTGGATATCCGCTATTAGAATTGTTGATAGATTGTTGAACTCTGAGCTACAGGACTTCCACACCTCCTTTTTGAGAAGCCTGTTTTCTTCTCACCATTGCTTGAACTGAAAGTCAAGTGCAGAAAGTGTTGTACTTGAATGAATGAAAGAGCTTATAAAGTGCAGGACTCACCGTCAAAGGGGTATCTCCACACTGCAAGCAAAGGTATGAGAGCTGGGAAACGGGATCAGATGTTAAACAATTCAGTCTTCAGGAGTTTCCTGAACATTAGGAGAGTGGTACATTTGCGAAAAGTGAATAGAGAGTGAGTTCCAATAGCGTGGGGCAAGGTACAATAAAGTTCTGCCACCAGTGCAAAGTTTGTTAAACCGAGGGACTTTAAGGAGGGAGTTCTTCCCCGAGCGGAGTGATCTGCTTGGTAGATAGGGTGAAAGTTTCTCCACCAAGTAAATAGGGCCTCTGTTAAGCGCTTTATGGACCAGACAGCCGATTTTGAATTTAATTCTTTTACGAAGAGGAAGCCAGTTGAGACGTCTTAGGGGAGAGAAGCAGTTCTGGGTGGTAAGTTGAGGGCCAGCCACGCTACCATGTTCTGACCCACTTGCAACCTGTTCAAAACTGCTTCATTTGCTGCTGCTAAAAGGGCATTGCAGTAGTCAAGAGGACTAATTACCAAGGCTTAGACCAGGGTCACATGCACCGATTCAGGAAGGAGATGGAACACACTCCTTAGAAGCCTCAGAGTGTAGAAACAAGTGCCTGTAGTAGAAGCTGCTTGCTCTCTCATAGATAGAGAATGATTAGGTAGACTGCTAAGTTCTTCGCAGTCCTTGTAGGTGAAGGGCAGGGCCCAGCTCTGATGGCCATCAGTCAGGGGACTACAATATTTGCGAATTACCAAACATTAAGATTTCGGTTTTATCAGAATTAAGCTGGCAACAATTTATCATCAGCCAACTAGAAACTGCTCTCATGCCTTCGGCAAGCCGATTTTCGGTCGCAGCCACTCCTTTGTAAAATGAAAAAAGAACCTGGGTGTCATCAGCATATGAGAAGGGAGTAAACCCATGGTCTCTAATAATTTTTGCTAGTGGGGCCACATACACATTGAATAGAGTAGGGCTAAGGAACAAACCCTGTGGCACCCCCTTCCTGAGAGATCTAACACCAGATCGGAAGGGACCTAAGTTTACTTTGTGTTCTCTGCTCCAAAAACCTAGAGAGCCATTGCTGTGCTAACCCTTGAATTCCGTTTTATTGAGTCTTTGAAGGAGCTTATGGTGGGATACAGTAACCAAGGCTGCTGACAAGTCCAGCAGTACTAACGAGATGGCCTTATTATTGCCCACAGACAATTTATTAAAATTTGTAACACCAATAAGGGTAGATTCGGTGGAATCATTTGGTCTAAAACCAGAGTGTGAGGAGTTGAGGAAGCCTTGGGATTCAAGGTATGCCATGAGTTTCGCACCAGTTTCCATAGCAGGAAGGACCCCAAGACATCAGAGGCAAATTATTTCATCCCACATGGTTGATGCCCAGCATGCCCATACATGCCCACAGGCTCATCAAACAGGTCTGACAATTGGTGGCAAGCAGGGTTGGATCCTGCAAAAGCCAATTCCAGCTTTCTACAACACAAGTATCTGCACAGTACTAAGGCGAATACAAGTTTAGGGAGGGTAGACCTTGACACCCTGTCTATAGATCAGTTGAGAGATCTGTGTTTGGTTGTGGAGAAACTGAGCAGTAGGTAGAAACTGCAATGGATTATATAATGGACTCAGGAGAAGGTACTGTGATGGAAAGCCACAGAGGGAGTCTAGACTATCTCAGTCCCACAGTACAAGTTTTCCCTAGATACACCCTGTGTGTGTCTCTGAATTTGCCAGAAGGCTAAGGCCAAAGAAAAGGAGGATGTCATTGAATTAGAGAGGAAGTAGTTGATATTAGCTCACCAAGAACAGAAGGTAAGGAGGCATGAGAGATGGGAGGAAAGAAAAGGGAAGCGAGAGGAGAAGGAAATGCAGGAAAAGGAGAGAATATTGGAGAGAGAGAGGATTGCTTTTGGAGAAAGAGAAGCTCAGGATAACAACAGAGACAACTACATCTGGAAAAGATGATTCCACCTCCAATTCATTGAGGGTTCTGCAGTCATAAGGAGAATGCCTGTGGCTGAGCAAATAAGTTATGAGTGAATGAAGAAAGCTCCGATCAAACAATATGTGCTGAAGCCAGCTTGGTATCTTCAGAGGGTTAAAGAAATCATGACAGAGAATGGTGTTCCGTTTGAAAAAGGGATCCCTGGAGTTTAGCGTGATTAGAATTAGTAGGTGAGAGGGATGGACACCAAAGAATTTCATACCCTTAACAAGCTGTTATTGACAGAGCAACTCAAGGTGGAATTTCACGTAGGCAATATATGTCAGATTTGACAGAAAAGGTTCCAGAGGAACGTGCAGTGTTAGCTGATAAGTGGTTAGGGAGAGAGGAACTGGGGAGAAAGGGACCCAAGAGGGCCTTGTTGTGGAGTCGTGTGGCTCACTGGTTAGAGGTGGCAGGCCCGAGAGCAGAAGTCGGCCCGGGACCAGGGTTCAATTCCCGACGCAGCAGGGTCGTGGACCTTGGTCAGCGGACTCGATAATTCTTGCTTCAGTGCTTACTCTAATCAGGGGTTCCACTCGGCAACTCTGGGAGTTAGCTTGCCTAATCTCCACAACAGCCCCACCAATTCCGGGGATGCCTGGCTCCACCTTGGGGACTCCCAGGAAGGGACCATCCCACAGGGAAAGCCAGGACGGGTTCCCCAGAGTTATACAGCTCCAGGAGACCTATGGATGGGTAGCAGTGCGCTTTACAAGCTCAAAAACATTTACATTTACATTTACATTACTCAATCTGGTAGCAATGCACATTTAGGAAAGGCACCAAGATGCTCTTAAGAACATCCACCCAATTACCATGCGGTTTGTGTTAGAAGGTACTATCAATAGGGCGAACATCCCTGCCCTAAGAGATACCATTGCTTACAGGACTATGGTTAAGAGGAATATCTCAAACCCAAGGAGATTCTCCCTTTTTGCCAATGGCACAGGTATGGTAGTCCGGCATTTGAAATCACACGGTTACTCTGAACCACAAGGTGAGATAAGAATAGAAAGTTGCCCATATTTGTACTCACAGCGAGAGAGAAGGAAAAATATGACTTACCTGTAGTTACTTAACTACAGCTCTCCAGCATTGGCATCTTTCATATATTCATATGACTGCTTAAATCATTTCCCGCCATCAGACTGGGAATCCCCAGTAGTCAAAGTTTAAAAAGCAGTGCAAATTTACACTCAATAACATTGAACTTTACACAAAACATCTCCATCCTATTTTCATCATTAATTGAACCAAACTTCAGTCAATGAGAGACCAGCACCCTTAGCACTTCTCTTAACGCATGCTCTTCACGTGTTTCACTCATTAACTGGAGCCTCGTGAAAAGGGGAGTGGGTGGAAGCCATGTGAATCTATGAAATATCTCAATGCTGGAGACTGGCAGTTAAAGATAACTTTTTCCTTTCTCCAGCACTGGATCTTTCATAGTTTCATATGCTTATATTATGCTTACCAAAGCTGTAATTTAAAAAAGTGGAAGATGAGGATGAAGCTTACCTTATAAAAAGGGCTTCTATGCACTGCTTTTCTGATGGCTATTTCCTTGTTGGTCTGAATGTCAATGCAGCACTTATTCGTAAAAACACGTGTCATTTTAAACGTGCTGTTTTACAAATGCCATTAAGCAGAAATCCTGCAAATGGGGCTCTTGCAGATGCAAAGCCCTAGTTGAGTGTGCTCCTATATGCTTCTTTTCAACAGCACCTGTGCAATTGGAAATTCAAAAGTAGATGTACGAGTTGTTATTACCTGTTTATGCCTTAATGACAGTCTGTGACAGTGACTTGTTCATATGTTTTAGTTCTCTTAAGGACATCTTTAAAAACTAATAATAAAGCGCATACAATAAAAAGTAGCAATAACTTTTGCAGAGAGTACCCTATATGCCCCCTTTGTTATTCTTTCAGAAAAGAACAATGTTTTGTATGGACATTTCAGAAATCTTAAAATTGCAGCCAGATACATTTTAGTGGATGCAAAGGATAGAGCAAACTTGGCAAACTTCCTAAGGATTCAGGTTTTCTTTTTCTGCCTATGTAAACAAACGTTTCCACTTCCTATAGTAACTTTCGATATTTAAAGAGGCTATAGCTACTTTTAAAATTCTTTTACAATCTTCGGGTATTGCTAACTCTCCAAACGCTAGGTTTTGAAAAGCCAGGATATTTGCTGATTTGAATGAGGGTTGTGGTGAAGCAATTTTCTCCTACTCCTTGAAAGTAGCCACATATCTGGCTTGACCTGAATTGATGCTTGTGAGGACATACTCCTTAACTATGAGTACCAACATACAAGTGGGACCTCCAGAGTTACTGCTCCTTATTGATCTTGCATTATACTCCAAGTACCACATGAATTAGCTTGAAAGTGTACAGGAATGTTGCTGTTCAGTTGACTGAATATGTGGCTCTTTCTAATCCTGGTCTATCCCATGTGGGTACACACTTGAAGTCATTTTTGTTTCGGTCTGTTGTGAACATGTCCAATGTGGAGCACCCCACCTCTGAAATACTACATGCAACTGGCTGTCAACTGTCTTCCACTTGTATGAGTCTGAGTATTGCCTGCCTCATTGTTGTGCATTCCTGGGGCATGCTCCAGTGACAACTTCACATTGTGACTGACTGCCCACATCCAAGATTTTTGCGCCTTGTTAGACATGAGAAGAGATCTCGCTCCCCTTCAAACATGTTGATGATTTCATTTGAACCATAACGTGAGACCACAACATGGGTGTTTAGCAATGTAGGAAGGAAGGCTTTGAAGGCCAACCTGATAGCCCAGAGCTCCAGCAGGTTCGAGTGTTTACTCCTTTATGGTCCATAAGGCATTAATGCTCATAGCTAATATATGAGCTCCTGATCCTGAAAAATATGCATCTGTAGTTAGAAACATTTGAGGCCTGGTTAGTACTAAGGGTTGGATTATCTCTATTACCACCATTGAAATGCATGTTTCGTTTGGGGAATGAATTGTATCACATCGTCGTAGTCTCCACCGATTTGATGCCCATGAATGTTCAACGGTTCATGAACTGTTCTCATCCTCAGATGACACTGAACGTAACAGTAGCATACACAAAGACTTAGTCCACAGTACTGCTTCAATCACTTGTATTTGCTGTCCTGTTCTTTGTTATGAGAAGCAATGCTTGGTGAATTCTCTTGCTTCCTCTTTCCTGTCATGGAAACACCATTCCACTCATGTGTAAATCCTGGTAAATCAGAATAATACATTTGTGCTTGGGGTAAGACTCTTTTTTATGTTGATAGCCAACCACAGGTTTGTGAGCACTGACATTGTCTTCTCTGTCATATTCAGGGAACCCTGCTGCATCGTCACCCTTATGAGCTTGTCCTCTAAGTAGAGGTATATTACACAGCCTTCCTTTCTTAGCGAGGCTGCTACTGAATCCACACATTTTGTGAATTTGTGAGGGGCTAATCTTAGGCTGAATGGTAAAACCTTGAACTGATAATGCAACCTTCAATCACAAGAAGCAAAGAGCCCTCCTGTGCCTCTTGTGTATAGAGATATGAAAAAAGAGCATCTTCCAGATCTAGCGATGTTAGGAAGTCTAAACTCGAGCAAGATGGAGTCTGCGTGAGTTCTCGCCGCTCGGCTGCTCACGCTCGGGAGCTCAAAAAACCTGCAGGCGGACACAACCGAACCTTCTCTAGCCTCTATACTAGCCTCCATTAAAGAATTTCATAAAGAGGTCTGGGCCGACAACCGCGCTGCCAAAAACGCTGCCAAGAAGCTTAAGGGCGGTCTAAGACAGGTGAATAAAACCTGCACCGATATCAACGACCGGGTCACCATGGTAGAAGCACGCACTCAGCACCTGGAAACTGAATCTTTGGCTACTAAACAACAGGGGAGTCCAACACCACCTGCTTGATTGATCTGATGACCAAGATGGACGACCCGGAAAACCGCCAGCGCAGGAACAACCTCCGCCTGCTTGGCATTCCAGAGGGGAAAGAGGGAGACGATCCAAGGCGCTTCATCGTTAAATTACTACAAGACTCTTTCCCAGACCACCCGGGTTGGGACTGGGACCGGGAAGTGCAGAGGGCACACCGCTTCCCTTTCAACCAGAAACGGCGATACAACAGTGGCAACGCAACTGGAGCACAGCTAAGGGTATTCCTCGTTTATTTTGGAAACTTTCTCCTTAGACAGCTGATATACGACAAGGCTCGTTCTAATTCCAAGAAAGGGGCCAATGGGATAACATTTTTTGCCACGCCAGACTTCTGCCACCAGACAGTAGAATGAAGATGGCGGCTGAGACAATTGATCTCCACTTTCCAGCAGCAGGGGGTTGAAGTCTATCTAATGAATCCCGCCAGGCTCAATGTAGTCTACAACGGGACCACCAAGGTCTTTCTATCCGAAGTGAAAGCAGGGGAATATCTGGAAGAGCTGAAGTCGAAGAAAAACAACAGATGAAAAGGCTTATACCTCGCTCCCCTTCAAAATAATCTTACTCTATTTCAGCACGGGTCTCTCTCTCAGACATTATCCTTGCCACAATGAACTCTAATTTGTTCCTCTTTATGGTCCCCACAATTGGGTTACAGCATCTCTGCTCAATCTAATACTATTCTCTGCTGCCACCGGACATTGCCTTCTCATTTACAGTGTCACTCAAAGGTCCACTAGCTGTTCGAAATTATAACTTTTTTTTCTCTTCCTTTTCTGTTCCGGCGTGGCACGCGGCCGGGGCTCATGTTGACTACCATCATTCAGGCTTTACCTGATTGCTCGAAGAAGGGGTGGGTGGGGTGGGGGGGTTGGGTTGAGCACTTCAATAGAATGAATTTGCGCAGAAGGAAAAAAAAAGGAAACAAAATGTTTTCATGGCAATACACACACCTCTAAACCTATCCATTACGACTCAGGGCAAGATCATAGGATTTCGACTACTCTTTTCTATCTTATAAATGGCTAAGCTAGACTCATTAAGAATAGTCTCTGCTAACATCTGTGGCCTTAATGATTCCTCTAAAAGGCAAAGTGTGGCTCTAGGGCTACGATCCTTGGGGGAGACATTAATTGCTTACAGGAAACACACATTGAAGGCTCTCAGCAGCATCTTTTAGACACCTTGGGGTTTAAAGTCTTGGGGGCCGCTACACAGGGTGCTAAAACAAAAGGGGTTGGAATTCTGGCAGATAGAAGATTACCTCTTAACACTCCCTGGGTTAAATCCGATCCACTGGGCATGTGGGTTATAACTGAGTGCCGCCTTGGTAACAGCCCCACCCTTTACTCTCTGCTCAATCTATGGAAGCAATACTGATGACCCAGGGGTCTTTAATATGGTCTCAGGTAAACTAGCACACTGGCCCACCCCCATTATCCTGTGTGGCGACCTTAATATACATTTGCCTTGCAACTGGGAAACTGATAGCAATTGGAGATATAAAGGCAGAAATCCTTGGTTTTTCAGGCCCTTGCCAACCTTGGCCAGGCCCATGGACTTAGAGATACCTGGGCCAGACTTAATCCAACTCAGCCTGGCTACAGTTTCTTTTCCGCCCGCATCATTCCTTAGTCAGGCTAGATTACTTCTTTCTCTCATCCTCACTCATTAACAACTGCACTATCGAAATAGCTCCCCGCTTCATGTCTGACTACAACCCTCTCATACTTACCATCAAGGGGTTTGGGAAATGGAAGAAACTGCCCACGTGGAGCTTTGAGAAAGCTCTCTTGCAGGATACTAATTACCAAACACATATGCAAGGATGGATCCAGGAATTTTTTTAAATAAACATCGGCTCTGCTTCCCTAATGATTGTTTGGGATGCCTTAAAGGCAGGGGTTAGGGGTGAGACCCTTAGGTTCTCAGTCAGTAAAAAAAAAAAAGAGAAGCTTTTAATCAGTAAGCTACAGGGGAAACTAAGGGTCGCTGAAACCAAACTGACCCAACTTATCCAAACTGGACAAGATATTGAAGATATACAGAAAAGTAGTACTTTTAGCCGAGGCTGAGATAGGGGCAGTTTTTGCAGAGAGAACCGCAGCCAAGTGGGCAAGCTCACGCGAGAAGAACTAAGAGTGTAGCGATAGCATTGGACACCACTTGGCTTTCAGTACTCGGCAACAGTCTTCTAGCAATGAGATACATGCAATAAAACTCCCCTCAGGGAGTGAGACTAACGTTTCTGATCTCATACGGAAGGGGATTCCAGGAATTTTACACTAAGTTGTACACTGAGGAAAATCATTGTGCGAGTGACACACTAGAGACCGAGATTGAGCGCTATCTCAGCGAGATTGATCTCAGACGACTTAGCCCAGATAACAGCGATCTATTAGATCTAACACCAACCTGAGATGAAATTATGGAATCCCTATCCAGTCTCCCTGACGGGAAAGCTGCAGGCCTGGACAGCATTCCTGTAGAGTTTTATAAGATCTTTGCCCCCCAAATCAAAACAATCTTTACAGAGGTGGTAATCTCTATCTTCAGCGGGGTTCCTCCTCCTACCTCTTGGTCCAAGGCCAGAATAGCTATATTTCCAAAAAAAGACAAATCTCCATTAGAAATGAGCTCCTATAGGCCTATCACACTCATCAATTGTGATTCAAAAATGTTCTCCAAAGTATTAGCGACTAGAATTTCCTCCGTGGTCGAGTCCCTCGTCTCAGAGTGGCAACATGGGTTTATCCCAAAAAAAGGTACAACGGAGCATGTCAGGCGGGCCATTACCCTATTCGACGCCGCACAAGTAGCTGGAGACCCGATGTCATTAAGATTGCTCGACGCTGAAAAAGCTTTCGACCGGGCCACCTGGCGATTCTTGTGGGCCGTCATGAGCAGGATGGACTTTGGGCCAAAACTTACGCAGGGGGTTCAAGCTCTCTATCTCAATCCTATGGCCTGCATATCCATTAATAGGCAACCCACTGAACAATTTAACATCTCACGGGGTACCAGGCAGGGCTGCCCTTGCTCCCCTCTGTTGTTTGCCCTTTATCTAGACCCGTTCATCAAACAAATTGAAAGAAACCTCGACATCTCAGCAGTCATCTTCCATGGTAGTAACTCCAAAATCATGGCCAATGCTGACGATCTGGCCATCACTTCGCCTGATCCCGTGAATACAATCCTGGCTTTAGAAAATGAGGCTCTTAAATTTGGAAAACTATCAGGCTACGCCCTGAATAAAAACAAAACTCAAATAATAATAAACAGTCAAATTGCCTGGACTGACGACAGGGTGGTCCCCAAGGCAAAATATCTAGGGGTCTCTATTTCCTCCAAGCTAGACAAAATTGTAACAGACAACTTAGTCCCTCTTGCCGCCCACACTAAAAAGGCCCTAAAACAAATTGACAACTTGCATCTAACTCTAGTTGATAGGTTTAATGTTATAAAAATGACATACTTCCCTAAACTTCTTTATTTTTTCCGCACGATACCTCTGAAATTCAATAAAGTGAATTTGTTGAAATTCCAACAAATTTTCCCTCAGTTCATTTGGGCATATTCCCAACCCAGGCAGGCACTAAAATAACTATCTCTCCCAAAAGAGCGAGGCGGTTGGGCCTTTCCTAACATCATACTCTATTACTGGGCCTCCGTCCTACAGTACAGCTCTGAATTGGTGAGGGAACCACTCTTACTCCACACACCGGGGCTTCCTTCACCTTTTCAACTTCTGATGGGCCAGCAGCACTGGGGTTGCCTACTCCGAGAGACGTCCTATGGATATTATAAACTTGTGAGATTTAAGACGCTAATGAGTTCCTACAAAGTTTTTCGCAATATCCGTAGAATCTTTGGGCTGGGTGGATTTAACCACTATTCCCCCACTCTTAAAAATGGCAATCTCCCTGCTATCTTTGGAAAGTCCTATTTCTCTGACTTGCACAAGGCTGGCGTCTTGAAATTGGGAGATCTTATCACCAATGAGGGAGTTATACCCTTTGCAAACTTACAATCTAAGTTCAGTCTGAAAAATCACGATTCTTTTAAACATCTCGCCATATATGATTTTCTCTCCAGGAAGGTTGGGGGTGCTTCAGGTTTCATGGAAGTAGATCTTCTTAACACACTGTGTAACCCCACAGTCCCCCGAATTGGACTGCTATACAACATCATAAACAGACAAACCCCAGATGACTTGCAAACCATAGCAGACAAATGGCACACAAAACTTGACTCCCCAAGCAGTATTTTTTTAATTCATTAGCCCTCTCTCAAAACATTTTATTGTCAGCCAAGCTGCAGGCACAACATTTTAAAACTATCTTTTTTCTGTACATTACCCCTAGCAAGATAGCAAAGTGGGGGACAGGTAAAGGTACTCTATGTCCGCGCTGCTCAGAATTTGGAGCCGACTCAATTCACATATTTGCAACCTGCCCAAAGCTCTCCACAACATTAACTCGCGTACAGGAATTCCTAAGGGAGGTTACTACTCAACATATGTCACCCAATGCCACTGTTCATATACTCAGGCACACAGGCTGAAACCCCAAGGGTTAAAAACGAAGGGTTAATCTTTATTGGAATGGCAGTATGGCGTATGTGTGTGGCATCTGCTTGGCTTAATCCCAAACCCCCTTCATTTTCCAAGTGGTTGGCCAGGCTTGTCGCTACTTATCATCTAGAAAAAGCTATTTATACCAAAAAGGGGCATAAGGGTCGGAAAAAGGGCCTCGAGGTGTGGGAAAAACTCACAACCTGGCTGGAACAGGCGGGAAAACCTTTTGATTTCTTTATTTTCTTCTGGTTTGTTCTGCTACTTAATTACGCTTTTTTCTTATTTTTTTCTCATTTTCTCTTTCTTTTGTCTTCCCTAATCATGTTTTCTCTCTCATCTGTGGCCTTCTTTTCAATTTCCATAGTCGTATGCCTCACATATATGTATTTATTTATTCTCTTGCCGGCTTATTCTATTTCTTTTTTTCTTCTTCTTCTCTCTTTTTATTCCTCTTTTCTCTCTTTTTGCGCCTTTCATTCTTTCCTTCATTCAATTTCACACGCTGGTTTGTTTTACATTGTGGGTGGGGGGGGGTTCCGACTTGAATTGATTTGTACTTATTTTTCACTACTGTTAAATAAAAATTAAAAAATATAAAATTTAAAAAAAGGAAGTCTTCTCTTGTGAGAAAATGCAAGATTTGTTGCATCACAATCATGTGCCAATTTTGCTTATTGATGTGGTAGTTTAAGTTTTTACGGATCCATGAGAGGCTACCATTCTCCTGATATTTTCTGCATGAGAAGGAATCTTGAGTAAAATCCTAGATTCTTCTCGTGTTGGCATTTCTTCTACAGCTCCGTTTTTCATTAGCTTAGCAACTTCCAGACAGCTCCTTTAAAGCCACGCCCAGGCTCATCTTCTTAAGGGTTTACGTTTTTCCTTTCTTGGAGGAAAAGACAGATGATGCTGCAGAAATTCCAGGGTATGGCCGAATTTGACAATGTCCAACATCTATCGGTTATTATTTTTCCCAGTTTCTTAAATAGTTTCTTAGTAACTCATCCTACAGCCCGCTGGCAGACATGACGAGAGATGAGCCTTTACTGGGAAACTCAGGCGTTGCTTCACTTATTATCGCACTATGTCGATTGGTTTCTTTTTTTGCGCTGCCTTTGCTTGTTTTGTTGGCCTTGCTGGAGCCTTTGTTGTCCTGACAGATATTCATAGTTTGCATATTCCTTCTTTGACCAAGAAAAGGAACTTTGCTGAAAGATATTAGAGTTTGTCACCTATACCCTCAGAAAGGCTGTCTGTTTTGAAACAACAGGTCACCTGGCTGTTTCTGTGAGCATTTTGATGAGCTTTGCCTACCTTTTATCCAAAGACGTTCTGTCAATCAAGAGGCTCTGACTAGTCTTCAAGACAGAACAATGAGCTTTTCAACAAAGTTTCTCACCTCATTACTGTCACATTTCCCCTTTCTCGAAATAAACATAAGAAGGACATCAATCAGTGTTGCTGAAGTCTAATCACAACCTTTTAAAACAACCTTCGCTTAAGTTCTCACTTCATCCAACAACTTTCTAGGAGATAAGCTGTCACTCAAAAACTGTCTGTCAAACATTCACACCACTACCGATGCAAGCCCATCTAATTCCATTTTCTTCCTTCTTTATCCACTGGGACCATGTAAGGGGTTGATTTATTTCTTGACCTATGCTGTGATGCTGCAGAAATGACAGATTCCGTTTAATCTGATAAAATATACACACTGAAGCTGGGGGATTATCAGGTTCTGCATTATTAGCTGACCTTCCTACCATAAATGATCCAGGATGGTAATGGACTTGGCACTTTGATGAGATTTCTCTTTAGTGTCAAATAAGAATCACAATTTTTCAACCACAGAAGTTGGAAGGCTATATTTTAGAGAAGGAACAACAAATAACTGTGGGTCTAAAAAGTGAGCTCAAAACATGTTACGTGTTGCTGGCTATGTGTCTGCCACTACTGACACGATAGAAGACAGACTGGACAGTTAACCACTGTGAAAAATGTCCATCAGTTACGCGATTTTGGGCACCCAGTACATCATTTGGTCTACTCCACAGTAGTTTCACCACCACTCTATCTCCATAGATGTATATTGGGGATACAGAGTGATGGGTGGATGTCTGGGCTATCTGGTTTTTGACCAGATAGCCCAGTCAGAAGGTATTTGCTTGAACCACCTGACTTCTTTGCACTATTGTTTTTAACTTTGGAGGTGCATGACTCCAGAATAAAGTGATAATTGTATGCACCATCCAATCTTACACTTATAATTTTTACCACACTCATTTTTTGTGCACTGCTCACAGTTACGAATAAATCCAATCGACCAGACATCCACCCATCACTCTGTATCCCCAATATACATCTATGGAGATAGAGTGGTGGTGAAACTACTGTGGAGTAGACCAAATGATGTACTGGGTGCCCAAAATCGCGTAACTGATGGACATTTTTCACAGTGGTTAACTGTCCAGTCTGTCTTCTATCGTGTCAGTAGTGGCAGACACATAGCCAGCAACACGTAACATGTTTTGAGCTCACTTTTTAGACCCACAGTTATTTGTTGTTCCTGAATACTTGTGTGGGGGGTATAACTGTGCTCTGGTCTTTAAATACTTCCCTTGAACCCTAGAAAAATTGTTTGTTGTTTGTATATTTTAGAGAAGCCTCCTCTACTATGACATGAGTCCCTTGGAGTGGGCAAAGGACTGGTTTTAAGAATTATTACGAGTTAAACTCTGAATCCTTAGTAGGTGTGTCTGGTCAATCAGCTCATGATGCATTTGCGTCATCATGATGGAAAGCAGGAGATCAGATATTGTCATGGTCATCACTGCTGTGGCCAACATCCTTTGTGCAGTGATCTTCGCTGCAAAAGCTAAACACATCTCCATTTGAACTGTTACTCAGTAATATAGGTGAAGCCTGTTTTGAGGGTGTTGCATCTCTGCTAGGCCATACACCCTTAAGTGAGTGACTACTTTATGCTGTCATAGGTATAAGTTGCAATCCTGAAGACTGTACTGTTAAACCTGCCACCAGCTGAAAGTGAGGATTCAATGGTACAGGTAAACATTGTGTTCTTTTCCTGTAAGGCATTTTATATTGCTAGCGGGACTTGTACTATAGATAATTGATTAAGTAGCAAGTGTTTGATCTGAGCCTCTGTTGTAAGACTTGCAAAGTCACCTAGTTCACGGGTAATATAGTATTTCATACTTCCTCAGCCATAATGTATGGATTATATAGTTTCAATATTACTGGCTTAGTGGCACCTTCTCTTTCAGATAGTTCCTCTTACTCACTGAAGAAAGCCTCTATTTGATTCAACTCTGGTTTGTCTTCTCTCCTCCCTACTGGCTAGATAATGCATACTGTAACAGTCTGTTTGGGGGTTGCAGAGGTGGTGGTGATACCATCATTGACTGAAGAAGCACAAGTGATGAAGGTGGGGAGACTGCGGATGCATACAACACCAAGGTAACTATTGGTGATACAACACAACACTAAACAATGTTGTTGGTTGCATAATGGGGGAAGCAGATCCTGATAGAAATATGTTACTTATCCTGTAAGCATCTATTTGTAGCAAATATATATTTGTTTTGCATATACGCAGCAAGTGCTGCTAAAAATAACCGAATTGAAGTGTAGGCTAGGCCTGCCATTGTAAGTGGAGTAGGTAACATACAAGATTTTGCACCGAAGGTGAAAGCAGTTGAACTTGTTTTGTTAATCAATAGTATACAAATCTTTTCCATTTTGCTGCACAGCATGTCCGTGTGGTAGGTTTGCAGGCTAGTGTAAGAAGGGTCAAACATTCTTGTAGAAGATTTAGGTATCCAAACTCTCGGATCTGAGGAGCCAAATTGCTAGATTGAGCTGCTTGGGATTGGAAGATCTGACCATGCCTTGCTCCTGAGTTAGAAGGTGTGGCCAGATTAGCAACTTTTTTCACACTCAGGAAGGGGGGATAGGCACAGTACAACCACAACTCCAGCCTTCCCAATAACAAATGTAACGCACACAGAGAGGAGTAGTGTGTGTGAGATTCTATGTCAGGACCGGAGGCTCCGATTATGCTTATCTCGTTTCTTTACTAGAAATGCTCAGCAGCCAATCACAAAACAGTAAAGAAAAACACAACTACAATACCCATGAGTACTTTGGTTATCACATGGTAAACCATAGAGTAGCCTTTATAAAAGGTCCCATAGAGAATACTACATCCTCTTTCTTTGCTGCTCCGCAGCCAGTTAAGTGCCTTATCTCCTTATATGTTTTCATTACTTACATTGCTTCTGCTTTAATTCATTGCTGTATGCATTTACCTGCTTACTTTTATGCTGACTGTGTTCGCGCTGTGTTTCGCGCTTTGTCGCTGTGTTGTCTGGGTTTGTGGCAGAGTTTGAGCGCATTGCGCTGTGTTGGGCGGTCCTTTGTAGTGCCGCTGTTGCAGGGAGCATGTGTTCGCCTCACCGGTTTCGGGCGCTTGGCGCCCGCGCCTGGTGTAAGTGGAGCGGGAGACACGGAGACCGAGAGGTTGCGCGCGCTGCTCGCGCGGACCTCTCCGTGGCGTTTCAGCAGGCAGCCGTTACCGCGCATGGCCAGCGGCCATTTTCTTTATTTATTTCTGTGCTGACACAGAGTTTTTACACGCCGGGGCAGCGTTTTGATTGCTCAAGCCTACAGCCTGCACTTATGGTCCCCATTTTACGCCCAAATTGAATTTTAATACCTTTGGGCTTCATAATATTCATAGGCATTGCATAGAGTGGCCTGTCTGTCAGCAAGCCCTCCCTCCACACTTAAAATTTGTTTCAGTCAGGTGGCTACCTGCATTGCATTGGCTTGCTTTGGGGTTGCCAGTCCCCCTGATATACTTGCCTTTGGCAATTTTTGCATTTTTTCCTTCCTCTTGTGGGCGTGCATTGTTACACTTTGTGTAATTATGGGAGATAATTACGAGGAAGAGGGCTATTATTATGATGAGGACGCCTCTGGTTCTATGGAACAGGATTTAGTGGAGGCATTGGATCAGGGTGTCCAGCATTCTGTTAATAAGGCGCTGGTTCGCGCCATTGAACCCTAGAAGCGTCATCTTTTAAATTATGCTTTGCAGCAAGGCTGAAAGGGGGTTGGGAGCACACTGCCTCACAATCCCAGCACAGTTCGCCCCTTTGCATCCTGTTAAATGCAGTACACAATTCAAACTTACCTCAAAATTAGCTGGAGTTTTTCACCAAAGTTGGTGCAGACATTGCTGTATATCTCTAGACACGTGTTTCTGGGTTGAGCCCGTCTTCAGTAGAGAGCAGCAGTATTAGAGAGCAAAGAAAAATCATCTGGGGTTGCTGGAAATGCTGCCAAGTTCCTCTAAGATCACAGTACCACTCACAGGCACACAGGTGCATCTCCAAAGCTCGTCAGCTTGCTGGCTCAAGGGAGCCTTTTAAACAGAAAGGGGGTTGGGAGCACACTGCCTCACAATCCCAGCACAGTTCGCCCCTTTGCATCCTGTGTGCCTGTGAGTGGTACTGTGACCTAAGAGGAACTTGGCAGCATTTCCAGCAACACCAGATGATTTTTTTTTTTGCTTTCTAATACTGCTGCTCTCTACTGAAGACGAGCTCAACCCAGAAACACGTATCTAGAGATATACAGAAATGTCTGCACCAACTTTGGTGAAAAACTCCAGCTAATTTTGAAGTAAGTTTGAACTGTGTACTGCATTTACCAGGATGCAATGGGGCAAACTGTGCTGGGACTGTGAGGCAGTGTGCTCCCAACCCTCTTTCTGTTTAAAAGGCTCCTTGAGCCAGCAAGCTGACGAGCTTTGGCGATGCGCCTGTGTGCCCGTGAGTGGTACTGTGACCTAAGAGGAACTTGGCAGCATTTCCAGCGACTCCAGATGATATTTTTTCTGCTCTCTAATAGTGCTGCTCTCTACTGAAGACGGGCTCAACCCAGAAACACGTGTCTAGAGATATACAGCAATGTCTGCACCAACTCTGGTGAAAAACTCCAGCTAATTTAGAAGTAAGTTTGAACTGTGTACTGCATTTACCAGGATGCAATGAGGCAAACTGTGCTGGGACTGTGAGGCAGTGTGCTCCCAACCCCCTTTCTGTTTAAAAGGCTCCTTGAGCCAGCAAGCTGACGAGCTTTGGCGATGCACCTGTGTGCCTGTGAGTGGCACTGTGACCTAAGAGGAACTTGGCAGCATTTCCAGCAACCCCAGATGATTTTTTTTTGCTCTCTAATACTGCTGCTCTCTACTGAAGACGGGCTCAACCCAGAAACACGTGTCTAGAGATATACAGCAATGTCTGCACCAACTTTGGTGAAAAACTCCAGCTAATTTTGAAGTAAGTTTGAACTGTGTACTGCATTTACCAGGATGCAATGGGGCAAACTGTGCTGGGACTGTGAGGCAGTGTGCTCCCAACCCCCTTTCTGTTTAAAAGGCTCCTTGAGCCAGCAAGCTGACGAGCTTTGGCGATGCACCTGTGTGCCTGTGAGTGGTACTGTGACCTAAAAGGAACTTGGCAGCATTTCCAGCGACCCCAGATGATTTTTTTTGCTCTCTAATACTACTGCTCTCTACTGAAGACAGGCTCAACCCAGAAACACGTGTCTAGAGATATACAGCAATGTCTGCACCAACTTTGGTGAAAAACTCCAGCTAATTTTGAACTAAGTTTGAACTGTGTACTGCATTTACAAGGATGCAATGGGGCAAACTGTGCTGGGACTGTGAAGCAGTGTGCTCCCAACCCCCTTTCTGTTTAAAAGGCTCTTTGAGCCAGCAAGCTGACGAGCTTTGGCGTTGCACCTGTGTGCCTGTGAGTGGTACTGTGACCTAAGAGGAACTTGGCAGCATTTCCAGCAACCCCAGATGTTTGTTTTTTTTGCTCTCTAATACTGCTGCTCTCTACTGAAGACGGGCTCAACCCAGAAACACGTGTCTAGAGATATACAGCAATGTCTGCACCAACTTTGGTGAAAAACTCCAGCTAATTTTGAAGTAGGTTTGAACTGTGTACTGCATTTACCAGGATGCAATGGGGAAAACTGTGCTGGGACTGTGAGGCAGTGTGCTCCCAACCCCCTTTCTGTTTAAAAGGCTCCTTGAGCCAGAAGCGGACGAGCTTTGGCGATGCACCTGTGTGCCTGTGAGTGGTACTGTGACCTAAGAGGAACTTGGCAGCATTTCCAGCAACCCCAGATGATTTTTTTTTTGCTCTCTAATACTGCTGCTCCCTACTGAAGACGGGCTCAACCCAGAAACACGTGTCTAGAGATATACAGCAATGTCTGCACCAACTTTGGTGAAAAACTCCAGCTAATTTTGAAGTAAGTTTGAACTGTGTACTGCATTTACCAGGATGCAATGGGGCAAACTGTGCTGGGATATATACAGCAATGTCTGCACCAACTTTGGTGAAAAACTCCAGCTAATTTTGAAGTAAGTTTGAACTGTGTACTGCATCTGCCAGGATGCAATGGGGCAAACTGTGCTGGGACTGTGAGGCAGTGTGCTCCCAACCCCCTTTCTGTTTAAAAGGCTCCTTGAGCCATAAAGCTGACGAGCTTTGGCGATGCACCTGTGTGCCTGTGAGTGGTACTGTGACCTAACAGGAACTTGGGAGCATTTCCAGCAACCCAGATGATTTTTTTTTGCTCTCTAATACTGCTGCTCTCTACTGAAGATGGGCTCAACCCAGAAACACGTGTCTAGAGATATACAGCAATGTCTGCACCAACTTTGGTGAAAAACTCCACCTAATTTTGAAGTATGATTGAACTGTGTACTGCATTTACCAGGATGCAATGGGGCAAACTGTGCTGGGACTGTGAGGCAGTGTGCTCCCAACCCCCTTTCTGTTTAAAAGGCTCCTTGAGCCAGAAGCGGACGAGCTTTGGCGATGCACCTGTGTGCCTGTGAGTGGTACTGTGACCTAAGAGGAACTTGGCAGCATTTCCAGCAACCCCAGATTATTATTTTTTTTGCTCTCTAATACTGCTGCTCTCTACTGAAGACGGGCTCAACCCAGAAACACGTGTCTAGAGATATACAGCAATGTCTGCACCAACCTTGGTGAAAAACTCCAGCTAATTTTGAAGTTAGTTTGAACTGTGTACTGCGTTTACCAGGATGCAATGGGGCAAACTGTGCTGGGACTGTAAGGCAGTGTGCTCCCAACCCCCTTTCTGTTTAAAAGGCTCCTTGAGCCAGCAAGCTGACGAGCTTTGGCGATGCACCTGTGTGCCTGTGAGTGGTACTGTGACCTAAGAGGAACTTGGCAGCATTTCCAGCAACCCCAGATGATTTTTTTTTTGCTCTCTAATACTGCTGCTCCCTACTGAAGACGGGCTCAACCCAGAAACACGTGTCTAGAGATATACAGCAATGTCTGCACCAACTTTGGTGAAAAACTCCAGCTAATTTTGAAGTAAGTTTGAACTGTGTACTGCATTTACCAGGATGCAATGGGGCAAACTGTGCTGGGATATATACAGCAATGTCTGCACCAACTTTGGTGAAAAACTCCAGCTCATTTTGAAGTAAGTTTGAACTGTGTACTGCATTTGCCAGGATGCAATGGGGCAAACTGTGCTGGGACTGTGAGGCAGTGTGCTCCCAACCCCCTTTCTGTTTAAAAGGCTCCTTGAGCCATCAAGCTGACGAGCTTTGGCGATGCACCTGTGTGCCTGTGAGTGGTACTGTGACCTAACAGGAACTTGGGAGCATTTCCAGCAACCCAGATGATTTTTTTTTGCTCTCTAATACTGCTGCTCTCTACTGAAGATGGGCTCAACCCAGAAACACGTGTCTAGAGATATACAGCAATGTCTGCACCAACTTTGGTGAAAAATTCCACCTAATTTTGAAGTATGATTGAACTGTGTACTGCATTTACCAGGATGCAATGGGGCAAACTGTGCTGGGACTGTGAGGCAGTGTGCTCCCAACCCCCTTTCTGTTTAAAAGGCTCCTTGAGCCAGAAGCGGACGAGCTTTGGCGATGCACCTGTGTGCCTGTGAGTGGTACTGTGACCTAAGAGGAACTTGGCAGCATTTCCAGCAACCCCAGATTATTATTTTTTTTGCTCTCTAATACTGCTGCTCTCTACTGAAGACGGGCTCAACCCAGAAACACGTGTCTAGAGATATACAGCAATGTCTGCACCAACCTTGGTGAAAAACTCCAGCTAATTTTGAAGTTAGTTTGAACTGTGTACTGCGTTTACCAGGATGCAATGGGGCAAACTGTGCTGGGACTGTGAGGCAGTGTGCTCCCAACCCCCTTTCTGTTTAAAAGGCTCCTTGAGCCAGAAAGCTGACGAGCTTTGGCGATGCACCTGTGTGCCTGTGAGTGGTACTGTGACCTAAGAGGAACTTGGCAGCATTTCCAGCAACCCCAGATGATTTTTTTTTGCTCTCTAATACTGCTGCTCTCTACTGAAGATGGGCTCAACCCAGAAACACGTGTCTAGAGATATACAGCAATGTCTGCAGCAACTTTGGTGAAAAACTCCAGCTAATTTTGAAGTAAGTTTGAACTGTGTACTGCATTTACCAGGATGCAATGGGGCAAACTGTGCTGGGACTGTGAGGCAGTGTGCTCCCAACCCCCTTTCTGTTTAAAAGGCTCCTTGAGCCAGCAAGCTGACGAGCTTTGGCGATGCACCTGTGTGCCTGTGAGTGGTACTGTGACCTAAGAGGAACTTGGGAGCATTTCCAGCAACCCCAGATGATTTTTTTCACTCTCTAATACTGCTGCTCTCCACTGAAGATGGGCTCAACCCAGAAACACGTGTCTAGAGATATACAGCAATGTCTGCACCAACTTTGGTGAAAAACTCCAGCTAATTTTGAAGTAAGTTTGAACTGTGTACTGCATTTACCAGGATGCAATGGGGCAAACTGTGCTGGGACTGTGAGGCAGTGTGCTCCCAACCCCCTTTCTGTATAAAAGGCTCCTTGAGCCAGCAAGCTGACGAGCTTTGGCGATGCACCTGTGTGCCTGTGAGTGGTACTGTGACCTAAGAGGATCTTGGCAGCATTTCCAGCAACCCCAGATGATTTTTTCCCCTCTCTAATACTGCTGCTCTCCACTGAAGACGGGCTCAACCCAGAAACACGTGTCTAGAGATATACAGCAATGTCTGCACCAACTTTGGTGAAAAACTCCAGCTAATTTTGAAGTAAGTTTGAACTGTGTACTGCATTTACTAGGATGCAATGGGGCAAACTGTGCTGGGTCTGTGAGGCAGTGTGCTCCCAACCCCCTTTCTGTTTAAAAGGCTCCTTGAGGCAGCAAGCTGACGAGCTTTGGCAATGCACCTGTGTGCCTGTGAGTGGTACTGTGACCTAAGAGGATCTTGGCAGCATTTTCAGCAACCCCAGATGATTTTTTTGCTCTCTAATACTGCTGCTCTCTACTGAAGACAGACTCAACCCAGAAACACGTGTCTGGATATATACAGCAATGTCTGCACCAACTTTGGTGAAAAACTCCAGCTAATTTTGAAGTAAGTTTGAACTGTGTACTGCATTTACTAGGATGCAATGGGGCAAACTGTGCTGGGTCTTTGAGGCAGTGTGCTCCCAACCCCCTTTCTTTGCAGCAAGGCTGGTTGCATTCTTCTTCTTCTTCTGGACGCACTTCTAAATCTCCCAAAAATCCACATCAGTTGGATTTTGCCAAACTGGCCAAGGCGCTGTCTTCCGAGCAGGCTTCTGGGACATCATCCAAGGATGCTCGAGCATCTTCCCCTCTTCAGACCGACGATGGCGATACATCTTCTTCTTCGTTCTCTGATCAGGATGTTCCTCCTCCATCTACAAAAGCTCGTAAGGAGCACTTTGTGGATGCGCCATCTCATCCCCAATTATTTACCTTCAATCCTACAGACATTATACATCCGAATTTGACATCTTGGCTTCCGTCTCCAGAAGTGGCGGAGTATGTACAGGCGCATATTCACCAGCCATTCGAAAGGGATGTGCGGGCTCGTCTTATATCGGAGTGCCCGCGGCCTGATTTGGAAGACAAATTGGTGGATACCCCTGAAGTGGATCCAACAATGGTGACGTATCTCAAGAAGTATGCCAAGGATCCCAAAAAGGGCATAGACAGGGCATGGCGTTCATGTCAGGATAAAATGTTAGATCTTCTGGGTCCCCTTACAAAGATTCTAGACTTTGGCTTTCGGGCCAAGGAGTCTGCAACTGTCATAGATCCTGATGAGTTGATTGGTTGGTCCCAGAGGGCAATTTGCCAGTTAGGGAATGCCAACTGTGCGATATCATGTGAGCGCCGTCGCTCTATTTTGTTAAAACTGGATCCCAAGTTAGCTGAATTAGCTACGTCTGAGTCAGGTTCTCTCGCTCAGGGTTTGTTGTTTGGCCAGCCATTCCTTAAGGAATTAACCAAATTTGTCGCACCTTTTAGTGGGCTTGACAAAGCTCCATCTTCTCTTCGACGGGCATTCCGCCCGGTTTTTGGGAGGGTCAGACGTTACAGGGGACGCTCGTTCGGCCATGGATCTAGCCAACAGAACCAGCGACGATGTCAGTCCCAGAGAGGAGGTGGTCAAGATTCCTCTTACACCAGTAATTAGTCCAACTTCTATCCCTCCCGCAAGGGGAGAGGGCAATTCAAAAAAGGACGCTACGGTGGTAACCAGGGAGGACATCCCAACTCCTCCAATTCAGGCGAGCTTGATCCTAGCCTCAGAGGTTGTACTGGGGGGCAGGCTACAATTTTTCCTTCCAAATTGGCGTCTGATCTCGAGCGATGCTTGGGTGTTGGAGACTGTCCTGGGTTACAAAATAGAATTCTACAGTTGTCCGCGTCAGTCCCATCCTCCTTCGCCCCTTGTTTTTTCCCAACAAGATCGAGAAGTAATTTTCGCGGAAATCGAGTCTCTTTTGGTCAAAGGGGCCATAGTTCAGACTTCCCATCATCCTGAGGGTTTCGCCAGCAATATATTTCTGGTCCAGAAAAAAGGGGGTGGTTCCAGGTTGGTTCTCAATCTCAAGGAATTCAACGGAGGGGTTGTTTATCGCCACTTCAAGATGGGGGGCATCCATCTTCTCAGGGATCTTCTTCGGGAAGGGGACTGGATGTTCCGCCTCGACCTGAAGGATGCTTACTTGTCGATTCCAATCTACGGCCCTCATCGCCGATTCCTCCAATTCCAGTGGCTAGGGACTTGGTTCGAATACAAGGTCCTCCCTTTCGGCCTCTCGTCGGCACCGTAGTGCTTCACAAAGCTCATGAGGCCCGTTGTGGAATCTCTGGTAGCCTGCAGTGTTCGCCTGATCATATGTCTAGTGGACATTCACATTTTGGCACACTGTCCTCTCCTGTTGATGACTCATTTGAATTGGTCAATAGATCTTTTACAATCACTAGGGTTTCTGGTGAGTCTGTTTTCAGTCCTTCTCAGTCGATAGAATTCCTGGGTTTCCTGGTCAATTCAGTCTCTTGTCAACTCCTCTTGCCCAATCAGAAGATCAGATCGATCAAGAGGGAGTTGAGGTTGGTTTCGTCCAAACAGAGTGTTTCATTGAGATCAGTAGCTCGGATTGTCGGCCTTCTGGCATCTTCGATTCAGGCAATCTTCCCGGGTCCCTTGCATTACCGGGCTCTTCAGCGTCTAAAGATCAGACATCTCCAGAAAGGCCTCCGCTATTCAGATCGGGTTCCTCTGTCGGAGGACGCGAGGTGGGAGATGTTATGGTGGTTGGAGCACATGGAATCTTGGAACGGGCGAGCCCTGTTCGGATCATCCCCGGATGTGGTGATGGAATCTGATGCTAGTCTGTGGGAATGGGGAGCCCGTTGCGGTCAGATATCGACGGGAGGCCGGTGATCTCAGGAAGAATGATCTGTTCACATAAATTGCTTGGAGCTTCTGGCGGGGTCTTTTGCGATTCATTGTCTGGCTCCGAACATGATGAATTGTTGCATACTCCTCCGCATGGACAATGTTTCGGTGGTTCGGTATGTCAACAAATTAGGGGGGACAAGGTCCAGACTCCTGGCGGAAATTGCCAAAGATTTTTGGCACTTTTGTCTTCAGCGGCAGATCACAGTTATTGCCGAATATCTTCCGGGTTGCGACAATCTGATTGCCGACTGGAACTCTCGTCATCTGCGGGATCTCAGCGATTGGGGGCTTCACCCTCGCGTATTTCGGTATCTGTCCCGGATTTGGGTTCAGTGTCAGATAGATCTCGCCTCAACACTCAACTTCCCCTGTTTTTCAGTTGGCGTCCGGATCCGGAAACCCTAGCCACGGATGCTTTTCTCCAGGTCCCGCCTCCTCTCCTGTGTTATGCGTTTCCCCCGTTTGTAATGATTCCCAGGGTCCTGGCTCGCACGAAGCATTGCCAGTCGGAGCTCATTCTGATCACTTGCTTATAGGACAGTGAATAATTTTCGTTCTGCCATTTCTGCGGGACATGTCTCTATCAATGGCAAACCTGTTGGTGAGCATCCTCTGATTTCTAAGTTACTCAAGGGTATACGGCTGGTAAAACCGCCCTGTCCTAAGTATGTGGCTTTATGAGATGTTTCCGTTGTTTTGCGTTTCTTAGAAGCTTGGCCTTCCAACTCTTCCTTGTCTCGCAAACAACTCTCAGCTAAAATGACGATGTTACTGTGTTTAGTTTCGTGCAAGCGTGCTTCTGGTGTTCGCGCTCTGGATCTTGCGGGTTGTGCTTTCTTACCTGAAGGTGTTACTTTTACTATCTCCAGACGCACCAAATGCAATACGTACTCTGTTACGTATCCATCTTTTCCACTTAATTCGAAGCTTTGCGTGGTTCAGTGTATTAAAGATTATGAGGTGAGTACTGCCCCTTTTCGACAAGAGCCACATGGTCAATTGTTAATTGCTCTGCAGAAGCCTTTTCGTCCTGTGACCCCAGCTACGTTAGCTAGATGGGTACGATGGCTCATGCATGAAGCAGGTATTGATGTTTCCAAATTTGGTGCGCATTCCACTCGGGTGCTATGGCTTCCAAAGCCTTTTCTATGGGAGTGAGTTTGCCTGACATAATGAAGGCCACAGACTGGTCATCTGAATCTGTGTTTAAGTCTTTCTATTATAAACCTATTGTTGATATTGCATCTGTGGTGGTGGCACAGCTTTAAACAAGCATAATCGGAGTCTCCGGTCCTGACATAGAATTAAAAATTTGCAAACATATGTGACAAGAATTTTCAATTCTATTAAGGACGCAGAGGCGAGGATTATCCCACCCAGTTTTGTTGTGTTGCATTTTCACATGTGATGATATTGTTGCCATTTTTCTTGCAACTGTATATTGTGTGTTATTTATCTTTATTCCTTGTTTTTTTCCCCCCTTCTTGGTTTATACACATTTCTACTGTGGTGGAATGGTATATTACGACTCTATGTTTCTTTTCAGGTTCTGATCCTAAATGAGGTTATTCCTGTTTGGTCCTTTGCTCTGTTTGATGACTGTCTCCAGTTCCAGTGTTTCTTCTACTACTGCAAGCATCGCATCTTCCTTTCCAGTGGACTGCTGCTTCATGGTCTTTTTCCTTTCTTCTACGGTCTTCGTTTTGGACTGAGAATTTCTTCAATTGAACTGTTTTAAGATGGCCAAAGAAAGAGGATGTAGTATTCTCTATGGGACCTTTTATAGTGGCTACTCTATGGTTTACCATGTGATACCCAAAGTACTCATGGGTATTGTAGTTGTGTTTTTCTTTACTGTTTTGTGATTGGCTGCTGAGCATTTCTAGTAAAGAAATGAGATAAGCATAATCCTCGCCTCCGCGTCCTTAATAGAATTGAAATTTTTTGTCACGTATGTTTGCAAATTTTTAATTCTTCAAGACAGGTGTTACGTGGTTCGTGAAAAAATACTGCCCTCACTCACAAGATTGTGACACACATTATGGAACACAGAAGCACCATTAGGTGCAAAAAAAAACAATACCAAATTGACAACATACTTTTTGGAAAATGCCCATACAGAGAATGACCTCACGTGGACGGTTCTAGATAAACCTAGATTCCAATCTCACGCAGGGGACAAAAAGAGAGTACTTTTACTCATGGAACAGAAATGGGTTTACAGATTGAAGAGCCATATGCACCACTAGTATAAATATAGTTGGGCACTCTGTATTTTATTGTGATACACTGCATCAGGAGAGCGCCGGGCGTCCGGTGCTCTCCAAGTATTTCTGCCGACTCGCGCTGCGAGCCCCAAAATGGCCGCCATGCGTGCTACGTCACGACGTAGCGCGCATCAACTAGAGCGCGACTCTACATATCTCCCCCTTTTTGCTTATCAACAGAAACTTGCAAATTTAACTGTGCAAAGTTATTTTCCTTCTCCCAGTTCAAAGTCTCAGAATCGGGGAGGCCTCACCACCGCTCTACCCACTCGTGTGCGCCTTACCGGGGTAGAGGGAACTTCCCTGGGACCGCTCATCGCTGGGTTTTCCGCCTTGTCTCCTTGAGTACCGGGCCTTTCTCTCCTCGGGGTCTCCGTCTCCTCTCCTTGATGTACTCCGGTCAAGGGGATATCACTGCCCCCCAGCTCTTCACCGTCCTCTTCTGCTCCAGGACTTCCTTCTTTTTCCGGGACGATTTCTGCATTCTCTTGTGGCATCCGATCCCGTGATGTCCTCCCACTTTCCTCCTGGGACCATTGTAGAATCTTACTACATTTGGACATGCGGTCTTGGGACCACAAGTTTCCATCACTGAGCAGCGCCGCTCGGTCGTATACTTCCTTTACTTGTAGAGGTTGGCTGTATTTGCTGTCCCCTTTTCTTCACAGTCCCGCCAATTTGACTCTCACCCATTCCCTTCTTTCAAGGGCTGTACCTTTCACGTTTCTTCTCCTGTTGTAATGTTCTGCATATATCTTTTGGGCTTTCTCCAGATTATGCTGCACCAACGCTGGGGACCACTTGCTTGTCACAGTCTTCTCTTTCCATGCCAAATTGTCTTTAGTGAAGGGGTCTCTTCCTCTCAAAATCTGGAAGGGGCTTTCCCCCGTGCTTGTGGGAGTGATGCGGTAGGCCCACAACATACTTTGGACTTCCTTCTCCCAATCCTTGCCCATCATGATGGCAGCTTGGACTGATCTCATAATGACCCTATTAAATCGCTCCACTTGACCATTCCCAGCGGGGTGATATATGGAGGTGTGTTTGGTCTGGATGCCATTCCTCTCCGTGTACTTGTACCATTTTTCCGAGGTGAACTGTGGTCCATTGTCGCTTAGTATGGATCTGGGAATGCCTTCCCTGAGGAAGACAGATGTGAGAAATCTGAGTACTGTATCGGTGTCCATCTCTTCCTGAACGTGCACTTCCGGCCACTTAGAGTACCTGTCCACCAGGACGCATAGGTATTTTGGGGTGCCCTGGGTGTCCAGTATATGTCTCAGAAATGTCTATGGACACCTCCTCCCAGGGGTTTATCGGAGTGGCAAACCTCCCTAACGCTGGTCTTAGGAGTGTCAGGGTCTTGTCCCCCCTTTGACACTGGTCACAGTCCCTTACGTGCCTTTCAATTTGGATGTCCATTCCTGGCCACCAGTACATTTGCTTCGTTCTCATCTTTGTCTTTACGATACCCAGGTGTCCCTCGTGTAGTACAGCTAACAGGTGGGGTAACACTGTTGTCGGCGGGACTACTTTATCCCCTCTGTATAGGAATACACCTTTGTCGTCTATAGACAGTTCTTGTCGCACTTCATAAAACTTCCTAAGTGCTGTCCGCAACCGTTTCTTTTCAGGCCATCCTTGTAGGATACATTCCTTGACCTCTTCGATGTCCCGGTCTCCTTCGTACGCTTCGGTCCACTCCTGGTTGCTTATCACTTTCTCCGGATCTTCAGTTAAGGCCACCATCTCTTCACTCTCCCCCACGCTGGCAGGGGCTTCCTCCATTGCTGATGCTCTACTAAGGTAGTCCGCTACCTTGTTTCTCGTTCCAGGGATGTACTCAACATCGTATCTGTACTCAAGCAGTTTTAGCGTCATCTTGGCGATACGTGGCTTGACGCTCGCATGTCCACTCGATGAGAGGACCTTGACAAGGGGTTTGTGGTCAGTCTTGAGTTGAAATCTCGTGCCACATAGGAACTGGCGAAACTTCCCCATGGCCACACACTACCGCCAGCATCTCTTTCTCGATCACGCTGAATTTTTGTTCCGTGGGTAATAGGGCCCTTGACGCGAAGCTGAGAGTTTCCATCGTGCCATCCGTCCTCTCCTGCATGAGGACTGCTCCCAGTCCCTTTTCGCTGGCGTCTGTCGTCAACACTGACCGCCCTTGGGGGTCGTAGCCTTGCAGGGATATGGCTTGGCTGATGTCGTTCTTCAGGGCATTGAACTCCTTTTGTGTTTCTTCGGTCCACGAGAATACTCTTTTGTCCTTAATGAGTTGCCTCAGGTTGTGCGTCTTAGTGGCAAAGTGTTGTACAAATTTGCTGTAATATTCAGCCATGCCTAAGAAGGATCTCACTTCTTCTTTGCTACTTGGTGCAGGGGCGTCACAGATCGCCTTCACGTTAGCCCTTTTTGGCGCGATGCCATGTTCTCCAATCTCGCGCCCCAGGTATGTGACAGAGGTCATTCCGAGACGACATTACTCCCACTCTGCTGTTAGGCCGTTGTCTTCTAGTACCCGAAGCACCATGTCAAGTTTCTTATCGTGATCCTTGCGGTCTTTTTCCATCACTAATATGTCGTCCTGGAAGTACTGCACACCTTCAATGTCTTTGGATAGGCGGTGCATTAATTTCTGGAACACTGCCGCCGCTGACGCAAGGCCGAAGGGCATGCGTCTGAATTGGTAACATCCGAAGGGTGTTATGAACGATGTCCACTTCCAGCTTGCAGGGTGCAAGGCTATTTGGTGATAGGCTGATGTAAGATCAATGGTGGAGAACCACTTGACTCCTTTGGTCTTTGCTAACATCTCTTCGATGCGTGGCAGCAGGAATTTTTCTACAATGATGCATTTGTTCAGTTCTCTCAAATCCACACAGAGGCGGACCTTCCCGTTTGGTTTCATTGCTACCACTAGGGGCGCCAGCCACTCAGAACAATTTATTGGTTCTATGATTCCATTTTCCTCCAATCTGTGGAACTCTTGCTGTACCGCTTCTCCTACTGCTATGGGTACGTTCCTTACTTTGTGGGAGATCGGCTTGGAATTCTCCTTGAGATCTATCGGATGCGTGACTTTTTCTAATTTGCCAACCTTCCCGCCGAATACTTTGGGGAAGTTGCCCCTCATCTTTTCAAAGTCCAGCCATTGCTCTGGTGCAGTCATCAGCACTTGCTTGTCTCCTCCCGGATCCAACTGTATGCCTAAGTCACCTTGGTCCATCCATCCCAGGACCGACGGCCCCTTCTCCGCTACGTACAGTTTGCACTCGGCACTCTGCCCTTTGAATTCAAAGTTTAGGACTCTGTATCCGACCATCGGGATAGGTTCTACTGTGTACGTGACTGGTCTTATGTCCGGAGGTTCTAGTCGTGGGCCTAGACTGGGTCTGAACTTCTCATTCCACACTGCTCTTTGGCGATAGTGTACGGGGACCCCGAGTCCACTACAATTTTAATCTGCACACCACCTATCACCATGTCACATTGTGGCTTGCGCGAGCGTCTGCAATCAATGCCCAGTACTTGACCTTCCACGCATAGTACGTTGTCCTCTTCTTCTTGTTCTCCCTCTTCTTCTTCCTCCTCTCTGATCTTGCGCCACATACTTCACCGTGGGTCTTCTCATTTTCCAGCGACAAACATTCTCGTAGTGCCCTAATATGCCGCAGAACATGCACTTGGCTCGAAACGCCGGACATCTTTTGTCGTGGGCCGCATGGGCCTGGCTTCCGCACCGGTAGCACGTGCTCACGCTTTCTCGGTTCTGCTTCCTTTGCTGCGTGGGCTTCCCTGTCCACCTGTTCGGTTCTTTGTTTTTTGCCATCGCGGCTTTGTTTCTTCCTGTTGGTTCTGCGTCATCCACTTTGTTGACCATGGGTCTCATGACCGGATCTCTTTTAGCTGCGGCCGTGCATCTTCTTGACAATTCGGCCTTCTTTCACCATGGCGATCACCTCCTTAAGCGTGGCGTCCCCGTTCACCCATAATTTGTCTTGGACAGTCTTATTGGTGGTGTGCACGACTATCGGGTCCTTTATGAATTCGTCATGTAAGACGCCGAATTTACACGTTATCGCCAGCTTCCTTAGCGCAGCAACGTAGTCGTCTATTGATTCGCCGGCCTCCTGTTTCCTTTGCTGGAAATTATATCTATCAATGGATGTGCACACTGCTGGTCGATAGTGGTTGTTCAGATCTTCTATTGCATGTCTGAATACGTCGTCATCTGCAGTTGGTCTGGGTGTGGGCACAAGATTTTGGAATACTCTGATACCTTCCGGGCCTAAGTTATGCAGAAGTATCCTCTTCTTCATTTTACTGGGGAAGGCTTCTCCCTTCTCATCCTCCAGGGCTTCTATATAGTTTATAAAATACTCTCTCCAATCCTCCCATTTCATCAATGGCTCTCCTGTTTTGGGTAAAAACGGGATCGGCGTCGTGAGCGACGATGCCTGCGCACTCATTTTGGCGCGTCTTTCTGGTTCCGCCCCCTGGCCTCTCGGGCTGCCCGGCGCGCTTGCACCCGCTCCGTGTGCTTGGTCCTGCTGGGGACCTCCTGTGCCCCCGTCTCCATTCCTCACTGACTCCGCCAGGGCCTCTCTATGGTGGGGCGCTTCTTCTGGATTGTCCTCCCCTAGATGTCCCTTCCTCAGGCTGGTCCTTTGTGGGTGCTATGGGATTCCCCGTGGGAACAATGTCCGGCGTCTCGCCCTGGTACTTTCTGTCCCCCGTACCTGGTGCTAATATATCCCTTCTGTTGTTCCTCTGCTCAGCCCTGTGCCACTGCCACGCTCTCCTGCTGCCTCCTGCGACTTGGTTCCTCCTTGCTCCCACTGTGTCCTCGTGGTGGCCCTCTGGTCTCTGTTTGCTCCCCTCCTTCTTGTGCTGGGTTCTTGTCTTGTAGGTGTTCCTCGTGATATTCTTGATCTGCTCTTCTTTTGGCCTCCCAGCCTCGTCGCCACTGTAATAGTGCTATTATATGCATGCACAAATACCTCTGGAGCCAAATATAGTTGGGAACTCTGTATTTTATTGTGATACACTGCAGCAGGAGAGCGCCGGGCGTCCGGTGCTCTCCGAGTATTTCTGCCGACTCGCGCTGCAAACCCCAAAATGGCCGCCATGCGCGCTACGTCTCGACGTAGCACGCATCAACTAGAGCACGACTCTACAATATCATTTACCGATTCTAAAATACCGAATTTTACTGATTCGGTATTTTAGAATCGGTAAATGATATGTAGCAAATGATTCGGTAAATTTTAATAAATCGCTAACATTTGGTAAATACTGATTCGGTATTTACCGATTCGGTACTCCCCATTCATTCCTATGGGCAAATGAGAATTACTGATTCTGTAAATACCGAATCGGTAATAGGGGGTAGACTTACAAGGGAGGCAGGGTGTCACATTGACACCCTGTTGCACCCCTGTATAGTGCATGGGTGCAGATGTGGCACACATACATGCCCTAAGGGCATGTGTGTCTGCCACATGGCACAGTTGAAAAAAGCACAAAATTGCTTTTTTCACGGTTTTCGATATTTATCAACAACTTGTAGTTGGTGGTAAATAACGAATCCTGAAATGAGAAAAGCACTCATTTGAGTGCTCTCTACATTAAGGATTCAGTAATTTACCAAATCGGTATTTTAAGAATTCAGTAATTTATTGATTCCTTAAATTACCGATTCGGTAAATTACAGAATCCTACAATATGGCCCCCTACATCTGAAAAGCCTAATACCGGTCAGTAACGGCCGAAATTCGGTAATTTTGGCCATTACCGACCGGTATTAGGCTTCCTACATCTGGCCCTTAATCTCCCCGTGCCTAACAAAAATGAATGTGTGTCCTCATGCAACATAACTGGCACTATGTAAAGCGCTCTGATCGCCCGATTCGGATTCGGGTCAAGTTTGCGCTATATAAAACTCTGCAAAAAAAAAAAAACTGTCCTCAGTGGAGGTTTGAATTATACACTTTCAAAAATGAGGGCTGGTTGGTTGTAAGGTGTGATTCTTGTTGTGATCTACTATTGGCACCTAGGTATGACTGACCCCACTCTTTTTCCATTTCTCCATCTTTTCTCTATCCACAGATTAACAGGAGTATGTTACTTTCTCCGTGAACAACTGCTTCCGGGGACTCCCAATTCGGGGCATTGAGGGATTCTCTTGATACCTGGGATCTGAAAGGTCCTGATGAAAGTTGTGGTGGCCTGTTAACTATAGGCACGTCTTTAAACAGCTGAAACATGTCGACAGCCTGGTAGTAAGGAGGGGTGAAGGAACTCCGAATACTTTCCCGTCACCACCATCCTTCACACTTTTTTAATCCTAGTCAGTGGATCTAGGAATAAATTATTTACAATGGCAGGAGTTCCTGCCATCGTGTTTTGGAACTACAGGCGTAACACCGCCAGCGACTAATTAGCCTCGTCGGAGCAACGCACCGAATGCGGCTCGCTCCTGATGTTCAGATCCTCCTAATTGAAGGACACCGAAGTCTTAACTTGGGTGCAACATTGTTTGCGGCCCCCATAGTTTGAAAATTAAGCCCGCTTACAACATTTACGTCCAGGATCCCAACCAGCAAATTCCTGAGGGCTGACCACTGTCAAGACTACGGCATTGTGGTTATTATCAGGCAATTTAATTTCTGTAGTCCTGATGATGATCCCTACAATTAATGAGCTTGGGATCGAAACGTCGTCGACATACAGTGCCACTGCTTTTACCATTCTGTAATTTTCATGTGGTCACTATGTTGGTTAGCTTGCCTTACTGTATGATTAGCTCAAGCTTCCAATGCTCAAGTTCTTGCCTGTTATTCTTTGTGTTTTATGTTTAATATTTGCTTGTTTTTGTCCTACATATCGGGTGCAGGATTGTGTCCCGTTGTATCATTCTTGCATCCATTGTTAAAATATTTCTGTTTTCATTACAAATGAATTTCCTTGTCCGGCTGGACATTGAAAATTTATAGTACCCATCAAGGACTATATCATTATTATGTTTTCTGTATTTGTTATCTAAGGACCATTGTTCTACAAAATAATTGACACCCAGGGTCCTTAGTTACTCTTCGGGTTACCTTGTTTGTTTAGAATAAAGGATGGATTAGTAGTGTCAGAAAAATCTGGAGGACAAGGACCTCAAGAGATAGATATGCAATGCACATGTACTAAAGGCCACTGCCTACAGACAACCCTTCATTGTACAAACAAATGCCCCAGATAAAGGAGTTTAAACACTGCTGGCTCAACTCAATGACAAGAGCCGAGAGTGAACATAACAATCTGATGGACAAAGTGCTGAAACTTTTCAACCACTCGCCCCAGCCAAGAGATCTGAGTTTAAACCATCGCTCTTTTGCTCAATATGCCACCCCAGTTTGGACCCAGCCTCATGGGAACAGTCAAGCCCGAACTGCTGGGCCAGGTTCTCCCTGTACCAGAAACAAGCATCTTGGGACGGCTTTAGGGTTTCATCCCTCCTGAACCAGGCTAGCTTGAATCCAGTGGCATAGCGAGAAAGAAAACAAGTTACTTACCTGTAACTTCAGTTAACCAGTATTGGTATCTTTCATAGTTTCACATGCCTGAATCATTCCCGTCGCCGAGGCGGGAGTACCACGGTATATAAAAAAGCAGTGCCAAAGGTAAATTATAGTAGTAGGCCTAACAGAAAGGCCTGAGACCTAAACTGTAGTAGCCTATCTACCTCGTTATGCCAAAAGTACCAAAGATTTTGTCCCAGCCAATCAGCTTACAGCACCCTCTAGAACCCTCTCTGCAGAGCCAGTTCTCCTCAGATTTTCGTTAGCACAAGTTGGAAATGAGTATCCCAAAATTAGAGAACCGACTCTCCGGGGAGGAGGGTGGGTGCATGTGAATCTGTGAAAGATACCAATACTGGATAACTGAAGTTACAGGTAAGTAACTTGTTTTCTTATCCAGTATTGGGGTATCTTTCATAGATTCACATGCCTGAATCAGAGTAGCAAGCAGTATAACCATATACTGTCATTTGCGGATGGTGGGAGACACTGGTTCATATACTCCCAAATAGCATCCTCAGTGTTTGAAAAACCATCTTTCTCTTTTTTTATTTTTAAAAGGAGTAGTCTTGAAGAAAGCAGAGCTATATCCAAGTATTATAGATATATATACATATATATAAATATATATACAAAGATTTAAAATCTTGCAGACATACAAGTCTGTACATTTGCATGAATATTAGAGAATGGAATAATACATAAAAGGGGCAAAAGCACTCGAATCTGATCTTAATGAAAGAGATGGCGTAGAACAGCCTGTTCAACCGCTGCATCTTCTTGATGCGAATATTGAAGACAGTAATGCTTAGTGAACATGGGGACATTTTTTCATGTCGCAGCACAACATATATTTTCCAGAGATACTTCAGCAAACAAAGCGGTCGACGCTGGTACTGTTCTTGTCGAATTAGCTTGGACTTCCCTCTGCAAATGTTCGTTAGCCTTGCCATGGCAGAAAGGAATAGTAGATGCCAGCCATCTGGCTATAGTTGCCTTTGCTACAGCATTTCTGAGAGTTGCTTGACCATAAGCCACGAACAGCTGGTTAGATCATCTGGTATCCGTAGTTTTCTGTAGGTAGGTAGGTAGAAACATCGTTTAATATCCAGCGAGTGTAATATTCTTTCAGCTGGAGTGGATGGATCTGGAAAGAATGTTTTTAATCTTACCGGTTTGTTCAAGTGAAATTGTGTTGGTACCCTCGGAATAAACCTGGGATTTGTTCAAAGGGTTACGTAGACCCAGGCAAAATGTAAAAAAGGTTCCTTTATAGTGAAAGCTTGGATCTCACTAACCCTTTTTTCTGAGGTAAGAGCCAGTAAATGAGCAACCTTCAAAGTGAGGAATATGGGATCAGTTTTATGTATCGGCTCAAATGGAAGGTTCATTAACTGCGCTAGCACTGTGACGAGTTCCCACTCTGGAGGGGGTGCTCGCACTGGAGGGAAGGCTCGGAAAAGTCCTTTCATAAATTGTTTGACAAGTGAAGAAGAATAGAGAAAAGGAAATTTTGAGCATTTCCTGAATCTGGAAAGAGCTGCAAGATGTATTTTGACCGATTAAAAAGTAAGCCCAGACTTGGCTAGGAAAAGAAGAAAATGGAGAACTTTTCCTGCAGGAGCTTGAATTGAGTGAACAGTATTCGCCTCACACCATTAGCAAAATCGCTTCCATTTGAAGCGATAAGGCTTGATTGTGCTTTGGGCACGAGATTTGGCCAATATTTCACGACAGACCTGTGAAATGTTGAGGCCTTTGAACTGTAAGAAATGAGGAGCCATGCGTGCAAGTATAAAACTGTGGGTCCGGATGAACCACTTGGCCTCCGTCCCTTGACAACATCGTAAGCGTCAGCAGTAGGCGAATGGGCTAGATTTGAGACAATAGAAGAAGTTTCTGGAACTAATATTGTCTTGGCCAACGGGGTGCAATCAGAATAAGATGGCAACCTTCGAGCTTCATCTTGCGGAGCACCTCATAATCAATGATATTGGGGGAAAAGCGTACACGCAAATCCCTGACCATTGCATCCCTCTTGATCCCCGTAGAGGCAACCTGCTGGCGTAATATCGGCATTCCTCGTTCTCTCTCGTTGCGAATAGACCCAAGCTTGAAAACTGGGTTAGCCTGTTCCTGTTCCTTTTCCAGCTTCCACTCGTGACAGTCCGACTGAGACATGCTCAGCGTGCCCGCCAGGGTATTGTGGAGACCCCTGATGTGTTTGGCTCTCAGGGCATCTTGTGGAATGTGAAACCTTCCCACAATTCCTGATCCTCTTGCGAGAGTGTAGCTGATTTCGTTCCTGCTTGTTTGTTGATATAATACATGCTGATGGTATTGTCGGTCCGGACTAGCACAGAGGAACCCGCAAGCCTCGGGAGGAATGCTTGGAAAGACAGAAAAAGGCACGGAGCTCCAGCCTGTTAATCTGCTGTTGTTTTTGTCTTCGAGACCATCTTCTTTGAATCTGCAAAACCTGCAGATGACCTCCCCATCCTTCCATGGAGGCATCAGTCGTTAAAACTAAATCTGGAATGGTCTGTAGGAACGTGAGACCCTGGGTTAGATTCTCTGTCTGCGACCACTAATGCAGAGAATTTATTATGCGCAGCGTGACCTTGATGGTATCATCCAACGAACCCATGGCTTGTTGCCATTGAAGTTGCAGTACCTCCTGAAGAGGTCTCATTTTGAGCCGTGCCAAGGGTATGAGATGTATCGCTGAAGAGCACATACTCAGGAATGAAGCAATCATTCGGACTGAGACTGACCTTTTTGAAATTAACCTTGCCAATTTTTGAAGACGTAGCTGGCGGCCGTGTGACCAGAATGTGTTGCACTGGACCGTGTCTCACCTTGCTCCGAGAAAAACATGACTTGGAGAGAACGTAACTGTGATTTGCTGTCGTTGACAACCAGCCCCAGAGAAGAGAAGGTAAGGGATGGGTACATTCTGCTGTGGCAATCTTGGCTTCGTGTTCTGAAGGACCTTTGAGCAGCCAATCATCTAGATAAGGGAATACTTGTATTGCTCAAGATCTCAATGCTGCTGCCACTGGTGCCAAGCACTTCGTGAAGGTTCTTGGTGCCGATTTGAACCCAAACGGGAGCACTTTGAACTTATAATGGGCGCCAGCCACTTGAAAGGGAAGATATTTATGCTTTTTGTGGTGGATAGGTATGTGGAAATACGCATCATCCATATCCAGAAAAGCCATAAAACCTTCTTTGTTTAAACAACTCAAAATCTTGAGAAGGGGAGGGGGAACCCTGGGCGGAGTAGGAGATGGCTGTCTGATGAATTCCAGGGTGTGGCCATTGGTTACTAGGTCTAGAACCCATTGGTCTGATGTCATTTCCTGCTACTTGTGAACAAAAATTGAAATCTTCGGGCCCACGGGTAAGGAAGGTAAAATGGTTGGCGTCCTGCGGAGATCACTGCTTCCGGTTAGTGTCTCGGCCTTGATACTGCGATCTCTTTCGACCACCCTGACGGGAGATACTAGTCGTAGACTATTGACGATATGATGTCTGGCTCTAAGGCTGTACTGGGATTGATACTGCTTATTCTGTTGGTTTTGGTATCCTCCTCTTGATTTAAAACCACGTCCTTTCGCTCCTCTGAAAGATTTGCGCCCGTATTGAAGGGTGCCTAATGATCGTGCAGTATCCGTGTCAGTTTTATATAGCTCAGCGGGCTTCATCAATATGTTTACCAAACTAAAAACTCTCCATCATAGGCCATGTCTAGAATCTTGGTTTGCCTCTCAGGTCTGAAAGTAGTGGTTTTAAGCCATCCCTGACGTCTAAGCACTGCAGGTCCTGCTAGCTGACGGAAGTTGGTGTTCACGATGTGGAAAGTGCAATCTATAGCTTCCGATGAGGCACGTTCCTTCCTGCCTTCGGTCCTCAGGAATGAGGTCAATGAAACTCGCCATGTCTGACCACATTTGACGGTCATAACAGCCGATTATGGCTAGAAGATTGGCAGCTCTAATAGAGGCCGCTGCCAACATAGGGAATGTATTTATTTATTTTATTTGTTTTTTTTCCTATAAGGTCCAGACGATGTTCTTCTTTGTTAGGCGGTGTGGTGATAGGCGTTGCAGGATTTTAAGATTGCTGTTGGGCGGCCTGTGAAATTACTGAATCTGGCTGAAGGGTGGCCTATCAGACAGGATGGACTGTTAGCAGGTGCGCAGTATTTCTTTTCTATGCGCGGAAGCACTGCCGAAATAGATATTGTCTATTATAGGTACCACTCTTGTGATCTTCCTGGATTCTTCCTGGAAATCAGGAAGGAAATATTCTGTCTGTTTGACTGTAACTGGCAGTGGAAATCTAGCTGCTGCCCGCTTCATTAAATTATGTACAGGATGCTGCCATAGATGAGGCCATCGAAGACGATCTCATCGTAGACTTTGCTGTCGTAGACATGGTTATGTAGGCGAGGTTATTGCAGACGGGAACGTCATCATAGATAACAGTCATGAACAACCATCATAGATGAGGCTGTCGTAGATGACAGTCATAGACAATGCCATCATAGATGAGGCAATCATAGGTGAGGCCAGCCGTAGATGAGGGAATCATAGATGAGGCAGTCCTATGATGGCCATCCGTGGATGAGGCCATTTGTGGATGAGGCTATTCATGGATGAGGCCATTCTTGGATGAGGCCATTCTTGGTTGAGGCCATTCTTGGATGAAGCCATTCTTGGATGAGGTCCTTGTTGGATGAGGCCATTGGTAAATGAGGTCATACATAGATACCTCCATTGTGTCCAAATCGGTCCCACTCCCCTGCAAGTGTGCCATGGTGAGGGCACTTCTCAAGAAGCCCTCCCTGGATCAGAGCAACTTGTCCAACTACCGCCCCATCTCGTTGCTCCCCTGGTTGAGTAAACTGCTGGAGAGGCACGTCAACAATATATTAACAGACTATCTGGAGTCCAACTGTCTGTTGCGTGCCTCCCAGACAGGTTTTCGCCCTCAACATGGCTCTGTAACCGCTATGTTAGCGGTTGCAGAAGAAGCAAGAACGACTCTGGATGAGGGAGGAAAGGTGGCCATCATCTTGTTAGATCTTAGCGCCGCGTTCGACACGGTGAACCATGCCACGCTATTACATCGACTGGCGGGCATGGGCGTGTCGGGCGCGGCTCTAGATTGGCTCACCTCCTTTTTGAGTGAGCGCTTTTTTCAGGTCTTCGAGGGTGAGATAGTCTCTCCCAAACATCCTCTCAGGTGTGGGGTCCCTCAGGGCTCCTCCCTGAGCCCGACCCTTTTCAACGCCTACATGGAACCTCTGGACAGGATAGTCCATCCCTTTGGTGTGCGTATTGTCACCTACGCGGATGATACGCAGCTGGTGGTCTCGCTAGACCACGCAGATGGATCATCCAACACCTTAGGCCCCTGTCTAGAGGCGGTTGCCAGATGGATGCAAGCCTCCTGTCTGAAACTCAACGGGGAGAAGACAGACATCATTCTCCTCGGAAATCCCTCCCCGTCTGCTCTTGCACCCGTCTGGCCACCATGTCTTGGTGCTCCTCCTGTCCCCAAGTCCCAGATAAAGAGCCTCGGGATCTGGCTTGACACCGCCCTTGATTTCTCGGTCCAGGCCACTAAGACCGCCGCCACTTGCTTTGGACTAATGAGGATGCTCCGGCGGGTGCTCCCTTTGCTCCCTTTCCAGGCGAGGAGGATCATGGTCCAGGCCCTGATTCTCTCTCGCCTGGATTATGGGAATGTTCTCTACCTGGGAGCACCGGCTTCGGTACTTCAGAGGCTTCAGGTCACACAAAACAGCGCGGCTCGCCTATGTCCCAGCACGCCCCCTTCGGACCGGTACCTTGCAGCTGGCCACCTCCTCTAAAATCAATAAAGCCCGTTGGGGTGGCCGCTCCTTTTCCCATTCGGCGACCAGACTCTGGAACGCCCTCCCCTTCGCCATTCGAGGAAATAGCAACCTCCTCTCGTTCAGAAAGGCCTTAAAAACGCATTTGTTTGCAAAATCCTGCTGATCTGCCCTGAGCCTGCGCTAAACCATTTTATCTTCAAGCGCTGCGAGGCCCCAGGGCAGTTATGCGCTATACAAATGCAATTTTTCATTTCATTTCATAGATGATGAGGCTGTCATAGACGACAGTCTTAGACAATACCATCATAAATTAGACAATCATAGGTGATGCCATCCCTATTTGAGGCAATCATAGATGAGGGAATCATAAGATGGCCATCCGTGGATGAGGCCATTCATAGATGTGTCGAGCTAAGGCTGTCCTAGGCAATGCCATTGTAAAAGAGACCATCATAGACGAGACCGTCATCGACGATCGTCGTAGATGAAGCAGTCATCGACGACCGTCGTAGATGAGGCCGTCGACGACGACCGTCATAGATGAGGCCGTCGTTGACGACCGTCGTAGATGAAGCCGCCGTCGACGAGCGTCGTTGATGAGGCCGTCGACGACGACCGTCGTAGATGAGGCCGTCGTCGATGACCGTCGTAGATGAGGCCGTCGTCGACGACCCTTGTAGATGAGGCCAATATTGGTGAGGCAGTAATAGTAGACATGAAGTTTTTAGACTCCTAATGTCAGGTTAAGAGGATTTCCTTGATGAGTTGTAGGATCAGCCTCTGAGGAAGTTTTTTCCAATAGCCTCTTTCTGTGAGAAATGCCTTATAAAGACTCGAGGTGAGTCTTTATGGCTTTATGCGCGCCCTCTGGAGGCTCCTGGTGCGACTTTTCCCTTTGACCTCTCCTATGAGGTGAAGGAATCCTCGTTGACCTCATCAGAATTGGCAGAAATATGTCTCTGTAGTCCCAATAATAGCCTCATCTCTCAGAACGTGAGAGATATTGAGGAAGAGGTTAGACATATTTCGTAGACCTTATTTTCTGCCAATCTGCCATCTTACTGCCTTAATAGGGTCAGAGAAATGAAGTAGGATCCAGATTGATCCAAAAAGAAGTAAAAAGCTGAAGAAACTGAGCAGAGCTCAGGGAGACTCCCTTCACACACGACGTGCGGTGAAAATCTGAGGAGAACTGGCTCTGCAGAAAGGGTTCTAGGGGGTGCTGTAAGCTGATTGGTTGGGACAAAATCTTTGGGCCTTTTGGCATAATGAGGTAGATAGGCTACTACAGTTTAGGCCTCAGGCCTTTCTCTTAGGCCTACTACTATAATTTACCTTTGGCACTGCTTTTTTATATACCGTGGGACTCCCGCCTCGGCAAAGGGGAATGATTCAGGTATGTGAATCTATGAAAGATACCCCAATACTGGATAAGGCACCCTTATCTGGGCATACCTTTGCCCACTTAGGGCAAACATAGCAAACACAAGATGATGGACGAGTGTTGAAACTTTTCAACCACTCACCCCCAGTCAGGAGAGCTGGGTTTAATCTATTGTTGTTCTTTTGCTCGCTATGCCACTCCAGGTTGGATCCAGCCATTTGCAAATGTCTTGACCCTGTTCCTCATGGGAACAGTCAAGCCTGAAATGCCAGGCCAGGTCCTCCCTGGACCAGAAATAAGCATCCTGGGACCGGTTTCAGGGTTTCATCCCTTATCAGCCAGTCTAGCCGGAATCCAGTGGCACAGCGAGCAAGGGACCCATGTCTGTCTGAGAGTGGCCAGTGGCCTTTGTCAGTCATAGATTACCAAGTGGGTGGCCATTGCCTCAATGTGGGATGTGAGAAAGTTCCTGCCATATCTGTTTGGTACTACATTTTTGGTACAAAGAGATCACAAGCCCCTCAAGTTGTTGATGACAATGAAGGGTGAGAATCTAACATTGCTGTGATGATCTAGCTTGCTACAAGGCCTATATTTCACAGAAGAGCACAAAGCTGGAATAAATCATGGGAATGCAGATAGACTCTCCCTCCAGTTCTGCAGATCTGACGGCCGGGCTTTTCCAACGTTGGAGTAAGGATGCAACAAGTCTGATATGGGAGAGGCATTTGTTGGGGGCAGGGATGTCCTCTGCATGGTGTACATGTGTCTAACCCTGCCCTGAGTGCCTAACAGTGTGTATCTGGCATCCTAACTTTTAATTTCAGGCCCTGTCATCACACTAATCTAGAATGTTCCGAAAGTCCTAAGCTTTTCTCTGACATGAATAGGTCCTGGACCTGTCCTGGCAATCAAGTGCACCACCATTTACTGACAGTGAACTATTGTCCATGTCAAGGGTTTAGCATATAGAGTGGTGAAGCAGCATACCATGTTTTGAGAATTTCATGTGTGACCAGATCTTTTTATCTGAGTCACTGGAGTGGAGGACTACTGCCTACTCATGTACAGCTCCACTTCTACATACTTACCCAGCCCATTGGGTTAAATATCCTGAGTGCATGTTATGCCTGTCAACAAAAGCATGGTTTATGCATGGTGTATTTGAGCGAGCAAGAGTTACGGAGGCCAGTGAATTCTAATTTGGATACACATTGCCGGGCTTTGCACAAGATGGAGGTGAGGGTTGTTATTCCAGACAGTAAAAGTCTATTGGTAACATTCCTGCAGCTGGAGGGAGGAGATTTAGATAAGGAAGTGAGGGTAGTAGAGACATGACTTCTTTAAATATTCAATGAGGCCTTTGGGATAGCAAGAAGGTACTGATTAGTCTAACTGAATACTGCCATTGAGGGATGGTTTGTGTGAGGTGTGGGACTGCAGACTCCACTGTGAAAAGTGAGGAAACCTTTCACTGAGTTTAGGTGAGGCCTGTCCTTTTGTCGTTCTCCGATTCACCTTTAGTTGGACTCATAACAGCCAGGTGTAGAAACCTCATACCTATTTGTGCCTCTGCTGTGTGTGCTTCAGGTTGGAGACTACTTATTGTGAGAAGTATCACTCTACACAAAGGCTGTGTCATGTGTACAGCCTGTAAAGGACACTTGAATGAAGAACCACCCGAAACCGGGCATACAGTTTCAGCTTAAGGATGCGCATCTGTCTGCCAGCTATATATAAACGTGGGACCCACCTACAGCATGTGTTGTTCCAGGGACAAGGCCTTTATAGCTAAGGAAGGGAGCACTAACAGGACTGTTAGTTCTCCCTGGTGTATGTGGAGCATGCGAAAGAGAGAAATCTGTTTCACCTTAAAAAATCAGAGAAACATGAGGCCTTCTGTACCAATTATATTGAGGAAACTGGCCTCCACAACTGTCAAGTCTCCGAAGCCCAAATCTTTGTAGTGAATCTATTGCCCGGGCTTGGGCCTGTCGCCAAGACTCCGAGATCCAGGACCCTTACCATTGGCCAGTCGAGACTACGCCTCAAAAAGTTGACCACCTCCTGCTCACTACGGGGCCGAGTCTTGTCACACCCCTGAATGCAACCCCAATGGCTGAGACAGGAAGAACTCCTGGTTGGAGTACTGACACTCAATCGCAGTATCAATCAGAGTGTGTGAGCATGCCCGAGGGCTAAAACAGGTTCAGATTTCCTGGAATACAGGCATTTGTTTACATATATGAATATTATAATGCTGATATTCACCTACGGGTGTAATGTATTGCTATATTTGGCTGCCTAAATTGCTAAAAAGGGGAAAGTAGCAAAGTATGAGTGCATGTTTCTCTGTTAAATTCATGTGGACATATACAATTTTATGACTCCATTTATTCTCAAAAAACAAAATAGATATGAATAAATACCAATAAGTGGCTAATCAATAAATATGGATAAATACAGATGGAAATGTTAAAAAAATAAATACCATGAAACCAAGAGCCCTAATCTTAATACAAAGGATAATCCATCTTGAAAAAGTCCTTTTGTGAATGGCCTTTCCTTTCATTTTGCCAACGTATCCCACAAAACACTGGCCATCCAGCCTAAAATCACGTAAAAACTGAAAGCCCCTTTGGAGTCCAATAGATGAAGTCTTTCCGCCTCTTTAGATGGATGTGGAGGATAGAAAGTGGAAAGAGTGATGGACTCACCCAAATGGAAGGGAGTAACCACTTTCGACAGGAAGGTAGTGAAGGAAGGCTGAACACTAAAGGCTTTTAGTGCTCTTACACTTCTAGCAGACGTTATTGCAACAAGGATATTTTTCTTAAAAGTAAGAAATCTCAAGGGATAACTGTGCAAAGGCTCAAATAGAGAACACATTAGATAAGATTGAACTAACTTAAGATCTCACTGAGGCATAATGAAAGTAGTGGAAGGATATTTATTTGTAAGTCCTTTATTAAACCTTAAAACTAGGGGTGGGTGGAATTTGCGTAGTCGCGCTACGCAAAGCTCAGCGAAACGGTAAAAAATCTCTGCGAACAAGCAAAAGTTCAGCGAATAGGCGGAATTGCTTGTTTCGCCCCTTCGCAATGCTTTTTTTCTGTTCGCGAAAGCTCTTTGCGTGCTCGGAAAGAAATATCTTGTGAACACGCATTCTGAAAGCGCGAACAGGCAAAAAATTCTGCAAAGCCACGGATCGCGAAATGTTTGGCCATTCCTTGTTTTCTGCGGAACGCGAAATTACCCAAATTCCGCGAGCAGAACAGAATTTACAGCCAAGGCCTACTTAAAACTATAAGGGCCACATGCATCAACCTATTTAGGAAGTGCAAACGGTGCGAATCGGTAAATTCGGCCGTTTGCGATTCCTAAATAAGTTTTTGGGATGCATCATACATTTTTGTGAAAATCGCTATTTTTAGTGATTTCCAAAAATGCGACTGCTTTTAAGGAATCGCAAAATTGCGATTCCTTAAAAGCAATGCATGATTGTTTTTCAAATTGCGAATTAGCAATTAGGGGGTGCAAATTACCACGAGGTTAAACCGCGTGGTAATTTGGGAAAAGTTATGAAAATGCTCAAAAATGCCTTTTTTAAACTTTCATGTTACAGACACACGTCCTTAGGACATGTGTGTGTGAAACATGCACTTTAAAATAAATTTCAGGGGTGCAGAGGGGTGTCCTTTGGACCCCCCCTCTGCACCCTTGCAATGCATCAAACAAATGGGATTCGCAAAATAAAAAAGTGCAAAACGGCATTGATTCCTATGGGCCTCTAGGCCCATAGGAATCAATGTAATGCCATTCCTTAATTGCGATTCGCAATTAAGGAATCGCAAATACCGAAAATTAAGAAATCCTAATAACTTTTAGGATTTCTTGATGCATATGATTTTGCAATTCCTAAATTGCGATTCCTTAATTTTCGCAATTTAGGAAATGCAAAATCCTACATTGATGCATGTGGCCCTGAGACCTAAATAGAGAAGGTTGATCTGGTAAACAGATAAATGCTGAAAAGACAGACAAATAACCCTTAATTATGGCAACTGCACAGCCTTGCTGTGCCAAAGAAAGAACAAAACATAAAATATCCGAAAATTGGGCCTTTAAAGGATCTATAGTATTATCATTACAATACTTAACAAAATTAGACCATCTGCTAGCATAAACAGATTTACTGGATTATCTTCTGGACGATAAAATAACATCCACCACATCAGAGGTACGTGGAAAAGAACTCAAGTTGCCCTATTCAATCTCTAGGCATGTAGGGGCAGGCTCTGGAGGTGAGGGTGTAGAATCTGCCTCTGCCACTACAAGGTGAGATATGCACTGAGAGGGAGAAAGAGTGGAGGGCATAGGGAGAGGTGAAGAAGGTCTGAGTTACACACACTTCGCTGCCAAACTGGGGCTATTATTAGACATGAGCCTGGATGAGAGGGACCTTCCTCAACACCCAAGGAATCAAATGTAAGGGAGGAACGAGTAAAATATTGTACAGAAGTACAACAGTTGCTGGGCAAATAAATATAGGCAGTCTCAAGTTTTTGTGTGCTACTTTCAGGTCAAGGCGCTAGGGCAATGTAATTTCTGTGGTGGGGTTTCCTATCAAAGGGTCATGGATGCCGTCACTTCTGGTATGCTGCCTGTCACATTGCGCAAACCACTTGCATGTTTGAATTTCATGGCCAGTATCTTACTGTACTAATGAGCTGCATCATTCCTCCTATAGTTCATATACGGCCACATGTTGTCACAAATTAATCAATTTGCAGCTTTAAATTCTTGTACCTGTATATTTGAAGGAGGTATTTCTAACCCCACACAATACAAATTCCTATTACAGACAAAGGAAAGACAAGAGGAGAAAGGACAGTGAGACAGGTTCAACAATGTGAGAGAATGAGCAAGATGACAATGTTGCAGAACAATGGTAAAAGTAAGCAAGGCACACATACCTGTGGCTTCTTCATTTACAATAGGTCTTGGCTTTGACTGCGTTCTTAAAATACTACCACCATATGGCTTAAAAAGACTTCTCATGTGTGTTGCCTCCTCAGTCCAGTGAATCAATTTCTGCTCCTCCTCATTTTCCTCATTCTCCTTGGAAAATAATGATGAGGGTCCAAGACATTCAAAGACAAATAAACAGGGAAAACATTAGAAGGGGAAATAGAGTCAAGAAAAGCATGCATAGTTATTTTTTGCACTTTGGTGCCCTGGAAAATATTTTACTTGGACTCCAAGGCAGCAAATGTTTCAAACATTTTTAAAGGTAAGGAAATGACAAATTACATATATAATCCCAGTCACAGACCCAAGCATGTAACATCGCCCCTATAGTAAACCATTTGCCGGCCGGACATTAAGCACATCATCCTTCGCCCAGTTCCCCCCGACCCTTGAGCATGTATGACTCGAGACCTACCCAGAATGTAGCAGCTGGATGGCCCCTATCATGTGGCATGACATGAGACACAGTGTTTCCCGGTTAAATTCCACCCAGTTTCTTTCTTTTTTTCCAGTTCAAATCATTAGCTGGCATATAGCATCCACTGCAGTGCAGGGCTCACAATGAGAGCGAGCGCCCGACTTTCAGTACAGCACATAAACTACCTTGCATGGACTCAGATCCAGCCTCACACGCTCATCCATGTCTATACTGTCTCTCTCAATTTGGATCAGAGGGGCATATTCTAAGATGTTATTCTAATCCATGACAAGTTGTATCATTAATAAAATATAAGGCCTATATAACATTGTTACTACTGTACTGTACATTAAACAAAATGCCAGTGAAAATGATTAAAAAATAAAATTAAAATAGTAGACCATTTGCCAAGGATGGTGTTATAACTTATCTTCATGTTATGTGTATGACATTCACCAATTTCCAGTCAGACTGTGAATTGGAATACTGCTAGCTTTGTGTTATATAGAGAGGTCTCTAGGATGACAGACAGCTGCATCACTGCTAGCCTGCCTTAAGGTGTTTGCTTTTTTTCCATACAAAACTTAAAACAATTATTGGAGCATCGGTGCATGTACCAGTGGTGACCAAAGGGGAAGAGAAACCAAATACCTTGTGTAGGGACTATTTCTGGATGATAACAACCACCAGGATAGTACATCTCAAATCGGTACTGCAATCCCAGGCCAGTTTTGTGAGACTAAACCCTGTGAGCAATACATTACAGAGTGTAACACTATCAGTGTACAATTCAGGGGTGGTGCCACAGGCCCAATGGAGATGGCATGGACTACACTGTCTCAGTGTGACACAGAACATGCTGCAGACAATTTCAGCAAGGTATGAGATGTGTCAGATAGCATATAACCCAAGGCTATGATGCCTACACAGCTAAACGGCCAGAACACTGTGTCTAAGGAGGCATCTGACATGAAGCAAAAGGGTTGGAGTAAGTAACTGATAAATACATGTGCCATACAAGTACAATCGAAAATTCACCAACACAGAGGAGAACAATATGTGCTTTCCTCCTGGCCTTATTTCATCAAAACTATGGATGTCAAAGGGAAAAAAAGGTCTGCCATATTCTGAGAGATGAACATGTCTAAGAGAATAAAAGTTAGTGTTGAGACCGATGTTAATCTGTTCAAGTATGGGGCAAAAGAGCACTTGCTCTACCTTCTTCCTCTAATCCGCTCCCTGACTGAAAGAAATGTTGGAATTTTTAACTACGCTGATGACCTTCAATTGGTGTTCGACATTAATTCATCCGCATTGTGAGCGTCTAGTGTTCAAGCCACTATAGTTTTTATAAGTGACTGGATGAACCACAACCTACTGAAGTTGAACCCAGATAAAACTGAGCTGATTCTTACAGGTGGGTCAGCAAATCCATGGCATTCCACCCTCTGGCCCCCCAAACTGGGCAATCCCCCTGTGCCAGCCGCCTCCGCCTAAAGCCTTGGGACTATCATTAGCAATGATTTGTACATGAAGGCCCAGATCAGCTCAGTCATCTCTGCCAGTTTTTTTCAACTGCGGAGAATAAGAAAAATAAGTAGATTCCTGAGTAGGGAAGCTATGATTCTGGTTACTCTTGCCTTGGTAATCTCCCACCGGCACTATGCCAACTCACTGTATATTGGCATTCCTGCATACCAACTGAGACACCTCCAACTGGTTCAGAACCAGGCGGCCAGACTCATTTTTCATCAGCCTAAGTGGCACCATGTTAGTCCACTTATGAAAAGTCTTCACTGGCTTCCAGTGATCAAGCGCTGTTCGTTTAAGATGGGCTGTATTATTTTTAAAGCACTACATGGTAACAGCCCAGCCTTTATTTCAGCTAGACTTCATCGCTACACTCCCTCTCGAGACCTTTGATCCTCCCATCTGAACTTGCTGGAAATTCCATCGTCCAAACGGAAAAAGTACGGCGAACTACGGTTCGCAGTTTTGGCCCCTCAATTTTGGAATTCCCTCCCAGTTGAGATAATGTCTCTGACCTCTTTAGCCCAGTTTAGGAAACAGCTAAAGACCTGGTTGTTCATCCAAGCATACAACGACTAAGCAATCTCCCTGCCACCGCCTTGACCGCTAGCTGAGCGCCATGAAACCGTTGGTGTACGCGTGCTTAATAAATGCTTTTAACATAACATGGCATAATCTACCGATGACAACATTGGCTTCTTTTCTTATTTTAATTTATTGCTTTGAAAGTCAAAGAACACTCTGGGGTGACAGTGTATACTTGAGTTATTTTCATGTTTAAGAATAAATTGTTTCAGGCGATAGTGGTTACTTTGCTTATATGACTTTAGAAAATGGGGTTTACTTGGAACTAACTACTCCTTGTTGTGTCAAGATATTGACTTTTGGTTTAGAAATTAGCTCTTAGCTGTAATCCACAATGCATCAGCACATAGGTCCCCATTGTGCATGTGAAGTTAAAAAATATCAACTGCTTAGTAAAGATATCCAACAACACCTTTACGTAGTTGGGTGGTGCACACAAACCTACAACATGACAAGTTGCAAATATCAGGTAAGTAAGATTTACCAATGAAATCAGCTGTTAAGGAAGATCATATGCTGTGCAAGGACTTAAAAGCAGTGCCCCATCCCCTTAAGGCTGAGGTGAATGGAAAGTAGAGACAGATACAGTTAATAAAAAATCACAACTGTTTGCCACGTTTGGGCTTCCTTTCTACATGAATGTCCACAGAGTAATATTTTTAAGTAACGGTCAATGTTTCTGCCTTACAAATATTCACCTGTGGTGCCATATTTAGGGGCTCATTAGGATTGCGGATTTCCGCATCCTCCGGGCCGACGGAAGCCACCGCCGGCCCGGAGGATGCGGGAAAACCGCTGCGGACTGAAAAAGACCCCCCGCCAGATTAGGATGACTGGGGGATCGTTTTTCAGTCCGCAGCTTTTCCGCCGCGGTCGCCTTCCGACCGCGGCGGAAAAGCAATAACATGGCTGGCGGTGTCTATCAGACACCGCCATCCATATTATGATCGCATAGAAAGTATGCTTTTCCACGCCGGCTTTTCCGCTGTGGAAAAGCATAGGGAGATTGCCTTCGGGGGCCCGTTGCGGGCCCCCTGGGTGAAGGGGGGGTGGGTGCACATGGGGGGTACCTATGGTACCCCCCTGCATTTGCGTGAACAAAGCGGCAGGCACCGCGCGGTGCCTGCCGCTTTGTGCACGCAAATGCTGTGCATGCATTTTTAATATTGCGGCGGTTGCAGCTTGAAGCTCCACCCGCCGCAATGTTAAAAATAGAGGATGTGACCACCACCCTGGCGGTCACATCCTAATCTGTATGGAGGGTATGGAGGGCTGCCCCTGCGGACGGTCCCTCCTACTCTATGGTGGCGGACGGACTCAAGTCCGTCCGCCATCATAATCGGCCCCTATATGTGTGTAGAATGAGTCTGTGGTATTTTCATGTGCTCCTTGTTTGAAATACAGAGCAAACCTGAATGCAATACACCATCCATCTGACTATGACCCCTTTTAGAACAGGTTTATCCAGTTGTGCAGGTACAAAATAAACAAATAACTTCTATGTTCTGCATGAGATTTTGGTCCTTTCACTGTAATACACGAGTGCACATTTAAATTCTTTTGAATGTTTTACTCCTTTTCTGCTTGAAAGGTTTGGAAACATGTTAAAGTTCAATTGTTTGATTAAGGTGATAAGGAAATAGAACCTTTGGAAAGAAACTTCGATGTGTATGAATGCTATCTTGTCTTTGTGACCTTGAGTGAAAGGTCTATCTGTTGATAGAACTTGTAGTTCATGGGATCTGCACAAAGAAAATGTTGCTACTAGAAAAGCAAACTACCCAAGTTAAAGCCTAATGTGAGTATGATTATTATGGCTAAAAATGCGTTATTATAACAAACAGAAATGAGCGAGAGAGAGAAGAGAATTCGCCCGTCTTCCCTGAACTATATCAACAAAGAAACACTACCTACATTACCCAGGTTATTGGGGGTCTCTTGCTCAAAAAGGGGAACCCAAGGGCTTTTTAAGGAACCCTCACTCACCAACCTAGTTGGTGACATGCTTCATCACTGTGTTCCCACTCTGGCTGCAGGGTGGATTACGACTCTTGGATTACGAGAGACCCCTGTTTCATTTAAAAAGGCTAGGAGCCAGAAAGACAACCTTTGTATCAACCCACCCACAGAAGAAGAACACCTAGTCAAGGACCATGGTCTTCAACTGTTGGGGCCTACCAGAGACAGCGCGATACAAAACAACCAGACATTATGCCTGCAGTAATTACAGTGCTTGCCACCTCAAGAGCACCACAAAGTCTTCGAACAAGGAACCAGGCAGGACATGGACGCTAGGGAAACACACCAAATGCAATTCCACCAATTTGATGTACCTAATAACCTGCCTGTGCAACTGCCGATATGTGGGAATGATTACTAGAAAAATGAAAACATAGATCTGTGAACACCACAGTAATATACTGTACAAGCGAAACACCACGAAAATGATAGGCTATATCTTGAGAACCAGACACACAACTAACGACATGAGGTGGGGGGTCATAGAATAAATTGAACAACATAGAACATAGAACATAGAAGAACTACTCTTGGAAAAAGAACAACTGTGGATAATATCCGGTAGTACACGGTACTGCAACAGCGATAAGGAACTGTGTCTATGCCATCTGTAAATCCTAGACATATGATACATTCACCTGAAACATTTTATAATGATATGTTACCCAATAGGGGGTGGTTAACCCCTTCGACGCTCATGACGAGCTGAGCTCGTCATGGAGTTTCCATTGACTTCAATGGAAATTACATGGGAATCAACAAATAGGCTTAGCATCCAAGTGGTTAACTTGTACTACCCATGCAACACTACAGGATGAAACTTAAATAGACATGAAGTTCCTTTCCCCCCCATTTTAGATCAAGACCAGCCCTATGGTGCACACTAGTAACACAAAAAACAATGTAGACCACCTCTCGTCTTTAAGGTTGTCCCAAGGGTCAAATTTTGTCACATTATAACTAAACACCAACATGACTAAATGGTGACAGCAGAGTTCACTTCGTTACACGCTAACGTGGTGACCCAAAAATAAGTAACCTACTCACAGACATAAGCGTGAGGCTCACGCCATCCAGGGTCAGGAATATGGGACTGTTTAAAATCCTCCTTTCTGGGTTTTCACTAGGAACATAATGTATACATACATAATTTGTGCATACATATTTGGGCTCATCATAATAATAAGCCCGCCCTGGCCATGTGCATAGTTGTCATAGAATTAATAGACCTCTTTGCGAGCCGTTTCACCTCTCAACTAGAGCATTACTTCAGCTGGATGCCAGACCCCGGTGTTCTAGCAGTGAACGCATTCCTCCAACCCTGGTCAGGGATCAATGCATATGCCTTTCCCCCATTTGCAATGATCCAGAGAGCCTTGCAGAAAGTGAGGCAAGACCGATGCTCTCTAGTCCTGATAACTCCCTTCTGGCCGTCACAAGCATGGTTCCCCACAGTTCTGGAGCTAACTTACGAACTTCCCTTTCTAATACCTTCTCTAAAAGATCTCCTTACAGACGTAAACGGAGATCCTCACCTCCTGACCCTATCCGGGAGTTTGAACCTTCTTGCTTGAAGAGTGTCAGGAGATCCAATGAAGTCTCAGGACTTTCGACATCAGCTGCTACCCTCCTTAGAGAGTCATGGGCACCGGGAACTCATTACAGATACAATAATATCTGAAAATCTAGGTTTCGTTGGTGCCTGGAGAGGGATTTGGATCCCATACAGGCACCTATCATTGATGTAGTAAACTTTCTGGCTGAACTTTTTGACAAAGGTTTGAGTTATAGATCGATTAATTGCTATAGATCCGCTATCTCTGCGGGTCAGGTTCTTGTTAATGGCAAGACGGTCGGTAAAAACGTCATTGTTTGTAGGGTTATGAAGAGAATTCGTCTCAAAAGACCCCCGAAACCGAAATACGATACACTCTGGGATGTGAATTTGATTCTAGATCTTTTCACCTCTTGGCCCGAGAATTTCCTTTTGAATAGAAAATTTCTCTCTATTAAACTCGCTACTCTTCTTTGCCTTATCTCTTGTCGTAGAGTTTCTGATGTTAAAGCTCTGGAGATCTCTAACAGGTCCTATAATTTGTTTGGAGTCAAATTTGAGGTGTACAGAAGAACCAAGACCATATCTAACTCGATCCTTTATCCTCGTTTCGACTCTTGCCCGAAACTTTGTGTAGTTGAATGTATGAAGGCTTATGATCAGACAATGTCTAACCTGCGTCCTATTGATGAGAATCAGCTTCTTATTTCCTTCGTTAAACCTCATAAGGCCATTTCCTCCACTTCTATTGCTAGATGGGTTAAGTCCGCTATGACTCTAGCAGGTATCGATATAACCAAGTTTCAAGCTCATTCTCTCAGAGGCGCTATAGCGAGTAAGTCACTTTGGTCCGGAAGTAAGTTGGATGATATTCTTAAAGCTGCCGACTAGTCTAATGCTAGTACCTTCGCAAGACACTATTGTAAACCAATTGAACACATGTCTAATGTCGTTTTACAAGGCTACCAACATGCATAATGTAGCCTCCGTTCTTGGAATGAAATTGCGATTCTCCTATTAACATGCCTAGAGAATCTAGATTTCATTAAAGACACGGAGGCTCACACTATCCCGCCCATCCCATTCCCTGTTTGGTATTTGGGGTCTCATTATTATTCTCACTTATAACCTGATTGCTCATGTTTTTTCATTGACATGTTATTTCTAATATGTTTTCATAGACATGTTTATTTAAATTGTTCAATTCACCATTCTTGACATGTTTTTTGTGATTACTCGGTCCCTTTGGACACAATTTTCATTCCCTTCTTTCTTTTCAGATAATCCTTCTAGATGAGCTACGTTGGCGGATTTCTCATTGGCTGGTTGCCTTCTTCAACTCTCGTTTGGATTCATTTCGAGTTCTCTCCTTTCTACTGGATCTTCTCTTCTCCTGATTTAAAAGAGGCAGATGGTTGCTATGTTATATCTCTTAGTTTATCTCAGTGTTCTTTTGGAACCTTTGTATGACTCATGCGGCTGCTTGGAACTGCAATTAAAAGCCATTGCATAATGTGAGCCTCCGTGTCTTTAGTGAAATCTAGATTCTCTAGGCATGTTAATAGGAGAATCGCAATTTGTGCATACATATTTGGGCTCATCATAATAATCAGCCCGCCCTGGCCATGTGCATAGTTGTCATAGAATAAAGTGAACAAACGTCTGGAGAACATAGAAGAACTACTCTTGGAAAAAGAACAACTGTGGATAATATCCGGTAGTACACGGTACTGCAACAGCGATAAGGTACTGTGTCTATGCCATCTGTAAATCCTAGACATATGACACATTCACCTGAAACATTTTTATAATGATATGCTACCCAATAGGGGGTGGTTAACTTGTACTACCCATGCAATACTACAGGATGAAACTTAAATAGACATGAAGTTCCTTTTCCCACCATTTTAGATCAGGACCAGCCCTATGGTCCACAATAGTAACACAAAAAACAATGTAGACCACCGCTTGTCTTTAAGGTTGTCCCAAGGGTCAAATGTTGTCTCATTATAACTAAACACCAACATGACTAAATGGTGACAGCAGAGTTCACTTCGTTACACCCCTTGAAAACGCTAACGTGGTGACCCAAAAATAAGTAACCTACTCACAGACATAAGCGTGAGGTTCACGCCATCCAGGGTCAGGAACATGGGCCTGTTTAAAATCCCCCTCTCTGGGTTTTCACTAGGAACATAATGTATACATACATAATTTGTGTTCACATATTTGGGCTCATCATAATAATCAGCCCGCCCTGGCCATGTGCATAGTTGTCATAGAATAAAGTGAACAAACCTCTGGGAACATAGAAGAACTACTCTTGGAAAAAGAACAACTGTGGATAATATCCGGTAGTACACGGTACTGCAACAGCGATAAGGAACTGTGTCTATGCCATCTTTAAATCCTAGACATACGACACATTCACCTGAAACATTTTATAATGATATGCTACCCCATAGGGGGTGGTTAACTTGTACTACCCATGCAACACTACAGGATGAAACTCAAATAGACATGAAGTTCCTTTTCCCCCCATTTTAGATCAGGATCAGCCCTATGGTCCACACTAGTAACACAAAAAAGGATTAGTTACTTACCTGTAATCCTAGTTCTCTTCCAGGGGTATCCTCATCAGAAGTCATAAGCATTAGAATATTCCCGCCCATGCGCGGGACCCCGGAAACACTATATTATATGTGCCCCACGTATATATAACCATATATATATAAATATATATATATATATGTATATATATATATATATAAAAATAAGCAATTGCAGCCCAATAAACACTGGAGCTGAATAATGCTGTAAAGAATTCCCACCATACATGAATAACATACATTAGAAACATGAGAAACAACACAAAGTTTGTTTAGAAACTGTTTTAATGCTCAGAAAGCATTAGAAATTCTCATAAAACACTGAAAGCATAGAATGCTCCCAGGCTGCATTGCAAAGACACAGTCTAAAAAGAGTGAAAAGCTATTCTGTAGCTGCATGCAATAAACTGCACCGTGCCTTTAAGGCACTCCTGACCCCCAGCTTCCCATCATGCCTCAGGGGTGACAGTTAGGTCAGTTGTTCTTTGCGGAGACTGAAAAACCATGAAACTAAGAGGTTAACAATATCTCCAACTTAAAATAGTCCTTTGCCCAGGGAGGCAGGAGGGTTGCTTATGACTTTGATGAGGATAACCCTGGAAGAGAACTAGGATTACAGGTAAGTAACTAATCCTTCTCTTCCAGGGGATCCTCATCAATAGTCATAAGCATTAGAATAGAATAGCGAGCCTCACCTCATCTCCCTGCGGGCAAAGGAGAACACAGAAAACTAAGCTAGGATAGCTCAAAAAACTATCCAAACAGATTCCTCAAGGAGGCTTGGCCTACTTGAGCATCAGCCCTGGAATCAGATTCTAGGCAGTAGTACCTCGTAAAGGTATGAACTGATTTCCAGGTTGCGGCCTTGCAAATTCCTGATATAGGGACGCCATGCAAGAAAGCCACAGTGGCCGCTTTCCCCCTGGTGGAATGAACCTTGGGAGGTAAAGGTAAGGACCTTTTCGCTAGCTGGTAAGCTAAGGTAATGCATGAAACAATCCATCTCGAAATGGATCTCTTAGCGGCTGGGAAGCCCGTTCTCAGAGCGTCATAATTAACAAACAATCGATCTGTCTTCCTTATTTGCTTGGTACTTTGTAAGTAGAACTTAAGCACCCTCTCGAGATCTAAGGAATGATGCGACCGCTGAGCTGGGGTTGCTGGATCAGGGAAGAAAGATGGCAGGGAAATGGACTGATTGATGTGAAAATCAGACACCACCTTGGGGAGAAAAGAAGGATGTGCCCTTAAGACTACTCTGTTATGGTGGAAAACAGTGTAAGGCTCATTGGCACACAGTGCTTGGATCTCGCTTACTCTGCGCGCTGATGTAATCGCTACCAGAAAAGCGGCCTTCCAAGACAAATGCTGCAAGTAAGCTCTGTGGATTGGCTCAAAAGGAGGGCCCATCAACTTTGATAACACCAGGTTCAACTCCCATGGAGGAGAAGGGTTTCGAACAGTGGGATACACTTTCTTTAACCCCTGCAAGAAATCCTTAACCACTTGCATCTGGAAAAAGGAGGACTGGCTAGGCAACTTCCTGTATGCCATAATGGCAGATAAATGCACCCTGACAGAAGCATACTTAAGACCAGATCTTGCTAGATACAGAAGGTAAGGGAGAATGACATCCTCCTGCCCCTTCGTAGGATCAACGTGATGTTCCTTACACCAAAGAAAAAACCTCTTCAATGCATATGACGTTCTCGTGGAGGGTCTTTTCGCTTCTTTTAAAATATGCATACAATCAGGAGGCAGATTTAAATGTCCGTATTGCAGGACCTCAGGAGCCATGCTGTCAAGTTCAGTGAGGGAAGGTTGGGATGAATAATCCACCCTCCCATCTTGGTCAGCAGGTCCGGCCTGCAAGGTAGTCTCCTTTGTGGAAGTACCGACAGACGTAGAAGGTCCGGGTACCACGACTGCCGTGGCCAGTCTGGAGCTATCAGAATCATGGTCATGCTGGATCTGAGTAGCTTGGACACCACCTTCGGGATCAGGGGCAGAGGAGGAAAGGCGTAGGCACATGTCTCTGACCAGTCCATCAAAAGAGCATTCCCTCCTGTCCCCGGACAGTGGAATCTGGACGCGAAGGCGTGGCATTTTGTGTTTTCGTCGTCCGCGAATAGATCTATTTCCGGACGACCCCAACGATGGAAAAGGTCCGCCACCATCTCATCGTGCAGCACCCAGTCTGGCTGATCTTCGAAGTGCCTGCTGAGTGCGTCTGCCTTGACATTTAGCTCTCCTGGAAGATGCACCGCCACCACCGAGAGGTTTCGGGCGAGCAGTCAGTGCCAGATCGCTTGTGACTCCAGGGAGAGAGGACGCGACCGAGTTCCACCCTGCTTGTTCAGGTAGAACATGGTCGTCGTGTTGTCGGTCTGGACCAGGACTGAATCGGACTCGATTGCAGGCAGGAAAGCTTTTACAGGCAGATGGACTGCTCTTAGCTCCAGCATGTTGATGTGGTAGGACTGTTCTTTTTCCGACCACCGTCCCTGAATCTGAAGGCACCCCATGTGTGCCCCCCAGCCTTGCAGAGACGTGTCTGTCACCACCGATTGCATTGGTAATGGCTGGTGAAAAGGGACTCCCACCCTCAGATTCCGCTGCTGAGTCCACCATGAAAGGGAGGATCTGGCCGCCTGGGAGAGAGATATCTGATCCTCCCAGCGACCTGTCGACTGATCCCACTGGTTCTCCAGAGTCTGTTGCAAAGGACGCATACTCAGTCTGGCGTTGGGAATAAGAAAGATGCAGGACGCCATCGATCCTAGCAGGGATGCCACCTGCCGGACTGTCGGATACTGCACCTGGAGCAGAAGACTGCACCTCTGTCTCATTGAAGACAGTCTCTCTTCCGAAGGATACGCTCTTCCCATGCTTGTGTCCAGAACGGAGCCGAGGTAGTGGATGGACTGGGTGGGCTGAAGCACTGACTTTTCCATGTTGACATGCAGCCCGAGGTTGTGCAGCTGTTGCAGACAAAACTGGAAGTCGTGCCTCACTTGCAGTGGGGATGGACCTTTCAGCAGCCAGTCGTCCAAGTATGGATAGACGAAGAGACCTTTTCTGTGAAGAAAAGCCGCAACCACTGCCATGCATTTGATGAAGACTCGAGGAGCGGACCTCAGTCCCAAGGGCAGGACTTTGTACTGATAATGCTTGTGGCCGACCACAAACCGCAGGTACTTCCGATGACATTTTGCGATGGAAATGTGGAAGTACGCATCTTGGAGGTCCACCGAACACATCCAATCCCCTACTTGCAGATGTGGACATATTTGGTGAAGAGCCAACATGCAAAACTTCTCCTTGATTATGACTTTGTTCAAAAGTCGAAGGTCGAAGATTGGTCGAAACTTGCCCTCCTGATCTTTTTTGGGGACAAGAAAATATCTGGAGTAAACTCCTCTTCCTCTTTGAGAGGGCGGAACCTCTTCTATAGCCTGCTTTTGGAGAAGAGCCATCACCTCTTTTCGAAGCAGCTGTAACTGATGAGGACAAGACTTCTTTGGTGGAATGTCCTTTGGAAGCGCACGGAAACGTAGCGCATATCCATTGCTTAGTATATTCAGCACCCAGCGATCTCCTGTGATGCTGGCCCACTCTGCTAGATGTTGAGAAGCACTTCCTCAAACTGGAGTGGGCAACGGAGGCTGAGGAAGCCACTTCTCATGACTTTCCTCCTCTCGTCGTGGTAGAGGACTGCTGCTGGTGACCACCTCTACCTAGGTTAGATTTTCCTCCTCGAAACTGGGACTTGCCCTGATTCTTGTTTTGGGTCCACTGAGGGGGTTGAACCCTCTGTTGAGCCCCCTTGCACTGGTTCGTTTTGTATCTGTTCTTGAACTCTTTTTTCTTCTCCAAGCCGACCACTTTGATAGTGTCCAGCTCGGTTTTCATTCTACTCATCTCATCGTCAGTGTGGGAGCCGAAGAGAGAGGAACCGGAGAATGGGAGGTTCAAGATGCGTTGTTGAGCATCATGTTTGAGGCCTGTCAAGCGCAACCAAGCCGACTTTCTGGCGCATATTCCATGCGCATACGAATGCGCCGAAAGCACTGCGCCGTCCGCCGCCGTGCTAATCATCTGGTTAGCCACCAGACAGCCTTCTGTCAGTGTCTCTTCAAAGTCCTTCTGATCTTCTTTTGGCAGTTTGGACTTGAAGCGCTCCATGGAATCCCATAAGGCTCTATCATATCTGCCTAAAAGCGCTGCTGCACTGGAGACCTTCAGAGTATATGCGGCAGAGTCGCAGACCTTGCGACCCCACGAGTCCTGGGATTTGCTATCCTTATCTGGAGGAACCGAAGAGGTAGCAGTGACTGCATGTGTCTTACGTGCTGCTGCTACGATCACCGAGTCTGCAGGAGGATCAGTCTTAACGAAGACCCGGTCAGAGGTAGCTGGCTTGTATTTCTTTTTGATGCGAGCCGGCACCGCCTTAATGGTCGCTGGAGACAAGAATATGTCCATGACCGGTTCCACAATTCCTGGAACCAATGGAAGCAAGGGACGAGACCCAGACTTCTGGTGAAGTGTCTCAAAAATTACCGTCGTGGTGACCTGGGGTACGGATATTTCAATGTTGAGCTTCTGAGCTCCCCTCTGCAGGACATCATGGTAAGTGTTAATGTCATCAATCGGCAAGACCCTAGAGATAGGGCTATCCGAAAGCATGGGGGAGTAGTCCCTCTTTGAAAAGTGGGTAGAGGAGGAAGAAGAAGTAGACGGTGTTCTTCTACTCCTGTGATGAGCACTGTGTCTCCTATCCCTTGATCTCGAGCGATGTTCCCTTCTGGGGGAACGAGATCTAGAAGGACTCCTCACAGGTGATCTCTCAGCTTGGACCCTATGCCTGGGGGGGCTGCGTCTGTCCGCTTCTTCAACCAGTCTTTGAAGAGGAGACCTGTGCATAGGACTGGCGTACTCCTGCATCCACCTTGTAGCCCCTGAATCTCGCCAGTGATGCAAAGGCAGATTCCAGCTCGGGGATAACCGCACCTCAGTAGGAGCAGGCTCTGTCCGACGCAAAGGCGACTTGCGTGCAGGGTTTCTGGTCTCTGGAGAGGCTGACCTTGATGAAGCTCGCCTGGACGAATGCGAGGAGGAGTGGCGGGACGCTGACTCCGTCACCAGAATCACCGATCCTTCTCTGGATCTCTCAGAAGCAGGTCTCAACGTCCGTTGGGAGTCTCTCAACGTCGATCCTGCATGCTTCCGCAATTCTTGTCGTCTCGACGTCGAGTGGTCTTTCGACGTCGAATGCCTGGACGGCGAGCGATGCCGGCGATAGGCTGGTGAAGATCGGGGATGCCTCGACGTCGAACGGCGATGTCCAGCCGACGACGGAACATGCCTCTCTCTCGACGCTGAACGTCTCTGGGACGACGGCGGTGCAGTCAATCTCGACATCGAGGGTCTACGCGACGAAGGCGGAGGAGTATTTGGCACCCTCGACGTCGAACGTCGACGAGACGACGACGGAGATCGTACCCTCAACGCCGATCGACGCCTGGTTGTCGACGGCGGAGGACTTTGGGCTCTCGGCGTCGACCACTGTATCTGCGACGACGGAGGTGAGTCTGTTCTCGACGCCGAATGTCATGTCGACGACGTCGGAGGTCTGTTCCTCGACGCCGATCGTCGCCGGGTTGACGACGGCGGAGGTGTCACACTTCTCGACGCCGATCGTCGCCTAGTTGACGACGGCAGAGGTGTGATGCTCCTCGACGCCGATCGTCGCCGGGTTGACATCGGCGGAGGGGTCTTGTTCCTCGACGCCGAACGTCGCCGGGTTGACGTCCGCGGAGGGGTCGTTGTCCTCGACGCCGATCGTCGCCAAGTTGACGACGGCGGGAGGTCTTGAATTCTCGACGTCGACGTACCTGAATCTCTTCTCGACGGCGAGCCCGCCGTCGGAGGTCGTTTTTTAGATAAATGACCCACCGGTAGATATTTTCTCAGCGCCGAGCCCGACGCTGAAGCTGAAGGGCGTGAAGTCTCATCCTTAGAAGGTGTTCTAGACCTCTTGGAGCCCTTCTTTACCGGAGACCTTCCTCTGGATGACCTAGCCAGGCCATATACGCAAATCCTCTCCCTGTCCTTCAGAGTTCTTCCTTACAGGGATTTGCAGTGAGGACAGGTCCTTGGATCATGATCTTCAGGCAGACAAAGTATACAGACTTTATGTTTGTCTGTCTTGGCCTTCTTTTTGCCATAAGAAGGGCAGGTATCAAAAAGAGAAGGCATTTTCAAAGGGAAAAAGCCAAAAAAGCTGTCAATAAAAGACAGATTCTTACTTGACAAGATGTAAAACGTCGAAGTAAGCCAAAAAAGTTGTGAAAATTAAGTGAATTTCTGACAGAAATCAGAAATGAGTGGAGCTGTGTCACCAGGATCCTTCCTGAAGGAGCCGGAAAGAACAACTGACCTAACTGTCACCCCTGATGCATGATGGGAAGCTGGGGGTCAGGAGTGCCTTAAATGCACGGTGTCAGTTTATTGCATGCAGCTACAGGATAGCTTTTCACTCTTTTTAGACTGTGTGTTTGCAATGCAGCCTGGGAGCTTTCTATGCTTTCAGTGTTTTATGAGAATTTCTACTGCTTTCTGAGCATTAAAACAGTTTCTAAACTAACTTTGTGTTGTTTCTCATGTTTCTAATGCATATTATTCATGTATGGTGGAAATTCTTTACAGCATAATTCAGCTCTAGTGTTTATTAGGATGCAATTGCTTATTTTTATATATATAAATATATATTTATATATATGGTTATATATATGTGGGGCACATATAATATAGTGTTTCCGGGGTCCTGCTCATGGGCGGGAATATTCTAATGCTTATGACTATTGATGAGGATCCCCTGGAAGAGAACAATGTAGACCACCGCTTGTCTTTAAGGTTGTCCCAAGGGTCAAATGTTGTCTCATTATAACTAAACACCAACATGACTAAATGGTGACAGCAGAGTTCACTTCGTTACACCCCTTGAAAACGCTAACGTGGTGACCCAAAAATAAGTAACCTTCTCAGACATAAGCGTGAGGTTCGTGCCATCCAGGGTCAGGAATATGGGTCTGTTTAAAATCCCCCTTTCTGGGTTTTCACTAGGAGCATAATGTATACATACATAAATTGTGCATACATATTTGGGCTCATCATAATAATCAGCCCGCCCTGGCTATGTGCATAGTTGTAAGCACCCCACCTGGGGATGTTAAATGAAAGAACAACCAATGCGGGCCATCTTTACCACAAAGCCTTGTTGAGATGGCAACGCATCTGCATAGCCAGAGACCTCATCCTGCATGTGCAACAAATTATCTGACTGCATGCATGCCCTAGGATCCATCCCTGAGACACCTTGATGAAGTAAGTTGGGGGAGATTGGGAGATGGCTGGAAGATTACATCCAAGTTGCTTTGGATGGCTTCATTTAACCCTTATTCTGGTAACCACAAAAGTGGAACAACAAAGCCCATCTACTGGGAACAGCCCATGTTGTGAAGAATTCCTACACAACAAGTAGGTCCTGCCTCAGGTTACATTTGTAATAATGAAGTATGTGGTTGACACAAGCCTAATAACTAGCTGCCATCACTATCACTTAGAGGCGTTGCCTACCACATACCCACGGCATGATCTTGAATGTGGTGGTTTACTGTTATTCATAAAAACCTAGGGGATCCTAGAGATATAACACTGAAAAATACTGGATATCCCCATGTATTTAAGTAAAGTTTATTGAATCAATTAATCTGTAGCAATATCAAGTGCTCCATTGAAACGAGGGGGTTATGTTATATGTTCGTTTTCTTTTGATTGACAATTTACGGTGTGATTACCTTTGTGGATTGAGATTAATGCATTTCGCTTTCCAATTTTTATGTGTTATATATATGCATTGTTTTTTGGGATATGTTATACATATGTAATTGTATTATGCTTTGTTTTTAAATAGTAAACTTGTTTACGTCATGAGATGTTTTTAATCTGATGCTGTCAGTAGTTTCCAACAGAATTCTTACTGATTTTTGAAGGCGTATAAATTGTAATAAAATAGACTGTAAACGTTATGTTTTAGTCAGTGACCAGTGATTTAGACGAGTTATTCAGTGTGTATGGTGAATGAATGTAATAAGAACACAACACTCTGGAAGTGGCTCTTTTGTCTACGAATCTTTCCAGGGATAGCCCTTTGACTTTCAAGGTTACTGTTATTGTGTCCTGGAGATACCAGCATGTGTGGGACATAGTGCATGACATTTTGCCCCTGGCTTGTGCTATGCCAATTTCCATGTGTTTTAAAAATGCTACCTACATAACTAAAATGTTGCTCTCATTTATATTGTGTTACAGAATTTGTCGAAAGAGAATATTCCATCACTGTAAGTTTGAATACAAGCTTACTCTACATGTCTTAGTGAGCATGCAGCATTTCCTTCGATCTTGACGGAAGCCATATTGACCCATATGGCACTGCATAGGGATGGTTGAAACATGCTGACAACGATTACAGATACAGGGAACTACTGACATCTCAGAGGGATCCACCTGTTTTGAAAACTGTGCCTTGGCCCCCACTGTTAAAGTACCAGGTAGGTGGCCCTGAGTCAATTTTTAATCCCTTATGCTTTCTCCTCACAAACAAACCAACTCTGCTGTGATCAGACGTTGATGCACGCCATGTGGGCATTCGGCAGCCAGGGTGGAAACCCAATGATATAGCATGTCGCCAACTCCTAAAAGAAGGTGAGCTTTTTAGGATTAATGGCCATCAATACATTGATTTGATGTCTTCCCATGTCGGATGTCTAGCAGAAGTCTTTCATGTATCTCAGTATTGTCTACTTGTAGCAGCACGATAAATCTTCCTTTACTGGCCGTGACATATTCCTAAAAACAGACTTCCCATCTTTAGCTATGAACCCAATAGCAACACGAAAATCATAGCTGGAGTCTGCATATTTCTATTTTACTGGGGTTAAAGGGTGTTCTGTAGCTACTACACCTGCCTTTTTTAACAGTCTTGGTGAACTCATTTCTCAAGAGGAATGGAGGGGATAATTCTGGCAATTATTTAGAAGTCATTGGTGGAGATGTTTTTGTGGCTAAATGTAAAACAGCAATGCAGCGATTGAAGAACGAATAACTTTAAAACATTTACCACTACCTGGGTAAGAGAAATATGTAGGAAATTAAATGGATGTAGAAGATGAGGAGATGGGTTAGTGTGTTTTGCAGCTGAGGGCTCTTAAACAGAATAGCTAAATTAAGGAAAGTACTGTGATTGTAGGACATTGGTTTTTTATGACGAGAGCAGATGGCTGGTGAATCTACTGAGCAGCACATGGCAGCTGCTACTTGTACATTTTGAGACAAGCCTGATGAAATCATCATGGTCAATTGATTAATTCTGTGCACTCTTGTTAATACTGCAAAGTGGATAGCACATAACACTTAAGGGCCAATTACGATCTTGTTGTGAAACTCTTCAGACCGAAACTGTTTCGGAATCATTTCAAAACGAATCAGGTTCTGCGAGTCCAACCAACAGATTACGATGCTTCTCAACATTGTTCGGTCAGATTCCCATCGACTTTAATGGGAGCCTGTGTTCCGAACAAGAACACAGGCTCCCATTGACCAAAGTTTTTTGGGGGGAACACCTTACACCCTGTGGCTGGCATGTGTGGAAAGGGGGGACCATTGGGTACCGCCACTGGCCTGATTCGAAGGGCCCTCAGTGAAGGGGGCCTGCTATGGGCCCCCGAAGTTAGATTCCAACAGGCGATCCATCTCGGAACAACTGATTCTGAAGGCTGTCCGAATCTGACATCCTAATTGCTCGCCTGGAAACGCGGTCCATAGACTGCTACGATTCAGCTCCGGCTGACTCAGTCCCTTTCAATACTTTAACGAAACCGAGTCGGACAGCCCGAACGCTTTCCAGCCATCTTACTCGCTTGTTGAGAACAGTGTCAGAGGCCGGTCGGATTCGGATAAATCAATTGCCATTTGGAGCCTTTCTGGACGACATCGTAATTGACCCCCATATATGCTTGAAACAACTGAATCTCTCTAGGAGAAAAAAATGTCTGAAGACAAGTTGGATATGTATGATGTGAAGGTGTTTGTGAAAAAGAAGGTTTGGTGGTGGGAATAAGTCCAACATAGTAACATGTGGGTTTGTCACTGTGGAAGTAGAAGCCATCTGATGGGGATTAAAAAATTAATTATAGAGAAAGCAAATCTAAATGCCATCTCGGGAAGAAAATAGGACATAGTGCTGTCAACGTTGAAAGGAAATACAACACTGAACTAAATATGGAGCAGTAGAAAAGGAAATGAGACTGAGTAATATGAGTGAAGTGAGGAAAATGATATGTGAGTGATGGATGTCTACAGAATAACAGAAAAGAATTGGCTCACGTAATATTGAAGCATGGCAACAATGTGGGTTTCGATCCTTTTAATCTTGTGTTGTATGACTGATTTTCAAGGACTTGAAGCATGTTGTTTTTTAGCAGATTATGGTTCATCGTATATATTGAACACACCAAAAGGAGTGTAGAGAGCTAAAATATCTGTCTCTGTGGTGGCACGTGCTCTGTCTTGAAATACTGCCCTCACTGCTGCTTCAGTATACCACTGCGCAGACCAACGCTGGTCTTAGTCAGGACCTTAACGGCGAGAGCGGACGAGCGGACAGAGGGAGGAGCACCCACCTTGAAGGAAGTGTCACTACAGGGGGTCTCTTGCCAGTTCTAGCAATGTTCTAATGTAAACTCGTATTGCAGGAGAGTGTTACTTAGGGGATACCTCAGTGCAGGAACAATTGGTTCGTGTACAATTGTACTCTAGATAACGAGGTGATCGTGGTTTTGGGATTGGAAAGGTCCTGACATACACCAGCGTGACTCTATACTGTGGGCACATCACTACGGCTGAAACATGTCAACAAATTGGCAGTAAGGAGCGGTGTAAGGAGTTCATGATCTCATCCAGTCACCACCATCCTTCACGTTTTTAATCCAGGCCGGAGGCTCAAGGAATAAAATGTACGCATTGTGACACCTACTAGCTAATTTTAACTCATACTGCACTTCCACCTTCGGTGATCTCAATCAAAATGTGTCTATATATCTTTATATGTTGTGTCTTGTCTTCCCCTACCCTATTGCTCCACCCCAGGCGTTGGTCTGCGCAGGAGTGTACTGAAGCAGCCCTATGAGGAAGCATGTCACACAATTGTGTGAGTGAGGGCGGTATTTCGTCACAGAGCACGTGCCACCACAGAGACAGATATTTTATCACTCTCTACTCCTTTTGGTGTGTTCAAGTTGTGGCCAGGGGGGCCAGAGTAGAGGGGTCTGAATCCTCACCCCTTCACTTTTGTGTAAGATTTCATTGTATATATTGACAGTGAAGGAATTTTTAAAATGTTTGGTAGAGTGGCAGTGGCATGTGTGCAGGTTCTTATGTTGTGTAGCACTTTATGAACTAACTGACCAATGTAAGGGCTTAAGAAAGGAAGAAAGGATTCTTACTGGGATAGAGAGAACAATGTGGCTTAGGCATCAAATTATATCCAAATCATACAGCGATCCATCTCGGAACAACTGATTCTGAAGGCTGTCGGAATCTGACATCCTAATTGAGTGATGGATGTCTACAGTTCTTAATGAATGGGAATGATGGGAAGTGACAACAACATTTTCAGATGATTTATCTGAGTAACAGGTAAGCAAGGCAAGATGGCGTCTGGTGAGGAGCTTAAGGTTTGAGCTCCGCTGGTTGGGGATTGATACTACCAATATATCCCTAATTAGCCCCCACTACCACCGCCTATGCAAACCAAAGATTAAGGAGATAAGGAACAAAGGAAACCACCAAAAAAACTTGAGGCGGCGCTGAAGGAAGAAAAACAGCATCGAATGGAAACCTAACCGGAAACGGATTATAGGATTCCGGGTGACTGGAACCGAGACTGTTATGATGGTGACCCACTGCTCGACATAAAAGTTGGCACACCTATCCTAGGGCGGTTCAAGGATCCCCAGGAAAACCTCCCCATCTAAAAGTTTATAATCGGAATACAACGCCTCGGCGCCTTGGAATTAGACCACAGGAGACGGCGCATCACCAGAGACGGCAAGACCTGGTGAAAAGCTCAGCATCCCGACAAGAACACCAGCGCTGCTTGGTTAATCCCCCGGTGGGCGCAACAGCATGAGGAGAGAGCCTTCTAATCTGTGACTACACACTGAAACACAGAAAATGGCTCACTGCTCAGGACATCAGCTATGGACAACGCTACACTGCTCAGTTAGATGACCTGCCCGCAAAGTTACAGGACCCCAGTGCTGATGACCCACCCCGAGCCCTAACTATCCCGCATACCCGAAGGATAAAAATAAAAAAGATCCGAAGTGCTGGAAATCAAAATGGCGATTTTCGACCACTGGTCTCAGTAAGATTAGTATAGTCAAATTTTAACAACCCTTCCTACCTCAGCAAACGGCTCCCTCTTTCAGGTATTTACTTTGCTTTTGCTTTTCCTATGCCGGTTGCGATGTCCATTGAATAAATTATAACGGTGCTCAAAATGGCGGCGCAGTAAGCCTCTGTCTACTCAGGACCCGTCTGTCAGTGAGGGTGTCCTGAAACCTTCACGTAAGACAGTGATTTGGAATGAACTGTGAAGGCAGATCAGCAGCTTCCAAAAAGAGTTTTTAGGTCTCGCCTAGCGTATTGCATAAGCAATCGCTATGCGAGAGATATAGAGAGCTGCTCCAGGAAAAGCTTACCAAGGGGCTTTTCAATGCGGATTATGGACAGTGCATGTGCTTCGTGGCCGCGCTCACCATTTGCTCCCCCGCCCCCTCCATCTGACTTGAAAGGAAAACGCTCGCACACCACCATTCCAACATTTGTCTGCGCCTCGCATCACTTCACAGGCTCCAACCCCATTAGATTTCAAAGGAATGCGCTACTCCGCCCCCGCCACAGCAATGCCGAGAGCTTGTTACTTACTTACTCTCACCCAACGGCACTTTAGAAAAGTGAAAAGGCAGCAAGCGCTTTACTTAAACTCCGTCGCCGGCACCTTCAAAAGGCTGTCTGTGATTCCTCCACTGACTGACAGCATTTCTGCCCGTCGGATTTTAATTAAATTTTACTTCCGTCAAATTTTTTTCGGTTGATTTGTTTTTGGGAGTTTTTTACGCACAAAATCAACACAAAGGTATTGGAGCGTTTTACACCAGCACCAGCTACATTACCCTCGCCGCAGCTGCTCCGTCGTCATTATTTACACGAGCACTACTTACATTCTCGCCAAAACTGCTCTGTTTGACCTGCCCTAAACTCCACGCAAAGAGGCTGTACATATCAGAGACTAACTGCCACCTCACTTGGCTCTTGTCCACAACACCTCAGGTTGGGGTACTTTTCGCTGCTCTGGGGCTAACCCAGTAATTTAGTTTCCTTCTATTTTTACGTCCGGTTTCATGTGTTGTTGTAGCCTTGGCTCACTTTCTACGTCTTCATGGACTTGCACCATGAGCACACAGTGTGTGCCACGGGTCCTCGTGTAAACATGCACTATTGTGACTCTCAGAGCTGCACTGCCATCACATCGTGGCGGGCGCTCCACTTTTTTTTTAATAATAATAAATGATAATTACGCACTTGTATAGCACAAGACTACCCGGAGGCATCTCAGCGCTTGTACGAATACCGCCAAGGAACCCTTCCTGGCCTTTCCCTGTGAGGAGCCCACTCCTGGGCACCCCCAAGGAGAAGTCAGGGATCCTCAGCGTTGTTGGGGCCGTTGTAGAGATTAAGCGAGCTATTGCCAGAGGTGGGCTCATGATCAGAATAGGCACTGAGGCGAGAATTATCAGGTCTGAGGAAATTGAGCCCGAGACCCGCCGAGGCGGGAATTGAACCCTGGTCCCGGCCAGACTACTGCATCAGGGTCTGCCGCTCTAACCATTGAGCCACACTTCTCTACTTCCCCTCAGTTCCAAAGTCGGCAGACTAGCTGTGAGACCACATCCTCTCCCCAAGGCATGGTTCTAATGTTAGCATGGAGGCCGTGTGGCTTTCATTTTAACACAACATCCCTGTAGTTTAGATTTCATAAGCACGGCGTCCGCTCCCACACGCCCAACACTACCCACGTCTGCCCCTCCTGACCTCTCGCCAAACTATAAACCTTCTCCCCTGAACTACTTTGACCTTAACGCCTTCCCCATTTCAGCCCCAACTACCTCCCTCCTTACTCTCCTTAACCAGACACTTCGCAACTTGGACTGCAATATCTCCACCCTGGTTACTGAACTTACCAGACTCAGAGAAGAATTCAATCACTCAAATCCTACAACCCCAGAACCTGCCCCTCTAGGTCCGCTGCTCCATGTGCCAACACCCGAAAAAGACCTTATACCAAGCTGTGGTTAACAACACCTGTTCACACAGACCCCTTCGCACCTTGTGTATATACTCCGTCCCAGACCTCTCTGACCTCTGCAACTCTTACCTCAACAAACCTCTACATAAAGATCTTTCCTCCCCCCACTCCAACATTCCTGTAATCATGGGGCTTAGCAGAACCCACTGTTCTCCTAGCTCACTGAGAACCCCCCCTCAACTCACTGCCATTCAACTATGCCTCACCCCCAACAACTCCTTACCTACATGCTTGTGAACTGCCGCTCGGCAGTCCGCCATGCGACTGAAATATCAGAAACCATCCTTAACGAAGATATTGATATTATCTTTTTCACGGAAACCTGGCTCAAAGATCACTCAACACCCTTCCTTGGCCTTTTTGCCCCCCCCCCCCCGGCTATTCTATTCACAGAAAAGACAGACCTGTAAAAATTGGGGGTGGACTAGCAATTATTTTTAAAATAGAACTTCAACTCTCCCTAATCACCAACACTGACTACACAACCTTCGAGTACCTAGGAGCTGAACTTAAAATAAAAAAGCTCTCCCCCATTACGACTACATAACATCTACCACCCACCTAGCGAGCCACTTCCCTTTGCCGAAGAATTATCTGACCTTCTACCTAATTTGTTACTTTCCAACTCCAAAAATCTCTTCCTAGGAGACCTTAACCTTCACTGTAATGAACCTGATGACCCTACAATCAACCTTCTCAATAACCTTCTTAGGATTAGCGATCTAAAACAACTCTGTCACTCCCCTACTCACTCTAAAGGAGCTATCCTCAACGCCATCTTCTCTAACTCTGGTTTGGCATCCTTATCCAACATCATCCTGATTGTCTGGTCTGACCACCATCTCATACTGTTTACGATCTCCCCTCCAGCCCCACCCGCCCCAGTGAAAAGCAATAAAACCACGATTATGACAAGAAATCTTAAGCAAATCCCCCAGTCGCACTGGAACATGAAATCCAAATTCAACTTGGTCACACCCCCCTCCTTCAAATGCTAATGAACTCACTAAGCACTTTAACAAAACTGTCACTGAGGTCTTAGATCAACTTGCCCCTCTGAAACTTAAAACGCAAAAAAATGTCCCTTCTAATTCATGGTTCACCTTAGACCTTAACAAAGAAAGACGTGCACTTAGACTCGCAGAAAGAACATGGAGACAACACCCTTCCCCTTCCCATCCCGCTCCCCTTAGAACAGCAAGATCCTCCTACAAAAGCACATCTTTTGTGAAAAAGCATCTTTCTTCCGTCTGCAACTCTCCCGTGCCAAAAACAGACCCAGAGAACTGTTCAACATTATTAGAAATCAAACCTCCCCTGGACCCCTCAACCCGGTGGCCTCCACTAACAAATGTGAAGAAATTGCTACCTTTTTCAACGAAAAAATTGCCAAAATTGATCGTGCTTTCCTCGGAAATCAACTCTCACTCACCCCCCAATGTTCCCTGGATACCACGCCATTACCACCCCTGACCCCTCACCTCCACTTCCACCACTTTCGCCTCCTGAACCCTTCCTCACTACTCCACCGCATAAAAACAATGCCTCATGGCAGAATTTCCACTCTGTGTCGGAACTGGAAGTCTTAAACATCCTATCCAAACTTAAACCATCCTCTCACTCCAAGAACTAAAGCACGCCATTGTCCCCTATTGGACAAGCATCATTAACGCCTCCCTCTCAACAGGGAATGTTCCTATCTCTCTCGAACTTGGACAAATCACTCCCAAGCCGAAAAACCCTAAGGCTGACCCTAATGACCCTAACAACCTGCGCCCTGTCTCCAACCTCCCACTTCTCTCTACAGCCCTCGAAAAATGTGCCCTACTTCAATTGGACCAACACATTGACACGTACAACCTACTAGACCCCCTACAATCAGGTTTCCGCAAAGGTTGCAGTACTGAAACTGCACTGCTAAACATAGTCGACAACATCCACCTTGGCCTGGAGAAGGGCGAGACTTGCCTACTCATCCTTCTCGACCTTACCGCTACATTTGACACAGTTAACCACTCAACCTTACTCAATGCACTCATAGATCGCTTCGGCCTTAATGGCACTGTCCTAAACTGGTTCACCTCCTACTTCCAACATAGAACCCAACAAATCAAAATCCAAAACTGCCTTTCTAGCCCAACATCTGTCTCCCTAGGTGTCCCCCAAGGATCTATTCTCTCCTGCTCTCTTCAACCTCTTCATAGAACCCATTACCCTCATACTTAAACAAGCCGGAATCAACTATCAACTGTATGCCGATGACACCCAACTGTACTACAAAATAAAATCTCATTCTGATATCCTACACCTCAACACCACACTAACCAAGATCCAAACCTGGTTCCACACCAACCATCTCAAACTTAACCCTAATAAAACTGATTTCATTCTCTTCTCTCCCAAAAACAACCCTTTCCCCATCCAAACTTGGATCGCTGACCTAAACGCCCTAAACTGCTCTCTCTCCCACCCCGATTCCGTCAAATCTCTCGGCATCACCATCAACAATAAACTTAAGCTGAATTCCTATATAAAGAACTCGGCAAAAGGAGCACTCTTCACACTCCGCCATCTCAAAAAAGTCAAACCTTTTATCCCAGCCAAAGACTTCAAACTAGTTTTCCAATCTCTTGTCCTATCAAAAATTGACTACGGAAATGCTCTTGCCTCTAGAACACCCAAATTCCACCTTGCCCCCATCAAATCAGTCCTCAACTTTGCAGCCAGACTAACAACTAACTAGAGACATTTTGACCATATCTCTCCTGCCCTCAAAAACCTCAAATGGCTCCCCATTGAAGGCAGATCCTCCAATAAAATTGCCTGCATTACGCACAAAGCCCTCCCTCAAAAGACCCCACCCTACCTCGCAACCAACCTCAATAAAGCGGGCTGCGCACGAACGTTGAGAAGCACCAACTCTCCTCTCCTCATAACCCCCCCTTACTAAAAAAAAAAGCCTCCCAATCCTGCTCCTTCTCTGGCAAGGCCCCCAACATCTGGAACGCCCTCCCCAAAGACCTTCGATGTAACCCCTTGTACGTCAGCTTCAAAAGAGACCTTAGAATACACCTTGCACTAAATACTGGGGGATTTAATCGCTTGCTCTCTGTACTGACTCCTTTCCTCCTCCTGCCCTATGCTCCTCCTCCTTCCTCTCACACCTTCACACCCCCCCTCATGACTCCTCCACACCGCTCTGAACACCCTTACCTAGCCCATTCTTCCCATCCCACCCCTCTGCATCCTACCCAATTTCACCCGCGCTCTATTATGTTTGCCTTGTAGACTGTAAAAATGTTATTATGTAACGTCTCATTTGTTCTCTTAATATTGGATCTAAGTATGCTCTCTTTCCCTCACCCACTACGTACTCTAAATTTTTCATTTTACTCCTTTAAACCACCTTGTATAATTTGTTTTCTTTCAGAACAATTGTTGCTATTTCCTTGTTGTTTACCATGCAATATGTAAAGCGCTCTGATACCCTCGGGTGGAGCTAGCGCTATATAAAACGTTCAAAATAAATAATATAAAATAAACAAGAACCTTTGAAGGAATTCACTAATCATGTAGTCCTAAGCGACAGTGCCTGAACCACAATTCACTAAGGCAAAAAAACACATCAGTAGTGGTTTGTTGAGGATAGGGGGTGCTAAGCAGGTTATGTGACAGCAATGGAATTCCAAAAATAGGGGCCCATGAACTGTAGATATTGTTAGTACTGGCGTGCAATCCTAATATCAAGGTCTAAATGCGTAAGCATTAGACCTGTCAACCTTAGGGTGGCCTTTCCCAGACTTTGTGCCTTTTGACTCAACATTTTGCTGGTTCTTTTTGTTTGCTTTGGGACTCTGAGCACTTCGCCACTGCTAACCAGTGCTAAAGTGCATCTGCGTCTCCCCTAAACATGATGACATTGGTGTATACCCGACTGGCATATTTGATGTACTGGTAAGTTCCTTGCAAAGAGGTACACCATATACCCAGGCCCTGTACTTCAAATGCTACTAATGGGTCCGCAGCACTAATTGTGCCACCCACATAAGTACCCCTGCAAACCTGTCTCAGGCCTGCTACTGCAGTGCCTGTGTGTACAGTTCCACTTGGCATTTAAAACTACTTGCCTAGCCTCAAACTCCCTTTTTATTACATATAAGTCATCCCTAAATTAGGTTCTAAGTAACTCGAGGGCAGGGTGATACGTAGGTAAAAGATAGGACATGTACCTTTATGTTTTACATGACCTATTAGTGACAAACAGCCTATTATGCTTTTAACTACTGTGAGGCCTACTCCTCTCATTGGCTAGCATTGGGAATTTCTTAATACACTTTTAGGCTGTAATTCCTGGTCAGAGAGAAGTAGCTTTTTTCGCGTTTCATATGTTTGAAATGGTAATGATAAGTCCTCCTCACTGGTGAGTTTGGATTTAACATTACTATTTTAGAAATAACACTTTAAGAAAATTGACATTTCTCTGCACTTACTGCTCTGTGTGAATGGCAATACACGTCTGGGGTGGGTGACAGCTACACATTGTGCATTCCCTCAAGACAGCCAAAACACAGGAAGAATAGGTGTATGTGAGTACCTCTCTACATACATCTGCATTCTGATGACCTTGCCTGTGCAGGATGGCTAACACTTCAATTGAATAGGCAGTCTCCTGTCCCCACATAAAGGACAGATTACCCTCCATAGACAGCCTGCCAGATAGGACTGGGCTGAAAGGGATAAGTGTGCACTTCAGAGAGCTACTTTGAAGTCAATGCCACATGAAAGGTATTTTTGGGTATAAGTACTGGGTCTCTGATCCCCCTAAAATCAGACACTACTGGACTTGTAACTGAAGCTCTGCGGGAAGACTGGCTGTGCTGCTTAAAGGACTTAAATGGCCTGCTTTTCTGTTTGTTGCCCTTCTGCCTGCTGCTCTCTGACTCTGCTGAAGGAGAGCTGGAATCTGCGTTCCCGCCAAGTGATCTCCAAGGGCTTGTTGGCTTGTCTACGGTTGCTTTAGACCCTTGGATATCAACACCTCTATCCCTGCTCCTGTGCCTGGCTCACTAGAATTGTCCTAGGTACAAGCAACACGGATTTCGACTCATCTCCCGTCTTCGTGTAGCAGTACAAGCGTATCAACCCAGATATACAAGTAAAATCGGCGCACCGCATTGGAACCAGCGCTTTGCCCCAGAGATCGACACATTGGTCAGCGTGTCGCCGAGACCAAAGCTTGGTGAGATCGACGCATCCCCTTAACTGTGTGGAAGAATCTGGTGCATCACTAGATCCCTCTCGCCTCCAGCACCTGTCTTCGGAACTGACACATCACCTTCACTGTGTGGAGAAGATCGATGCCTCCCGCTATTTGCAACCAGAAAACGTACTTTGTTCACCATGGCCTGTGTGGGTCATGTAGCTGGCCGGAGCTCCATCGCGGTAGGTCGAAACTTTGACTTTGCCATGGTCCAGCGCAACCAAACTTTTTTCTTCTAAGCGATTAATTTTATTTATTCCTTAAAATTCAATATCTCCACTTCTTTACATTGGATTTTCGTCACTTAAGTCTTGTTTTGTTCAGAATATATTCATCTATGTTTCGAAACCTGTGTAGTCTTTTTCTGGTATATTCATTATGTTTGTGTGCGCATGTGTCTGTGGGGTCCCTTACTTCTATGGGCCTGGAACCATGAATTCCTCAGATGCATTCTGTAGGACTTGTGTCATCTGTCGGGCTAGTAGTAAGACAGAGCAGAGGCTTAAAGCCCCCCTTAATCCTTACTTGTCATTTTTTTAACCATATTTTATTGCCATTTGTGCTATAACATCACATACAATTGTACATATACTGGTTCAGTCTTTGGCGTACTTTCATCCATAACCTTTTCGTAACAAACTAGCCCACCACTCCCCTTGAGTTGCTTGCTAATAGGCGAACTCTGGAATGTGTGTGCAAAGAGATGGTTAGGCTCAAGGGCCCTAGAAAACGGTTATTGTCTTGCTGTGCCCTTCAGGTGTGCGGGGCGGGTTGCTCCTCTTGCCTGGCATCTGGGTCCAGTGTTGCCACCCTCGGAGTGTCCCATTCGCTGCTAGCATCTGGTCAGCTGCCACTAGTTTCCCCACAAGATCCTTCCAGGCTCTGGCCTTCTCCATTTTGCCTATTCCCTTGCTGGCCTCTCGGAGTAACAGTCTCCCTTCCACCCCGCCCATCTTTCAAGCTCCCTCCTCCAAGTGGTGCGTCTCGGCCCGCCCGGCGCCTTCCACTTCCTAGCTATCTCCTGTTTAGCTAAAATATAGGAAATGTCTTGAAACTTACCTGTCACCCTGTTTCTAGCTGTGTGAGAGAACCACCCTAAGAGGAAGTGTTCTGGGGTCTGTGGGAGTTCTTTGTCGGTCAGGTCACTTATTATATGTCTGATTTCCCCCCAGACCATTTGCAATATGGGGTAGCTCCAGAACATATGAAGTATAGGCGCCTCGCTTTCTCCGCACCTGGGGCAGGCTGTAGAGTCCGCGCCAAAATACCTTTGAATACGAACTGGAGTTAAGTATGCCCTATGCAGCACATAGTAGTTAATTAATTTGAAGCGCGCATTTCGAGATATTTTCGGGGTGCGTTCTAGGATTTTTTCCCAGTCTTTCGCAGGAATTAGTTTACCGATGTCCTCCTCCCACTGTGTTTGCAAACGCTCAAGCGATTGTTGCATATCCCGCCTTATTGCTTTATAAAGACAGGACACCGTCTTGATCCTTCCTGCTGAGAGTGCGACATATCTGTATTGCGCCAGCGCTCTTGGCTCAGCATCCCCGATCTTCCAGTGTGACCTAATCCTGCACGTTAGAGCCCTGTGCTTCAGGAAGAGACCCCCTGGCAGGTCAAATGTGGTTTGCAAGTCTGCAAAGGGAAGGAGTGCAGAGTCAAGGTATTAGTCGCCCATCTCCCGCAGTCCTGCCTCCACCCAATCCTCTAGTACTGCCTGGTGTTCCCCCTGTGGGAGGTAGCGCAGCATCTGGAGTGGTATGTTAGGGTGTTAAAAGCAAAACGACAATCATGAACATTATCTGCGCCATCTTGTCTAATGGAAGTTCCTACGTGCACATAAACTGCAGTCATTCTGACCGACCGCAGCCATTTTGTGCTCTGTTGGTCACCTTCGTTTCACCCTGTCCTTGCTAGCATCCTTCTGACTCTCTGACCAAACCTGATATGTGTGCTGGGGGCTATAAACTATTGCCACGACAAACATCAACACCACCTGCTGCCACAAACTCGTTTTTCCTCTCATCTCTGTTTACAGGCAAACCCATGGATACTCCTACACAACAGGTTCCAAATACCAAACAGACTCTTGCAAACATGGTTTATTGCACTGCACACAGCAAGACTTGTTTTTGCCAACAATGGGACCTGTTTTTATCAACAGAACGGACTCTTAGATCTGGCCGGTCTCACATGTTTTAGACCCTGAAGCAAGGTCCAGCTGCAAGATAAAATTGTCGGTTTTGACCTGGGTGGGAGGAGAATTAATGTTGGGCTTGTGTAACCATGTTGATGAAACAATGTTGGGCTTGTGTAACCATGTTGATGAAACAATGTTGGGCTTGTGTGACAACCTGCCCGAGGCGGAGACTCCAAACTTGTAACCATGGTAAGTGAAACAAATACATGTGTCAAACCTGTATAAAAGGAAGCAGTTGCCAGCAGAACACCTCAGCAGATTACCACGGTGTCTGTTGACAGGTTCTCCTAATGAGAAATAAACCTTTTTCTCGTCTTCCAGTGTCCAGCGCCTGCCTCATTATTTTGATAGCAAATCCTAAGTGAATTAAAGGTGACCCTGCGCTGGGCAGCATTGGGGGTCTTAAAAGACTCGCTGCTTTTCACAAATTGGCATCCCAAACGTGGGGTCCATCAGGGACACGTGGGTCCGGTGAGAGTGGTCCTAACGACGGAGTGAACATCTAACGATTGGAGTTAACCTGCCCTGAAAAGACCCTTGTCTGGCTGCCGTTCAACTGAACTTCACCGGTTCCGAGCGGACCTCTCTCAAGTGACCTGCGATCCTGACTGGGACCTTAGAGGAGTGCCGCATTGATATTGGAGTGAGAGGACAAACAGGCGCTGGAAGGGGAAGACGAAGAACTGTCCATACGGTCCAGGTAAGGTCGTGAAAAACGACAAATTGACTGATTTGATCAACTACTAGTATTCCTTTTTGAGTTATTTGAGACATTCCCTGCTTGCAAACAACAGAGAATAGGAATATTCTCTCCCTTTGCAGACAGCGAAGGACAGGTAGAGCAGACTTTTTGTCTAAAATTATTTGAGATATTAATTTTGACCGCTAAATACGTCATGCCTGTTTTCTCTAGATTGTTTGATTGCTTTGGACCGGACCGTTTGTTAGAGGTCAGTCATCCGGCACTGCCGGAAGGCACCCCTAACAAAGACATGTACGTTAAATATGGATTAGCCTCGTGAATACTGATTGATTGATTGTTTGAACAGAAGTTACTATTTGCAAATAGTAAAGGGCAGGTAATGCAGACTTCTTGTCTGAATTTAGGTTTAATTGAGAGATTTATTTTAACCGATTTCCATCATGCCTGTCTTTTCTAAAGTTGTTGAAAAATAGTTGTTTAAGCTTGAATCGTTTGTTAGATATAAAGTACGGTATTTGTCCCATAATGTATGGCTCATTGTGGAACAAATACACAAAGAAGAAACTCGATTTTCAGAGGCCAGTAGAATGAGTAATTCAATTCTAAAAAATTAAAAAGATGCAGTACGCAGAAACAACGCTAAAAGAATAGTCAAGATATGTTTTATTTATTTTGCACTTCTACAACATAAGCAATTTGTAAGATCCTGGCGTTTAGATATGTCAATGAAGAGGATAGTAAATTCAGCCTCTTTTACTTCGCAGCTCTCTTGAAGGAGCAAAACCACACATTTTTCTCATTGAACATTTTGGTACTACAATTGTATAGTTTCCAAGGGAGTTCTTTAGCCAGATATTGGTTGACAGTGAGCCCCAGGTGCATTCTGGTTCTTGGGGTCCTAAACATAATAATCTTTATTTTGCACACCATGTGTTTCACCTACCTTCCCACCCACGTTCCACTCTAATAATCTTGCCGACCTTCAGAGGGGTTTTTCAAATGCTCCGAGCCTTACCAGGGGTATGCCATCCATTCTAACATTAGAAAGAAGTGAGATGTAAATCTATTAAATGAAAAGAGAGAAAGGAAAATGCTACTTACCAGTATGCATCTGTTCTTGGCGTGTAGAGCTGCAGAGTTGTACACTATGCATAGATCGCCACCTAGTGTTGGGCCCGGATGTTTGCAGTTTGTTGTTGTCCTGAAAAGGTCTTTGGAAGTCATGAGATAGGTGACTCCTCCTTAGGACCACATAGCGCATGGGCATCGGCTCCATCCACAGATTGTTTTTCGCCATTAGGGAAATGATGGAGCTTTGCAAGTACAGGAAGGATGCCCGTGTAATTTGTATCTAATTAAGATAATACTGGAACAGAAAAGGGTAGCCGGGGAGGCGGGTGGGCGTGTACAACTCTGCAGCTCTACATGCCAAGAACAGATGCATACTGGTAAGTAGCATTTTCCGTTCGAGGCATATGAGCTGCAGATTGTACACTATGCATAGATTATATAGCAGTACCCACTCTTAGCGGCGACCACCCCTATCTGTTGCAGTAGTTTGGAATAAAGTTTTGAGAACAGCCTGGCCCACATTAGCTTGTTGTTTTGTTTGCACATCTACACAATAGTGTTTTGTGAATGTGTGCGGTGTAGCCCATGTGGCTGCTCTGCAGATGTCATCTAGGGGAATGTTCCCTAAAAATGGCATTGAAGCCCCTATCTTTCTGGTAGAGTGGGCTTTAGGAGGAACAGATAGCGTACGTTTAGCCTTGTGGTAGCAAATCTGTATGCATTTGACAATCCATCTAGCTATTCCAGATTTTGAAATGGGATTGCCCTTGTGTGGTGGTGAGAAAGACACAAAAAGTTGTTTTGTCTTACGAAAGGGTCTTTGTAGTATAGCAACGCTTTTTGACATTGCTACTGACTGTAGTTGCGAAAAGAAAACGGGCAGTTCCACAGATTGGTTGAGATGGAATGGAGAGATGACTTTAGGCAGGAATTTTGGATTGTTAAGCAGAACAACCTTATTTTGATGTATTTGCAAAAAGGGTTCTTGAATGGTTAGTGCTTGTAGTTCACTAACTCTGCGCAGGGAGGTAATAGCTACTAGGAACGCAACCTTCCAGGTTAAAAATTTTAATTCACATTTGTGCAGGGGTTCCAAGGGAGGCCCCATTAGCCGTGTGAGAACGACGTTTAAATTCCATACAGGTGAAGGTGGTACTCTGGGAGGAATTATTCTTTTAAGGCCTTCCATAAAGGCTTGAATGGCAGGCACTTTGAACAGAGATAGATGTTGTCTGATGTTTTGCAGATATGCTGCTATTGCAGCAAGATGTAGTCTAATAGACGTGTAGGCTAAGTTACATCTTTGAAGATGCAGTAAGTAACCTATGATGTGTGGAAAAGCCACATCTAAAGGATTAATGTCGTTCTTATGACAATAAATTACAAATCGTTTCCACTTGGCTGCATAACATGCCCTAGTGGTAGGATGTCTAGCTTCTTTAATGACATTCATGCAGTCTGGAGGAACGTTCAGATATCCAAATTCTAGGACTTCAGGAGCCAGATCGCAAGGTTGAGCTGAGCTGGGTCCAGGTGTCTGAGCTCTCCACGGTTCTGTGTTAAGAGGTGTGGAGAGAGGTGCCGTTTTTGGTTTGGTACCACAGAGAGTTGTAGCAGTGTGGTGTACCACGGTTATCTTGCCTACGTTGGAGCAACTAGAATGAGGGTCAGAGAATGCTGCTGTAGTTTGCTGTACTACTAGTGGCATGAGTAGTAGAGGTGGAAAAGCGTACGCAAATCTGTTTGACCAATTCATCCATAGTGCATTGTTTTTGGACAGTGGGTGTGGATATCTGGCGGCGAAGTTTGGGCATTTTGCGTTTTTGTGGGTGGCAAAGAGGTCTATCTGAGGTTGTCCCCACCTCTGAAAGAATGGCTGAAGAACTTGCGTATGAAGTTCCCACTCATGGGTCTGTTGTGTTTGACGACTTAACAGATCCGCTATAGTATTTTGTACTCCGGGGACATGTTGGGCTAGAAGGAATATGTTCTGAGGTATGGCCCACCTCCATATTTCTTGTGCTAGTTGAGATAGTTGCAGGGAGTGCGTGTCTCCTTGCTTCTGTATGTAATACATTGCTGTCATGTTGTCCGTGCGGACTAACACAGCTTTGTTTGCTACTTGCATCTGGAAAGCTTTTAGTGCTAGGAATACTGCTAGTAACTCCAAGTGATTGATGTGGAGTAACTTTTATTGCGGTGTCCACCTGCCTTGCATGGTGTGTTGCAGTAGGTGGGCTCCCCAGCCGGAGAGCGATGCGTCCGCAGTCAAGATTATTTGGGGAACTGGCTCTAGGAACGGTCGTCCCTTGGAAAGGTTCTTGGTGTTCCACCACTGCAGAGAGCGATGAGTTTGACCGTCTACCAACACTAGGGCTGTTAATTGGCCTTGAACCTGATAAGCACTCTTGTAGCGGACGCATTTGAAGTCTTGCATGGGGCACTATGAAGATGCAAGAGGCCATCATCCCTATGAGTTGCGTGAACACTCGTGCTGGGAGGGAGTGTTGTAGCTGAAACTTTGCTAGGAGAGTTTGCATGCTGGCAATCCTTGCTGGGGTGGGATAGGCCAGCGCTGTTGAGGTGTTTATTGTGGCACCCAGGTACTGTTGTACTTTGGATGGCTGTAGATGAGACTTGGTGTGGTTTATTGTGAACCCCAAGTTGTGGAGCAGGTGGATGGTGGTATGAGTGTGTTTTACGCATTGATTGTGTGAGCTGGCTTTTATGAGCCAGTCGTCGAGGTACAAGAAGACTGTCTTCTTAGATGCGCTGCCACCACTGCCAAGCACTTGGCGAAGACCCTTGGTGCTGTTGTGACTCTGAATGGGAGTACTTTGAACTGGTAGTGCTGCCCGTCTATTACAAACCTGAGATACTTCCTGTGAGCTTTGTGAATGGGAATGTGGAAGTATGCGTCCTTGAGGTCTAGAGTAGCCAGGAAGTCGTTTTGTGACAAGAGAGGAAGGACTTGCTGGAGTGTGACCATGTGAAAATGGTCTGACTGTATATATATGTTTAGCGGTCTGAGGTCTAGAATAGGCCTTAGAGAGCCGTCCTTCTTTGGGATTAGAAAATATAGAGAGTAAACCCCCTAGTTTTGCTGGTGCAGAGGAACTAGTTCTATTGCACTTTTTTCTAGCAGAGATACCACTTCTTGCTTTAACAGTGACAGATGTTCTTGTGACATTGGACGCTGTTTGGGTGATACGTTTGGGGGGGTAGATGTTAATTCTAGAGAGTAACCTGAGTGAATAATTTGTTGCACCCACATGTCTGATGTCATGTTGATCCATGCAGGCAGGAACTGTTGGAGTCTTTCCCCAACAGGAGTGGAATGTAGGGGGGGGGGGGAAAGTCATTGGGTAGGGGTGGAGGCAGAGTGGGAGGTGTTGTTTTTGCCTCTGCCTTTGTTGTTGTTACCCCTGTAACCCCCTCTCTGGTAGCCTTGGTGAATGTGGTTTGGCCAGGGTTCTTGTAGGAAGAGGAGGGACTTTCTGAGGAGTAGCCTCTTGTATTGCCTCTGTACGATGAGCAACGAAAAGAACGTCTGGGAGCTTGCTGCTGCAAGGCACCCATCGATTTTGCAGTGTCGGTGTCTTTTTTCATTTTTTCCAAAGACACGTCAATATTTGGGCCAAATAAATGTGTTTCATCTAATGGCTGATTAAGTATAGAGTTTTGCACCTCAGGTTTAACACCTGAAATGCGTACCCAGGCCTGTCTGCGTAGTAAGGTGCTGGTATTGATTGCCCTTGAGGCAGTATCTACAGCGTCTAGGGCACAACGGATGGAAGTATTAGTGATATTTTTACCTTCCTGTATAAGTTCATTAGCCCTGTTTTTGTATTTGTCTGGTAGGTGCTGCATTAGGGACTCTAGTTCGTCGTAATGTGCCCTGTCATATCTTGCCAGCAAGTCTTGAGTGTTGGCAATGCGCCAGATGTTAGCTGCTTGTGCCGCAGTTCTCTTGCCAGAAGCGTCAAGGAGTTTAGATTCTTTGTCTGGTGGTGAGGCTTCACCTGCTGTTTGGGAATTAGCATGTTTACGTGCATTAGATACCACCAAAGAATCTAATTCTGCTGGGCCTTTAATATAAGCTGGGTCTGCAGGGGCAGCTTTATATTTTTTCTCAATGCGGGGATTGAGGACCCTAGCTCTAACGGGGTCTTTAAGCATTGGCAAGATGGCCGAAGACCTTTGTGTTGTGTCAAAAGTGTCTAATAGGAAGTCTTTCTCCACTGCATCAGTGTGTAAGTCCACCCCATGATATTGTGCAGCTCTCTGGACTAGCAGGTTAAAACCTATGGGGTCCTCTGGTGGGGAAGGTCTGGAAGGATAGACTTCATCCTGTGGGACATAGGGCACATCAGGGGTGTTGTAATCATCCCATGGATTAGGTGACTGAGGGTGACTATTAGTGTGTGGTGGGTAATGTGCACCCCCACCTTCATAATCAGAGTCTGTGTGTACATCATCGTCTGGGTTAGGAAATGGTGTAGGTGAATGCTGTGGTGGAGGAGGTGTATGAGTAGGAACAGCATGGGGAGGTGGAGGAGAAGGGACCCTTAATGGAGAGGTTGCAATGTCTCTCTTCTTTGCAGGGGGAGGAGCTGCTGGCGCCTCAAGTGGTCTCTTCTTGGAACTGAGAGTCAATTGTCCAGTTTTGGGATCTTTTACAAGGGTTTTTTGTTGTGGATCCGGTGTAAAAAGGTCTTGTGAGCTTGATGAATCCTTTGGCGTCTAAATTTTCGTCTCCGTAGGTTTTTTAGGCATCGAGTCGGCAGTTGGCTTATGAGTGTGCCCTTTCAAAGTGTCTTTAATGGGAACCTGTTTTTTCGGTTCCGAGGGGTTTTTCGGCTCCGATGAGTGAGTCTGGAGCTTTGGTTGATTTTTTTACTCGGCTCCGAGTGCGGTTTCGGTGTCGATGAACCGCTGCCAGTCTTCGGCGCTGTATGCTTGGGTGTCGAAGCAACGGTCGAGGTGGAGGAGGAAGATGGATTTTTCTTCGGTGTCGGTCCTGGGACGGCACCGGAAGTAGGCTGGCACGAGCCCGAGCCGCCTGAAGGCTTTATGGTCTTCTTTGCCGGGCCCGACGGCGGGGCGTGGGAAGGGTGTGACCGAAGCCTTTTTAGATGGTGTCAAGGAAGGGGTGGGGTCGACGGTCTTACTTACGACCCGTTGAGCTGGCGTGGACTCCTCGACGTCAGAGTCTTCGGCATCTGATGATCCGATACTCTCTTCGGCATGCTGGTGGTCTGGCACGTTGACTGCCCTCCTCGAAGATGTCGTCGGGAATCGGAGCTGACGAGCGAGCCATAGTTCTACATGCTCGTTGGACCCGGATCGTCTTCTTGGAGTGGAATGAGGCACACGCCGAACAGTCTTTGGCCTCGTGCTCCGGTGAGAGGCACAGGTTGCACACCTCATGTAGGTCGGTGTGGGGAAACTTCGACCCACATTGAGGACACTTCTTGAATGGCGTCCTTTCCATGAGTCAGAAAGTGAGGCCTAGGTAGGCCGAAGGCCTTCGTCGACGACCGGAATCGAAGACTTTGTAGTTAGTTGAGAATCGCGTGGTAGATCGCGTTTGAGACAATACCGTCGAACTGGGTGAGGATTGCGCACCGAGGGAAACTTGGTTCCAAACTGGAGCGCAGGAGATACATCCGAGCCCGATGGCGGAAAAAAACAATCTGGGGATGGAGCCGATGCCCACGCGCAATGTGGTTCTAAGGAGGAGTCACCTATTTCGTGACCTCCAAAGAACTTTTCAGGACAACAACAAACTGCAAACATCCGGGCCCAACACTAGGTGGCGATCTATGCATAGTGTACAATCTGCAGCTCATATGCCTCGAACATATCTTCCCTAAACATATTGCTTGCATGGCCAAAGCCAGGGCTCGGGGAAACATCATAAGAAAGCTAATTTTAAGTGTTAGCATTTGATGTCCATGCACAAGTAACATGACCTGAATGAGCATTTAAGGAAAGTCTTGCTCTGTTTTAACCACCCACAACCTCCTAGGAAAAAGGTCATCTGTTTAGATTGTAATATGGAAAAGCTTTTCTAGGCACCGCATCTTAGGAGTCAGGCGCAAACACATATTGCTGGTTTTAGAAAGGCACAGCTTCTTTTATGTCATATAAAGTGGTGCACCCTACACAAGCATTTAAGGCATGTCCTAGTCAGTGGTTGCGGACTCCATGGGTAGGTCTGCCAGCCCTGGCAGTTACAAATCTGTGGTTTCCAGGCACAGCTGTGCCCCTACGTTTTTTTGAACTGGAGCTGCACTGTTTCCCCCATCCGCCCGCAAACTGATCTCCATGCAAACAATAAACGAGTTTGTTAGTGGTCTTGCCACTGTAGCCAAGATGTACACCCTTAGAAACAAGGATGCACCCAATGAAACTTGCCACCTCCTATAGTTTCCCTATTCTGTGAATAGGGACAGCCTCAGACCACTGTAGATTGTTTTTTTAATGAAAGCATTAATCTATCATCCCCCTACCTTATACTGAATACCTCTGGCTTCTGACCTTTTCCTACACGCGGTCTGTAATGCTGCACTTGAATGATCCATGTAGTGAACGTTCCGCCATTAGTTAACCTTGAGGCACTAACAATCTTTCTGGGCTTCAATACCAAGGTGCCAAGGACTGCATCTCAGAGATGAGTCTGATTCATGTTGGGTTAAAAATCTTCATCATCATGCATATTGATGTGCTTTAGATGCTGCCCCCGCCTTTTCTTTAGGTTATAGCGATGTTTCAACTGAAGGTTGGTAAGGCTTAGCACTCTGTCTTTTATGCGAAAATAGGCTAGTGTTATGAAATTGTGCATTGTGTGTAGGGACTATCTCTGAATGCGTGAAATGTTTGTATAGTATGAATGTGTACGTGTCATGTGCTATTGGTCAATATGAGAACGCTCTTGTATGGCTGGCTGGGTTGCTAACCAGGTGGCCAATGGGATGTGAAAAACAGGCCCGAACCTGGTGCCCACATGCGAAAGACAAATAGCATTTTTATTAAAATGTGACACATCCCTTCCTAAAAATGTGTCACCTGGAAGCCTGTGAATGGGAGGGCAGTTTACATCAGGAGCCTGAAGGTTTATTGCAGTACAAACAGCCCGGCTCCAGCAGGTATCACAAGTGTGCGACCTTTCACCGTTCCTAGGAACACTTTCTATCATATTTAGACCAAAGTAACGCACACTAGTGAGAATGATGAATTTGATTTATGAACTGACCAAATGGAGAAGTGAAGGGTCCCCTGGGTTGGGGTTTATCCTATCTCCCTCCACCCAGAAGTTAGAGATGTTGTCATGTTTCAGATTTACCCCTTCTTCTTCCATCAACATAGAAACATAAGAGCTGTACCATTGCACATCTGACTGGCATCTCTACTTTACACCTATACCTCAACTCGGACTATCGTTGCTAGATGTTGGGGGACACCACTGTGAGTATTAGTACGACTGTGCATATGTCCAGCCATTAAAAAGAGTAAGTATTTTCAAAAGAAGGTCACCTGCTTAGGTCATCTACTGTCAAAAAGGGGGAAGGGAGGAGCCTGGCCCCTGGGTAAATTAAATGAACTATGAGATGCAGGACGTGCATGAAAAAGTCCTTTTGTGCAGCTAACACTGCGTTTTTCTTCCGTTTCTGTGCATGGTACATGTATTGTCGCGTCCTATTCTGTATTGTGTGTGTACAAAGACTGTGCGTTTTATGTTTTCCTTTGGCTTATGTGCTCATTATGCCAATTCTCCTGTACTGTTATACGTGGTAAGTGCACTATAGCTTGTTGTTGTGCTCTCTCTCTCTCTCTCTCTCTCTCTCTCTCTCTTTGAGCCTACCTACGCTGTCCAGGAATGACCATGCTGGGACCAATTCCATAAGACAACTGGGTGGACTCACTCTTAGCCATTCACTTCACAGAATGCTGTGAATACGCTTTTGATAAATGACGACACTGTACCTCACAAAGTACACGTCTAACTGGCTTTAACACAACAGTGTTTGAACAAATTGACAGGAACAAAATACCATATTATGCCATGTTACTGCCCCTCCTTTCTGTAAAAGGATGGAATTTAATTGGCTGAAACTGAAAGGATGGGTAAGACGACTGATGTCCCCTAATCTGACCCTTAAAAGGGAGCTATATGTCGGTGGCTTTCGTTTGAATGCCTTAGTGGCACCACCATCATCGTTCATGTTACCACAAACATTGCATATAAATTGTAGGGATATCGCAAGTCCTTCATTAACTAGTGAAGTAGCTAGGTTGTAAAGGATGATGTAAAAATAAGAATAATGTTTACAGATAATGATTTGAACTAAACTGAAAGGAATGTTGTAGTAAGCCCTGCTGAGTGGGTACTGAGGTCAAGATGTTTAGTTAAAAGTAAGGAACATTGACAGGATGGGACAGTGCTCAGCCTGTGTACTTTATGGTGCACAATACTAGGAGGGGTACCTGTATGCCCATGATAATAGCGCATCACACTTTTTATTGTGGTTAGCAGATCTTGAAGAAAATATAGCCCTGCAGGAATTTGTTTGTAACAACGGGTTTTTGCTGGAGAAGTCAGTTTAAATTTGACAGGCTATATAATTAATAATTTTAGATTTCTTGCCACAACCATAAACGTGATAGGAATGGACACAAAAGATAATACGTATGCTGGAAATTCCTAGAGGTGTTCGCAGACCTGCACAATAGTGAAAGTTCATGAGTGAATAATATACACAGATGTAAAGATTCAGAGTATCCATATTATCTTCCTTTTAAGTAAATGATACATATTTCCCCACCTGCTTGGGATTGGGAGAGAAAACTAAATTGTGTAACATCTTCCCCTGCCAGTTCTCTAAAAATTCGTTTTATACTCACTACTAGATTCAGGACGCCCTCCAGTCATTAGAAGAGAGAGGTCGGACGCGATGCACAGCCTGGCTGCTTGTCATGAAACACCTATGACCACGACCAAGGTGGAGCCGTAGAGCAAAGATATGCTGGACGAGGCACTATCACTGACAAGTAGAATGAAAGAGAGAAGGGCTGTCCAGAAGCCCCAGCCTATTGGTCTACTTGTGCCTGAAGTCTCAGCCCACTGGGCCTAATTGGTGGGCTCACTTGTGTGGAGTATCTGCCCCCCTTGGTCCATCTCCAGTCTGACCCCACTCCACCCTCTCTTCCTTTGACTCCCCAACCCCCCTTTTTCACATGGGGTTTTAATTCACTTGATGAAGAAACAGTGCACGAATATAGAATAGGGTTAGTAGGGATGGACTTCACGGATCCAGAATAGGGTACCCTGTCTAAGGTACCAGCGATAGATTAGTTAGTGAACAGGTCAAAGGGACTGTGATCCCAGAGAAAGAACGACCTTGCCCTGCAACGTGGAATCTGGGTCCGAGCTGGACGCATAGCTCCACCGCCGGTGCTCAACAGCGCCAACGCTAGATGATGGCTCACTGTAAAGGACACTGGAAAGAAGAGCTTTTTCAAAGATCATTCCCTGACTATCAATTATATTAGGGTAAATTTCTCTCCCAATCACCTTGTATATATTATGCCCCAAATGGACAAGAAAAAGGTTTCCCTTTGATACATCTTTTAACCGCCGTGAGACGCAAACAGCCATCTCTTGCTGCCACGTCTTTGCAGACACATATGCGGCCGTAATTAGACTCGTACTATCGAGCAGTACGCCGTGGTTTATCTATACCGCCTGACGTTCGTATATACTACAACAGCTATCTTCTGTTGCAACGTCTCGCTTTTATTTGACTCATTTATTTCGGGGTTTCTTTACTTCGTGGATTTTATCAAGGAACAAGACGATTTCCAATTATTTCACCTATCTACATAATTACACGTGGAATTTGCGATTGAATCACGCGTATAGACATCTGCTCCTTTCGTGTGTTACCTTTTGATTTTACATCTTTGCCATCTTGAACTTTTTACTATCGAGCATTTGTTGGTTAAAGGTGATCCTAGGGAATCTTCTGGACACCCCCATTAGACGATTAGTATGAATACGAACCCCAAGAAATATTTTATTAAAAACTTCCCTCATTGTTAATTCTCAATTTTATCACAGTGGAAACCAGCACTGTTAAATTATGATAGATCTCTAGGAAGAATACTTTGTGGCTCCTGAAGAAGGCGTTCTTTTAACGCCGAAACGCGCCTCGAGTATATTAATTGCCTTTCTTTTCATATGTTATTTTTATTGATTGGTTATTATTTACTGTATGTTTTTAATTCAACATTGTATTCATTGATGATGATTATGAAGTGTATGATCTGTTAATTTTGTTATGTAATAAATATTAACTCCTTCCGACAGTTTTCTTTTACATGTCAATTATTGCAACCTTGTCCTGTTTCAATTGTTATATTTGTTGCCTAGGAATTTATACACACAATTCCCTTTGAAATTCTACATCAATTGCATCCATAGTGTCATTGTATTAATAATAGCATAGGAATATCATACCATAAGAGTAAACTGTGTATCACAAGGATTATACAACGCCAGTTACCATCATGAATATACCTATTAGTTTGGCTCCTCACATAGTCCAGTTCTCAATAATGCACTTAGTGGTCCTTATCCTACAAAACAATTAGTATGATAAACTCGTTTTTGTGTTAGATTGAATTTACTGCATCATCTAGGAATTATGCTCATCACCAAGTTTAAACGTGTGGTACAGCAAATACCCTTTTGTATACACTATCTCCCAGTTTGTTACATTCACAGTATAGGTTATTGACAAAGCTGTTTGTACTGATAGCGATCTTCTTCTCCTGCTGTCTGTGCATCTGCCTGTACAAGCTGTATGCCACCAAAGACTACAATGAACAGCCCAACTGCATGTTTAGCTATGGGGCTGGGGATGGAAAATATCAATGTTTCTCTTGGTCCCAGTATTGGTAAAATGTGGTTGTTGTTTGGGTGCACACTTTGTGTTCTCTTTGTATAAATACCTTGCGCCCTAAGACTATGGACACTCAGCTAACAAAAATAAGAGTAATGTATGAACAAGAAATACAGGACATTATGGAGATCGAAATAGACTGACAAGCTGGCTAGTTATGTTCAAAAGGGCGACTGTTAAAAGCAAAACGCCAATCATAAACATTATCTGCGCCGTATTGTCTGATGGAAGTTCCTACGTGCACATAAACTGCAGTCATTCTGACCGACCGCAGCCATTTTGTACTCTGTTGGTCACCTTCGTTTCACCCTGTCCTTGCTAGCATCCTTCTGACTCTCTGACCAAACCTGATATGTGTGCTGGGGGTTATAAACAATTTATTTTTTTATTAGTCATTTCAGCCATTATACAGCCGGCTTTGCCAACCGACATATCAGACAACAATGAAAAGAAGGATGACGAAAGAAACCCAAACAATCCCCCAACATAAAATCAGCCATACATGTACCATATTCGCCCTCAGTCAATGTGCAGTAAAGAAACAATCCAGCGCCACCCCCAGTAACAGTAGTGCATTATAGCAACTGGGCCAAATGCCCAGCCTCTCCCACCTATTAATGTAGTTTCAGTCCGAGTCCAGTTCCTGTTGAGCCAGAAGAAAACAAGTTACTTACCTGTAACTTTGGTTCCCCAGTATTGGTAACTTTCATAGATTCCCATGCTTTGTATCATTCCCCGTCGTCGGAATGGGAGCCTCGGTAGTATAAAAAAGACCATAGAAACAAAAGAGAAACCTAGGCCTAGGCCTCATCTCATTTTGTATCCTATCACCCTCTTTTTGTAAAAAGAGACCAAACTTTTGCCAGGACCAATCAGAGCAGTCCCACCCTCTAGAACCTTCCTGAGAGAGCTCAGAGCCTCAGATTTTCGTAGCCGTTGTGCAAACCGCCACTATCTCTGTAAAAAGACTGAGCTTTCCCAGGGGAGGAGGGAGGGCGCATGGGAATCTATGAAAGTTACCAATACTGGGGAACCAAAGTTACAGGTAAGTAACTTGTTTTCTTGCCCCAGTATTGGAACTTTCATAGATTCCCATGCTTTGTATCAGAGTAGCTAGCAGTAAATTACCAAGAACACATTTTGTAAATACATGGCATCACATAATCATATCAGTAATACATATAAAATAAGAAAAACTAACAAAATGTGCTCACCAGGATGGAGGGATTGTAGGGAAAGCTCACCTCTCAATGAAAAAGATTCCGCAGGACTGCCTGACCAACAGCCGCGTGGTCTCGTCCTGCAGACTCCAGGCAGTAGTGTTTCGTGAAGGTATGAGTACTGCTCCACGTTGCTGCCCTGCATATGTCCTTAATGGCGACTCCCGAGAAGAGAGCCACCGACGATGCCACAGACCTAGTGGAATGTGCACGGACTCTATTGTCCAGTGGCTTGCCCGCTTCCTGATGACAGAATTGAATCGCACTGGAGATCCAGCGGGAAATGCCACTCTTTGCCAAAGGAAAGCCCTTCCGCGGTGCGCTGTAGGACATAAACAACTGGGTTGACTTCCGAAAGGGACGGTGCGCTCCAAATAAAATTTTAAGCATCTCTGAACGTCCAAAGAATGGAGCGTGCGTTCAGCAGGCGTAGAAGGGTGTGGAAAGAAAGATTTCAAAATCAAAGGTTCATTCAAGTGGAACTCACATGGCACCTTAGGGATAAACTTGGGATTGGTGCGAAGAATAAGACCCTCTCTTTTAAATTGCAGGAATGGATGCACAATTGAGAGAGCTTGAAGCTCACTCACTCTCCTCGCTGTTGTTAGAGCCAAGAGGAGGGCAAGCTTCCAAGACAGGAACTTTAAGTCAGCTTTGTGGACAGGTTCAAATGGAGCTCTCATGAGCTGAGCCAGAACAAGGTTGAGCTGCCAAACTGGTGGAGGTGGACGAACTGGCGGATACGTCCTGAACAAGCCCTTTAAGAATTGTTTGACGATCCTAGAAGACCATAAGGAAGGACCTGAAGAACTGCGCCTAAACCTTGATAAGGCCGCCAGATGCACCTTAATTGATGAATGTGCCAAACCAGACTTAGCCAGAGATAGTAAATATGGCAATAACTGATGAGGTTGGGACTTGTAAGGATGGAGACCTTGACCCTGACACCACAAGCAGAAACGCTTCCATTTTGCTTTGTAAGTCTTATTGGTACTTGGTGCTCTGGCCCGAGACAAAACCTCTCTGCATTCCTGGGAGAGTGTTAGATGACTGAACTCTCTGTGCTCAGGAGCCACGCCTTCAAGTGGAGCGATGTCAGATCCGGATGGTACACCTATCCCTGACTCCTGGACAACAGGGACGGAATGGGTTGCAAGCGAATTGGAGGAGCTTGGGAGAGCCTCAGAAGCTCTGTGTACCAGAATTGTCTGGGCCACGCCGGAGCAATTAGAATCATTTTGCAGGGCTCTGCCTTCATCTTCCTGAGAACGCGAGGAATGAGGGGGATCGGTGGAAAAGCGTAAAAGAATGCGCTGTACCAACCCATCGAAAGAGCGTTCCCCAGGGACCCCTGATGGTGAACTCTGCTTGCGTAAAACCGGCATTTGGCGTTCTCCGGAGAAGCAAAGAGGTCGATGGCTGGCGTCCCCCAAACCGAGAACACCCTGTTCAGAATGGATTGATTCAACTCCCACTCGTGGGTCACTTCCGTCTGTCGATTCAAGGCATCCGCCCTGACACTGAGTGTTCCTGCTACGTGTTCGGCTCGCAGAGTGATGTTGTGTAGAATCGCAAAGTCCCAGATCCGTTGAGCCTCTGTGGACAGAGTCTGCGATCTGGTACCTCCTTGTTTGTTGACGTAATGCATGGCCGTCGTATTGTCCGTCCGGACCAGCACTGCATGGGTGCGAACTCTGGGAAGGAAAGCCTGCAAAGCCAACCGAATGGCCGTGAGCTCCAGGAAATTGATATGACATTGGCGCTGTTCCGGACTCCAATGGCCACTGACTTGAAGCTCTCGGAGCACTGCCCCCCAGCCTTCCAATGAGGCGTCCGTGGTCATGATCATGGGCGAAGGAGAAATCCTGAATGTCAGCCCTTGCGCGATGTTTTCCTTTAGAAGCCACAATTCGCAAGCCTTCCGCATTGGCGATGTAACCAGCACCTTGTCGTCGAACGACCCCTCTGCCTGGCGCCATTGCTTGTCTAGTTCTTCCTGCAGAGGACGCATGCGCAGCCTGCAATGCGGTACCAATGGTATGCAGGATGACATTGACCCGAGAAGGGACTTGTATTGGCGTACCGAAAGGCATTTCTTGTGGCAGAGTTGTCGAGCTGATAGCATCAACTTCTGTTGGCGGTCCTCCGAGGGGCGAGCCGTACATTGCGTGGTGTCCAAGACAGCCCCCAGGAACTTGGCTGTTCTGTAGGGCAGCAGGACTGACTTGCGTTGGTTCAGCTGAAGGCCCAGGCAACGGAACAGATGGATGCAAGTTGACACTGCTTGAGACGTTCCCTCGAAAGATGGTGCTTTGACGAGCCAGTCGTCCAAGTAAGGGAAAACTTCTAGAGATTGTTTTCGAAGAAAAGCTGCTACCGGTGCCAACACCTTGGTGAACACCCTTGGCGCCGATCGAAGGCCGAAAGGAAGCACCTTGAATTGAAAATGGCTCTTTCCCACTGTGAAGCGTAGGTATTGTCTGTGAGCTGGATGTATCGGAATATGGAAATACGCATCTTCTAAATCCAGCGACGCCAAGTAGTCGCCTGGATTCAAGAGAGGGAGAATTTCCTGGAGAGTGACCATCCTGAAAGAGAGCTTGACGAGATAGGTGTTGAGCTCCCGAAGGTCTAGAATGGGACGCCAAGTGTCTATCGTCTTCCGCACGAGGAAGAACCTGGAATAGAAACCCCGGCCCCTCTGAGACAGAGGCACCGGTTCTATCGCTCTCTTGAGGAACAATTGATGGGCTTCGAGGTGTAGTAGTCCCAGATGTCCCGTGCGGATGGCGGCCGGAGCTCTTGTCGGAGGAAGATCTTTGAATTCCAACACATGGCCACTCTTTACAATCTTGAGGACCCACTGGTCCGATGTTATTGATTGCCAGCTGCTCAGACAAAGAGATATCCTGCCCCCCACTGATGTGATCGGGAGGGGAGGAACAGCAGGTAGAGCCGGGAGGCCGCTATTGCCGCTTCATGTTATCACGGCCCTGCCTGGTCTGACGGCCCCGCGGCGGATGGCGGGAGAAGGACGCTGATTGTCCCTGTCGCTGATTAGAATACTGGGGCTTATAGGACTGAGAAGGCTGCGAGGAATACCTCAGCTGGTTTCCTCTGTACGATGAAAATCCTCTGCCTCGTGCGCCCCTAAAGGGGACCTTACGGTAGGTGAGTGACCCCAAGGACTTCACCGTCTCCGTGTCCTTCTTGATATTCTGCAGGGCATCGTCTACATGCTTACCAAAAAGCATCTCCCCATCAAATGGCAGATCCAGGATTCTATTTTGGACCTCCTGACGAAACCAGGTGGCTCTTAACCAACCCTGGGGACGTAGCACTGCGGAGCCTGCCAATGCCCGAAAAGCCGTGGAAGCAATGTCCATTGCACAGTCGATAACTTCAGCAGAAGATTTCTCCCCTTCCATAAGCACCTTCTTGGCTTCCTCCTTCGTGGGCTCTGGTAACTGTTCCACGAAGGGTTCCATGTCGCACCACATCTGGCGGTCGTATCGGCCAAGGATGGCAAGAGCATTTGACGCTCTAACAAGCAAGCTGGCCATGGATGAAAAACGCTTCCCAACGTTATCAAGACGCCGACCGTCCTTGTCCGGAGGCGTGGTCAACGGTGTGGACGGATTCTTAGACTTGGTTTGGGCCGCCTGGGAGATCACCGAATCAGGCCTTGGCTGACCAAGAAGGCAAGCCGGACTGCCGTCCGGAGCCTTATACTTCTTTTCCAGCCTGGGGAGAACCGGAATAACCGTGGCAGGATTCTGCATAATTTTCATTCCTTCCTCCCATACATGTTCGATGATGGGAATGGATTTGACCGATCTCTTAGATTGCTCCTTAAAGTCATAAAGGAAACATTCCGATTCCTCCCTCGTCACCGGCAGTCCAAACCTCTTCGCTGCCCTTTCCATCAGGTTATGAAAACCCCCTATATCCAATGGGGGTGAACTAGTCATGTCCCGACCAGCAGCATCTGGATCAACCTGCCCACTGTCCCCTTGATCCACGTCTGGGTCTTGTGAAGGATCAATCAAGGGATTCAACTGTATAACCTCCTCGTCCGAAGAGGTATCCTGCTGGACAGCATGTACTGGGTCGGGATCCGGTGTACGGACTCGGGCCATTGTCGCTGGTGTTGGCGAGAGGGGCACCACTGGTAACGCATGAGGGTCAATAGCCGGTTGAACCTTAGACTGCACCTGAGGTGGTGGTTGCGCAGGCTGTCCCAAAGGATCCGATGGGAACCGTTTACGATAATCCTGTAGCATCATTTGTAGATCTGTAATAAGTGATGAGGGCATGGCTACCATACCCTGCCCCACATCTTGTCCCACACGAGGAGGGCCTTGCTCTTCCGAAACATATGGATGGAACTGTGAGTCACGAGAATGATCGTAATACTCCTCCGTGTCCGTCTCCTGCATCTTGACATTCAAGTCAGAGGGACTATAGGCCACTCCATAATTATCATCCTCCTCAGATTCGTCATCGAGAAGCATTGTTGGTAGTTGCGAAGAAACTCGTCACGGAGATGTCATCTCCGGCGTTATCTTCATCTTCGGAATGGGTAAACGCATTTTTTGACCCGTCAACGGTCGTCGCCGGTGCCGCAGTCGTCGACGGCGTTGTCAAGGCGATCGATGCCGGTACCACCGTCTTCGTTGACACAATCCTCGTCGTCGACATCGTCGACGGTTTTGTGGACAAACTCGTCGTCATCAACATTACCGTCGACGTAGAAGTTGTCGTCGACGTAGTCTTCGTCGTCGTCGAAGCCGTCGACAGCACCTTACTTGCCGTCGTCGACGTGGAAGACGTCAGCGTCAACGAACTCGGAACCCTGAGAGCCGACGAAGTCGTCGTCGTGGAGATCGCTGCCGTCGACGAGCCCGTCGACGGAGCCAGGGAAACAGCGGCAACTTTACTTGAAGGAACTGTCGTCGACGTACCTGGTGTTTTCGTCGTCGACGACCGCTGTTTTTTCTCCGGTATCAATCCTGAAGTGACAGAAGAGTGTTTGTCACTGGATTTGCTCTTTTTAGACGGAGGAGAAGGGAGAACAACCTCCTTTTTATCCCTCAAGGCTGTAACCATTCCCGCAGCCTGTCCCTGCCTCTCCTTTTCACTTCCGTGAGGAGATTGAAGGGGACCAGCCCTCTCAGACCTGTCAGAGATCTTGTGAGGGGCCTGAAGAGGGGGCTCAGAAGTAGAAGCACCAGGGGGAGACCTACCCCTCTTCCTGGATCTGTTAGAGGAAGCAAAAGAAATGGAATCCTCCTCCTCCGATGATAGCTCTTTCCGAGTCTTCATCTTCTGAAGCCAGGTTAACAGGCGACCTTCTCTGTCACGAAGAGTCTTGTTCGAGAAGGTTCTGCAGATCTTGCAATCTGTGGCCTTGTGGTCAGGATATAAGCAATAAATACAATTGTCATGCTTATCTTCCACAAAAAGTCGTTTTTTCCCACAAGAGGCACAGGGCCTGAATAAGGCCTTTTTCTCCTTGTCAGACATGTCGAATTTTCCAGTAAAGTTGAAGAATAAGTAGAGAAATTGAGAAAAACTGAGCAGAGCTCAGTGGAGACTCCCTAGCACAACATTTTCCCCGTATTACCACTTCTGGTTCTCTATGAAGCCACACCCCCAGGTATTTTACGGGGTCCACCGACCAAATCAGTGGGTATTCCACTTGAGGCTGGGTAGTAATAGTAGTTAATGGGATGCTAACCGATTTATCCCCGTTAATCTGGAGACCTGAGAATAAACCGAATCTAATGTACTCGTGTAGCACTTGTGCCAGATATTTCTGCGGTTCTCGAATGTACAGGACCATATCGTCCGCGTAAAGCGATATTCCTATCGGACGAGTGTTAAAATTTAATTCGGTTTCCGTGTGCCCTTGCCGTATTCTACATGCTAAAGGCTCTAGCGCTATAGCAAATAACAGGGTGGATGAGGGGCACCCCTGTCGCGTGCCCCGGGGATATAAACTATTGCCACGACAAACATCAACACCACCTGCTGCCACAAACTCGTTTTTCCTCTCATCTATGTTTACAGGCAAACCCATGGATACTCCTACACAAACAGATTCCAAATACCAAACAGACTCTTGCAAACATGGTTTATAGCACTGCACACAGCAAGACTTGTTTTTGCCAACAATGGGACCTGTTTTTATCAACAGAACGGACTCTTAGATCTGGCCGGTCTCACATGTTTTAGACCCTGAGCAAGGTCCAGCTGCAAGATAAAATTGTCTGTTTTGACCTGGGTGGGAGGAGAATTAATGTTGGGCTTGTGTAACCATGTTGATGAAACAATGTTGGGCTTGTGTAACCATGTTGATGAAACAATGTTGGGCTTGTGTGACAACCTGCCCAGGGCGGAGACTCCAAGCTTGTAACCATGATAAATGAAACAAATACATTGTGTCAAACCTGTATAAAAGGAAGGGCCAAAGCAGTTGCCAGCAGAACACCTCAGCAGATTACCACAGTGTCTGTTGACAGGTTCTCCTCATGAGAAATAAACCTTTTTCTTGTCTTCCAGTTGCCAGCGCCTGCCTCATTATTTTGATAGTGAATCCAAAGTGAATTAAAGGTGACCCTGCGCCGGGCAGCACTGGGGGTCTTAGGAGACTCGCTGCTTTTCACAATGGGAGTAGGGAGTCGCAGCGCCCACTTTCCTCAGATATCTGGTCCAGCAGCGCACTATCACCCTGGTCTCTGTAGTGTCCTCAGCCGAGGTGCAACACACCCGGAGGAGGATTCTCGCCAGCGTGGCCTTGTCTGGGGCAGTTGGGCACCGCTCCCATTCCGGGTTCCGTTCTGCCGCTAGCCACTGTATTAGCCAGTATAGTTGTGCTGCTAGATAATAGGACTCAAGGTCCGGCACCGCCAATCCGCCCTCTGCCGTGGGGCGTCTCAGCATTGTCAGTGCCACCCTCCGTCTGCCTGTACCCCAGATAAATGATGTAGTTTTTGATTCTAGCTCCTTGAACATTGCTCTCGGAATCCACACCGGCAGCGTCCCGAAATAATTTAGTAAGCGTGGTAGTGTCACCATTTTCAGAACCGCCACCCTTCCAGCTACGGATAGCGGAAGCATTCCCCAGAGGTCCATTGCAGCTTTTGCTTGCCTCATAGCCCTGCCCACATTACCATCCAGCAGATCTGCCGCTCCATGGTATATTTTATCTCCCAGGTACTGCAAGCAATTGGGCTCCCAGCGCAGATGTTCTAGCAAGCGGTGGGGGGGTGGGGGGGTATCCGGTGCCAATGGGTATAAACTGGATTTTTGCCAGTTAACCCTGATGCCAGACATAGTGCCGAAATGAGCTTGCATGCTGCACGCACCCTGCAACTCCCCATCCGTGTTGCGCAAGAATTTTAGGAGGTCGTTCGCATATAATGTGATGTAATGGTGCCCTGTCTCCGTCTCCAAGCCCCAGTAGTCCCGGGCGTTCCTGGCCCTGCTCGCCAGCAGATCCATGGCCAGGGCATACAGGAGCGGGGAGAGGGAGCATCCCTGCCTCATGCCTCTCTCCACCTTCTATCTGATAGAAATAATCCTCCGAGTGCGCACACGGGCCATAGGGGACATGTAAAGGAGCCGCACCCATGTCAGGAATCCCTCTCCCAGCCCCATGTTGGTTAAGACCTCATATAAATATTGCCACTCCAGGCTGTCGAACGCCTTTTCAATATCTACTGTGAACACTGCCGCCGTTTGTTTGTCATACCCATCTGAATCCATTACTGCCAGGAGCCGCCGGATGTTTATGGCCGTGTTCGGCCCTGGGATAAATCCTGCCTGGTCTGCGTGCACCAATAGGGGCATGTGTGGCAGGAGACGCATCGCTAGGATTTTACTGAGGATTTTATAATCAATATTTAGCATGGACAGTGGCATATAGGCCCTATAGTCATGAGGTTCCTTCCCGGATTCGGGTATGGGGATAATAAGGGTTTCTCTAGCACTCTCATGTAGCTCTCCCAACTCTCGGGCCCCTGGTACATCGCAGCCAGTTGGGGGGCCAGCTCATCTGCATATGTTGCATAAAATTCGGCCGGTAAGCCATCTGTGCCTGGGGTCTTATGTCGTGCCATGCCCTTGATAGCGACCCGTATCTCCCTCTGGGTAATATCAGCCCGAGTAATTCTGCCACTTCAGGGTTCAGGACTGTTAGCGGCAGGTCAGCCAGGTATTCCCTCATTTCTGCCGGCTCGCTTATGCACGTCTTCTTGTAGAGGTTGGCATAGTAGCGCAAAAATCTCATTGATCTTGTCTGGCGCATAGTGTCTGGTCCCCCCCTTTCGTCCTCCAGCTCCACCAGAGCAGTGCCCTAGTTGTCGGGTTCGTGAGCCACGCTAGGAGTGAGCCTGACCTGTCCCTTTCAGCATGCGTGTGCTCTAAATACTTCTTGTAATCAAGCGTCTAGGCCTCTCTGTTTGCTTCGCCACTTCCTCTTTAGCATCTAAGAGTGCCGCATGCAGTTCTGGGCGGCCCGGCCTCTTATGTTCTATCTCTCTTAGTGCTGACTCTGCCTCCTCTACTTCACGCATGATAACGTGCCTAACCCTGTGGCCTGTGTTATACACTGGCCCCTCAAGACCACATAGAATGCGTCCCACTCTACATTCTATGATCCAGCCGTGCCCGCGTTGTTTTGAAAGTAGTGTGTCATTTCGTCTCTGATCTCTTCTATGAAGGCCTGGTCTTCCAGGGTGACTGGGCGGAGTCTCCATGTGGGGAATAATGCTGGCAGGTGCGCCCATTGCAGAGACATGATCAGTGGGTTGTGTTCCGAGATGGTGCACACAAGATATTCAGCGCCTGTGACACGGCATTGGACGTCTACCGAACAAAGGAGGGCGTCTAGGCATGCGTGTACTTCATGGACCGCTGAGAAGTCCCTCCCTTGTGGGCTCAGGGTGCGCCATGAGTCTATCAGTCCCCAGCTCTGTCTCCATGTGGTGAATGCTTGGGAAGCGCGCGCCACCTGGGAGTTTTGCAATGGGGGATGGGACCTGTCTAGTAGTACATTGTCCATGCTATTGAAGACAACCTTGGTTATGACCATAGCTGCATGGTATTGTGCTAGTCTGTGGTTTAGTGCCGCAAAGAAGGTGGGTTGGTCCAGTGAACCGCCCCTCAGCCTTGCATCCCTGTATGCCCCTGTACCTTAATGCTGAAACGGTAGTGTCTCGCAGCAATCTGGTTGCATTCATCACCGTCTCTCGCTCCCCGCCATTAGATGATGCCATCTGCCGTCTGCGGAGTAACAGTTGGCAATGTCAGGCTCTGCGCTTCAGAATCGCTGGACCCACTCTCCGAGCCCGTGTCTACCTGTTCTTCGCTGCCCTCAGGAGGAACCAGATTCTCAGTTCTGCCGCTGATCAGGGCCACCTCCTGCATTGCGCTCTGCTGTTCTAGTTGTGCCTCCTCCTGTGAAGGTGCCATGATCTCTTTCCCGTGAGTCCGGTGTCGTGAGCGAAGTCCTCGCCTCTGTTCTTCTGTCTGGTCCTGCGCTTGCGCTGATCCTCCATGTCGATCTATCCATTCAGACGCTTCATGCAGGGTCCTGAAGAACTCTGTGCCCTCCGACGTGGTAACCCGCAGCGTGGCCAGGTACTGCATCACGTATTTGTAGTTCAGTTGGCGTAGTCTCTGTTTCACATCTCGGTACGATCCCCTGCGGCGATGTACCTCGCGGGAGAAGTCTGGGAAAATGCGCACTACAGAATTGTGCACTTGGATGCCACCTTTGAGCCGCGCCTGAGTTAGGATGTGATCTCGGTCTTTGTAGTGGAGGAGTTTTGCTATCACCACTTATGGCGGGGCGCCTGGTATAGGTGTCTTAGCCGGGACGCGGTGCACTCTCTCCAGGGTGAAGAAGTTTGACAGGCCGGTCTGCGCCACTTCATCCCTGAGCCATGTTTCAAGATAATCCGCCATGTTGCGACCTTCAAGTTTCTCCGGCAGGCCCACAATTCGCAGGTTGTTTCTGCGTGATCGTTTTTTGGCGTCCTCCGCCCTTTCTTCCAGTGTTCGCACTTTGGTTTCCAGCATGGTCATTCAGTGTTGCATATCTGTGACCGCTGGGACAGCTTCAGCCAATGTTCGTTCATTTGTCGCGACCCGGTCCAATAGTTTCTTGTGGTCCTCCCGGAGCAATCCCATGTCCAGGCTGAGAGAGTCAATTTTTCCTTCCAGGCGTTCGCTGGAAGTGGTGATAGCTTGCAATATGTCCTGCACCGTGGGGTCTGCAGGATGTTCCATCCTCGTTGCAGACTTCTCGGCTTCATTTGGGGGTCAGCCGGCAAACGACTTCCTCCTTATCCTTCAGTTTCAGGGGCTCCCCCATGGCGTCTTCCTGCCCCACGATATTCCGGGCGCTGCGTGTGCTCATGGGATGTCGTCAACCTCCTTCGCGGGTGCGACCAGGGCCCTGTCCGCAGGCGCTCATCCGGCAGCTCCCAAGGCGCGACAGCCGTCCAAGTCCTATGGGGCCTTCCGGCGTCACCGCTGATTGAGGCGCGCCGTCTTGGGTAGGTCAGCGCCTGGTGCTCTCTAGCCAGTTGCTCCTCCGCTCCTTCCTCTTTTGGGAGCTGCGCTCAGGGCTTCCAGGGTCCACTCCCAGGGTGGCGATCAGGATTCGGGCTGACGCCCCCGGAAGTCTCCAAGACCCTCCGCGCAGTGTATGAGCGCCCTCTGGTTCGTGTGGCTGATGGGGTTCGCCCGCAATATAGGTTTGTTGCTTCCTCACCTTCAGGGCGCTATTCCCATTGCTCGCTGAAACGGCGGTAACTCAGGCCGCGCGGCAGTTGTTGCACTTCGTGGTTCCCCATGGAGGTCCTCTGGCACCTTCACCATCTCCCCTCCCTGCTGGTCGTTCTGCCCTCCCCTGCTAGTTCCACTATATCTGCCGCAATTCCTCATGCTGGTTCACACCCAGGGGTCCTGGAGGGAAGCCCTGCAGGTCTCAAGCCACGCCGCAGCAGGTCCTCAAGTGCCTCGGCCTTTGCGTGCCGCCGGTCTGTCTGAATCCGGCCGCTATCAGCAGTGCATTCACTCTTCCTCTGCTAGAGCTTAGTGAGTCCCGCTAGAAAGTACTTTGTGGCAGGTGCGGGGTCAGCACGTCAATCCTCCACGCTGGCTCTCTGTGCTCTCTTCGTGTTCGTCAGCGCCTGCTCTGCGCTACCATCTTGGGCGTGCTCCCCACGTTCACCTCTCAGCGACCGTCCCCCACCAGCCTTACTTCTCGGGCTTCCAGGCCCTGTGCTGGGTCTTGCTTGGGGGCGGGAGGGAAGTACCCTTGGTCTCTAGCTGCACCACAGAAGCTTCTCAGGCTAACCCGTCCCGGGGCGCCGCCATTTTGCTCGCCTTTGGGGTCTATTCCTTTCCCTCTGCCAGCTCTCGTGGGGGTCCTTCCAGTCGGTAGCTTGATGTTGGCGCCGGGCTGAAAGGGGAGCCTTGCAATCCCCCGCCTGAGTCATCAGCACTGGTTTTCTGCGCGTTATTTGGGCTCGTCAGCACCCGCTGGGTGCCGCCATCTTGGCTGTGCACCCGGGGACGCTCACCGTGGATGATTTCACCCGATCTGCGAGCAGAGGAGGCTCGTTTCACCTCCGGTATGTCCCTTCCGTGTCGGCCGTTCTAGGGATGCTGTGTGAGGGTTCAGGCCGCTCCCAGGGTGTCAGAATGGCTGCGGATGGCGGACGGCCAACGGGAGCTCCTGAGCAGTGCTGCTCACTCCATCGGCGTCAGGCCACGCCCCCCCTGGTTCTGGTGGATCATGCCACTAGGTATCCAGAGGCAATCCCTCTGAGGACCATGACTGCAGTGCAAAAGACCTTCTAGTGATTTATACCTGAGATGGTTTCCCCAAGGCTGTTGTGTCTGACAGGGGCACAAACTTTATGTCTGCTGCTTATATGCAGTCAATGTGGAAGGAGTGTGGGTTAACCTACAACTTCTCCACCCCTTATCACACACAAACCAATAGGCTTGTTGAGAGGTTCAACAAGACCCTTAAGTGCATAATCAGAGGCCTGCCTGAGACCCTGAGGAAAAAGTGGGATATCCTCTTATCATGCCGGTTGTTCGCTTACAGAGAGGCGCCACAGAGAGGTGTGTCTTTTAGCCCCTTTGAGCTGTTGTATGGCACCCAGTCATAGGACCTTTGAGTCACTTGAAAGAAGGATGGGAGTAAGCTCCCAGGATGGTACCCCAGAATATAGTGAGCTACATACTGGTCTACTGAAGGCAGATGTCTAAGTTATGGAAGGAAGCTTCCAGTAAGCTTGAAGCCAGTCATGAAGGAGTGGTATGACAAACATTCTACCACCGTGGTGTTTCAACCTGGGCAGAAAGTGTGGGTGATGGAGCCGGAACAGCCCAATGCCCTCCTCGATCGCTGGAATGGGCCCTATGAGGTGACTTAAAGAAATAGTGAGGCCACCTCAGGATTGCTACGCATCGCCGCAGGGTGCTTCATGTAAATCGCCTCAAACCCCACTTTTAGAGATTTTAGCTCACCGTGCTGTTGTTGACAGATGGAGAAGAGGAAGAGGAGAGTAAACCTCTCCGAAGAGGAGAGTCAACCTCTCTATGAGCTCTTGGGATGAAGGAGAAAGATGGGTCTGTGACAGGAGTAATCCTTCCCCCCACTCTAACTCCTGAACAACAAAGAGACTGCCACCAAGTGTTGGGACAGTACTCTTCACTGTTCTCCCTTATCCCTGGGACTACCCACCTGTGTACTCATGTTGTGGACACAGGGGACACCCTCCCAGTTTAGAATAAGTATTACAGGTGGTCAGAAAAGGTGAATTCCAGCATTAAGGCTGAAGTGTTCAAAATGCTGAATTTGAGGGTGATAGAACAATCCAGTTGCCCCTGGTCCAGTCCTGTGGCTCTGGTACCAGAAGCTGCCCCACCAGGCTCCCTACCTGAACTGAGGTTCTGTGTGGATTACAGATGGCTAAATGTAGTGACTAATACAGATGTTCAACCCCTTCAGGCCAAGATAGAAACCATTATGGCCTAGCTGCCCCCAAAACACAGCTTGTGGTCAGGTCATTCTTGGGCCTCACTGGGTACTATAGGAAGTTTTTGTTTAGGGATATGACACCATTGTTGCCCCCTTGACAGGGCTAGCTTCAAAGAAGCAGCCCAGGGATGTGATTTGGGCAGTCATGCCAAACCGCATTTCACTACCTTAAGAAGGCAATGTGCACAGCCCGTGTTCTCAATGCCCCTGACTTCCCCTAAAGTTTATCATTCAGACAGATACTTCAGAACATGGCATAGGGAAAGTACGCTCCCAACTTAATAAAGAGGGCCTAGACCGATTTAGGTCGGTGACGTAAACCATGACATCACCTCAGAATAAAGTGCTCCGATCACCACTAGAAAGGGCCGAACAGTACGTTTTGGACTTTGTGACTTTGTGGCAGTAGGTTAAAACATGTTACAACCCCACAGGCTCTTAATGTTGGACACTATACACGGTGTCTTGATGCTTTAATCACGTTTAAACATTATTTCGATGTAACAGGTCAGTTATGTATATTTATTTTTGAGTGATTTATTTGTATTGTTCACATATCTAGGTGTGGGCAATGTTACATGTACATTTTTGTCCTATTTAAATGTATTGTATTTCATTGAAAAAAATATCTATTGACAAATACAATCCCTTGCCTATTAACTTTGTGGACATGGTAGATTCAGTGTACACCGGTAGAGAAGTTAAAATTATTAGGTGTCATTTAAATGACGTTCAGAGAAATAATGGCAATGTTTTGTTATGTGAGATGATATATGATTGATGCTGTAGGGGGTACCTTTTGAGATAGAACATTTAATAAGTGGACATTTCTCTGCACTTACTGCTCTGTGTGCCTGACAGCCTGTCTCCAATACACGTCTGGGGTGGGTGACAACTACACTTTGTGAATTTCCTCAAGACAGCCACAACACAGAAAGGGTAGATGTGTCTGAGCACCGATCTATATTCATCTGTATTTTGATGGCCTTGCCAGGGCTGGATGAAAGGCTGGGGTTAACACATCACTTGAGTAGGCAGTGTCCTGTCCCCACACAAAGGACTGATAACTCCCTACAGATAGCCTGGTACACAGGACTGGATTGAAAGGGATATTTGTGCACTTCAGAGAGCTGCTTTGATTGGATTTATCAATTTATATAGCGCAACGAATGCGCAAGGGCGTCTTGGAGCTGGATTTGGCCGGACATATGTAAGATGGGTACGCCATACTGAGAGAATATCATTGGTCAGTTGGAAAATAACCATGTTTTTAATGATCTTCTAAAGGAGATAAGTAACGTGCTGTTTTTTATCGCTAATGGCAGGAGATTCCAGGTTTTCGCAGTTCCTAGCAGAAAACTTCTACCTCCCCAACGTGCCTGTCTGTACCTGGGTATTTGTAGCAGTTTTAGCTGAGAAGATCTTAGATTTCTGGAAGGCACGTACCATTTCAGATGCGATTTCAGATATAGAGGTCCTGTGCCCTGGAGTGCCTTGAATGCAATACATTGTGATTTGAATGCTATTCTTTTTCCTACTGGAAGCCAATGGAGTGCTCTTAATTGATGTGAGACTGATTCATATTTAGGAATGTCCAGTATCAGTCTGGCTGCAGCGTTCTGTAATCGTTGTAGTTTTTGTAAATATTGGGTCTGAATCCCCACATAGAGGGTGTTGCAGTAATTCAATGTGGACAGTGCTAAAGTGGTTACTAATGTCTTTAAAGCGTCTGGGGGGATAAAGGAGCGAATCTTCCTACTCATCTTTAAGATGCCCCAGAAAGTGTCCGAAAGATGATTGATTTGGCTGTGAAATGTCAATCTATTATCAACGATCACGCCCAGATTTTTAGCCTTGATAACTGGTGTCAGACTGTCGTTCAAGTTAGCCGGCCACCATCTCGACAACCAGACTGGAGGGTTGGATCCTAATAGCAGGATTTCCATTTTCTCACCGTTCAGCTTTAAACAATTAGTCTGCATCCAGATGTATACCTGAGACATACCGTTGTTAAAGCGATCAGCAGTCTCGTCCTCGTTGTTAGATATTGACATGACCACCTGGGTGTCATCTGCGTAGGAGGCCATGGAAAAGCCATACTGCCTGATCATCGAGGTCAAGGGAGCCACATAAATATTAAATAGCGTAGGGCTCAGGGACGAGCCCTGAGACACACTGCATGGTAATTTAAAAACTTTGGAACTAGAGCCACCCAGTTCTACTGAGAAAGATCTGTCAGTTAGGTATGAAGTCAATAGGGCAGTGGCGGATTTCTGCATACCCAGCTCTGCCAGTCTGTCAATTAGTATTGTATGATTGACAGTGTCGAAGGCCGCCGATAAGTCTAACAAAATCAAGGCGGCCTTCCCTCCTTCATCCAGTGATCTTCTAAGTTCCTCTGTTGCTGTGATAAGAGCGATCTCTATTCTGTGACCCTCTGTGAAGCCATATTGTGAGTGATCTACATGATTTCTCGAGGAGAAATAGGAGGTGAGCTGAGTATTAAGCAGTTTCTCCAGTCACTTCGATGGAAATGGTATTCGAGAGATTGGCCAGTAGTTTCTGGGGGTTTCTTCAGCAAAGGTAGTACTGAGGCTACCTTCCATGCTTCTGGAAACTGACCTGACAGTATTATCCCAGAGAACAATAAGCCAAGTTGTTCCCTGAGTATTTCAGAAAATAAGTAAAAAAAATTGGGAGGACAGGGGTCTGTTGGGGCTCCTGATTTAGTTGCCTTTACTACTTGGACAATTTGTTCCCATGAAGGGGAGGAAAGGAGAAACTGGTTTGTGGCGTGCGGGGATCTGTCCCAGACTTTAGTGACTTGGTGGAGGGAGGATTACTGTCTAAAAAAAATTTATACAACCTCATTTCGCCGGACAGGGGAGATAGATGCCCTACTTGCCACAGAGAAAGCAGGCTTTTTACATTTATCCTGGGATTGTCTACTGGTCAAGCAGTTTTGGGGGGAGGTGGTGGGCAGGATTTTTGCGGCCACAAGCATTCGGATGCAGCTTGCACCCCTGAATTGTTTACTTGCATTTGTCCGGAAGCCAAAGAATAGGAAACTCCCATATAAGCTCCTACAACGCTTGTGGTGCTGGTGCTCGCTAGGCGCAGGGTAGCTATAACCTGGATGGGGCAGAGAGGCCCAAAAGTTCCCACATGGCTTAAAGATGTCCGAGAGTGGTCCCTAGCCAAAGAAACACACATGCAGCTCACCCGAAGGTACGAGAACCTGCAAGAAGACCTAATGATTTGGCGGGAGTTGTGTTCCTCTGGGTTGGCAGAGAGGGAGTCCGCCTCGCAGGATACAACTGATGGCGAGGAGAGTGGGTTGGAGGTTGAGAGTGGGACGCCCCTTGCCATGGAGTGAAAGGACCGACCTCAGTTATAGGCACAATGAAAAGCGGTGCTATACCCCATGCTCCCTCTTCACTATCATATGATTTTGGATATTTATGTGACCCCATGGTATCTTTCCCCCTCCCGGATGCGACCATCTGTTCTAAGTGCCACTGACAGTATCAACAATATGCCTGTGTACGCTATATTGATGCCAATTTGTTTCTGTAATTGTATAATGGCAATTGAAAAAATAAAGTAAAAAAAAATGTATACACTGTCTCGACCTTATTGATGAAAGACTGACCCAAAGTATTACGGAAATCCTGGCTACTGTCTGTCTTGGATTTGGCCAGAAGCTTGGCTAATTTTTTAACAGTAGCAAATAATTCCCTACTGGAATTATTGGCCTCCGAGATTTTTGTTGTATAGTATTTGCTTTTTTCCTTAATGATTAGTCTCCTATATACTGCCAGTGATTGTGCATATTTTATTTTTATAGCCTGATCATAATTTGACCTCCACTGTCTTTCAGTTCTTCTGCACAGTTGTTATTGATCTCTTAATTTTTCCAAAAACCAAGGTTCAAAAGGCTTTTTTTCTTCTGGAGATGAGAGTTTTTAAGGGTGCTGCGGCGTCTACCGCCTTTTTGACCCATGATGTTAAATTATAGACTGCTTCATTCATATCTGCTACCATCTTTGGCTTGTTTTCATGTAGTGACGTCTGGAGGGTATTTGTGTTAATTTTGGCCCAGTCTTGATACATGTGTGCAACAAGTGTAGTAGTTGTTGATGTTTGTTTAGAGTATATCTTAATTGTGAATATTACGGCTCTATGGTACGACCAAGGGACTGGTACCACCTCAAGTATTTTAAGCATTGTAATAGAGGTAAAGATTCCATCCAGAGTATGTCCTGCAACATGAGTCTCTTCTTTGACTAATTGTTCCATTGAGAAACCTGTCATAACGTCAGTAAGTGCAATGATGTCATGATCGGCTGTGTTTTCTGGATGGTAGTTAAAATCTCCTAACATTGTGTAATCTGCAGAGTTTATACTGGCTTCCAGAATAGGACTTATTCTGTCCAGAAAGGGGGTCTGAGCCTTAGGTGGACGATAAATGAATAGTTCTTTTAGTGAGTAATTATTATTAAACAGTATCTGGAATGATAGCAGTTCACAGTCCTGGGAGGTACCAGAAGGGGATCCTGTTACTGATAGCTCTTCTTCAGTAATAATAAATCCCTGCTTGAATGTTCTATCGGCTCTGGTGACGGTAAATCCAGTGGGGAGTGCGAGTGCCAGATCAGGATCGGATGTTGCGTCAGCCCAAGTTTCTGTTACAAAGACTAAGTCAAGCTTATGGCTATCTATCATTTCTGCGATTACAGTATTATGTTTTATTAGCGAGTGCGCGTTGATTAGCATGGCTTTAGTATCTTTGAAGTCACCCCATATAAAAAGGCACTTTTGGGTATAAGTATTGGGTCTCTGACTCCATAAAATCGGACGTTACTGGCTTGTAACTGAAGCTCTGCCAGAAGAATTGCTGTGCTGCTTTAAGGACTCAACTGCACTGCTGATCTGGAAGGCCTGCTCTTCTGTTTGTTGCTCTGTTGCCTGCTGCTCTCTGACTCCCCGGAAGGAAAGCTGGACTCTGCCTTCCCTCCAAGTAAGTGATCTCCAAGGGCTTGTTAGCTTGCCTCCTATTACTTGAGACTCAGGAATATTAAAGTCTCTACCCTTGCTCCAGTGGAAGGGCGTCTTTCAAATACGATGGGGCCTGGAGAAATGTCTCAACGGATAACAGGCCAACAATGCAAACAGTCACTGGACTCCACGACGGAAGAATAGTCGGCACCGCTCCAAGACAGGGTGCTGTCCGGGTTGAGTCACTTCGTCTCGTTCACTTAATTCCAGCCTCTATGGTACCGTGGAAGATAGCTCATCGGCTAATTTAATAAAAAGATTTCGGTTTAGAAAGATCTGTTAGCTGGCTATACGGTCTCCAGGAGTCAGTGTGTAATCTAGGACGCGATTGCTACCCAACGAGGTATACCTTTTATTAAATGAGCTATCTTCCACGGTACCATAGAGGCTGGAATTAAGTGAAAGAGACGAAGAGACTCAACCCGGACAGCACCCTGTCTTGGAGCGGTGCAGACTATTCTTCCGTCGTGGAGTCTTGTGACTGTTTGCATTGTTGGCCTGTTATCCGTTGAGACATTTCTCCGGGCCCCATCGTATTTGAAAGACGCCCTTCCCCTTGTGGCCCTCCCCTCCTTCCTGCCCTGATGAAGGTGTACCCCCGGCGGGGGCCTCACACCGAAACGCGCGTTGGCGTTTGTTCCATTTGGGAACCATCTGAACCACCTGGGATATTATTCCAACTGTCCCTAATTCATCACTTATTCTTGACATCTTTGCGGAGTGTTGTATGATGTATGAACTGAGTGGTATGTATGTTGGTATGTATGTGTTGTGTGGTGTGTGGGCCATGACTAGGAGGTGACTTAGTTTTTGATGCATTTTTATCTTTTATAGTTTTGGTCTATTCATTATGAATTCCTGTGTATTATATATATATATATAAATGAAAAAAATTAATTATTCAATAAAATGTGTTTTCGTATCTTTTTTGAATACCGGTGTCTGAGATGTTCCTATGTGGTTCAGAGTGTAATATGAAGTTTGTTGGACCTTTTTGAGGTCTATTTGAAGAATATACAGGGCAGGTTACTTTTCTTTGCCTGATCGCTGCTAGTGTAGTTTATCAGAATAGAAAGACCAGATTTAGCAAGCAGCCATTAAAATAAAGGTGGCCATGATGTCTGAAAACAGTGTGTTCTTTTCAGAGTTCAACACTAACATCCTGGTAAGGAAAGATGTTTTCTTGCATGTCAAAAAAGGCATGCTTTCAAAGGGACAGGTAAACTCAGTAGAATTTCCTGTGAGGCTCCAGATACTGTACCAGCCAAAGAAAAACTTCACTAGGACCACTTTGGAAGGACAGGAGGTAGATACTGGATCAACTTTATTTTGTCACCCTCTAGGACGGTGATGTTCTAAGGAATGCCTCATCCCATTCCACATGGGAAATGGGATAGGATGGGACATACAAGTAAATAGCGGGTGGATGAGGGGAAATACACGATTAGTAAACAGTAAAACATTTATGCTATTTAGACATTAAAACATTTTTTTTAACTTTTTAAAAAAAATTATACAGATTATAACAAGCAAATTCATCAAGCGGAGATTTACAAAACTCAATGTAACTTTTTGCAGAGCAGATTGTCTAAAACATATAGGTTTTATATACTGACGTCGGGCCTCTACCAGAATAGATTTAGGGCAGACTAGTAACATGTGTAAGAAATCTTGCCGTCCTCCATTACATAAATCACAAATTTCTGTGGGACTTTCAGATTTATCCCATTTGAAAGTCTGGGTCTTTAAGGGAAGAATCCCAGCCTCATTAAAATTATGGTACGCCGGACCATGTGCTCCAATAAAAAACGTATGAATCATTGAAGAGATTTATATTGTAAACTGTCTAAAAGATTTGCAAAATGTTTTAATCAAGAGCAGTGGTCTAGATATGACTCATAGATTATTCTTGGAGTCAAGTCCTTTAAATAAAGTTTCAAATGTGAAGAAGTCATAGTTTTCTAAAGTGCAATCGTGCAACCAGACTGAGTTAGTGCAATATTTAAATTCTTGTTAAAAGTATGATGAGATGACTCATCTCTAAAAGTCTTAAGTTTTAAAATATACCTAATAGACCCTAGGTGAAGAAGATTATGGGCCCAACAAAGTATATTTGTGATAGCTTTTGCGTACGCGCTGACTATGGATAACTCCAGGTGGATTGCTTGGACAGGGACTGACTGGTCGACTCATAGCAGTTTACATATGTTTAGCAGATGCCATGCCTTGATCAGGATGTATTCTAAAGCGTATATTAAAACTGGGGGTATCTTGGAGCGGTAGACATCAAGCATAGGTGCAAAATGTGTAATGCCTGAGAAGGTGTAAAATTTCAATAGTCCACCGACGTGGGCTTCGGCCTTTGGGCTATGCCCAAGACGGGAATAATTTTGCAGGGTCTGTGAAAAAATTCTCCCCAAGTAAGCATATTCCTTAACAATCTCTAACTGCATGCCGTCTAATGTCCAGTTGTAGTGAAGGCAATGCTTTCTCCCTCTAAAGGGAAAAACTTTAGTTTTAGAGCTTTTTGGCATAAGAAAGTTTCATTTAGCATACTGATTTAAGGCAGCAAGGTTTCTTGGTAGGCTTATCGGGGTAAGATCCATAATTACTACGTCGTCGGCGTACATTAACATGGGCATGTCGCTTGTATCTATTTTTGATGGAAAATTGGTAATTGTCACTCTGGGAGGTCACTTATGTACAGGGAAAAAAAGACGGGGGCTAGGACACAACCTTGCTTAAGGCCGTTTCTCAACGCGATAGGCCCCCTCAAATCCTCCCCCCCACAGCTGCACTTTACACCATGTTGCAGAACATAATGCCATGAATATAGTGAGCAAGTCTTTAGGTATTCCGAGCTTCACTAACTTAGACCAAAGAATTGGCCTGTCTACACGATCAAAGGCAGTGGTAAAATCAACAAAGACACAATAGAGAACTTGCTGTTTCATTACTACATATTTGTATATAACTGTTTGCAAGATTGCACTGTTATCTGTCACAGAGCGCTTTGGTTAAAAGCCAGCCTGAATCGTTGGTATCGCTCCTGTGGAGAATGTCCAATATTTCTGATTATCCAATACGCATGTTGCATAAATCTTACCTATAGTAACCAGTAGGGCTATCTGTGGATAGTTGTTGGGCGACAGTAGGAATCCTTTTTTCAGGTTTGGAATTACAATGCTCCCCTGCAATGATTTTAAATTCTCCCACTACAGAAGCAGTGGGAGAATAAAGGGGCTAAGAACTTGCTCCAGTCTTTGGGGTTACTTTGAAGAACTTTAATGGAGATTTTATCTGGGCCTGTTGCTGCAGTTGATCTAGCTGCTTTTAAGTATAATGCTATTTCTTTCACTGATGATGCTAACGTATTGGGGAGTTTTTCCTTTCTGTGCCAGGGTTGTATTGGTTTTGCCCACTCCAGAAAAAAAATTGTAAGTAGAGCTCAAAAAGATACTTTTCCCACTCCGAAGGGGAAACTGGAGAAGAGAAGAGAGTTTTCCTTGTGCCTGTTGATTCTGCTATTATCATCCAGAACCATTACTGTTTTTTTGGTGTACTGCAATTTGAATAACCACCCAATTTTTATCCTTTTGCGTTTAGTAGAGTCTGCTTCCTATTGTCACCCCCACTTTTTGCTGTGATTCACTGGTTTTTCGACGTTAGTGTGAATGTGGGCCTGCTAATCAGACCCACAGTCCAGTTTAGGTACATACCTGATTGGGTATTGGGTCACCTTTGTGAGCCCCTGTATAGTGTACCATCGATACCCTGGGCATAGGTGCATCCAAGGCCTACCAGGGGCTGCAGCATGTATTATGCCACCCCTGGCTGGCCAACCAAACTGACACCACAGGCTGATCACTCAGCTTGGGAAGGTGGTGTAATCACCCCTTACTTAGATATAGTATATTTATATCTACCTTATATATAGACATATACTAACCTATAAGTCAACCCTATGGCAGGCCTTAACAATCCTGGAGGCAGAATGCTTGGTTTTATGTGAGAGGGTGCCCTAGCATGAGCTGAGCCCCTCTGCAGCTTTCGGAACCATGTCCTTATAGCTGTTCTATGATATAGCCATACCATATACTCTTAAGTGCATTATAATCCTTGTGGCTAATGCTAACTTTGGTTTGGCTTTATCAAAACATGTCCTGTAAGGTGTCAAACACTTTGGAATACTACCCCACCGCCGGTCCTGGCGGCGGGGGTAGCATTCCACCCGTCTAGAAGGAGAAGACCTGTAGTTACTGCTTTACCCGGTTAAAGTTTAACAGAGCCTTAGCATCACAAAATGGATGCTGCTGCCTCAGACACGAGTCTGACCTCCTGCTGCTGGACGAAACTCTGGCAGGGGAGGCCTGGACAATAGGTTTCCTGCCTGAGGTGCTAGCACCTCCCCAGGCAGGCTTTTAGTGTATTGGGGCAGGGAGGGCTGCAAAATGAGACACTGCCTGGGGCACACAAGGTGCTCCATGCATAGCCCGGTTCAAACCACTTGCTGGGGCATGGACAAAGAGAAAGGGGTGTAACCACCCCCTTCTTAGGGTCCACCCATAGGAGGGACCTAGCAGGTAATCCAGGCCCTTAGATTAGTATAAAGATAGGAGCTGTGACTAGAGACATTAGATTATCCTGGCATGAAACTCTGAAACAGAACTCTTGGACCTTCGACGTTCTATACCGACTAGAAGACTGAAGACATCTCCCTTGTGGTCAAGGAGTGACCACCCTGTGCAAACAGGCACCACTAATAACTTGCCGGTTTGCTTTGTCGATGCTCATGCCGGAACCCGAAGATTCAGTGACTCAGGAACTGGACTTCCAGACTTTTCCGACTCCGATCCACATCCACAACAAAGCTGAGACCCGTGGCAGACACGAGAGACGTGGGACCGGACACCCTGGACTACCTGCACTTAGCTAACAGTGCAACGACCGAGGCACCCTCGAAATTGTGCATTGGGGTCTGAGAAGCCCCAGACCCGAGCGCCATTTGCACCGAAGCTCAGCCCTTGTTGAGTCCAATCCGGATACCGACACCGCAGTCATCTAGATCCTTTGTGGGACAGCTCGAATCCAGCTCCTGGTCGTCCTTGACGCCTTCTGGTCCTCGTGGCTGCAGAGACAAGCTTCACCTTCTTCACCTGAAACACTCGACATCGCCTGGTTCCTTCCTGGTCACTGGCTAGTGACCCAGACTCTGTCCCCTCTGCTTTCAGGTTATTCTCATCTTCGATCCATCCTTGGATCCACCCAGACACTTTTCTCCTGGTCGCCTGCAGCACTTTTTTGCAGCTCTCCATAGGAAACAGCGACGAAACCCGACACCTATGCACCCGGCTTCCCTGGGTGAGGTAACTCGAGGTGCTCCCATGGGTGTTGACTCTCGAAGTGTCCTAGTTTAAAAGGGTTATACCGTAGTCCATCCGGAACTGTCCTTAATCAACTGCTTTGTAACTTTTACGTTCCCATTATAACTCTATGGTAACTTGCGACTGTGTTCCCGCACTGCACTCGTCTCCCGTGGGTCTCCTACTTCCTAACCTTTGGTTCGGTAGTGTACCCCCAGCAATTCCCTAGGCCCTAGGCCTATTCAATATTCCTGAAGTGGTCCTTATACCACTTACTTAGTATATGGTTCGTGAGGCCCCTAGGGCAGAATTGTATTTGTGCAACTTATAGTATGCTTAATAAGTAACTTGTAACATATCTCGAACTCTGACCGCATAAAGAGTGCAGAGGGGTTGTGTTAGTAATAAATACATCTATATTTGATATATAACTTGTGTGGTGTCCTTTCATTTGGTATACAAGGGATTATATATGGTAAAACAGCTTGCTTCACATGCTCTCTGAAGTTTTTGCCTAAGACTGCTGTTCCATGCTACCACTAGGATAGCTGATCTATTTTTTTTTATTGTTTTCAATACCATACATGACTTTCAATTGCTCATCTCTTTTACAGCCATTACGCAGATGGCCCATCAATCATTGTTCGTGTCATTTAAGGTCGCTTAATAGAATACTTCCCAACTGTCCTAACCCCCCTCCCCCTGTCAGTGTGCCCCAGCCTATCCAGCCCAATCTATAGCTTCCGATCCGTCCTGCCTCTCAACCCATCAATCAGGGGAAAAGAAAGTTAAAAAAACAAACCGGAAGTTCCGTTGATCAAGTGTATGTTCCTTGCATCTGCACTAGCCCGCTAATACCACTAAGCCTGGAATATGCAAAACGGCCCCCCCTCGCATTGCAACTTGGTGCTCCAGCCCTCCCTATGTTTCTTATGAGTTCGCCACCCTCGCCCTCTCCCCTTGATTTAGCTCTACATCCTCTTCCTCCTCCTCATCATCCCCGGTAGGGACTTGGAGTTCTGCCACCACAGCCCCCCATGCCCTTGCCTCCTACAATGCCTTTTCATTAGCAGTGCGCCTGGCTAGATGCAGGCGAAGTGTCCCTTCGCTACCCACCCGATTTAAAAAACTTGCTCTCCATCTCAAATAATTGGGCCCTGTTTTCGACTTCCAGTGCATAGTAAGCTCCCTTTTTTACCATTATTAACCCTAAATCATAGAACTTACTAGTAATCTATTTTTTTTTTTTTTTTTTTTGGAAAACCTTTATTAGCAAAAAATATAAGACAAGTATACGCCTACAACCCACTGGGCCGGCGATCAGAATATCACAAATCAACTTAAAATTACACAGCTCATCAGCCGACAACCAGGGGTCCGGCAGCCATGGTGCACGATATCAGTCAATTCCTGAACGACAGGATATGTAAAGGTTTCATTTTTAAAAACAACCGAACGAGAAAAAACGAAGAGGAGAAAAAACAAGGCTATGCTCTAGTTGCGTTGTCTGTTCCATATGATGCGGGGAGAGACAGTCCAAAGACATTATGTAAAGACAGGATAGTCCTCAGGAGAACAAATAAAGGGGGGAGGGAGGGAGAACGGGGACCCAGAGCCAGTGAACTATCGATAACACAATACAGGTAGGAGCCGAAACGCACAGTCAAGGGGAACAAGGCACTTCAGGGGGGTCAATGAAAGGCGGGTCGCATATATCCCCACGGAATGAGTTCAATTGGTCCCATATCCTACCCCACTTTTTGGGCCTGCCACGAGAGATATAAACAATCTTCTCCCTGAACATGCACCAATCCATGTTGTCGTCCCACCTGGAGACCGACGGGGCCCTCTGGGAGCCCCACAATTGTGCAATGTCCCTTTTCGCAACCATATTCCCCAGCGTCACCCATTGAGTCTGGGCAACATTACAATCACTCGGTTCCCATACATTCAGTAAACAGCGCCTGGCTTCAGGTAGCAGCTGAACATTCGTAACCTCACCCATCACCGCATGTATTCCATTCCAAAAAGACACAACCTCCGGGCACTCCCACACAATGTGGAGGAAGGTAGCAAGCATACCACAGCCCCGCCGACACAGTACATCCTCAGAAAAACCCATACGCATCAATCGGGGACCCGTGACATAGACCCGGTGCAGAATTTTCAGCTGAACGAGTCGCAGTCGCGCCGGAATCGCTACCTCTTTAGGAGAGGATATCGCGGCTTGCCAATCCTCGTCATCCAATTCTAGCCCATCGTCAGTCCAGGTGCTACGTAGGTGAACAAGCAAGTCCGATCGAGTATTGATAAGTTTCTTATAAATAAGGGAGATAGTGCTGTCTGGAACATGTCCGTCCAGCACCCTGTCTTCCAGGGGGGAGCTCTCCGGGATGTCAGAACCGGCCGGAAAAACTGACCCAATGGCATGACGAACCTGAAGGTATCGAAAAAATTCCGAAGCGTTCAAACCATATTCCTCCTGTAGCTCGGCAAAGGTCTTCACTCTATCCCTAACCCAGAGATCACCCAACTTACTGATCCCGATGAGGTCCCATCTATCAAACCCTTTCGAAGTCCATAGTTCACCCAGTCTCTCCGCGGCAAACAGAGGGGTCGCTCTGGTCAGCCTATCTGTCCATCCAGTAGCCGCAGTCGCGCTGCCCCATACCCGTACCGCCACCCCAGTGGGTCCCGTCAAATTCTTCTTAGCACCCCGGGAATAAAATGCCCTGTAGTAATCCCCCCCGGGCAAGAGCCACCGGTCCATTTTGAAAGCCGGATTCGTAACCGGACCATACATAGCATGATTTACGGCACTCAGTTGAGATGCCCAGTAATACCGTCGTATATCAGGTAAAGCAATGCCCCCATCGTACCAGGGTAGCGTGAGCTTAGCCAACGCAATACGGGGACGGCCAGCCCACACTAGCTTCCTCTGGAGGCACTCAATTTCGCGAAAGTAGCCAGCCGGCACTAAATCAAGTGTATTCTGCACAGCATACAGGAACCGGGGAAGAGACATCATTTTAAACAGAGCTGCCCGTCCCAAGGGGGATAGGGGCAGACCACACCAAGCCGCGACGTCCGACCGAAGCCGGGCGAGCGGAGGCAACAAGTTCCGGTCATACCGTAATGCAGGGTCGAGAGAAATATAAATCCCCAAGTACTTAAAACCATCAGTACAAACCGGGATTGGGCATACTCGGGGCAAAGAAAGAGGATCACCGGTAAGCGGAAAGATGCAGGATTTGGACCAATTAATAACCAGCCCAGAGTTACGTCCAAAGGAGCGCAGGACATCAAAGAGGACACCCAGGGACTTACGAGGGGACGTCAAATACAACAAGATGTCGTCAGCATACAATGATACACGGTCCTCGAAGCCAGGGGACCACCGAATACTCTTCAGGGAAGGTTCCCATCTGAGCCAGGCGGCAAGAGGCTCAAGCGCAAGTGCAAACAACAGCGGAGACAAAGGACATCCCTGTCTCGTGCCTCGCCCAAGAGCAAAGGGCTCCGAAGCTCTACCATTAACCACCACCTGCGCCAACGGCTGTTCATACAGGAGTTTGATCCATGCGATAAATTTCGGACCAAAGCCAAATTTGGTGAGAGTGGCCCACAAATATGGCCACTCGACCGTGTCGAAGGCCATCGATGCATCAAGAGAGACCAAGATGGCCGGTTCACTAAGAGACCCCGCCCTCGCTATGACGCCATGCAGACGACGAAGATTGAGGGCAGTGTTGCGCTGAGGGATAAAACCGGACTGATCCGGGTGAACCAGTCCGCTAATCACCGTCGCCAGACGATTTGCCAGTATTTTCGCCAATATCTTGGGTTCGGCATTTAGAAGTGAAATAGGGCGATACGATGAGCAGCACTCGCGGGGTTTGCCGTCTTTGTGAATGACCACAATAGAGGCCAGCCTTTGGTCTCTGGGAAGAGATCCAAGGCCACGCGACGCCGCAAACATACGCAGCAAATACGGCGCCATTTTATCTGGGCAGAGCTTGTACAGCTCAACCGGTATACCGTTAGGGCCCGTAGCCTTCTCCGAACGAAGAGAGCGAATAGCGAGCGCAACCTCATCGACGGAGAAATCAGTCTCCATTAACGCCCCGTCTGACTCCGATAGACCGGGCAACTCAAGATCACGAAGTAGCAAGCGCGAGTCCTCCTCCGGCAAGCCCGAAACCGGCGCGTACACGACCCGAAAGTGCTGGGCAAACACCTCAACTATCCCAACCGGGTCCACGACCCTCGTCCCATCAACTCTCTCAACCACAGGCACAACACGATTCATTCTATCACGCCTATCCAGCCAAGCAAGCAACTTCCCCGCTTTATCACCCACATCATATAAACGCCCCTGCTGCATACGATGCATCGCCTCAGCCGAGGCAGTCACCAAAGCCCTGTAATCAAATTGCTTAAGAGCCAAAACATGCAGTATCTCAGGCGTAACCCCAGTCTTCAACCGTTCCTCCAACCCAGTAATCTCAGACTCCAAACTCACCACCTCTTCTCGGTTTCGCCGCTTCTCAGCAGCAACCAGGGACAGAGTCTGACCGCGGATCACAGTCTTATAAGCCTCCCATAGGGAGACCGGGGAAGACACCGATCCCTCATTTTCGGCAAAATAGAAATTCATGCATTTGACTACCTCAGATCTGATGATGGGATTCTGAAAGTGCCATGGATTGATTGGGGCAATTCGGCCCCCAGTCCCCAAACAGATATCTAAGTGGAGCCATATCGGGGAGTGGTCTGAGATCCCTCTAGCCAGGTGTTTAATTTCACGCACAGAGAACAACTGCACCATCGGCACAAGGATATAGTCAAGTCTCGAGAGACTTCCATGGGCTCCCGAGTGGAAAGTATACTGAAGCCGGCCAGGGTGCAGTTGTCTCCAACAGTCGGCCAGCCCGAAGGCATCCAAGAATTTCCCCAACCATAACTGTGATGCAGGGAGGAGTCTGGGGGGACTACGATCACTCTCTCCATTCACCACAGAGTTAAAGTCACCACCCAACACCAGCAAACCATCAGGGAAACCCAGAATCACCTCACCCAAATCGGCAAATGTAGTGGATTGCAGCCCAGGTGGAACATAGATCGACAATATGGAAATCAATTTCCCCTCCCATCGTCCCGTAATGCCTGCATAGCGGCCCCTGTCGTCCAACACCGTGCCATCTATCTCCAGGGGAAGGGAATTCCTGATCAGTATACCAGCCCCTCTCGACCCCGTAGTGAAGCCGGAGTGAGCCACCAAACGATAGCCTCTTCTATTCAATGCGTGACATGTATTGCCCACCAAATGGGTCTCTTGGAGCAGGACCACGTCCGGGGAACACCTCTTCAAGTATTGCAGCACAATCCCACGTTTAATCCTGTCCCCAAGACCGTTTACATTCCAGCTCAACACCCTAAGCCCCCTACCCCCCATCCCGAAAGAAGACCGACCGCCCCCCCATCCCGAAACAGTCACATGACTGTAAATGTAAAGCAAAGCGCAGCCTTGAAACAAACAAATAGAAAAGAACCCCTCCACCACCCCCAGTGAACCCATCAAACGCAAGCCCCCCTCCCTGCACCCCACCCCAACTTGCAGTGTGCCTGTCGCCCCATTAAACTAACCTACAAAAAGCGAGAAAAAGTCCCCAGAGGAGGAAGATCCCCAGAACCCCCCCCGCACCCCCGGGCATTCACACAATGCTTGAAACATAGTCTCTAGGCCACTGCAGCGGATCCTGGTTCGCCGATGTAGACTCACTGCTCCTGGTCCTCCAGGCCTCCCTCAGCGCCTCTCGTGTCCTCCGGGCCTTCATGTCGCGTCGATAGAGTGTCCAACCAGTCACTAACCACCTCAGGGCGGTCAAAGAAAAGCGCACGATCAGCATGTTCGATTCGCCGACGGGCCGGGAAGAGCATGGCATATTTTAGTCCCAGGTCCCTGAGGCGCCGTTTCACACCCATAAAGCCCATCCTTTGCTTCTGCACCGCCTGGGTGAAGTCCGGGTAAAAACTAATTGAGGCGTTCTCAAATTTAGTGGGCCCACTGGTTCGGGAAGCCTGCAGGATAGCGTCTCTATCACGAAAATTGAAGAGTCTAGCAATTATGGGCCGCGGGGCGGCTCCCGTCTTTGGCTTGCCACCCGGGACACGGTGGGCCCGCTCCACAGCGAAGAATTTACTTAGGCCTTTCGGCATCAGATGCTTGAGCACAAGGTCCTCCACCAGGATATCAACAGGCATGTAGGCAGAATTCTCCGGGACACCCACAATGCGAACGTTATTGCGCCTGGCACGGCCCTCAAAATCTTCCAGCCGATTAGCAAACAGATCACAGGTAGTCCGAAGATGGCGGACCGTGGTCTGAAGGTCCGAGACATCCGTGGTCAAACCAGCGGTCTTGAGGTCGAGAGATTTGACACGCTCGTTGGTTTTCCCAAGGTCTGCTCTGATGAGGGTGACATCGATCGCCACCGTATCTATCTTAGCTGCCAGGGTTTCATATTGCTGGCCCATGGTGGATCGGACACTCGCAATAGCACCCATAACGTCTTTCAGGGTTGGCTCCTCGTCATCAGGAGTACCGTCCCCAGCTTCCTCCAGGGCACCACTTGATCCGCCCGGGGATCCCCTCGGTCGAGTAAAACGATCAATGGTCTGAGACTGGGGGACCCCCCCTCGGGACGAACCTCTGGCGCCGCGTCTCTCAACGACTGTTCTGCCCGTCATGGCGTGTAAGGAGCCCAAACTGGAATTGCAGAATCCAGTCAAAATGATCCTCGTCGTGGCAGGCTCGGAACTGCGAGTAGACAGGGACACAGCACTTGTAAAAGGCGGGCAGCGATAGCAGAATCGGAACTCCGATCGGGAATTGGGCGTTCTCAACAAGGAGCAGAAATGAAACCGAAAGTACACCAGGGGCAAAGGGCGTGGCTTATCAGCCGTTGTTGTTCAATTGCCACCTGGGTACCTCGGGGACGCAAGCCCCCGGCTGGCATACGATGTAGGCCTCAAAGTTCAGGGTGCAGTAAGTCCGATATCCGACGGCCAAATCGATTTAGGAAAGGATCACTGGCATCAGCAGGGCATCAATAAAAAGTACCCGTCGTCGTAATCAGGATCAGTGACAGGATAGTCGCGGGAGGCGGAAGGGGTCTCGGGAGCCCTTAGCTCACGCGTCCATCTTGGAATCGCGCGAAGCTCCTCCCTCCTCCTTACTAGTAATCTTAGTGCTGGGGGTATGTGGGAACCAAAGTAATAGACAAGTCCCCATCTCCGCCTCTATTGTACGTCCTGTCGCCTGATTTAAACATGCCACCACCTCCTCCCAGTAGGACCCCAACCCCGTACAAGACCAGAACATGTGTCTGAAATCAGCTCCATTGGCGTTACACCTTGGGCACGGTGATTGGGAGCCCCCGAAATACTGTAGGATTTTAACCGGCGTCAAATAGGCCCTATGTAATGTAAAGAATTGAACTAATTGGAACCTGGCATTGCGCGTACCCTTCCAAGCACGCCGCAGCAATTGAGGCCATGTCGTCTCCGGTATGGGTTTACCAATATCCGCCTCCCATTAACCTTTTAGTGCATCAAGGGGTGGAAGCCGCTCGGTTGACAGTCACCTGTAGAGGCGCGTGATAGCCTTAAACGTACCTGCCACCATGGTTACATATTGGCAGCCCAGTGAAGTCGGGGGTTCCAATAACCCCATCTTCCACTGCCGTTGAATTCCTGCTATTAGGGCACGTGCAACAAATAGTCTCCCCGCGGCAACTCAAAAGTGCTCTGCAAGTCTTGAAATGATAACAGAGCCCCGTCTCTGTATAACTCCCCCAGCATATGGACCCCAAGCTCCTCCCAAACAGCCAGCGCAGACCAATCCCCTCCATGCGGGAGGGCTGTGCACATGCCCAGAGGGATCTTCGATGCATATGGGCAGGGGAATCCTGCTCGTTTCTTGCTCCGGTTCCAGCATGAGCTGAGAGTGCGCTCCTCAAGAGTAAGCTGGTCGAGACTGATCTTCTGCTGGAGAACTATAAATGACAGTACGTGTCGGGGAATTACTCTACCTTGCGGTCCTTCTGGGCCTCTAAACTCTCGAGCCGCCGCCTGCGTGAGCCACTGTAGCTGCGCCGCCAGATAGTACCATTCAAAATCGAGGACCGCTAGTCCCCCCCTCCGCCCTCGGTCGCATCAGGGTATTTAGTGCGACCCGCCTTCTGCCTGAACCCCAGATAAACCCTGTAGTCAAGGCCCTAAGCCTCCGAAAGAATGACGCCGGGATCCACACAGGTAACGTACAAAAAAAGTAGAGCAAGCGTGGGAGCGCCACCATCTTCAACAGTGCAACTCTCCCGGCCACTGACAGAGGAAGGGTTCATCAGAACTCCATGCTGCCACGGAGCCCCCTCATCGCCCCGCCCACATTGCCTTCCAAAAGGTCAGGCTGAGTGTGATAAATGCGGACACCCAGGTAAGGTAAACATTGAGGCTCCCATCGCAAACCCCCCACAGACAGAGGTACCTGGTCACCCGGAGCCAAAGGGAACAAACAGGTCTTACCCCAGTTCACCCTCAACCCTGAAAGACAGCCGAACTCCCGCATCAGGGCTTTGGCACCTTGTAGAGAGTCATCGACATCCACCAAGTATAGCAGTAAATCGTCCGCATACAGGGAGATGTAGTGGACCTCCCCTCGTAGCGATAAACCTTCATAAGACCGCCCCAGTCTAGCATGCGCCGCCAACCGCTCAATCGCCAGGGCAAACAATAACGGCTATAAGGAACAGCCCTGGCGGGTACCCCTTCCTACCTGATATGCCGCTGAGATGGCACACCCTGTTCGAACCCTAGCTGTAGCAGAGTTGTATAACAGTTTAGTCCACCATACAAACTGATCCCCAAGACCAAATTCCCTCAACACTTGAAACAGATACGGCCATTCCACGCTGTCGAAGGCCTTCTCAATGTCGACCGATAACACCACTGCTCCCGGCATCCTATCGTGTCCATCACCCATAACCCTAATCAGCCGCGTATACACGTTGCTGTGTTCCTGGTGGGGATGAAACCCGCTTGATCCGGGTGTACCAAAGCACTCATGTGCTCCAAGAGTCGCGTTGCAAGAATCTTACTTAGAATCTTGTAATCCACTGTGAGCATTGAAAGCGGCCGATATGCCGATCTAGAGCAGGGATCCCCACCTCGCTTCAACAGTGGTACTATGATCGCTTCTCTGGTAGTCGATGGTAACCTACCTAGCTCCCCTGCCTCTCTGTACACTGACTGCAAGTGCGGTGCAAGAAGGTCTACATACACCGCATAAAACTCAACAGGGAGGCCGTTGGCTCCTGGCGTCTTCCGCCTAGCCATATGATTAATCGCTGTTCGGATCTCTCCTAGTGAGATGTCCTCTCCCAGCTTGTTCCCTTGTTCAGGGTCTAACCGTGGAAGTTGCGCCGTCGATAGGAAGTCATTGACTCCGTCTGGCAGGTCCTGCATCGTGCTCTGGTAGAGCGATGTGTAATAGAGCAGGAACTGATCATTAATCTCCTTCTGTGAGTGTACTAGGTCCACAGCCGCCGTTGTCAGTGATAAAATCGGAGTACCCCTGGCTGCCGGATTAGCCAGCCAGGCCAGTAAGGATCCCACTCTGTCTCTCTCTGCGTGAGCCCTTACCAAGTATTCCTTATAATCCAAACAGCGTAACCGTTCAATTTGAGTGGCCACTTTTTCGCGCTGCAATAACTGCCTCCTGCCCCTTCGTATTCGTGTGACTATCCTTCTCTGCCTGGCGCAGGCGATCCTCCTCTTGCTCTATATCACGCAACAACGTTTTGCAAGTTCCCGTCGTGGACGAGATACACACTCCTCTTACCACGGCTTTAAAAGCGTCCCACTCCTGGGCCCTACTGGATGCCTTCCCCAAATTCTCCGTGAAGTAATGCTCAATACCGTCCCTGACCTCGGCACTAAAAACTGGGTCCTCCAGTGTCACAGGGTTCAAGCGCCACGTGGGGATCGCCTGTCGTTGCCTGGACCACTGTACCGTTATCAGACAAGGGTTGTGATTAGAGATTGTCCTCGCTAAATACTCACTATGGTAAGTCAGCTCCTGAGCTCCCGGGGAACACAAAATACATGTAAATCATGCGGTACTAAATAAAATGAGTAATCTCTAGCCGTGGGGTGGTGTGTCCGCCAGGCATCAACTAGACCCCAGGTGCTTTGCCACTCTCGCCTCACCTTCGCTAGTCGGTGAACCGCAGACTGGGCCAACGGGGGATGGGACCGGTCCAAGTCTATATTAGTGACTGAATTTAAATCACCCCCAAAAACACTGTGCCCGCCAGGAATGGCGCCAGTTTCCCAGATAACCGTGAGAAGAAAGCGGACTGATCTACGTTTGGGCCGTACACACTACACCGTGCTACATCCCTCCCATCTAGTCGCCCAATTACTGCCACAAACCTCCCCTCTGGGTCCACCACCGTAGTCAAAGGCTGGAAGTGAACACCGGACCTCACCCAAACCAATGTCCCCCTTGCATATGCAGAATAGGTGGTATAAAACAGTTGGCCCCTCCATCTTCGCTGTAGTTCCCGCCCCTCAGCTTGATCAATGTGAGTTTCCTGTAAAAAGACCACCTGAATCCCCCTACGTACTAAATATGCATGCACCTTGTAACATTTCGTCATGGAGTTCAGCCCCCGCACATTCCAGGTGATACATTTCAACTCAAGTCGGGTCCCCATAGTGGAGCATACAACAGAACAAATTCCCCCGTAGCCTAGCAGGCACACTGACAATCCCCTTGAGCCCAAAACATCCCCAACAAACCCTCATCCCTCCCCTCCCCAGAACAGGTGCTAAACCACAGTTACCCATCCAAACCCAATCCCAAATAATGGGAACTCTCTGGTAGCTACCAGAGTCTCACAACTAGCGTGAGGTCAAAGGGGTGGCGCTACACCAAGTCAAGCTGGACAACGATTTGACCGCCTTTCCATCCGCGCTAGGCCTCCCGAATGAAATCCCCCCAGTGCTGCCCCATCCCAGAGGAGCCCCCCTCCAAGCTATCGCCGTTCCCATCCCTCGATGCAATGATACAGTGGAATAAACCTCCCGCCGTCATCTCTATGTCCACACCCGTGCCCTCCCCGATCAGTTACTGCGTGCAAACTGGAACAAGAAATGTTCATTCATCCAGGAGGACATCAGCAGTCCCCGGGGTGACATGAGGCATGTTCCGGGAGCCCTCCTCAGAGCCCTCCGACACCAACTCCTCCGATCCCCGCTGAGATCCTGAGTCCGCCAACGAAGCAGCAGCTGTCGCTCCCGATATGTCAGAGACCGCTTGAAGGGCCGCCTGCCATTCCAAGTCCGTCTGCGATGTCGACGGCGTCTGGCTAGTCGCTGCATGTTTCCTAGTCCGTCGGCTTCTGCGGGGTTTCGGTCGGGTCTCTGCAGTCGTCTCCTTCCCCCTAGAACCATCAGTCCCAGCTCGATACAACTCTAGCCAGTTCCATGCGTCATCCGGTGTACTATAGAAGGACGCCTTACCATCGACCCTCACTTTCAGGCGAACCAGGAACAGGAGAGAGTACTGTATGCCTTCTTCGCGGAGGGCCTTCTTGACCACCAGAAAGGAAGATCGGCTGCACTGGACTTCATAAGAGTAATCAGGGTAGATGGAGACAGAGGCATTGTTCACCCGATAGGGGCCCATTGACCGTGCTTTCTGCAGGATAGGGTTGCGGTCTTTGAAGTGCAATAGGCACGCCACCACAGGTCGAGGGGGTCAGCCAAAAGCTGGTGGGCGGGCCGGCACCCGATTAGCCCGCTCCAACGTGTAAAACTGCGACAAGCCATCGGGGGCGACCAGATCGCGCAACCAGGCCTCCAAATAGGTGATCATACTGTCCCCTTCAACTTTTTCGGGTAGGTCCACCGCCCGTATGTTATTGCGCCGATTACGCCCTTCGTCATCTTCGGCTCTTTTCTCTAGGTGCTGCACCCTTCGCAACAAGTCTCCCACTGCCGCATCGGTCGCCTTTTGGGCCGGCTCCAGCACTTCCAAGGTAAGTTCCGTGTGCTTGACGCGGTCTACCAACTTTCCATGGTCTGCCCGTAACAACCCCAGGCTCGTCGACACTTGCGCAGTGTCATGGCGCAATGCTTCCTTCGTGTCTGAAATGGCCTTCAATATTTGGTCCATCTGCTGCTGCTGCAGCCCCGCTGTCGGTGCTGCAGACGGATCCTGATCATGACCCTCCAGTAGATCCTTGGCGGGTTCAGGGGGCGCCGCCCCAGGTTTTGGCCGTGGTTTTCCCATATTCCAGGTCCCAGCTACTGTCCAAGACGGCCGTCAATCGGGAACTCACAGCGGTAGTCCCCAGGGGCACAGGCGCCGGCACGGGTGGTTCGCTGCTACCACTTTATGCCAGTCGGTCTCCAACAGCGTTGGTCTCTTGCCTGCTGGTCAAACACAGTTGCAGGTGGGTATCTCAGGAGGCCAGATGCCACTAAGCAAAAGCAGTTCCATCAGGTGGTTCCCCAAACGCTACCAGGGGCTGGGTAATTACGGTTGGGCTGCCTCCCCAGCAACACAGCTTGTCTTCACAGCTGCAATGCTAGGTCGGCCCCAGTCACCGCCGGCCGCCGCCTGTACCACCTCCCCAGCCTCCCGGTAAATGGACTCTTGGGGGCCGGCCCCTTGCCCCCCATAGCACGCACCGGTACTCTGACGACGACGCTTTCTCCGACTCCGGCCACTCAAGGACAACCTCCGGTGCTGATGCCCCCTATGAATGGGGGGGGGGTCCGCCAGCGTGCCACAGCCCAGTCCCGTTCTCCGCCATTTCCCCTCTGGCCACCTCACCAGCCGCGGGGATCTCCGATTGCGGTACTCCGGTGGCAGCAAAATTCACGTGCTCCCTGCAGCCTGCACCGGTGCTCCGGCGCCGCCGCTCTCTCTGACGCCGTCAACCTAAGGGCACACTAGGGTGCAGATGCCCCTCAGGACAGGGGGAGGGAGTGGCGCCCTCCAACGTGCTACAACCCAGTCCCGCTCACCGCTGTTCCCCCTCCGGCCTCCTAACCAGCCGCTGGAGTCTCCGACCGCAGTTCTCCGGTGGGACCAATTTCACGCGGTGGGATGAGTCACCACCACCGCCATGGTCGTGGTTGTTCACCGGGGGTAGACGTGTTGCACCAAGCCGGCCGTTCCCGCTAGCGCGCAGGCGGCTGCCACCGTCGCGGCAGCACAGCGCACCGCGCCGGCCTCCTCACAGCTCTTCTAGCCCTCGGGTACGACGTTCCCCAGCAGTCAGGGTTCCCCTGTTGGCCGGCGCCGGTAGTTGAACCCACAGCCCAGTCCACAGCAACCCCGCCTCAGGTCAGCGGCATCAGGCGCAGCGCCCCGGATCCCGGCGCAGCTGCGGCCGGCCCGCTCCTCTCTCACGGCGGCCCTCCAATCACTCGAGGCCGGGGATATGAATTTCAGCGCAGGTCTCACCAAGATGGCCGGCGCCCTCCGAGAGGGCCGGTAAGAATCTCCGTTCCGGCATTGTCGTCGATCCGCCTCATGGTCCCCAAGCATCGCACGGGGATCTACACGGTCCCAGGGGGCTCCCCCGAGCCGCAAGCACCACCAGGGCAACAGTTAAGGCAGGATAAACAGCAAGGCAAGCGCAGAGCTCTCAGCTCACGCGTCCATGCTTGTCTGTGGTCAAGCCACGCCCCGGATAGCTGATCTATAAGGTTGACTTTACAACCACCATCATAAGGGTCTTAGACTGGTGCAAGGTGCCCACTAGAATAGTGGACAACATATGCCAGGCTAACTTTTCACATTGGTGTGCAGCAGTTGGGATAAGAGTTTGCTGTTGTTTTACCATATGATCTAAAGATATCATTTGAAAGATCACATTAAGGTACCTAGAGGTACATATAAATCAAGTCTTATAATACTTAAGTTCTACTGAACTTAGTTGTTGTAGAGCAAAGGGCCTAGCACACCCTGACTACAACTCCTAGAGAGGTTCTAGTAGATAACACTTAGTGTAGGTAGGTGCACACACCACACCTCACTAGAAAATGTCCTTAAGAGGAGAGCCTAGTGTGTCTCTCCCATGAACTTAGAAGTTTATGTTCCCTCAGGAAACTGAGACAAGTACAGAGTACAACCCTGAGGCACCTGATAGATCTATTAGTGGGGTATGATACCGAAAAGGCAGCAACCCCAGATCAGACAGGTAGTGAAGGGGGGGCCATCCCTCAACAGAGGATTCCCATGATAACCATCAAGGGGGTACTGATGATGAAGAGGATGATGATCAGGTCCAACTTGGAGAACTGAACCAGGTCAACCTAAGGTTACATGGGGCTGGAGGGGAGAGAATCCAAACCAGACTTCCAAGTAGGCTTAACACTGAGCACAGAAGGGGGAGATCACTTTCCAGTGAATCCAACCACTCTGGTGACTCAATAGGGTCAGATGCCTCAGCTCTCAGGAGGACGACTTCCCCTGAGAGAAGAGAACGTAAGGCAAGGATGAGAGAAACCAAGCTTAGAATCAGGAGGCAAGAAGTTGCCCTTGAGAAAGAGACCCTGGCTCTTGAGAGAGAGAGAAAATTGAGTGGATTAACACCCACTGGCGGCAGCAACATCCCTAGAGATAGGGAAAGGTCATATGAACATAGAAACCTAAGTAAGATTATCCCTCCCTACCAAAATGGGGATGACATCCACAAGTGGATAACTGCTTTGGAGAGGGCCTGCAAAGTACAGCAGGTACCCCAAAGTCAGTGGGCAGCAATCTTATGTCTCTCCTTTTCAGAAAAAGGTAGAGACAAGCTCCTCACAGTTAGTGATGAGGATGCTAACAACTACACTGTCCTGAAGAGTGCTCTGATAGATGGGTTTTGGCTTAACCACTGAGCAGTATAGGTTGCTGTTCAGAGACACCCAGAAGACACAGACTCAGGACTGGACTGACTTTGCAGATTGTGCCACTATGGCTCTGGAAGGGTGGTTACTGGGCAGTAAGGTCAAAGACTATACAGGATTGTATAATTTGATTATGAGAACAAATTCTTAATAATTGTCAGAACCAGTTATTACATCAACACCTGATTGACTCTGATCTGATCTCTCCCCAAGAATTGGGAAAGAAGGCAGACAAATGGGTCAGAACCAGGGTGAAGCAGAAGGTACACAACCAAGGTGGTGGTCAGAAGAAGCAAGACCAAAAGGGTGGGGAGAAAGCAAAAGACCAGAAGTCTTCGCCAGGTCCCCAAAAAGCTTCTAATGAGGGGGGTTCCAAGAAATCCAAAAAGAAAAAAAGGTCCAAAGAAACCATGGTGTAATTTTTGTATAAGTAAAACTCACTGGACCAGTGATTGCACCAAGAAGGAGGCAGCTCCAGCCACCATTGCCCCTAAGGCAACTGTTCCACCTAGTTCAGCTAATAGTGGTGGTTCTCAACAGAAGGGTGTAGTAGGGTTAACCCTGGGAACTGAGATGGATTCTGGCCTAGTCAGAATACCAACTCAAGCTGTTCTTGTCTGTGATGTGGACATGGCTATGTCCTCTACTGTGAGCCCCAGTAACTTGGGCAAGTACAGATAGACTCCTTTAATTAACAATAAAGTGGCTCAGGCCTACAGGGACACATGTGCCAGTGTCACCATGGTGACACCTAACTTTGTGGACCCTGGACAGTTTATACTAGGTGAGAATTACCTAGTGACCAATGCAAGCAATGCCACTACCACCCATAGTATGGCAATTGTTAATTTCTACCGGGGAGGGGTGGCTGGCCTCAAAAGAGTTGTTGTTAGTTCAGACCTCCCTGTAGAATGTCTGATTGGCAATGATCTGGAATCTTCAGTCTGGTCTGAAGTGGAGTATAGGACCGATGCAAAGATGTTAGGTATATCCGCACATGTCCTTGCTGTGACCAGATCACAGGCTAAAAAGTGCAAAACTGAACAGGCCCTGGATCCTGAAACTATGGACCAGTTGCCTACCAATAGAAAGAGCAGTAGGGTTAAGGCAGTGCCTTCCCCCCTGCCTCAGAATGAGGATCAGCCTTCTGAGGAAGCTGATTGTGAGACCCAAGAAGTAACTGTCCTAGAAGAGCTTGAGCATGATCAGGTTGAGTTTCTTGGGACAGGGGGACCTTCAAGGGCAGATCTGAGGCAGGCACAGTTGGACTGTCCCTCTCTTGAACCCCTCAGACAGCAAGCTGCTGCTGAGGCTGCTGGGAATGCTACAGGCACCCATAGAGTGTATTGGGATGAAGGGCTGCTTTATTCAGAGGCTAGAAACCCCAAGTCTGGTGCTTCCAGGAGGTTGGTCATACCTTTGGCATTCAGGAGCTTCCTTCTTACCTTAGCCCATTATATTCCCTTAGCAGGACATCTTGGCCAGAACAAGACTTGGGACAGGCTTGTCCCTCACTTTCACTGGCCCCACAGGTCAAAAGATATCAAGGAGTTCTGTCGCTCCTGTGTCACCTGCCAAGCCAGTGGCAAATCAGGTGGCACCACATAGGTCCCCCTAATATCACTACCTGTGGTGGGGGTCCCCTTTGAAAGAGTTGGGATAGACATTTTTGGACCAATGGATCCCCAAACAGCATCTGGGCACAGGTTTATTCTGGTGGCAGTGGATCATGCCACCAGATACCCAGAAGCTATTCCCCTAAGGACCACAACAGCACCTGTTGTGGCAAGAGCCCTCCTGAGAGTTTCTCAAGAGTGGGGTTTCCGAAAGAGGTTGTCTCAGACAGAGGTGAAAACTTTATGTCTGGATATTTGACTGCTATGTGGAAAGAGTGTGGAGTGAACTACAAGTTCACCACACCCTACCATCCACAGTGCAATGGTCTAGTTGAAAGAGTTAACAAGACCTTAAAGGGCATGATCCAGGGTTTACCTGAAAAGCTTAGGCGAAGATGGGACATCCTTCTGCCCTGCCTTTTATTTGCTTATAGAGAGGTCCCACAGAAGAGGGTTGGCTACAGCCCAGACCCCTTTGTCTAGTGAAAGATGGGAGTTACCTCTCAAAAAGCCTAAACAAGACATTGTGGACTATGTACTTGGTCTCCGCTCCAGGATGGCCGAGTACATGAAAAAGGCATCCAAAAACCTTGAGGCTAGCCAGGAACTTCAAAAAGCCTGGCATGACCAAAAGGCTGTGCTGACTGTTTACCAGCCAGGACAAAAAGTGTGGGTGTTGGAGCCAGTGGCCCACCCAGCACTCCAAGACAAATTGTCTGGACCCCACACTATTGTTGAGCAAAAGGGAGAGGTAACCTACTTGGTTGACCTTGGAACTCCCAGGAGCCCCCACAGGGTTCTTCATGTCAACAGATTGAAGGCATATGTTGACAGGACAGACATGGGCTTGCTCATGGCTACAGATGAGGGGCAGGAGGAGGAGAGTGACCCTCTCCCAGACCTGCTTTCTCAGAACCCTGACGATGGGTCAGTTGATGGTGTAGCCTTGGTAGGCAGCCTCACTGATCAACAGCAACAGGACTGCAGACAAGTTCTCCAGTCCTAGAGACATATGTTTTCACTGACTCCAAGTCAGACAAACTGGTGCACCCATGAGGTGGACACTGGTGACGGTCTGCCTGTGAAGAGTAAAATCTACAGGCAACCTGATCATGTCAGGGACTGGAGTTGGGAGTTATTGAGCCCTCAGAGAGCCCTTGGGCCAGTCCTGTAGTCCTAGTGCCTAAACCTCACACCCAAGACGGTAAGAGAGAGATGAGGTTTTGTGTGGACTACAGAGGTCTCAATGCTGTTGATAACCTGAAGCAGGCCATGTGCACTGCACCTATTCTGCAAAGTCCAGATTACTCCAAAGAATTCATTGTCCAAACAGATGCTTCTGAGTTGGGTGTGGGGGCTGTTCTTTCACAATTGAATAAAGATGGTCAAGACTTGCCAATAGCTTTTATTAGCAGAAGGCTGACCCCTAGGGAGAAACGTTGGTCAGCTATTGAGAGGGAGGCCTTTGCTGTGGTTTGGTCCCTGGAGAAGCTTAGGCAATACTTGTTTGGTACTCACTTCAAGACTCAAACAATCCGTGCTACGTGTGAGGTGCGCTTGATATTCGGCGGGTTTTTTAAACTTGTCACCCTGTTATTTTTATTGTGTGCACTTCTTATTTTGGGCAAATTGTATTTGTAATAGTTTTAGCATACCTACCTTCTGGCCAGCATTTTCTTCCCAATCTTTTTACGTTGCTCGAGGCGCCCCAGTCCAACGCAGCCATTTAGGCTGATTGTTGTGGAGGGCGCCCCGAACGCTTGCAGGGAAGTCCTCACTTCCGGTTATTTCGGGTAGCCGCCATCTTGATCGGCGGTCTAGCTGTTTGGATACGTGTATTTAAGGGGGCTATGGCGCGGGAGCTCAGCGGACGTTCGCGCGCCGAAGGCGAGCCAAAGGCAAGCCCGTCTGCGCCCGTCCGCGCACGAACCGGGCTCAGGGTCAGCCCCCCTGGATCTTTTTCCACAGAGAAATCAGAAATTTTATGCTATTTGAGAGACATTCTCATGGGACTGGATCCGTTGAAGGGAGAGGCTCTCTGTCAACAAGCCTTGCCTAATTGTCCATCTTGGAGGGGGGTAAGCCTCTGTCCTATATGCTTGGCCCCGCTCCCTCGTATTACAGCCCACTGTAGCGAGTTGCCTGATCTACCATTAGGGAATATGATAGAGAGGACCTCTAGAGAGGACATGCCAAATTGTACCCCGAATAATAATACAGATAGTGCCCCAAATATTAGGGTGACGGAGCCAGTCAATAATGGGAGAAAGAGAGGCCTTGAATGTGGCCTGCTTAATGTTAGATCACTTCCTAGGCACTCAACGGAAATACAATTGCTGATAGAGACCAATAACCTTGACGTTCTATTTCTAACGGAGACCTGGACTGTGGCAGGGATGGAGCTGGAATTGGAACCAGCATGCCCACCGGGATATAAGGCCCAGCATAGGCCCAGGGTCAGAGGTAGGGGAGGTGGAACGGGAATTATTTTTAGGGAGGAGCTGAATTTCACCTCACTGGATATAGATGAAATCTCCTGTGCAGAGTTTTTAGGCTTTTCAGCCAGGGATGATGCAGGCCAGGTCGCATCGGGTATGATTTGCTACAGACCTCCAAGTGCACTGAATGCACACCAACAACAAGAATTGATTAATGTCATTAGCAATATGGCGCTTACGCATACTCGGCTAATACTGCTGGGGGACTTTAATCTATGGGAAAATGGAAGTCTGGATACAGCTCATCATAACATAGTTCAATCCTGCGCTAATCTGGGCATGAAGCAATGGGTGGTAGAACCAACACACAGGGGCAACCATATTTTAGATCTGATTTTTGCAGAAGAGGGCCTTGTCAGTATGGAGGCGGTTATGCCAGTGGGGTGGACGGATCACCACCTCATTCTGTTCAGTATCCAAAGCCTGAACGGAATAAGACCTGGGGATAGGAAAGTGAGAACACTCTTTGGACGAGACTGGAAGGGTCTTCTTAAAAGAAAGATAGAGGCGGATGGCCCTGTGTTCCATATGGAGGCTCTGTTTAACTCTGAAAAGCAGATAACAGAGAACTATACGGCATTCTATGATTACCTAATTAAGGAACTGGATCAGATCGCTCCAGTCAAAGTCATTAAGAAAAGAGGAAATCCATCTGCCCCGTGGTACACGGAGAGACTGAGGAGTCTCAAGCTCTCATGTAAAAAGGCAGAGAAACAGAGTATTTGGAAGAAGATCGATCTAGCTGGAGGTGGACAATTAAAAAATATAAACTAGAAATATCCACTGCCAAGGCAGAGTATTTTGCATCCATTATATTAAAGAGCTCCAATAAATCCAGGGACATATTTAAAATAGTGAAAGATCTGACCAACCCTGAGTGTACCATGAGTAAAATTAAACTGTCCCAGGAATTGTGTGATGGACTGGCGTGTTTCTTTCTGGACAAAATAAATAAAATTGTGGAAAGCATGAAGGAACAATCTCAACCTACCTCAATGACCCAGACAGGGGTGGACAGAGGATTAAATGAGGAGGGCGCTACTGAGATAGTCGCTCCTGGGATCTCCCTGGATAAGTTCCCAACTCCATCAGAGGAGGAGTTTGTTAGGGTGGCCTCAGGGGTTTCTTATGGCTCCCCCTTGGATCCACTACCCCATAGGCTGATGAAGGAGTTTGGGACTGAGATCTTTCCTATTCTACGACAGCTATGCTGCCAGACTATTGACACAGGGATCGTACCTGTGGAATGGAAGCGGGCTGTCATTACCCCACTTTTGAAGAAATCTACCCTTGACCCATGCAGCTATAAGAACTACCGACCAATTTCCCTCCTGCCTTACCCGGTCAAGGTCCTGAAACGTTGGGTTAGCAGGACCTTGTCCCAATACCTGGAGACAAATAACATCTTGGAAGGGGAACAGTTTGGTTTTCACCAGCGGGTCATGGGACAGAATCAGCCTTAGTGGTGGTGTTGGATGACCTGCGGATGCGGATGGACAGGGGCCAGTCGGCAATCTTAATCCTCCTGGATCTGTCCGCCGCATTCGATACGGTGGACCACGACACTCTGCTCTCAAGGTTAGAGACCTTTGGAGTGAAGGGAGTAGCACTTAGGTGGCTGCAATCTTATCTGTCGGATAGATTACAGGCGGTGGCACTCCCCCTGTACCAGTCAGAAATGGTGGAAGTTCCTCATGGGGTACCGCAGGGGTCGGCAATTAGCCCTATTTTGCGTATATGCAACCCTTGCTGGGTATCATTAAGGCATGAAACATCAGCGTGATTAATCATGCTGATGATACGCAGTTGCTGATATCCCTGGAGGGGGACCAGGCGGAATCATTGGATTGTTTTCATGCTTGTATGCATGAAATGACAAAGTGGCTGAAGGCAAACTCTCTCCAGTTTAACAGTGGGAAAACGGAGATCCTACAGTGTAGGACGGGGGGGATTGCCCGAAGCCTGCCAATAGATTTTTGGCCCCTGACTTCAGATAGCACAATGACCCCAGTGAATACGGTACGTAACCTGGGGGTCAGTTTTAATGAGAATCTCAATTTGGAGAATAAACTAGTGGGAACTTGTTTCTCCATAATTCGAGGTCTCCGTAAGGTGCTGCCGCTGATACCTACTCAGGTTAGAGCAACGGTGGTTAGGAGTACTATCCTTAGCCGCCTGGATTACTGCAATGCTTTGCTTTTGGAATCCCCGGGTATCTGATTACCAGATTACAAAGTATCCAGGCGGCAGCAGCGAAGCTAGCACTCTCCCGACCGCGTGGCTCCTCAACAACACAAGCACTGGCGGATCTACATTGGCTCCCAGTAGCCCAAAGGATCCGCTTTAAATCCTTGTGCATTGTGTATAAAGCTCTTTATGAGCAAGACCCTAAGCCACTTCAGGACAGATTTCAGTGGTATAAGCCCACCCGAAATCTCCGATCCACTACTACCAACTGCGTAAGAGTACCTAAAGTAAGGAGGGTGACCCTGGGAGGAAGAGCCTTTAGCGTGGCAGCGGCTCGCCTTCGGAACAGCCTCCCCTTAGAAATAAGGAGAACAAAAGGCTTGCTGCTGTTCCGCAAGAAAATTAAGACCTGGTTATTCCCCAGGATATAATATGCATCTCTGAGGGGTAGAAGTAGATTCTCTGGATAGCACGCCGATCCCTTATTGTGTAGCTGACAGCCTCTGGGCTGTATACTGTATAGTACAGTTCTCTTAGAGCCAGGATGCCAGTAGGGTTGCAGTGCGCTCTACAAGTGTTTATAATAATAATAATAATAATAATAAGCCCCGCTTGTGGCTAAATCAGATGAAGGGTGAAAATCCCAAACTGCTTAGGTGGTCCATTTCCCTACAGGTGATGGACTTTTCAGTGGCACATAGACCTGGGACTGACCATGCCAATGCAGATGGGCTATCCAGATATTTCCACTTAGAACATGAAGACTCATCTGGTCAAGGTTAGTTTAATGTCACTGCATTTGGCGGGGGGGTTGTGTAGGAGAGTAGGGTCTGCTTCCTATGGTCACCCCCACTTTTTGCTGTGATTCACTGGTTTTTCGACTTTAGTGTGGCTGTGGGCCTGCTAATCGGATCCACAGCCCAGCTGTTCTCTCTCTAAATTGATACCATGTACTTTAGGTACATAGCTGAGTGGGTATTGGGTCACCTTTGTGAGCCCCTGTATAGTGTACCATAGGTACCCAGGGAATAGGTGCATCCAAGGCCTACCAGGGGCTGCAGCATGTATTATGCCACCCTGGCTGGCCATCCAAACCGACACCACAGGCTGATCACTCAGCTTGGGTAAGGTGGTGTAATCACCCCTTATTTAGCTATAGTATTTCTATATCTACCTTATATATAGACACATAGTAACCTATAAGTCACTCCTATGGCAGGCCTTAACAATCCTGGAGGCAGAGTGCTTGGTTTTATGTGAGAGGGTGCCCTAGCATCAGCTGAGCCCCTCTGCAGCTTTCGGAACCATGTCCTTATAGCTCTTCTATGATGTAGCCATACCATATACTCTTAAGTGCATTATAATCCTCGCGGTTAATGCTAACTTTGGTTTGGCTTTATCAAAACATGTCATGTAAGGTGTCAAACACTTTGGAATACTACCTCCTCGCCAGGCCTGGCAGCGGGTGTAGCATTCCACCCTTGTAGTTACTGCTTTACCCTGTTAAAGTTAAACAGAGCCTCAGCATCACAAAATGGATGCTGCTGCCACAGACACGAGTCTGACCTCCTGCTTCTGGACGTAACTCCGGCTGGGGAGGCCTGGACAATAGGTTTCCTGCCTTGGGAGGTGCTAGCACCTCCCCAGACAGGCTTTTAGTGTATTGGGGCAGGGAGGGCTGCAAAATGAGACACTGCCTTGGGCACACAAGGTGCTCCATGCATAGCCCGGTTCAAACCAGTTGCTGGGGCACTCCAGCCCCGCTCTGGCGCGAAACTGGACCAAGAGAAAGGGGTGTAACTACCCCCTTCTCAGGGTCCACCCATAGGAGGGACCTAGCAGGTAATCCAGCCTCTTACATTAGTATAAAGATAGGAGCTGTGTCTAGAGACATTAGATTATCCTGGACTGAAACTCTGAAATGGAACTCTTGGACCTTCGACGTTCTATACCAACTAGAAGACTGAGTGACCACCCTGTGCAAACAGGCACCACCAGTAACTTGCCAGTTTGCTTTGTCGACGCTCCTGCCGCAACCCGAAGACTCAGCGACTCAGGAACTGGACTTCCAGACTTCTCCGACTCCGATCCACATCCACAGCAAAGCTGAGACCCGTGGCGGACACGAGAGACGTTGGACCGGACACCCTGGACTACCTGCACTTTGCTAACAGTGCAACGACCGAGGCACCTTCGGAGTTGTGCATTGGGGTTTGAGAAGCCCCAGACCCGAGCGCCATTTGCACCGAAGCTCATCCCTCCAAACTCCACGAGTGCCGCGTGGGGCCTGCTCATGCATATCAGCTCGACGCGTCTTCCCGGTTGCTAGCCCGATGGCTAGTAAGCCCTCCGAAGACTTTCTTTTGAAATACACCGCATGCCTGGTTGCTCCAGACTTGCTCCAGCTTCCCTGCGAAGGAGAAGCTCCCCAGACCTTGCTGGTCTGAACTGAAGCCCATTTTAACTTCCTGCGTGGATTGCGTTTGCCAAGGCTTGTTAGGTCCAATCCGGATATCGACACTGCAGTCATCTAGATCCTTTGTGGGACAGCTCGAATCCAGCTCCTGATCATCGTCGATGCCTCCTGGTCCTCGTGGCTGCAGAGACAAGCTTCACCTTCTTCACCTTCTTCACCTGAAACACTCGACATCACCTGGTTCCTTCCTGGTTCCTTCCTGGTCACTGGCTAGTGACACAGACTCTGTCCCCTCTGCTTTCAGGTTCTTCTCATCTTCGATCCACCCTTGGATCCACCCGGACACTTTTCTCCTGGTCGCCTGCAGCACTTTTTTGCAGCTCTCCATAGGAAACAGCGACGAAACCTGACACGAAAAGACACCTATGCACCCGGCTTCCCTGGGTGAGGTAACTCGAGTACTCCGGTGCTCCCGTGGGTGTTGACTCTCGAAGTGTCCTAGTTTAAAAGGATTTTACCGTAGTCCATCCGGAAGTGTCCTTAATCAACTACGTTGTAACTTTTACGTGCCCATTATAACTCTATAGTAACTCGCGACTGTGTTCCCACAATGCACACGTCTCCCGTGGGTCTCCTACTTCCTAACCTTTGGTTCTGTAGTGTAGCCCCAGCGATTCCCTAGGCCCTAGGCCTATTCACTATTCCTGAAGTGGTCCTTATACCACTTACTTAGTATATTTGTGCCACTTATAGTATGCTTAATGAGTAACTTGTAACGTATCTCGACCTCTGACCTCATAAAGAGTGAAGAGGGGTTGTGTTAGTAATAAATACATCTATATTTGATATATACCTTGTGTGGTGTCCTTTCATGTGGTATTCAAGGGATTTAGGGCCAGATGTAGGTAGCCAAATACCGGTCGGTAACGGCCGATTTCGGCCGTTACCGACCGGTATTTGGCTTTTGACATGTAGGTGGGTCGGAATTTACAGAATCGGTATATTTACCGATTCGGTAAATTTACCACTTCGGTATTTTTCCGAATCGGTAAATATACCAATTCTGTAAATCCATATCCACAGTTTGCAGTGCCACAGGCCCTTAGGATTTCTTATTTTACCACCCAATCCTATTGGGTGGTAAAATACCGAATTCCAGTGTACATGCACATCTGTGCATGTACACCTATGCCATGTGACACACAGACATGCCCTTAGGGCATGTCTGTGTGCCACATGGCACACAAGCCTCCATTTGGGGTGCTACAGGGTGTCAAAGTGACACCCCGTTCCCCCTTCCAGGATTCGGTATTTACCGATTCTGTAAATACCGAATCGGTATTTCCCATTGATTCCTATGGGCTTCAAGGCCCATAGGAATCAATGGGAAATACCGATTCGGTATTTACAGAATCGGTAAATACCGACTCTTACAGAATCGGTAATTGTAAAATTAAAATTACCTACATCTGCCTCCTTCCAATTTACCTACTCTTAAATACCGATTCGGTATGAGTCGGTATTTAAGAGTAGGTAAATCAGAATTACCTACATCTGGCCCTAAATATGGTAAAACAGCTTGCTTCACATGCTCTCTGAAGTTTTAGCCTAAGACTGCTGGTCCATGCTACCACTAGGATAGCTGATCTAGAAGGTTGACTTTACAACCACCATCATAAGGGTCGTTTAGACTGGTACAAGGTGCCCACTAGAATAGTGGACAACATATGCCAGGCTAACTTCTCACATTGCGCACTTCTTATTTTTTTCCTTCTGTCGTTGGTGTGCTTTTTTCAACCTTGCAATCGCTTTCTGTCTGGTTCCAGAGTATTTTAAAGATGCCTTTGAATAAAGTATGATGGTCTTTATTTGCACAGTCAATATAAACCACTACATGCAATAAAAACGTTATTGTAGGAATAATAAACGGGATCTATATTCTGAAATTTCATTGTGTCATGGGTATGTTTCCATCTGTAATACTGTGTGAAACAGTTCTTTGTTACAAAATGCGACCTCCATGGAAGAGTAAATGTGAGACGAGGGTGTGGAATCGAAATTCAATTACAAGGTAGATGGAGATAGGACAAGTGAAGTATAATCAAAACATGATAATAAACCAGGATATAAAATAATGCTGTACCCCAACACTATGGTTTTCAAAGAGGAGACAAAGGAGAAATATTTGATCACACTGGTTTGCAGTGAGAAATGAGTAGTCAGGAAACTTGGGGAACATGTTAGGATCAGTGTTAGAAATAAAAGAGCGAAGGAGTGCCAGAAACTGTGAGGAGTTTGTGTTGAAGCAAATGTTTTTCATGACATAGTAGTTAAAGGTATTTAATTAATATTCTGCGAAGGAAGTGGGATGTGTTACAGATGACATTCATGTTATGTATATGAGATTTCTCCATTGCCTGTAAGAATGTGGAATTGGAAGCATGTAAGATTTGGGTGGTAGAGAACCCTAGTGTGGTAGATACTCTGCCAGTAAGGTGTCTTAAGAGTATAAAGTTTTCCTAATTTCGTCAATAAATTGTTAAAAACGTTATGCTGCCCAGAGAAAGAGAGCGAGAGTGTCAGAGAGAGTGTGTGTGTGTGTGTGAGCGTGCATGCGCAATCTGATCGACTCCACATGGTAGGAAAGCCATTGCAATAAAGGTGTCTTCACAGAGCCATCTATTTTCTCACTCAGTTTTGCTCAAACGACTACGAAGGAAATTAGGGGTATAAGGCAACACCTAGTTTTGAGGGAACAACTTGTGTAGAGTATAGTGAATCAACTGAGCATTAGTTCTGAAAAGTATTTGAGACAGTAATACATCTGGCACTGCCTCAATTCTATTAACTGCTCCCCTCATGATCCACTATCTCACGCTAACCATACAAACATCATCAAATTCCTAAATCCTCATAGACCTTGGTAGTATTATTCACTACAATTAATTTATCCATAATAATTCATTGTGTGCTGTGTTTTGAAAATGTATTATTCAAGGTGTTCACAAGGGCATGGGAACCTTCAAATGTAAGGTAGGATGGTGGTTACCTGAGCAGCATGTCACACATTTTAACAAATGCAAACTAAGCAGTACTTTTCATTTTGTAATTACTGGCAAGTCTTTGATTCACCGGACATTTACACCATAGTCTTTTTTCAAAATATATCCCCTTTAGCATTTTGTGGTCTTTTTTAGGGTTACCCAATTATTACTCTATAATTTCTTCTTGTCTAGTAACTGCAGTGCTCACCACTCAAGATGATGCATGTAGGGCCATCTGCAATTTAAACCACCAGGTAACACACAAAGTATTTGAATCACTCAGCTTCGTGGCAGGTTCAACCATTTAATTTATTATTGGCAAGCAAGGTGATGCTCCCAGCTCATTCAATGAATTTATTCTAACCATTTAATGTCAGACTTTATATGGGGAACAATGTGTTT